>NW_026902105.1:11171261-11795022 GCF_033783945.1 Neopsephotus bourkii | reverse complement strand
TCAAACTGGCTTGAGTTTTTTCATATTTTAGTAGATTTCCTGAGTAAGGCCTGACATTTCTTCTGACCCTGTATGGGAGTCCCTTATGTTTAATCATGTAATGGGATGTGTGACTTTGCATACCCATGGCAGGGTTGGTTGTCTGCCCAATGGTTCCGAGTCTGTGCCGTATGCCCATGTATCAGATCACACAGCAAGGTCAGTCTGCATCATTAATCGTGATGCAAATCTACAGCTGAGGGCTTTGGCTTCTGTAAGGGCTCCCTGGCACTTGGCACTGCTGGGTGAGGACCCAGAGCTGCAGAGCAGATTGGCTCACCTGTCCTGACACAGAAGCTGCAGCTTGTAAAGAGACCCAAGATGTGGCTGGCAAACAGATCACAGTACCTGGTATATGGGATCAGAAAGCAGGAGAGAGTCAATGTGACTGTACAGCGATCAGTGACCTAGAAGTGCCACAGCAGAGGATGATGAAAAGGGATTCAAGTGAGTAAGTCTCATATGCAGTGCATGAGACTGGCCAGGTCTCAAATCAGTGATTCACTGTTAAGTGTTTTCACTGCTTGTAAAATCAAGTAGAATTGCCTCCTTCTAGCGAGAATTCAGTGATATTTATCCACCTCTTTAGAAGTATCAAGTGCTACATAAATGTGTTATCAGAATGGCAAGAGGATAACTTACTTGTGAATCCTTGATTGCTGTGTATTCTTACCAGTAGCATTTCAGAATGGATCCAATGTCAGGTTGATATTGAAAGGTTATTGATAGGATAGTCAATGCCAGACTTCCCTGGCACAAAGCTCTCTGAGACAGGGCCTTATTTCCTCGCAATGTTTGCAGCAGCTGCAGCAATCACACTTCTGTGGAGCTTTTGAGACAGTAAGACAAATAAAAAAGTAGTGCTTGTAATTTAATCCTTACAGATAATTACGTATTATATTCTCATAGATGTATGTTCTTCCATACATATACCCACAGAACTTTACCTATTTGGTATTAATTCCAGACTTCTGTGTAATTGGATTCTTATAGAATATCTTTCTGTATATTGAAAGATACAGATGTTTTTCTTCCATTTTACACTTATAAAGGAATCCTAGACAGGCTGCAATCCTTCTTTGGCTGTTACATCTGCTATTGAGCAATTCCCTTCCTGATGATTTGCTGAGAGTGCAGTGGAAAAAAAGAGAAGTTTTAGTCAGATCTTCTGAAACAAGAGGGAAGTTGCCCAGAGGTAAAGTGCACACACAAGTAGAACTGCAAACAAGTTCTGGAACATATTTTATACATCATTTCTTCTATATGAGAAATGCAGATTTCTAGATGATCCTGGCTAGTTGCAGTACAGTTGCTTAGAGCACTCTTAAGGGCTTGTGAAGATTTGATTTTTTCTCAGATTCTTGGCTCTTCCATTTTCTTTTACAGTAAGATGCTTTTATGGCACAATAGCAGAGTAACAGGGCTTCTAAAAGGTATACACCTCATTTCCCTGAATTGTACAGATGTCTTACATTGTCAGGGGGCCTTAGGGTACTAAAAATAAGCCTTTGATCTTGTTTTTGCCAAACACCAGCACGACACGTGGCAGAAAGTTAATGTCAGTGTTTAAGCCTTGGATCTGTATTTCAGACCAAATGCACTCAGAAATCCATTAAGATGGAAATTTTCATTCTCCAGACAGTTGGAAAATTTGGCATAGTCTGTTCAAAACACTTTTTCAAAGCATTTTTAAAACACTGTTCAAAACATTTACTCATTTGATTGCAAACAATATTTATAAACAGAGTTGTAAAGTCAAAACTGGCACAGGTTACTCTGTTAAGTACCTCTGAGCTTCAAATTAGAGTACACATACACCTGATTTCCTTGTGTCTCAGTCGCTATCTAATCTTCAGACAGGCTGAGGATCCCCCCAGTATCATTGGAGGTTGATGAGCACTGTAACATTAAGCAAACCTAAAAGCTGCATGCAAGCAGTTTTGACATCTTCCTGCCATACAGTAAAACTCCAGTCTGGGCAATCACCATTAGTTTGAATGATTCTCATGATACAAAATAGTGAGGATTTTCAGAGCTTAAGTCTAAAGGTTACACAGCAGTAATTTTTTTGTCTCTTTATGTAAGTTTCTAGTCATTGTGCTTACCATAAAAGCCTTGAAAACATCATCAGTTTACTGATGATTACATCAGTTTACAAGCCCCAAACTGCCAAAGAATAATAAAAAAGGAACCTAACCTAAAAGGTGTTTTGTAAAGAGGAAACAGTACAACTTTCTAAGTAAATCTGCGATTTAGGTACAGGCTGTAGGCTCATTTTAAAGTGTCCAGTGTCTTCCATATATTCAACCCAAGCAAGAATTATAGGTAAGTAGAAAATGGATGACAGAGACTGGATGAGAATAAAAAAAAACCTATGGCTGTATTTTGATGTTAATTCTCTGAAGCAGTTCCCAGTTTATAGTGGTGTTAACAAATTGCTCTTCTTTTAATCTGTCCTCAAAATCCTGTATGTGTGTTTATAGATGTCTTTGGTAATGAAATTATCCAGCCCCGGAAGTGAAAACTGCAACTTTCGGTGCTGTGGAAAACCAAAAGCAATTTCTGCTGCTGGGAATCCAATATTTTCCTGCTCTGAAACTCTTCACATACGTTTTGTTGTGCCTGATATACACTGTCAGTTTACTGAAAAAGGTCCTTGTTGAGCTCAGATCCTGGTTTCATGGTTTATGTGCCATGTTGAACACCACAGTCTCAACCCTCAGGCTCATTTGAATCTGTGCTTTGTGAAGTATTTTTTAAAAGGCAGCATAATAAGCTTATAGGGTAGCAAAAAGAAAAGTTGATGCACACAATGAACATAAGTGAACATACAGTACATGTTTGCTGTCATACATATTGAAGAGTTGGTTCTTTCTCCTTATATAATAACATAATCAGCTGCCATACAGGAGAGACAGACATCTGGGAAACTTGTGCTGCAATGACTGTTTTTACCACTGCTCCTTTACCAATCATTTATTTTGCTTGTAGCAACACCAAGAGCAAAACTCCTGCTCAGGACTGCACTTGTACTTCTAAGCGGCATTGCAATCTCCAGTTCAGAAGCTGCTTCTCTTGAGAACACCATGTCTATAGCCTGTCTACACATGAATATTTGCCTTGGGTCCATAACACCATGTCTGCATTACCACCTATTTTTGTCAAGCACAATGTGCTTTCAAACCCTCCACAAGAATAATTTTGTAAACCACTTAAAAATCACGTTTTTTAATGGCAATACAGCAGAAAATAACAACACTTGGTATTAACAAACAGCTCCTGCGGTGCATCATGACCAGCAACTTAGAATAGTTAGGGTTGGAAAGGACCTTAAGATCATCAAGTTCCAACGCCCCTGCCATGGGCAGGGACACCTTGCTCTAAACCATATCACCCAAGGCCTCGATATCACCCAAGGCCTTGGTGACTTCTAGAAAAGGAGTTGTTTCCCCATCGGTTTCAGTTCATGCACACAGGTGTATTTTGTTTTTCTGGCCAAAATACATGGTTTTGAGAAACATGGCAGTTGTTCTTCAGATAAAGAATTGTATTGACAAAACAAGTTTATATTCTGGACTAAACTGAGAGTGAAAGTGTGAAACAACAGGATAAACATGGATTAAGTTAGTCTGGATTTACTTTCAACCACATGCCTGGTACAAGACGCATGATCCCTTGATCTGCACAAATCAGTAGACTCACTGAAACTCCATGCTCTGAGCCCATGTCCTGTTATGCTGTGGGTTTATTTCCTGCTGGAGAGCAAGCACTCTGCTGACTGGGTTTCAAATCCTACCTGGAGATTGCAGTAGGAAAAGCAAAGTAAAAGTAAAGTAGCACCTGAGGACATGGTACAGTACGCATACATAAAGGTGGTTTTGAGTAATACTCATCTGCTAAAGCTTATGCATCTGTAAGTTAAATGTTCAAGTCATAACCACTCTCAGCTCCCTTTACAGTACATACTGATAGCCAGTCGAGGGTAGTTAAGCTCATCAGACAGGCCTCTAAGGTAAGTCAAGTGAATTGCCTTACAGAGGTGCCTACATTCCCTCCTCTCTATGCTGGGAGCCCAGACACCTACTACACACAGACACCTACATCATAGTTACCAGCACAGATACCTAAGGAGTTTGATGTCTAAGCAGAACTGATTGCTTTAGTCTCTCTTTATAGTCCATGGAAATCTGAAGTTCAGGCAGTAAAGCCTGGGAGGGAAACTACAGATCAGGCAGACTTAAGGAGACTGACAGAAGATAAACAAGGGTGACATAGCATCACAATGGTAGAAGATTATGTTGCTGATCCAGATCATGTAGGCTTCGGGGACTTTTAAGAGGCAGCACAAAGCTGAAATGCAAGAAACAGATGCCTGGCAGAGATCCTTGAGGTCTGGGCAATACTAAATCAGAGTAATAAAATCAATAGCTTCCTGTATTACATTGTCATAAAGAAATCAGGCGGGACAGACTCTGCTGTCCTCGCTGTTTGCAAACAGTCTTAAATGCTGAGGAGCATTGTTGGGATCAAAGATCTTTATCTCTTGTACTTGTGCAAGCATATAAAAAACCAATGGAATACAATAAACAATAGAAATATAATCTTGCACTTCATTATCCTGTTAAAGCAACACTATAAACTGAACAGCTATTGAATAATTACATTGGAGGGTAGAAGTGTCATAGCTCCACTGAGCTTATTTGCCTTCAGGCATCTAAAAGTTTGGCTCAAACCAGCTGTTTGTTTGCCAGATACAAATATCTATGTAACACAAATCCCCAATTTATTCCATCCCCATCTGTTATTTCTTGTAACAGAAAAATCTTCTTGAAAAGAATTCCTGCATGGCATTGAAGTATCCGAGGAAAACAGGTCAATAAATCAATAAACATGTTTTCAGCTGTTGCAGCTTTTATGCCCACATGCATATTGTATATATTTATTCAACCCCTATTTGAAAAGAAATGAATTCAAAGAGTCTTTGCCATCGACTGAGAGCAAAAGAGAAAAACAAGAGTACCATAATGGCCTGTTGCATTGGTAATAAATAGACTCAAGGCTGATCTGTCATTTTTTTTTTCTTTAAAGAAACTGAGGCCACAAACATTTCAGGCACCTTCAACAGTGGCAATTCTCTGTCTGAGAGAATACAGGCATTTTATTCAGCACTACATTCCTCCACAGGTTATCAAGGTGCTGAAAAAAACCCAAAAGAAATATAATAGTTGCAAAGCAAGGTAAAACCTTGGATTTCACAAGTGAGATACCAATGACTGGCAGCAAGCATCCATTCTCCTTTATTACACAGGACTATCTGCTTGTGCATCCACTCTGATATTTTCTAAACAAACAGACCAGAAGCACTAGTTTTGACACTGCTCATGCAGCCGGTTACCTCTAGTTCACAAATCTCCTCTTTGACAGTGTCTGGTATCTGACCTTTGCATGAGTCATAAGAAACTCCACAACAGGTACACAGGGAATAACCTGCTTTCCATGTAAGTGGCTTGTGACTAAGGTTTGGCTTCAGTCCTGACTCAGCGTTCATTCTTCTTTCTAACTTTTTCACATTTAATTTTGATAAACATTCTGCCAAGTGTCTTACCTTGTTCTGACTCCTTTCTAGCTCAAAGCATTTCCTTAACAAGCTTGCAGAGGATATTTCATACCCTGCATCTTGTTTTATACCAGTGCTCTCAGCAACAGCACAGTGTAAAAAAGGGAGAGGGTGGACCTCAAGAGAACATAGGGAACAAAGCCAAGACAGACTGCCCAAACCCTCCTATTTTGCTGCAATTAATATTGACAGTTTTCTGCCCCTGCCTGTGAGATTAGGAGGAAAATTCCATCTATCGGCTGCTTGTCCAGGTCTTCTGTATGGTCTTCTGTATCCAAATTTTGGGAAGGAAACCAGGTTCTTTCTTTTGTTTGCTTAGAAAATATATGGATAATTATTACAATTATCATTTTAAATACTAAAACAAAACAAACTTTTGGAGGATACGTGGTAATATTATAAAATAAGGACAACACTCATACAGTCATACCTTTCCTGTAACTGCTCGGTATCAGCTTCATGGGGTCCTTTGAATTCAGTGCCAAGGAGAGACTTCACACCTTGGTCCTAGGAGCACTGCTGTACATACACCTGGTACAGTGAGAGCACTCTCAGGGATGCCAAGAGTGAACCCTAAGGAACAGTGAAGTAGTGCATCAGGCTCTGGTAGCGTACAGCTATGTCTGACATCTAAGACTGTTTCTAATTTGACCCAAAATGATGATATTCAGACAGTGACACTGGTCCAACTACTGCAAAGCAGGGACTTCAGGTCATTACTGATTTATATCACATTCGCATCTGGTTTTCTGTAAGTGAAGGAGTTTCCCTTCATAAACAACCGCTGTGCTCTCTTCTAGTTGTTCTATTCAATAGTAGGCTGAATACAATACTGAAAACATTTGGTTGGAGTTACTCATCATTACCTCACCTGCACAGGAGCCAGTCATGCAGCACAATGTATATTCAAATTAGTTTCTATGAGTGGCTGGTTTACTAAAAAGTTGTCTATTTTGTAACTCTTAGGAATAATTTTTTCTTAAGATTTAATTTATTTTCTTATTGCTCAGGGAAAGAGGAATCAAGACTTGCAATTTTTTAATCTCTACCCATCTATATAGAAATGAAGTGGTTAAACAAAACCCATCATAACATAAAAACATGTACGAAACCCACCATTTGGTATTACAGTGGATTTAGCATTTGACAGTCACTCGCACACCTGGGAGATGACTGTATCTCTGTAGTTATTATGAACTGCCTGTATATTTTTTTCCCCACTGATGAAACAAATATTAGTGTGTACTACCATGAGGATCTCACACACCATCTGCTTCTGCTTCTCTTTCCTTTTTACCTTTCTGTTGTTGTACATCTCTGTTTTAAATGGATTTATATATCCTCTATAAACAATGAAATAAATGGAGCACCTTGTATGCAATAGAACTTTAGAAGATCTCACTGGAAAAGTGCAAGTATTCTGACATTTGAAGAGACAGCGATTAAAAATTCATCACCACTCTCCTAACGAATTAATCCAGCAGCTAAACCTGCACAACAGCTATTCATTGGGAAAGTTCTGAACGTGGATTCCGATCTGTTCTGCTATTGGTTTGGTTTTTCATTTGAGGGGACATACACATGGGATCCTGTTCAGGAAAGAGTCCGTTCACTGTTTTAGAAGACTCCCAAGCCTCCGGACAATGAGAATACATATAAGTTGACAGAAAGATGTTGGACTTTTTTGGCAGCTCATACATGTTTATTTCCTTCTTGAAAACTATCTATGTGATAGACTCAGCTGATTGGCATCTTAATTTGTATTCACAGAACTTGACATATCTTTTAAGAGCTTAGTATGACTTTTATACTGCAATTTTAAAATGAGTGGAAGCTATGAGATTTTGCAGTTACAGACAGGGCCCATCAAATTATCATGGCATATAATCATATTTGCATTTGTATAACAAGGCAGCTTCAAATAGCAACTTATTTATCAATGAATGAGTAAATGGAGATTGAAAATCTTACACTGGGGACCTCAATACAACAAGGTGTTTAACCTGCACTAGTTACTAAAGGAAACAATGGGAAGATGAAGTCACAACATGCTTTCCCAACAAACCACAAGCAATAGAGGAGAAGAAATTTCAAATACATGCTCATCCCCATGAGAAAAAACTTAGTTGTCACATCCGCTGTGATTTTGATGGTGTGACAGATGCACTCGACCCCCTTAACCAAACTAGCAATGGCTTAGTAGAGGCTATGAAGGCGGTAAAGAGCCTCCTTCATTCTTAGCCCAGCCAAGAACTCCTCCAGGAATCTCACAAAGGGGCAGAGTGACCCAGCGAGCACCAATGCACATGAGCTTGGAACACTGGTAACACACGAACAGCTGGTGGTTTTTCCCAGTCTTATTGGTCAAGGAACAAATTCAATTGTGGGTACAAGGAGGCTTGTGCATACCTTTCCCATCATATGCAGTTTGTGTAAAGAGGCTGAACAACTGCCTGGGCTGCCTTTTCAGTAGTGTTTTAATTCTTGTGTCACTAATTACTTTTGTCCAATAGAGGTAGAAAGGATCAAGGGGCAGCATGGTCAATGCTGATGGAAGTATTCTCTATAGCATAAGGGAACAGCTGCTTCAGGCACAGAATAAAATTATCAAGATGGGTTCGATACAGGTCATCTCATCCATTTTACACTGCAAAGTGGTGAAGGTCTTCAAGGCCCTAAATCCAGCTGCTTTGTAATGCTTTGAGAGCTTTATCTTGTTCCCTTGCATCAAAGGAAAGGTACAATTTCCTTTGCATGACTACCCCAGCACCCAGGGGTCAGATGGAGGTGCTGGGCAAAGGTGCTTTACAGCATCTGTGTGTTCACCTGACTGCAGAGCTGTGCAGGAGCTGCTCAGTCCTCACAGCAAGTCAGCCATTCCAGTTCATGCTCAGCATTTTTAGATACCCCAAAATCAATGTCACAGACCTTACAGTATGTTCAAGTACCCCTTGATGACAGTCTCAGCTTTACATTGATGCGGGAGATGCTCTGTCCAGTGGACATTCCCAAAGGCAGATCTCGACACCCTAGTCCTTTTCCTGAGAAACATCTGTTAGAAAACAGCTAAGTGGTCCCACTAAATGTAAGCTCTACTGCTTTCCTTTGATATTCCCTACTCTCTTTTGGACCATTTCTCTTCTTTCACACCTTTTCCCTGATACACTTTAATGCAGTTCACTAACTGCAACAGTTCAGCCTTCTCACCTTACTCAATTTATTAACAAAATAATTTATTGGGACTAGAAGGATGTACTGATCTGTCCTCCAGTATTTGTGTTCCACCTGTATAAGAGAAAAAAGGACAAAGTCTTCCATCGTATTTAGTGTGAAAAACTCCAGGACTCATTTGAAGAAATGCTGTGCATCCATACATGAAAAATGTGTGAGGAATTATAGTAAACACCTACTTTCATATCTTCTGAGTTAAAAGAAAGCTTGTCTAAGCATAGGTGTCACTTAGCTGTTATATGAAGCAGAAAATTAACCCCTAGAAAGTTGCTGCAGTTGTTAATTATTTTCACTGCTAAAATGTTGTGCAGTAGCCAGATTCTGCCCAGTTTCAGCTTCACAACTTGCCATACATTGATACCCATTGACGGGTGTCACCGTTATATATTTTCATTGTGTGCTGACATTGTTCTTTTATCAAGCAAGGTACGCAGAGACTATGTTTATCTTAAACCCACAAACTCCCACTTAATAAAGTGAATAAATTGATCTTTGAAGCCTCTTGCCAAGAAGCATTTTTCCAAACCTTTAGCAATTCTCCCAACAGTTTTTTGAGCTATGTGCAATTTATCTTGGACTGAGGACAGTGTATCCTGAGGACACTGTAGCTGAATTACAGTATTCTAAAAGCATTTACCCTGAAAGACAGAAAAAGCATTAACTTCTCTTGTATTTGATAACCCCATGTTTATATATGCAAAACCCATACTATTCCCTTTCAGGTATACAGTTCCAGAAGGAGCTTACTTCAGTGATTGTCTGCCATGATCCTCAGCTTTGTTTAAACCACACAGTGGACCTGACTGCTCCCTGAATCTTAAAACCAGGGAATAATTTACATGAACAAGATGAAGACCAGAAAAGGCCCTGACTCTGTGTAAGCTCACAATAACTAAAACATCCCTCTGTCATCAACAGTTTCCAGCACAAATCCAAAACACAGCCCCTTTCCAGCTACTATAAAAAAATTAACTCTATCCCAGCCAAACCCAGCACAGTCCTAACCCCAAAATGATCTTCAGATCATTTCTAAATGCTTATTAGTACAATAATGCATATGATTGTATAAAGCTGTGTAAGGAGGGAAACAGTGAGGATCAGGAAGATCCTTTGCTTGCACTTGATCATCTACAACTTCCCAAGATTATTTTAACTCCTTCTCTTGCTAAATGACAAGATCTTACTCATTTTTGCACTATTTCAATAGTTAATGATACATTAAGCTCCCAATCTTTTATCACATTCCTATTTCAGACTGTATATAGGATTTCAAATGTTAGCAAGCGGTCAATGTATTTCAAAGCTCCTTTTTTCAAGTGAGCATCATGTTGTGTTCTCTCATCTTCCTGTATCTGCCAGCACACAAACGTACAGGATCAGAGCCTCACTGGGCCAGCAAGACCAGAAGAGCCACATCTTCTTTCAAAATGTGAGGCAGCACAAATGTATCTTGTCCATGTCTCTCTGGAGCTACTTATCTGCAAGCTTCCTAGAAACGTTGACCTGCCTTAATACAGTATTTAACTGGAAACCCACAGATAATGCATAGTTATAATTTATGGTATCAAATATTTACCAACCTTTAAATCTTTGTCTCACCTTAACTAACAATACTCACCTTTACACTGAGTGGAGAAAACATGTTACTCCCTCCATAAAAAGCTCCTTCATAACTAATGTGCTCTTACTTCACCACATCAAAATGAAATTACTAAATGCGCCCTCAATATTTATATAGGAAGAGGAGTGCCTCCTATTTCCTGCCAATCTCCACAGAGACTTGTCTCTCAGCTTTGCAGTCCTTAGAAGGCCTTCCAGAAGTTCTGTTAAGGATGGCTGCTGATTTCTGCATAAGCATTTCTTTAGCTTTTAGGGCCGAACACCACCAATTTTTCCATGTAGTATTTTAAATTATTTTGTCCTACTTCTGGTGTGTATAAACCAGCTTTATTAGTTTGGTTCTTCACAAAATAAATCATGTTAGGAGAAAATTAATCTATTAGCAAGAAAAACAAGAAAATATTGGGAAACTTCAGTCTCCAGAAGGCTTTGAGAAATATGCATTGCAGAGGGTTCACAACTGCTGGAGTGTCAGGGACTAATGGAAGTTCCTCTACACCACCTGCTGAACAGAGTTAAATAGTCTGATCAATCAAAGTGTCAGTGTAACCAATGGCTTCAATGTCACTTTTTCACAAAATAAAGTTCCAGGAAGGAATTATGGAAAAAAACCCCTATTAGATTATCCTGTTCATTCCCTGTCATTGTAGGATAGTCCCTCTGAAGACATTTTTATTCCAATTTGTCCAATGCAGTTTTGAAGGTTTGGAAAGGCATAAGCCACAGCTGCTGCCTGTAGTCTGCTCAACCCTGATCTCTACCTTGCTGTGTTGTAATGACTTTATCTTTGTAATAGTATTGCATCATGTCTACTTAAATAATGACCTTGGACATCTCTATGTGGTTGATATATCTAGATAGCAAATACCTGAAGGCTAGGTTACAAACTCCATACTCATCATTGATTTCATATTTATTTCACCAGGGATCCACATGGCACAGTGTCCTATCTATAAGGAAATCCTTTAGAGACCGGCATAATAGACTGCCAGCATCAACAGCCAAAGGAACCCTTCCCTTTAGCCTCTGAAAACACCTGAAACCTTGTGGGTACTGTCAGAACACCCCAAGAATAACCCAAGTGTAATCATCGTTTGCAATAGATGTACCATGTGGCTGGCATGGGCTGCACTGGTGGCACCTTTCTTGCCAGGTTCTAGTGTCCCTTCTTTGCTCCTTCTTTGTAGTCTGGTGCAATCAAGCTGTGTGAATATAAAATCAAATACAATATATAGCAAGATATAAACAATCAGACACATGTAGAATCAAAGTATTAAAGGTTTGGCATCTGGGAAGCTTGTTTTTCCCTTATTTTTTGGATGCCAGTTTTCCAGGAGTTTGGCAATCCCATTGCATGGCCTGTCTTTACACATGGAAGCATCCATTTTTATTGAAAAAGCTATCTGATTAAGAAAAGAACACTTTTATGAACTCTCTTGCTACAGTCCTCTGGAATGGAAAATGATTACTGACTGCCACATTGCACCTGAAGAGTAGCAGAATATACCTTCTTTTAATAAATGCCTGCGAAAATAAGGACTGTTCTGAGCATCATCACCAGCAAAGAGGCTCTGGATCAGGGGTAAGCATTAAAAGAAAGAGTTACAGAGCTGTAAAAATCTTTCTCAGAGACAGCTCTATTTGCTGTATGGCAGAAAGTCATTTAACTGGAAATAGCAGCCGACACCCATCTATCTCCACTATTTCTCTAACAGGGTAGAAATTACAACATCATATATTCAAGCATTAATGACTTATTTTCTGTATCTTCATGCTCACTTTCTGCTCCCTCTCTATAATACACATACTACTTAGAAACAATATATAGGGTTGGAAAGGACCTTAAGATCATCCAGTTCCAACCTCCTGCCATGGGCAGGGACACCTCCCACTAAAGCATGCCACCCAAGGCTCTGTCCAGCCCGGCCTTGAACACTGCCAGGGATGGAGCATTTACCACTTCTTTGGGCAGCCTGTTCCAGTGCCTCAGCACCCTTACAGCAAACAACATAATATTGATGCATACTCGAGGTAAGATACCTCTGTTCATCATGAGATCTAGGTCTTTATACCATGCATGAACTCCGCAGCAGTGGAACTGGAGAGAAGATGCTGCTTTTTCATGTAACATTTTAACTTCTCTTTGCAGGTAAGTCAGCAGGGAGAACTTAAAACTCTCCGTTTGCCTCCCCGCAGGAAGGCAGCAGACCTGAAACCACCTGGATGGACATCCCCACTCCAGAAGTGTGCTGCCTTTGGTATTAAAAGAGCTAAACACACAGCAATAAATTTTGAGTGTCCTGAAGTCACCTTAGTGTTAAATGAGTTAGGCATATGAGTGAGTCCTCTGTGGTTGTGCTTATTTAGGTACTTGAAGTCTAATTACAAAATCTAATACTTTTGGAATACAGTGTTTTGAAAATGCAGAACCTGGATTAACCCCTAGCACGGCATAAATACCTGGGAAACATCCAGACCGAGCAGCAGAGCACTTCAAATCTGTTTCTACAACGTCCTCTGTTCATTCAAGACATAAACTGTCTCTTGAAAGTTTTCGCTTTCTTTTTAAAAACCATTCAGTGTGGATCAAACTCGGTACCTGCCAATTAATTAAAAAGAACACAGATGCTGTACAGAATCACAGAATAGTTTGGGTTGGAAAGGACCTTAAGATCACCTAGTACAACACTTCTGCCAAGACCAGGTTGCTCCAAGCCCCATCCAACCTGGCCTTGAACACTGGCAGAGATGGGGCAGCCACAGCTTCTCTGGGCAATCTGTGCCAGTGCCTCAGCATCCTCACAGGGAAGAACTTCTTCCTCCTATCTTTAAGCCGAATCTCTCCCATTTAAGTTTTAACCCATTTCCCCTTGTCCTAGCACTACAGTCCCGGATGAAGAGCTGCTAAATATGCAACTAAACTATACTAAACCAAAACCTGGAGGTTGCAATGCTGCAATACTCCAATGCAAAGACCTGGCAAATCGGAGAGAAAAGCAAAACCTTGTTTTCATCGCTCTGAGACAATTAACACGAGCGGGTGACACCTTTTGTTGCTGCCCGTAAGTTCTGTGAGCGTACAGGCACCTTAATAATAGATAACAATGGAAAGAGCTTGGCGGGAGCCTTGCCAAGCACCAGGGTCCGGAGCACAGCTGGCGTTTAACCCCGCCTGCCGCCCTCACTACGCCCCTCACACCGCCGGCCCTTTCCCACCCCGCAGCCTCCCTTCAGCGGCGACGAACGGCTACGGGTATCGGTACCGCTCCCGCGCCCCGCTCGGGCGCCCTGAGGGGGCGATGGAGGCCGCCGCCCGCCACCTCGGCGCGCCTGCGCGGAACCGCCTCCGCTGGCCGCCCTCCGCCCCGCCCTGCCGCCGGCGCGGGGCCACGGGCGGCGGCGGCTGAGCTGGCCGGGGCGGCGAGGAGCGGAGCGGAGCAAAGCGGGGCGGGGCGGGGCGCGGCGGCGCCGCCGCTGGCGGGAGCGGCTGTGGGGCGGTGCCTGGGCGCGGACTGCCCGGCCCGGGGAAGCAGCCGCGGCAGCGCGGCCCGGGGACTCCGCGGCGGGCGTTTCTGGCGGCCCGAGCGCCGCGCCCTTCCCTGCCCCATGTCGGCGTGGCTCGGCCGGGCGGCGCTGCTGCTGGGGCGGCCGGGGGGCCCCGCCGCTGCCGCTCCCTCCTGCCTGGGCTCGCTGCGGGGCCCGCCGCGCTGCTGCTGCCGCCGCCGCCTGGGCAGCCTGCGGGGCGGCGCCGAGGGGCTGCTCCTCCCGCGGGGGTCGTCGCCGCCGCCGGGGCGGGCTCTGGGCACCCACCCCAGGAAGGAACCGATGGAGGCGTTGAACACGGTGCAGGGGGCCCGCGACTTCATCTACAGCCTGCACTCCACCGAGCGGAGCTGCCTGCTGCGGGAGCTGCACCGCTTCGAGTCCATCGCCATCGCGCAAGGTGAGTGGCAGCTCCCGCAACCCCGGCCGGCGGCCTGAGGCCGGCACCGCCGCCTCTCCCAGGGCCACGCTGAGGTTTGGGGGGTGCCCGGGCTGGGCCAGTGCGGGACTGAGCCCCCGAAGTTTGGCTGTGGCCAGTCCGTCCGTCGCCCAAGCGAGTCCTTCGGGCGGCGGGGTGAGCGGGGCACTCCAGCGGGGCAGGGCAGCGAGAGGCGCACGCCGGTGTTTGTGTGTGTGCGCTGTACTGGGTATAAATGAGGCGCAAGACCTGAAACTTACTTTCCAGAAGCATCTGCAGCTCCTTCTGAACTTAAACGGAGCCGCCGTGCCGAGTGCTGGGGGTGTTTCTCATCTCCCGGGGAGTTTACAGAGGCGCGGGTGGCCATTTTCGGGGAAGGGAGTAGGAAAGTGTGTGTTTCATGAGCCACTCTCCACACTAGTGCAGCACTGAAGTGATTTCAGACCTCGTAAGAGGCGCTGGGCTGCTGCTGCTCCGGGAGCTCATTCATGAGTTACCGAGCGCTGCCTGCTTGCCGGCTTTGCTTCTTGGAAGTGCTGGGTGTTAGGCGGGAAGGTGTGTGAGTGCTGGGGAGGGTTAGAGACGTGTCTGAACACAGCGCTATGCAGCGCCGATTACAGTAATTCACAGTGATTGTTTCCATCTGATCCAACCGTTCTTGCCAGCTCAACACTTGTCCTACAATCAAAAGCAGACAAAACCAAATCCACTTATAATTACAGCCTCGGTACGTCTGGTTCTGATGCTTAACTATAATTTATGGCCCTATTGCAACAAAGATGATAGCGGGTACTTAAGAGATCAGGGTGCATTTGATCTAGGCCTCCTTCTGACTTTGATAGTAGCGTGCCCTTGGAAAGGGCATTTCTGTGCCTTGTGGCTCTTCTGTACATGTCTGGATGAAATCTTGCGGTGGGCAGAGATCGGGACCAGCGGTCAGCCATAGGAATGCTGCTTTTGCGAAGGGAAAGAACTTTTCCGAGGTGCCTGTTTGGTTTCATTTATAGCAGGCTTGCTTGTAAACACTGGTGTTTATAGACAGAGTGACAGTAACTCGCTTAAGTGGTTCATTTTTGGAGCAGTGCTTCTGTTTTGCAGAGCATGAATCCTCTTGTGTTTGTTTTCCAACAAAGTGGGAAGTATGCTTTGAGCTGTAGGTTGACACTAACTGTTGAGTACTAACAACTAATACTCTTCCTAAGTAAATCCTCCTCAGCTTCTGAGGGATTCTTGCCATGAGGTTTTTGAGAGAGTTTCAGTCTTGGCAGTTGCTGTTTGAGTGAACCCGGGCTGCTCGCAGTGCTCCTGTGTGTCTGGAGGATTGTGGTGGAGATCAAAATGAGACTTTAAAATGCATTTAGTGTAATGTCTCAATGTTGATACAGAGATAATTCAGCAGATGGTCCTATTTAGTATGTTGTTGCTCAGTTGCTGTCAGCTATCATACGAAAGTCTATGTAATACGGTGACTTTCTGAGGACTGAGGATTTAGAAGGCAGAGTAACAAAAGCATTAGTTTGAGTTTAGAGACCTTACTGCATGAGATCTTAGTAAAGGGCAAAATTATTCAACTAGTGGAAATTGTAATTCACTTGTGCCCGAAACTGTGAGCATTAATCTCACTGGAGAGATGGTTTCAACAAAGCCTCAGTTGAGGGCTGCACAGTGGTGTAATGCATCAGACCTCAGTCCTTGGAGTGAGAGTCTTCATTTGCCCATGTAGTAGCTTGATAAGATTTTTTGGAAACTCACCTTTTGCTTTAGCTAGCTCTGTTCATGTTGTTTTGTTTTCCCAGACTGCAGCGTGGTAAAAGTTGTCAGCTTTTAACTCTTAGGAAATGCTGTTTCTTCATGTGTTGTGGAGAAAGGAAAATCATAACCAAGAAGGGCTTCTAGTAAGTCTGAATAAAAAATAGAGGGGAAAACAATAATTCTAAAACGATAGCACGTACCTTGTGTATGTTCCCTAATACTTTGAAGAACTAAAATCACGCAAACAAGAGAGGAAATGCAGCACAGAAATCATTCAGTGCTGGCAAAATAGATGCTCTGCTTTCATTAGATGCACACACCTTAGTACTGAATCCTCTTCGTGCACATGTGTGAGCTGCTCTGGCGCGGGGGGAAGGGAATGGTAATGCCAGAATTCCCTAGTGGGGATGGATTGCCCGTAGCTGTTCTCTGTAGGAGACCGATAATGGCAGATCAGATTTTACATGAAGAAAGGCAGTGAAAATAGAGCCAGGCTCTTGAGGAGTGTCGGATGTGTGTTGTCACTCCCAACACCAAGGAGTACCAGAAGAAGATAAAGGGGAGAGAAGGGTTGCAGTGGAAAGAGATGATACGATTCCTGGGTTAGATGTTGATGTTATGTACTTAACATGCTTTATTATGGTTAGATTATATTTTATGTTTGCTTTTTCCTACTGTTGACACGGTGACTGTGTAGGAATGATCTGCCTACGTATACAGGTTGTGAGTAGCAGATGGGGGCTGAGAATTATTTGTGCCCTGCTTTCCAGGTACTTTCTGCAATCTACTAGTGTCACTTTTGGTATTTAAACTGATGAGTTCAATCAAGATAAAATGGTTTTAGAGATGTTTGGTTTCTCTTGATCTTTTCATTCAGTGGCAGCATGCTGTAGCTTTCAGGAGCTGATTCTTTAGATAAGGTTGCTAGTTACTTTGATGCTGATTTCCAATGAATGATCCAAATGCAACCTTTAGATTCACTTGTCTACCTCCTGAGTAAATTCCTGTGTCCTGTTTGAGTCTGGAAAATCAGCCTCTCCAATCATTAAATACCTGTGCAGTTTTGCAACTGTACTTAAGCTTGCTTTGTGCCTGTGATCTTTTCATACTTCTATATGGAAAGAGAGGTCTTAGTCCAAACCCTTCTTAAACAGTCCTTATTGGGTTAAGTTTTGACCTTCTTCCTTCACTACCTCTTCTGTGCCCTAACAGACCCCATATCAGCTAGGGGAAGCTGTCAGCAATATGGGGAGACCTGGGCACATCAAGAACCAAATGGGGCCTGTTCCTCAGCCCATTCCCAGGCCTACCACGAGAAGGATGCAGTGCCATCAACTAATCGCCCTAGCGCAAAATATGACAGGACACACTATATGTGGCCTCCGCTAATGGCAGAGGCTACAGGGAAACCCATCCTTTGCTGCGGCTGCTACGCTGAAGGACAGTCCTCAGGTGGGTGAGTCATAGCTGCTGACCTGTAAGTTAGGTGAGTCTCTGAAGCTGTTTTGAAACTTAACCCATCTGTTTGTGCTGTAGTTGTAGGTGGGGAGAGGTTTGTGAATGTCTTCCTGCAATCGCTTTGTCACCTATCTTACCTGGATGTTTATGTCTGGGCTCCTAGAGCTTCCCGATGCTGAGCACCAGCAGTCGGTTTCAACAGTTTAGGTTATTAATAAACACTGAGATTCTTCTGTTTGTTTTAGCGCATCAGTCAGAAGACAGAGCCCGATCTGTGAGCTTGTGATAAAAGGATGGCTCTGAAGCTGGGAGCTTGACTTGTAATTAATAGATGGGCTTTGCTAGAAGCTGGGGGAAAGGCTGTGAAACTGAATCTTGATGCAGTTGTTCTCGGATGATGCTTTGAGAACTACACTGATTAAGGCTATAAACTGTATCTTAAAATATAGTCAAAACATCACAGAGTTCCTCACCTGGATTTACTTTTCTTCCTTCATTAATGTTTTTTTTTTTCTTTATTTTTTACCCCTTTCCAATCTGGGAAGGGTGAGTAACATCTCACCTTTTCCCAGGAAGAGGTTTGAAACAAAGTTTTTCAGTTTCAGTGTGTGTTTCTTCTAAGCATGTCAGCCACACAGGTAGAGAATGAGACACGTGGACTTGAATGCAAATAGTTTGTATGTTTCTTTCTCATAGTTACAGGAGCACTGAAGTAGCAAGTAGGCCAATTTGTTGTAATAGTTCTGCTTCCCTGCTTGTGGAAGCCTTAATCAAAGCTTAGTTTTGTTGGCAGCAGGCAGTCAAATCCTCCTTCCTGTTGCTTGTTTATTGCATGGAGAAAATGAAAGTGTAAAAAATCTTGCTGGCAATGGATATAATGATTTAATGCCTCTGACCTTCTAAAGCAATTTTCCATTATAAGAGAGTGGTATTAGAAAGAAGATGTAACTTCTTTCTTAAGGGGCTTGTATTCAGGTTTCCTACCTTTAGTTTTCAGCAAATGATATGAAATGATTCATGAAAGCACTTTTAAGTAGTGCAGCAAGCCCAGTACCAAGGGGGAAAAATACTAAAGGGTTTGACCTTGCTTAGGTAAGAAATGCTGCTTAGCATATCTGCTGCATCTTTATTTCTTCTGAGGGTACTGTTGTTCTTATCTGTGCTGGGTTAAAATATTCTTGAGCCTACTTGTAACCATTCCCCATTAATAATACTAACACGATGGTTGTCTAGGGTCTCTAAGAAATCTCGGGTCTTGACAGTGAGAGGATCTGTTATTTTCCTTTGTTGCAAAGGTGGGAAAACAATTCCTATTTCCCTGTGTTTTGTTGCAAAGATGGAAAAGCAATTCTTGTTTTCTCATCTTTGTGTACATATACATAATATGTATATACAATATATAACTTTGTGTCTATATAATATATAAACATATATTTTAATATATAATGAACATTGAACACAGTTTCTTGGAAATTGTTTCTCTGCCTGTTAAGGTTGTGTATTAACCAGCAAACATGCAAAACCCAGTAGCAATGCAGTGTCAACAGCTAGTTTTGTTGGTTTAATTCACAGGTCTTGGAAAACGTAGTTTCTAGCTAGCTTCTTTTGAAGGCACGGGTTCGTCATGGTTTAGGAAAGAATCTGACCAAACTGGTGTGTTCTGATAGAAAAATGGTTGTAATTTCAGGTTACTGAATCTTTGTTCTTAAACAAAATAGTGTGTGGGTAAAGGGCATCAAAACAAGGCATTCAGTACAGTTGGTGGCTGGGGCAAGATTTCTCTGTGGGAATTCACAAGCTTTTAGCCGTTGTTAGGTGAAATCTTACTTTGGTGTCTGAAGAAACATCCCTGGTCTGTGAACTGGTGTTTAGTTTATGAACTCACTGGTTTACTGGAGTAGTTTAGGGAGTGTTTGAGCCTAGGTGCCTCTACTTCCACAGCTTTAAGAAGTTAATACAGAAGACTCCAAATGTCATCAAAGACAAATGGATTTCACTGGGGTTTTTAGATGCTCCGAACAAGATCTCCTATGAAAAGGGTTCCTTTTGTTGCAGACACATTTTGGAGCAAACCAGATAATGTGCCATAGTGGTTTAGAACCACTCAAATTCTAGTACCTCCTTTTGTAAGAACTTAATCTGTGGTAACACACAAAGCATGATTTGATCCTTCCGGAAGTACTTGTCTTGTTGGAAGTGTGATTTCACAGTGCAAGTGTGAGGTTTCTTGCGAGAACCGCCCAGCCTGCTGAGCTGAGAGGAGAGGGAGCAGCCTTGCTGGTGTGCTTTGACAGGTATGGTGGCACCTGGTAGGGTCAGTTCTCCCTCCCTCTGTCCTCTGCAGGCCCAGTGTATGCAGATGAACTGAACTGTACATGGAGAACAGTCGTCCACCTCTACCTTGCTGTGACCTAGGTCAGGAAATTGTTTTTAACTGAAGCATTTGATTGCTGTTGTAGGAGAAGGCCTTCTGGCTGACTGCTGGCCAGTGTGCAATTCACAAGTTTGAAGTGCCCTGTCAAACTGGTAAGATGGGAAACTCTTGCCAGCCTGCCTGAGTGCAGTCCCTTTGTGTTTGTTCTTCACAGCATACACCACAACTGCTGCAGAGTCAGAAATACTCAGTGGTCAAAGGAAGATCATGTTTCGCACGGAAACGTGCTACTTCTCCTTTTGCTTCTGAAACTTTAATTCTGTATGTTTTAATTTATGTTCCTCCTCCCCCCCCCCATCATGGAGCTCTCATATAACAGCAAAATGATGTAGAAGGAAGGGTGCTACACAGACTGATGATTACTTTAACACCTGCAGATGGAACTGTTCTGTTTGCGTTACACAGATGACCACCAATTGGAAAGTATTTTATTACACAGGATAAAGAATTATAAAAGATTCTCACCCTAAATGTCAGTTAATGGTAACGTTAAATCCCAGCTATTGACTTGCAGTTGATGCCCTTTTGCTGGGGTATGTGTGAGAAAAATCTTTTTTCTAGTGGCTCTGACATTATTTTTCTTCAGCCTGAGTGAAGAGAGGGAGAAATCATAAACTGTATTTGGCCACTTAGCTGTCATGTGCTTCTGTCTCTGGAATGCTCAATGCATAAAGCTGCTGTGGCTTCTGCAGGCCTCAGTGCTTAAGAGCAGGGCTCTCTGCCATCTGTGCCTTCCAGGGAGCTGGGATGGAGCCTGGCAGGGGGAAGCTGTGTTCCCACAGCTGGCAGCTCACCCTGGTTACCTGGGTGTTGTGAACAGGGATAAGGCTGTTTGATCAAGTGAACCCTGCAGCTGCTCTGATGTAGAGCAGGTAGAGATGGGAGTTCTACCTCCTTTTTCTCCCTAGACTGGGGTAAAAGTCCTACCTTACTATGAAATTGCATCCTGTCTCAAAAAGTGGATGCCTGTTATCAGGAGAGGCAGAGTGCTTGGGAAGGTCTGGACACTGCATGAGGGTGCCGTAGTTAAGAGGTTTAATACTTCTGAAGCCCTATCAAGGGACCCCAGTATCCCCCAAGAAACCTTTCAAAAGTGAAATCCCAGCAGACAAACCAACCAAAGCAAGCACAACCACATCCCAAAACTCCAAAGCAGAACATGAATGAACAGGACCTTGCCTGCGACTTGTACTCTTGGGCAGTAAAAAAGTTTATTTCCGTTGTTCATTCCAGCAGTTACCATGTCACATTAGTCAGATGCTCGTGTCTCCTTCCTATTAAAGCTTTATCTCAACTGGATGCGTGTGATTCATTTGGGCTTCCTTTTTTAAGTAACAGTAAAATGCAAATCTAGGTAGCTATGGGTTGTTGAGTATTTCGTCATGTTGTCATCTTGATACACAAAGTACCTCATGGAAATGTTAACTGTATGGAAAAGTTTTCATCAGATTTTAACTTTGAATAAATTTGGTAATTCCCTTTTTCTGCTTTAAGCTCTGTTTGTAAGGTTTATGCTGTTCATGCTAACAGATAGTACCTTGTGCATATTAAGTATTATTAGCATATTAAGCATTAGAAGGGGGATTGAGTACACCCTCAGTGAGTTTGCCAACAGCACACTGGAGGGAAGGGATGCCATCCAGAGGGACCTTCATGGGCTGGAGAGGTGGGCTGGGGCTGCATCAAAAGGAGCGTGACCAGCAGGTCGAAGGAGGTGATCCTGCCCCTCTGCTCTACTCTGGTGAGACCTCACTTGGAGTATTGTGTGCAGTTCTGGTGTCCTCAACATAAAAATAACATGGAACTGTTGGAACAAGTCCAGAGGAGGGCCACAAGGATGATCAGGGGACTGGAGCACCTCCCATATGAAGATCGGCTGAGAAAGTTGGTGCTGTTCAGCCTGGAGAAGAGAAGGCTGCGTGGAGACCTCATAGCAGCCTTCCAGTATCTGAAGGGGGCCTATAGGGATGCTGGGGAGGGACTCTTCATTAGGGACTGTAGTGGTAGGACAAGGGGTAACGGGTTAAAACCTAAACAGGGGAAGTTTAGGTTGGATATAAGGAGGAAATTCTTTCCTGTTGGGGTGGTGAGGCACTGGAATAGGTTGCCCAGGAAGTTGTGAATGCTCCATCCCTGGCAGTGTTCAAGGCCAGGTTGGACGAGGCCTTGGGTGACATGGTTTAGTGCGAGGTATCCCTGCCCATGGCAGGGGGGTTGGAACTTGATGATCTTAAGGTCCTTTCCAACCCTAACTGTTATATGATTCTATGATTCTATTTCAACAAGGCCAAGTACAGTATCCTACACCTGGGTCGGGGCAATCCCAAGCAGAAACACAGGCTGGGGGAGACTGGATTGAGAGCAGCCCTGAGGAGAAGGACTTGGGGTGTTGCCTGACAAGAAGCTCAGCCTGACCTGACAGTGTGCACTTGTAGCCCAGAAACCAGCCATATCCTGGGCTGCATCAAAAGGAGCATGAGCAGAAGGTCAAGGGAGGTGATCCTGCCTTTTGCTCTGCTCTTGTGAGGCCCTACCTGGAGTACTGCATCCAGCTCTGGGACCTCAGACACAAGAGGAGCATGGACTTACTGGAGGGATTCCAGAGGAGGCCACAAAGATATCAGAGGGCTGGAGCAGCTCTCCTATGAAAAGAGGCTGAGGGAGATGGGCTTGTTCAGCTTGGAGAGGAGAAAGCTCTGGGAAGACCTTAGAGCAACTTCCAGTGCTTAAAGGGGGCCTGCAAGAAATCTGAAGAGGGACTTTACAAGGGCATGCAGCATTAGGGAGGATGGTTTTAAATGGAAAGAGGGAAGATTTAGATTAGATACTAGTAAGAAGCTCTTTGCTTATGAGGTTGGTGAGACACTGGCACAGGTTGCTCAGAAAAGTTGTGGCTGCCCCATCCCTGGAAGCGTTCAAGGCCAGGTTGTGACGGGGCTTTGAGCAACCTGATCTGGTGGAGGGTGTCCCAGGCCATGGAAGGGAGATTAGACCTAGATGAGCTTTGAAGGTCTCTTCCAAAGCACTCTGTGAATCAGGGGCTGAGGTTTAATGTCATAATGAAGAAAATTGGTGCTTGGTAGTAATGGTAAAACTATCCTGAAGCTATTGTCGGAAAATGTCAAGTGTCGCTGCAGCTGTCTACTTTTGAGCTACATTCAGCAAGGTGCTTTTTTCTGAAATGCACGTTGGTTTTGCCATTTTAGTTTGGTTTTCTTCCATATTCTGAAATCTGACTTGTTTGTGTAACTTAAAGCAGGTTCGAGTCTGAATTCTTTGCTTAAATTCGGAAACTTCACTGTATGTTTTTGCAGAGGAGAGCCTGCAAATATTCAAATGCAATCACTGTAAGATCTAGACCTATAAAGGCTCTTTCTGTACTGACAGATACTCCAGTATTGATCAGAAGATTCTAAATAATGACTTATTGCTGTCTTGCTTTATAAACTCGTTGTAGCATCCAGATATCCTAAACCACTGATACCACTTGAGAAGCCAGCGAAGGAGGTAGTATCACCAGAGACGACCAGTACTCTTGGTACAGTAAAAATAAAGTGTGTTTGCTAAGACGTGGCATTGCATAAGTCCAGTGGGCTGCTGGTTTGACAGACTCTTGCTTGCTTGGTTTGATGCAGTTGGCATGTATTGCTGCAAGAAGTAAAAAGGTTTTGTTTATTTACAGTAATATAAAGCTTTTGGTCTCAAGAATTTTAGTGATCCCCATCGTACTTAGTCTTACTGTGGCTAAAGATGTGTTTCAAGTCCAAGTTTTGTGGAAATTGAGCTATACCACAGTTTCTAGATAATATTGAGCCAGAGACTTCAGACTGTGGAACAGCTTGGAAGAAGCTCAGTGTCATCTACCTTATGCCTTTTCCTAGGAAAGTGCTGTACATTATATTACGTGGTCCAAACATAATGCAGAAATATTACTGTTATAAAACATCATTATTTAGTTTGTTGCCTCTGCCCTTCCCCAGAATTAATGCTTTAGAAAAGGTAAAGTAGAAGATAGCTCCAGTTAAAATTTGGTGTTCAGCTTTTGCATGTGGTTTAAGCATGTGATGTGTACAAAATGGTGTCATGCACGAAGAGCTTTTAAATCATGATTTAAAAAATAAGAGAATCTAAACTTTGAGCCTTTGCTCTTCAACTGCGTTTGTCTTGTGTCAAATAACACATTTCATATGTATAGGAAAATCTGCTGTTAATTGCCTCTTCTGAGGTGTAAGGGGTGCTTTAGATTTAGGTCTTTTTAGGAAAGATCACTTGAAATGCAACTTGTACTTACAATGTAACTGAAACCTTTCACATTGATGTATTTGAAACACTTGGATCTCCCTGGAATAGGCGTGAATGCAATGGATCATGTTTATTCTGTGAAGACAGAGGCACTGTTTCAGTGTGTATTAGAAATGAGAAGTCTACCTGTTTCTTTAAGAAAGATTACTCATTCAACTGAAAACTCATAGCTTTAGTCAGCCCTATTTATTATTTAATCCAAATACAGAACTACAGAGCCATGGTATCTCTGGGAGAAAATCTTCTCTAAAAAGAAAAATAAATGGAAAACTGAGATAAGCAGATCATACAAACAGGGCTTAAGGAAGCTGCCTTGGATCTCTCTGGTGGTGTTTATTGTTTCTACAAGAAGTGGCTCGTACTGGGCAAAGCTGAACCTGTGTGTGAGCCGTCTTGTGCTCCCTTTCCTGTTTCTTTCCCCTTAAATTAGCACAGCGTTATTTCAGAAACCTGAAAGCATACATCCTTGTTTCTGTTTTGTTGCTGTTTGTGAGATCTTCCTTTGACATCGGTAAAGCCCCTTGGCTTTTTTGGGATGTGACTGACCCTTGCCTGAAACAAAACCCTTGCTTCCTCTGAAACATTGGGAGTGTGTGGTAAGGCAAAACCCACAAAATACCATTTTTAACTCAGCAAAGTGCATATTCCATGCAAAATTATGGGCTATAAAATCAGGTGTTTTCCCGAGTGATCATTTACTTCGGGTTCTTAGATATTTGTATATTAATTAATAATAAAATATACCCCCTAGCAGCTGTAATACATACTGATGCTTGCTATATGTCTTTTTCTGCAGCATTTGCCAGTTTCCACTTGTATGTGATGAGCTCATCATATCTGTTGCTTTTTGAAGTATTTCTTGTGGATGAGGGGGTTTTAAAGTTTATTTTTGACAAACTGAGATGCTTCAGCTTTTAGTAAATTCCAACAGGTCATTATTTTAACCTGTATGCTCCTCTCTACATAGTAAAAAGAGTAAATAGGAACATATTCAAGACTGCAGTATTATGTGCTTGGAGATAGGGTATATTCTGTATCAACTCTCCTATTGCCTTAAAGCACACATACAGAGCAGTGGGTTGTTTTATGCTTCCCTACTGCTTGTACCCTTTAGGGTAAAAGGGATAAAACCTTTCCTTATCATGCTTGCTAAATGCTACATAGCTTTTACTATGTCAGATAAGCACTTCCAGAATAAAAACTTGCCTTCTGTTGCCTTCACTTGCCGCAGTTCAGCAGTGATCCTGGTGAAAGGCTCCTGCATGACCTGGGGGAATGATGAAGCCTTGGAAAATGTTTTTCATGTCAAAAAGAATGGAAACGTTTGAGAGAAAAAGGCTTCAGGTAGGGTTAGGGTTTGGGATATGATAGGAGATTCTTGTCCATGCCGCAGACAGAGAGAGGTCTGCTTTGGGGTGTGTTGATGTGTAGAAAGTTGTATTGCCACGAAGCTCTAGTGTTTTCTCCAGGTCAGAAAGCTTACTGTGAACCAGCAGGCAATTGTTGCATTTTGACCTGCTGCATTTCACTTCTAGGCATCATCAGTTTCTAGTTCCAGGACTGTTAAAGTAACTTTTTTCTTGTGACTTTCAATTTTTTGCTCAATAGCTTTGGACTCTGCAGTGATCCATCTCTTCCTGCTGGCCAGCTCACTATAACATCTATGAATCACCTGTCTCCATTGGGATGTTATCCCATCTTTCACAGCAGTCTGAATGGGAAGAAATTGTATTTCCTTTGCTTTCTTGGGATTCGTGGAACACTGGAGAGAAATGTACATGAAACAGATTTCTTTATCCAAAGATACCGAAAGATGGTATCTTTTAAATACCATCAGCTTGTATTTTCAGATTGCAAATAGCCTTTCAACCCAGCTGTTTCTTTGCTTCATTAGTCCTGGCAATGGGCTGATTTTTACAAAGCACAAGTAAAGATGTGATGTTACAAACGTAAAATGAACTGGTTTGTTCAGGATGAGGAGATGTAAGAATTGCCAGCTGGATCCACAGCCATCTTGCTTAATACAGATTTTTACCAGAGAGAAGAGATGAAAGATGCTTGAACCTCTTCCCAGTTTTCCTGTTGCCTATTTATATTATTTCATACAGCGAAGTAAATAAATAAGTAGCTGTAAAAGTGGCAGTGCTGCTATAAATAATCAGCCTGGTGACCTTTTTGTCTTGAAAATATCAGACAGACTCCTTTTGATTCTGTGTGCCTCTCTCTGAACAGAAGGAACATGACAAAGGTGCATTTGTGCTTCTGACTGGTTCCAGTGTGAAATATGTACGGGTTGGGGTTTACTCATTTATTGAATCTGGTTTGTCAGCCAGGAAAAAAAGCCTTAGGTTTTGTAATGCTTTCACTGTTTGGTTTGCTTCTCTGGTTGGATGCTAGGAACCTATTGTATCAGCCTCATTTCCATGCTTGTATCAGTTTTTGCAGTAATGTGGCTGAGTTTTACTGTAATTTATGGCTTTGTGTTAAAACCTCAGTTAAACACAAAGCTCACTTTTCCTTCCATGGCCAGGGAAGAATAATTACTCAGATGGCTTCCCTGCTGTGGGTATGAGCATGCACAGATGAGCTGTGGATGAGCTGATGTAATATGGGTGTGGATTTGCTGTTGGTTTCACTCATGTTGTTGCAAAGGGAGTGTCCTATTCTTCACCCATCCCTAAAACCTCTTGGTGTGAGAGCCCCGTTTTCCACTTTCTGTACAAGCACTTCAGTTCTTCCCTGGGCCTGGCTGAACACCTGGGTGAGCACAAGTGCCGGAATAACGGAAGAGTCCCAAACAGATGAGGAGGGAATTTAGGAATGGGAGGAAAAGTATAGAATCACCCCTTGCAGCAGCAACATGACTTTCGCTCACTTCAGGGTGAAGTTTTGTGTTTGACCTAATGTTCTGTCTTCCCTGCTGTCTCACGGGAAGTGCCCTGAGGGTTCTTGTACCTCAGGTGGGAGTCTGTTCTGGGATTTGTGCCACTAACAGCACATACAGTGACTTACACCAGTAAGCAGCAAGTCTCCCAGGTTACTTTTTCTAGCATTGTCAAGTACATGCAGTTATATCTGCTCTAGTGGAAGGTGTCTCTGCCT
Organism: Neopsephotus bourkii; assembly: GCF_033783945.1. Classification (NCBI taxonomy): domain Eukaryota; kingdom Metazoa; phylum Chordata; class Aves; order Psittaciformes; family Psittacidae; genus Neopsephotus; species Neopsephotus bourkii. The sequence continues at coordinate 11,767,506 of NW_026902105.1, read as the reverse complement.
GTGGCAGGGGGGTTGGAACTACATGATCTTTAAGGTCCTTTCTAACCCAAACCATTCTGTGATTCTATATTTGGGAGCATTTTTGATGTCAAAATTCATCCTGTGTGACTAGGTGGAGAGCTCTCTCCTCCCTTTCTCTGGCTCTCTGTCCAGGATTATTCCTCCTGGGATCAATGGCTGCCCCCTGAATCACATAGTACTTTGCTTCAGCACTGTGGAAAGCATCCTCAGCCTCAATATTCCCCCTTCCTTGCTGCTGGAGAAGAGGACGTGTAAACATTGATCCGATTTTGGACTAGCAGATGAGAATGAGGGAAGGGAAGGATGCTGGAGTCACACTGAGATCATGCAGCATGGCAAAAAATGTAGGAGTGCAGATTTCATTAAGGTCTGCAGTAAATACTAATGTTACAGGTATGTCACCAATGTAGGCACTGCAGGAGTGCCACTACATACTTTTGCTGCCAAGGGGAAGGGTGTAGAGTCCGTATTCCCCCATGTAGAAAATGAGACAGGCTTCTGTGTGCAGAAAACCTTGGATTTAGCTGTGGGTTTGTGTCTGTAATTTACTAATTCTCAAGCTGCTTGGCAGAACTGGAGGTGGAGGCTGTGATTTCAGCACTCACAGGAGCCTGCTGCGTGCTCACGGGGAAATTGGGAGGGAAGAACAGGTAAAAACAACTGGCAGTGGGAAAGGGGAAATGTTCAGAGTTGAAAAACAAAGACTGTGCTAAGTGGTGGAACCCTGGCTTTCATGAACTGCCATTGGGTAGTTTTCTGGGAGGATTAAGAAACACAGGACTTAAATAAGCAGACCAGATTTGTAGTGCTTCATGGGGCAGAGGTCCGGAAGCAGATTTAGAGGGAGTGTGTGCACAGTTGTGACTGGCGGTGGTATGACATGGGCTGGAGCCTGTGTTAGCGCTGTAGTTGGAAGCCGCAGAGATGCACTGAGCTGGTTAAACCTCCTGAGTTAAGGCTCGTGCTCATTCAAAGGCTGCAGAAACACAGTCTGGGAGAAGAATTTTCCTTCTTTGTCTTGCAGAATAAAGACAATTAGTTGAAAGAATGAAAAGTGAACTTGGTCGGAACCATTCACTTGTAGGAAGAGTAGAACATGGTAGTTTTGTTGTCATGTGCTTCTCTCTGCTTATAGGGCTTGATTTACAAAATTATCAGTCTTAGTAATTTCAGATAATTTTCGTGAACAGGTTTTTTAGGAGAGCTTAAAATTCATGTGCAGAATAAATTGAGAAATAATGCAGCTGTATATCAACCCAGCATATAGTCTATATTCTTATAAAATAAAAGCCAAAGGAAATCATTTTTAGGTAAAGTTCCCTGTAAAGTGTGCTTTATCTGATTTCACATTTTATGTTATACAACATTGATTCCTTCAGCTGTTTGCCAGAGATAGCTGACACTGCAGCTTGGCTTTGACCATGCAGACTCAGACGTTGAAATCTGACTTGTTTCACGAATGCAGCCAGAAGCTACGCCAAGTTACATGGGGAAGGGAAGAAGAAAGGAACCCACGTGATGAATCTACTGTGCTTCCTCTAGCAGTAGGTTAAGAGTTAAAAATAGCTTAACGGCTGCTGTGTTCTGTACTCATTAAGCATTAATATAGAGAGATGCAAATTATCTGAGTGTAATGTGTGGACAGAACTTACATTGTCAGTGGTTTCTTACGGGGTTCCTTTTGCTGATGGGTATGAATAGTTTCTTAAGGACTTCAGGGAAGCTCATACGTTTCTCTTTATTGCTCCAATGCAGTGAAAAATTAGGAGTGTAATTACACTTAATGTGCCTGTGCAAAAAAATAGATGTTTGAACATCATTCAGCTTATGTGTTCTCTCTGTCTCACTCACTCTGAGGAGCTGTCTTAATTTCGAGACAGATGGAAAGCAATAAACTGTATGTGCATTTAAAGTTATTTCAGAGAGAAGCTTATTTCTGCTTACTTGCTTTCAAGGTTGTCTTCAGGCAGGGAACGAAACTTTCTGCTTAAGAAAAGGCTGTTACTTAACTGGTATGTGATTTAATATCAAATGGTCTTTGGCTTTCTGTAAAAACCATAGTCTAGTTCTTTTAAAGGGAAAAAACCCAGATTCTACCAAACACATCAAATTTACGGGTTGCTCTCCTGGTGTAACTGCACTGCTGTAGCTGCCTGCAGGTGATGTCAGGTATTGGAAAGGGTGTTGCTGTCTGGCTGAGTACAGGTGCTGCTGATAGCAGGGACTGTGGGAAGCACTGCTGTTGGCAGTTTTGGATTTGCTCCTACAGTAAGCATCTCTTTTGATGTTAGCCAGATCACTTTTTATCATTACAAGACCCTTGGGTCCTGCAAAAGGCAAAATCTCACATTCTGTACCCGGGAATGACAGTATAAAGAGCAAGCGTGATGAAAAAAGCCGGTGAGCATAGTGTAGACCTGGTCCACTACATCTGCTAGGAGGCATAAGCACCTGCCCCCATGTTACTAATACACTCAGAGGTGTGCTAGGGCAGGGGAGGAAGGAGTGTTCTGGTTCCCCCAGTAGCTGCACAGGCTGTTGTTAGTAACCTTCATCCTGCTCCAGCAGGGTCTGCTGCTGGCTGCAAGCACAGGATCATGTGCCTGGAGCTTTCAAGACTGCTGTTCCCTGTTCTTCACAAATTACCTTTTCTCCCTCGTTTTTCTCTCCCTCACTGTGGAAACAGTGTGGTTCTGGGCAGGTAGAAGGGCAGCTGGGAGAGGAAGGTTAAGAATAAACTAACTCATCTCTTTCCACTTGCTTAGATTTCTTTTTGAAAACAGGGCCTGGGGGGAACATCATTAAACAAAGGATATTATAATTGTGTATAGCACTCCCTAGATATTTCACGAGCACTCATACGTAGGCATCAGTGATGCCTAACGCAGCTGTATTTAAAGGCGATGAAAGACTTCTTCTAGATCAGATCACTTTGGTTGTGCACAGAGCTCTGATAATTCTTGTTAACAAATCTTTTGTGGCTTCCCACAGAATTGCTTTGCTTATTCCCTTACATGAATGAACCTGTTGTGGAGGACAGCCAAAAACCTAATCTGACACCTTGATAATACGTAGATACTAAGGTTTTACTTGTTTCTAGTTCCATTACTGTTGCTGAGCTGCTTCTCTGCTCAAGTGCAAATGGGTGAAGTGATTGATAGATGCTTACTTTGACCCAGAGATGCCTGAGAAAAATCAGTGCTGACAGAGAAATGCCAACACCTCATCTTACTGAAACACAGTTAGACGAGTATATTTGGATGAGACTAATTCCATTCTAATATTGGTCTGAAGTACATACCCAGTCTTTTTCCACAGCTGATGGAAAGGGTGTTGTTAATCCTAGGGGAAGATTTATTCATCTGAAGATAGAGAGTTGCAATGCCATTGGAAAGTGTCCCTCCTGTAGTTCCTGGGAACTCATTGTGGTCCCCAAGGACAGGATGAGGAGGGGAAGAAGAGCCAACCTCCATTTGAAATTATGGGCATTTGCTTTGTTGAGGCACAGGCTTATGGCTCTGTGGATGGCTTGCTCCAGTCTGGGAGCTGCTGCAGCCAGTTTATTTCTTGGCAGCACTCAAGTACCTTCTTATTTTTTATTATGTTAAATAGTGTATAACCATTTGCTTCTGAAATGCACAGATAAGAATACCATGTTATTTTTCCTCTTCTCTCTCCTATTATTGTTACTGTGCTTCTGGCATTTTTATTCAAGCACTTTGGCTGTTTTTCTCACATTTTCCATTTCTCACTGAAGAAGCCAGCTCAAATGCTGTGTTTCTGTCTTTACCCTGTGTTTTTATTACAAACTGCAAGTCTTTTCTGCATTGGCATCATTTTAGCTGATTAACCCCTTGAATCTTGAGTGAAGCATCTTATTTCTAATTCTTTTCAGCTGCGTTTTGAGACCTTGATAGGCAAACTACTGCAAATGCTATTTTGGTGTGAACCTGCTTGAATGGAAATGAAAGGCTGACCTTTAAGTTTATAAAGTACTGATAGGGAATTGGACTAGATGGGGGGGGGGACACCCATCCTGTTAATGATGAAAGCAGTGATTTGAGACTCTGGATACTTGTTTGTGTTTTATATTTCCTCCTAGATTCCCCATCAGGGTTTTCACCTGGGGTCTTTGTGTTTTGTTAAACATGTTTAAAAGGATATGAATGGTGCATCATGTTTTTGGAAAGGATAATAGAATAAATGCATCATATACTCATAATATTTGATAATGAACATCCAGTAAGCACTGCAGATAAATTTGAAATGAAGTCCTATGATATTTAAACCTACATGTGGTGAGATATAATGTACATTTCTGTTGCTAAAAGCATGCATTCTGCAGAGTAACTACTGACCACTAGATAAGGTGATGCAGAGTAGCTGTATTGCCAATCACAGGTTTGTTTATTTCCTTTGGAAGCAGGCTGGCTGCATCCAGTATAAGTGGCATTTAGCCCTGGAACTCTCGGGGGGGCCCATACCTCCCCTGCCTGCTTGGAGGGGTTTGCAGGAATGAAATGCGCTCAAAATCACTCCCAGGTTTTGTTCTCAAGGGAATTGTTTGGATGATGCCAAGGAGCAAACAGCAGTCCTGCAATGCTTGTTCAGCGCTTGGTCCAGTAGATACAGCAGTAGTTTCAATTTTCAATTTCAAGATGAGAAACTCTTATGCTACTTCAGGGTTGTTCAGGGATGGAGATGGAAAGTGCAATCACTGTGTGATTTCTCACAGTGTTACACAGAGTATTAAAAAAATGTTTATTGTGCTACTTATTTTATGCAGAATATTTGTTCGGACGTAATTGTAGCTGAGAAATTATTTTATCATGCCCATGGCAGGGGGATTGGAACTGAATGATCTTAAGGTCCTTTCCAATCCTGATCATTCTATGATACTATGTCCTCTGTCTATTCATCTCTTACTAGTGCTTTGCTCAGCTTTCTCGTGTGCATGTGACTGAACAGGCCAACAGCCAAGTTTATATTTAGCACTGCACAAGTCAGCATCCTTTCATGCCTTAATTACTGTAGTAACAGGAAACCATTTGGGAGTTATAACAAATGATGCAGAATTTTTTCTTTGCTGACAACCCGTGGATTGTTTTTTCCCATCAGAATCTTAAGGGAATGCAATTGAAGATCAATGGACATGGTTTTTCAAATGTGCGTTGTGCTGTAAGTGCTGAGATTTTGGCAGTGTTTGTTAAAACATTGAGAAAAACAAAGGAGGAACAAAGGACAGTTGGGATGAATATGAGCTTATTCCATGAATGAACTTGTGCATCATGGTCAGAAATTACTCTTAAGGATCTACCTGTAGATACTGAATGAAGCAGTGTAACTCACATCTCATTTCTAGGTCTCAATCCAAAATTCTGGGGATAAGGATCCTCTTACAGAGTATCTCTTTTTAATAGACACACCAGTTGCTTTGATTTCTTGTTGTATGCAAGTGAAGCCCTGGCCGTTTCATGATGTGTATCTGAATGATTTACTGAAATGATGTGGGCAGGCTTTTGAATTTGAGGCAAAACTTCCTAATTTCTAAATGAGATCCTAACCTTCAGATTCCTCTTCCTTCTTGATATTCATTTGTTAATTCATTAATCTCGTAAGATTTGGGTCACTGTTTAAAACTTTATAAAACACTGCTCGTATTTTTGTCTTGGACTTACTACTCAGCTGTAGCGTGTGTCTTCCTAAGGCAGCCCTGGCCACAGTACCTCTTACCACTGTTACAAGTTTCATGCCCCTTCATGAGAGTAAAAGATTGAGCTATGAAATGTAATGGGAATGTTAGCTGCAATTTGAATAAAACATAATATGTGCCTTTAGGCTTGCAGATTCTTTTGTATGCCAGGTCTTAAAAAATGGATAACTCAGAAACTGGTGATGACAACTTCCTGAGTTTTGGTTACTTTGTTTTTTTACCAGCTGTCTGAATAAATGCACTCCTGTTGCCCGTTAGTCCATTGGGGGTTTTATCAGCTAAGGAGAATAATCTTTAAATTCAAGTACTTGGTTTAAATTGGCTACAACTGACAGAGTTAATTTAACTCGCTTGATTTGGGGCAAGCTGGGGGTAATGGTGAACTCATGTTGACAGTTCTGTACTCCCCTGGGCTCTGGCTATTAAAAAGAAGTAAATTATTAGCATAATATTAGCAAAAAAATATTAGCAAAAAAAAAAAGGTGTACATTCAAAAAAGATCAAGTACAGGTTTAAGAGGCACTTAATTTTTTTTCTCTGCCCCCCTCTCCCCCTTGCTAATTCAGGGCTCATGACCCGTGTTGCACTTGAACCTTGGATTATAACTTCATTTATGGTAATGGATGTCAGTTAGAAAATAGCAGTATTCTTTACACTGCCATTTCATTTTATTCCTTCTGCGGTAAGATTGGATGAGGCTTTGAGCAACCTGCTCTAGTGGAAGGTGTCCCTGCCCATGGCAGGGGGTTGGAACTGGATGAACTTTAAGGTCCTTTCCAACCCAAACCATTCTGTGATTCTATAAAGATGAATTCTGGTGCCTGTGGCACAGGATGAGCTGGTGAATGGCTGTCATGAAATGCAGTACTGGAGTCCAGTACTGCCTCTTTTCCCAGACATTTAAACTCTTGGAACTGTTGGATTGTGACTGAATTAATTTATTGAAAGGAGATTTTGCAGTTCGGATCTTGTTTTCCTTCCAGTAAAACAAGAGAAGGGCATGTTTCCTTTGCTGTACTCTGAAGATTTTTTTTCATGGGGTGTTTTTTTTTTTTTTTGCTGAGCCTTGGAAATTCAAATAGTCAGAAGAGTTTCCTATGAATAAATACCTGATTCTGAAACACATTTTGTTATCCAGAGTTTTAGAAGATTGCTTTAAGGAATTCTTTTGTCTCTGTGGGATGTGTTCCCCAGGTGCCTTCCTATCTTTCAAAGTATGTTATGGTTTAAAGAGGTGGTGTTGGAAGTCATTCTGTAAAAAGGTTACTGGCTTTCATGCCACAGTGGTTATTTAAGTCTTTCAGCTTTCATTCCTTTTTTCCCCCTTCCAATATCCCAGCTTTAAACTAAATCTCGACCTCTGCAAGTCTTGCTGAGCTGGTCCTTCCCCATCAGGCAGTGATCTGTACCTTGCAGTGGCAGAGCGTACTTCATCTGTCAGTAAAGTCGTCTTTGTGCTTAAAGGGTTGTTTTGGTGCTCCATGGGAGACAGGTTTTTCCTTGAGGCTGGTCCTGCAGGTACTGTATGACAGGGTCCTGAGCAGCCTGATCTGATTTGGCTCTGCTTTGTGCAGGGCTGGGACTGGGTGTCTCTCCAGGCTAAAGGCTTGGCTGAGGCAGAGAGGGTGTTGGGATTGGAGCTTCCCTCTCTGGAGCATGAGCAGGTTTGATCTGCACCAGTTATCTGAGCTTTGTCTGTCTCACTTCTCCTATCTCTGTCTCATTACTTAGTACATGTAATCCCAGATATTTTCCCTAGATTAATCTTTATTTCTATGATAGAAGCTGTACATCAGGCAGATTGCCAGATGAGTTTGGCAAGACTCTCTTATGAAAGAAAGTTCTTAGGGATGTGGCAGGAAGATGCTGTCACCTATGCAAGAATTTCCTATGGCCAGACAAGAGCAGCGTGGTCTCCAGAGCAGAGTGCCACTGTAGTTCTTAGTGACCCTTTGTTTAATATTGAAGTAAGTGCCTTAGGTGCCCTGCTTCATGAAATGGTTATTTAGCAGATATCCCACCCTCCTGAAAAAGGTTATGTCAATGATGAAGTAGTTTTTGCTTATATTTGATCCTTTGCTGTTTCCCCCTACCTTTCAGTAACTCATCATTCCTCTAGTCCAAAGTAGTGAGCCCCAAAGTAGTGACCCCCAATCTCCCTTCTTCTAAAACCATCCCAAGATAGTTCTTTACTTATGTTCTGGAGAAGCAGGTTTATGTTTTTTAATTAACATGATTTGAATTTTCCATTATTCATAGATGTGAAAGTTTTGGGTTTTTTTCCTACCAAATGCTTGCCCTCAATTCCCTCCTTTTGGTAATAAGTTCCTAGAATCAATTACGTACTGGGTTTTAGCTTTGTTTAATAGCTTTCTCTCTGCACTGAGTGGAGAATAATTATGTAGACTGCCATGTGCTATCAAGCTCAGGAATCCGTTGTAGTTAAATCCACAAGACTGATGTTAAATCCACTAGAGGCTCGTAATATTTTGGGACAAACTGAGTAATCTTCTATCTTTGTGTTCGTACCCACAATACTTCACTTGGGAATTACCTAAACTGACTGGTTATCATAGGGCAAACTATGAAAAGATGCCTTATTCAGAGGTAGGTAAGAGTGGTTCCTGGAAGTTCATTTATGTTACAGCATTTTATCGTACTATTTTAGTTTCTCCTTTATAGTAGGTTTGAATATGGAGTGACTTGGGTGCACAAATACTCCCTCTAGTCTACACTGTTCAGACGTATGCTCAAATGGTTCACAACCTGTGTTTGCAGCTTTGTCTCTTCAGGTACTTGGCTGCCCCAAGTAAAATTTGCATACTTGAGGTCATGTTGTAGGTTTCTCTCATGCTACACCATTTCTTACCTTTGTTTATAGAAGTACCTAATCAAAAGTATGGAAACAACTTGTCAAAAGCTCAAGGTTCATAATACTGGAAGATATCGGGGCAGCTTTGTTTTCTGCTTAAAAATGGGGTCTTTTGCTCAACAGCCACATTTCAAAAAGCCTACAAATGCAACAGAAGCCTAAAAAAGTAGGTTTTCTTTCCCTCGCCCTGTTGCTGCTGCATTCTGTGCATCACCTCTAATAGTCTGTGTTAGCTTCCTGTAGAGTGCTCTCTCAGGTTCAGGAGTGACATCCTGGTCCTTCCAAGCACTTAATGGTTTGCAGCCAAAATGAAACATGCACCAAATGGCCAGACTTGTTCTGCTTTTGCTGGGATCAGTGCTCTCTAATGTCACTGTAGTATTTTTCTTTTATTCTTACAGTAGCTATTAAAAGATGCCTTCAGTCAGAACAGAGGTAGGAGGTCTTTTGCAGACTCTCTGGAGGAAGGGTTGTCTGCTGCATGCCTAGAGGTCTAAACCCAAATAATTAAATACAGTTTTCTTTAGATGTCCTGGTTTGTCTAATTTTAGTGTGTTTTCCTAATTCTCAGTAATTAAAGATGGCTGTTGAGCTGCTTCTAATGTATGCTGTTACTTTGCATAATTACTTATATTAGTGTAATCTTGCAGTATTTCTCTAAGACTTTTTGGCTTTAAATATGACATTTTTTGTAAAACAATAATAATGTAGATGTGAAACATTTATCTTCAAATTTGAAAGCTGTTAAATAACATAACTGCTTTTTTGCGTGCTAGTAATTTAGTAAATTATTATAAGCTGAGTTTGTGATGAAGTATCTAACTTTCTCATTTCGTTTTGACTTCTCTAGAGAAGTTGGAGATTGCCCCACCATCTCCAGGACAACTGAAACATGGTAAAAGAAGAATGTTTGTTGAATGTGGTTCAATACTTGTGCAGTCTGTGTTTTGAATTGCTTCATCTTTCTCCTGCAAATGCTGGTCTGTCCTCATCGCTGTCGTCTGGAGTAACAGAAAACCAGAGCAAGCACCAACAGCCACTCTGCTGCCTTTATTTCATAACTCCACTGGAGAATGTGCACCATTTAGTAAAAGTAGGACAGAAAGCCCAAATGAGAGCGCGTTGTTCAAAGCCAGCAGCAAACACTGGTTTTCTAAGCCAAGCAGTGTTGATGCTGCAGAACCTTGTGAGGGTTTTGTGTTTGAAACTATTGACTTGCTTCTGGTCGCCTGTATTTTGAATGGGCTGAGAAGTGGGATAAAATTGCAGAGAAATTGGAGATAGATTTGGTATTCTTTGTAATACCATGCTCATTCAAATTCTGGATTAGTTTCCAAATCAGTGTATTTATGTGGCTTTATACTCTCAGCAGATATATGTAGTTGAACCTTTTACTGTTCCATGTATCTGCACTTGTTTCTCTTTGGTTTTTTTTTTTTTTTCTCTTGGTCCCTGGGATTCTGTTTACTCTTTGGATTCCAAAACTGTGACAATTTTGGTAGGAATTTGAGTTCCCTCTGTAGCTCCAGAGTTTGATGCACACATTTGGAAAATACTGGGCACATCTGTCATACCTGTGTGATTTTTGTTGTTTTTATTTTGGGGGGTTTTGTCCTGCAGTGGTTTAAAACAATTGGAAACTTTCATACAGTCTGTGCTTTAGCCTTTCACTGGTGTGTTGTGTGTTTTTACAAAGTAGCTCTGGAAGTCCAAACATGTTCCAGTACCTAAGCGTGAAAGCTCTCTTGAGTGTGGCTTTGTTTTCTTATATGGTCAGGGATTGATGCTGTCTGTGAGAGGTAAATGCAAAAGGGACTCATTCCAGTTGCTTTTCACACGACTGTGAGGTTTGTGCACTTTTCTTTCTTCCCTCTTCCTATGCTTGCATCTCTGTAAGTTTATGAAATACAGGAGTTGTTGGTCCCATCTGAAGTGAAAAAAACCTCAAAACCCAAACAACTAAAGAGCTGATGCATTTTAAATGTTAAAAAGAAGTTCTAACTTTAATCTGTATTTTAGTCATGTAGTCTGTCCTCAGTGTTGTGTTAAGTCTTATGAGGCCAGCACCTTGAAACTCAGCTGGAGGCTATGGTATGCAAATTCAATCCCATCTCTATCAGAAGCTTACAAGCTAAAATTTGAGAGAGAAAATGAAGCAGGACAAAAAGGAATGACATGGTAACACTGTACTTGTTAGGAATTCTTATTCAGACCAGCATGTTCCAAGTTCCTACAATATGAAATATTTTCACACAGGGTTTACTTGGAATTTCAGGAGTAAAAAGGAAAAACACCCAAACACATGAAACAAAGTGTGGAACTTGAATTCTTAAACAATGGATTGAGGAGCAGCTTCAAGGCTGACTTGCTCTCAGCATAGGTCCCAACCAAAATCATGGTACAGAAGTCTGGGTAGTGAGATAATTAACGCTGTGTGACACCAGTGAAAACCATCTGAACATCTGTAGATCTAGTTGAATGAGTTTTGATGAGAATTGCCTAGCTCCAGACAATACTCTTAAAACATGAATTGTTAGGAATGCATGAAAAAGAGCTTTTGCCCAGGAATAGAGAGTGATTTGCAGAGAAAGGGGCTTTATTTCAAGCAAGAGAAGAGTGTAGAGAGTCTGGTGAGACACTTAGGTAATCCTTAGTGATACTGTGACTGGTTGGAAGGACTAAATAGTACCAAAGTTTGTGTGGTTTTCAGTGTTTCTTTTGTGCTCTAGTAGACATAAGTGGCTTCCATCCAAAATTGTACAAGTATTTGCAGAGTAAGTTGCTTTAACTGGTTCTTCAAAGACCATCAGTAACACTCAAGTGCAGCAAAGGGTTTTACCAAACCTGCCGGAAACAAAGTCATCAACAGAAGTAGCGGGAAGGGGATTTTGTGTATGTTCTGTTTGTTTCTCTTAAAGGCAGTATTAGACTGATATTGCGGTTGTTGTGAACTAGTGAACTCCTACAAATATTTACTTTCTCTTTGTTACTTATTTCTTTTAGTGTTCTTCCACAATGCAGTACCTTTTGTAGGGTTTGGATTTTTGGATAACGCAATTATGATTGCTGCGGTAAGTTCACTGTTTAATTCCTCGATCAAGTCAGTAAGCTTCATATCGTTCAAGTAGAATAAAACAGATTAGACCGAGAGCTTCAGTAAGACACTGTATCAACTCACCCTTTTAATCTTCTCTAAAGAGAAAGTCCATGCTGTGTTCAGCCTTTGCCCAGTGCAAAGGAATGTTGTTCCTTCTGAAGGCCAGTATTGAAACAAATTTTACTGAACTGAGAAGAAACTTGCTTTTTTTCCTCTCTTAATTTGTGCTGTAAGACACATTTATGATCCTGTAGTTCACACATTTTTGCACTGACTGATTATAATGTGATTATAACGCCTTGATGAATACATCTTCAGGGCTTTTACTGGTGTGCTCTTTGTTCTGAGTGACGCAGGCACTGTTAGTGCTGATGTTGATTTGTTCTGATGCAGCCTGGCACTTCTGACTAACACTCTTGATGTATTTTGTTTGTTTGGAGAGATTAAATGGGCTAGTGGAACAGGAAGATCTATAAAGGCCAAAGAAACTGTTCCTCCTGCAGGTCTGTCACTGAGGATAAATTCCACCTTATTGCACGAGGATGATCAGGGAGCTGGAGCACCTCCCATATGAGGACAGGCTGAGAAAGTTGGGGCTGTTGAGCCTGGAGAAGAGAAGGTTGCATGGAGACCTCATAGCAGCCTTCCAGTATCTGAAGGGGGCCTATAGGGATGATGGGGAGGGACTCTTCATCAGGGACTGTAGTGACAGGACAAGGGGTAATGGGTTCAAACTTAAGCAAGGGAAATTTAAATTAGATATAAGAAAGAAGCTCTTTACTGTGAGGGTGGTGAGGCACTGGAATGGGCTGCCCAAGGAAGTTGTGAATGCTCCATTCCTGGCAGTGTTCAAGTCCAGGTTGGACAGATCCTTGCGTGACATAGTTTAGTGTGAGGTGTCCCTGCCCATGGCAGGGGGTTTGGACTAGATGATCTTAAGGTCTTTTGCAACCCTAACTGTTCTGTGATTCTGTGATTCACTGACAGTGTGATATTAATCGTGGAATAATTGAGGTGGGAAAGGACCACAGTACCTATCAGCTCTCTAGTCTTTCACTTGCTCAGGACCTTCCTCAGGGTCTCCAGTCTACAATTTCATGCTCAAAGCAGGATCACCTGTAAGGTCAGGCTAGGTTATTTGTGGTTTCATCCAGTGGTACTTGAGAAGATGCAAGGGCAGAGACTGCAGGGTCCTTCTTGGCAACCTGTTCCAATGCTCAGCTGCCCTCACAGTGTAAAATATTCTCCTATATCCAACTGCAACATGTCTTGTTTTAATTCATGCATGTTGTGTCTCATCTTTGGACCATGTAATGCTGTTTCATCATGCAGTTTGCTGCGATTTTGTTTCTTCACCTAAAGGAGTAAGGAGCTGCAATACGGTGTTTTGTTTGTTCAGTATTTGTAGAAGTTTGTATTCAGAGTGTTACATTCAGCAAAGAATTACAGTGGGGGAAATGATACGCAGAGATAGGGGTTAGTTTTGTCCACTAGCTGGCCATTATGGAAAAATATAAACTGTTAAAAGAGTATCAGAAGTAAACTCTTGTCCTGGAGAGAAATATATATGCTGGGAGAATGGGAGCTGTGCAGATCTAGTAACAGTAATGTCCATTTATCCTTTCAGTGTCAACATAAGCAATACTTTTGCTGTTTCAGTCAGTGTAATCTATTTTAACTCCAAATCTCTCAAGTAATGAGAAAATTCTTATTTTTCAGGGAACCCAAATAGAATTGTCAATTGGAGTTATCCTAGGAATTTCAACTATGGCAGGCAAGTAATAAAATGCAGTATGTACAGACTGATAAGCACACTCCTATATTTTAGGCTGACAGTGGGCCACAGGGCTGGAAATGGCTCTTTCTTGGTCTTGCAGCTGCCTTTCCTAATAAAGAAACAACCTATGGTTGAAGCAAGGACATAGTCCATTTGCAGAAATGGAATTTCAGTTCACATAACTTTGGCAATGCTTATTGTCCATTTTAATCTAAAAGCTCAAATCCTGGGTGGCTTAGGAAAGTGTATTTGCATTTCTGTATCGGGGCTGCTCTAAATTCCCTAGGGTCTGATACTTAGGTATGCGTGTTTATGTATTTGTAAGTTGCTGTTTGCTTGCAGTGCAGAGTAAAGATCAGTGTTGATGTCCTTTTACTGTGCTGGCCCATGTTCTTGGTGGCTTCTCTGCCTCCCTGCGATACCAAGGGGAGGCCCAGCAGCCACCCTGCTCCTGCACTGGACCAAAACTGATAAGTTTTGCGCAACTGCTTTGGTGCCTCTGCAGTGTCAGAGGAGAGAAAATACCACTGGATCCATCAGGTGCAGTGTGACCTGAAAGCACACAGCTTAAATGCCAAACAAGAAATGTGTGGCATTTCTCTGTTGCAATGCAAGGCAGTCACAAGCAAGCTTATCTCACTAAGATCTGCTGTGAAATCATGTTTATTAAGTGTATAACTTCATTCAGTCGTATCCACAGTATTCCTAATCTGACACAGTTCATGGGTGTGCTAAAATGTTTATCAAAACTACACATACAAGTAACAGCTCCTTCTGTTTCCCGTGCTCCTGCACCTCTTCAGGCACTGGAAGGCCGTGTTGGTGTCCAGCATTAGCTGTATGAAACTGGCAACCACCCATGGCTGTTTTTAACTCTGATCTGAAGAATTCTCACGTTGGTTTCCAGGTGTCTGTGACATCTGTTTGCATTTCTCAAGTGTTCTTCATATAAGTTGAGTAAAATAGTTGCACTTCTTGTTACTGTTAGTCTGCTGCTGCTGCAAACTGTAGTAAGGTCAGAAGAAAAAACTCTAAAGAGACTTACTTCTAGTCTTTTTTGCTGTGTCTGCTGAGAAGAGTGACAGTCCCTGGGGCAGGGAGGGAGGGGAACTGGCTGGGTTATTTGTAATGAAAATAATCCTTTGCCTTCTTACCCCCTTCTCTTCCCTTTTCCTCCCTCCAGCTGCAGCTCTGGGAAACCTTGTTTCAGATTTAGCTGGACTGGGGTATGTCTGAACTTGTGTTGAGAATATATATATTGTTTTCCTCTCTTGCAAGAACTGTTGGTGCTACCGAACTACATTAGAAACTGCTGAAATACAATTGTTTTTTCTAGCTGTTGAATTTAGCTTCAGTAAACTACCTGCCTGTAGAAGTGTATTCTGTCCTTGCTAAGAAAAAGTTGGACTATTAGGTGTTTCTTGCCAAGGTTAAAACTGCAGTGTCATAGTTCTGAAACAGACTAGCTGTCCTGTTACTGCAGTATTACATATTTTAAGGGATAAAACTGGGATTGGCATTTAGTCCGACTCAATGTAGTCTGTAGGCAATGCTTGCTTTTAAGGAAGTTTTAATGAGAACTTCTTCTGCAAGAAGTGTTTTTGTAAAAAAACAAAATGGAAAAATACATTTTTTGTGACACAGTATGTTGCTGTGGTAGAATATCCCTCATATACCTGCTCCGGTTGTTATAACTTCTCCTCAGATAAAAGTTATGTATCTGAAATGCCTTCAGATCTCAGCACACCTACTGCTGACATAAACAGATGCAACTGACTTTATTTTTTTAAAGGAGCAATTGCTGAAAGTAAAGCTTCAGTTATGACTCTTGTGCCCACTTTTCTCTTTTTATTCCTGCAAATAACGAAGCTTATTCCTAGTGTGTGTATGCAACCTTTCCTCCAGTGAAGGTTAACAAGCTCTGCACAAATACAGTAATATTCACACCAGTTTTGTCTTGCTGCATAAAGTGTTTTCTGGAAATACTGTGTATCAAATTAGCAAGAAAATGAATGAACTCGCAGTGCAAAATGTGCCCATCAGAAGTCTGATGATCGCACTTTGCCGTATTTACCTCTTGATGACTTTAGCTGAAGGAAAAGCTATTCATTTTAAGTTCAGTGCTTCAAATACTTCAGAGTCCTCACTAGAAGTAATGTCAGATCCAAAATCGTTTGTTCTTGTTTTCTTGTTCTTCCAGTCTTGCAGGTTATGTAGAAGCTTTAGCTTCACGACTGGGTCTGTCAATCCCTGATCTGACACCCAAACAAGCTGATATGTGGCAAACGCGTCTCAGTGCACACTTGGTGAGTATCCTGTAGTTAGGTGCTGGTTGTGTGGAGCTTGTTTGGTTTAAACTAATGTGTGATAGATCCTTTTTGTCACTTTTGCCATTAAATACTTAACGATCACCAACATTTTACACCTTTCCTGGAAGGTTTAGTCGTGAGCCTGTGGCAGGGAGCATCATGAGACTGGATCATTTTGGGCTTGGGGGGATTTTCCATATGCAACAAGCCATGAGTGACTAGTACCGTGGGCAGTCTCTGCAGTGACTTCATGTATGCCATGGAGATACATGGGCTGAGCTTTGTCTACTGTGATAAGACAGTTTATCTAAAAGTTGTAACCCCTTAGTAGTTCACTCCCATACATTCTTTGTCAAGTGCTTGCTATTTATATACCTGTGCTAGTATGTGTTCATTTCCAATATTCTATAATTAGCTTGGATATGAAATTAGCTTTCCCCTGGGTAAATTTTTAGCATTTGAGTAATATTCAGTGTCTGGGTTTACAGTTGTGGGACACTTAACTTGCAGATTCATTTGCAGGATGATTACTTAATTAATATTTAAATATTTGAAGTGATCCCACTTCAGAAATGAGAACATTTAGTTTATTTTGGTGAAAGAATCAGATTATAAGAAACTGAGTAAAGAAGCATATTCCTTTCACTTTGCCAGAATGATCCTTCATGGGAAAAAATATCTTTGCAGATTTAAGGGAAGAGAAATAACACTGGCTACTGAAAACTAAGGGGAAAAGTCTACTTTTAGCAGTGATAGATCAAAGCATCGAGCAGGGAGGAATTGGCATGTTTGTGGGCTGCTCTGTAGTCTGCCCAATATAAGAGTCATCATGGTGAAAGCTGAATTGGGCAAAAGCCTGTCATTGCACTGCAGCGCCTGCACAGCACTTTTCTGTGAGGAGACTTCTGAGCATCTTTACCTGAATGCGAGCAGTTTTTCTTTTATAACCATTGTCTCAAGTTTCTCACCACTATCCACCTGCTGCTGGCGATGTGGTTTGGATGTTGCTTGTCTTACTTCTGTCTCCTTTTGAATTCTACATCTGAGGCAATTGTGAAAAACTGGGACATGTTTTCCATCTTTTTTATTTATTGTTATTGTCTTCCCCTCGTGCCTTTGCAAGCCATAATGTTCGCAAGGAATTCATCATTCCTGACTTTGCACGTTCAAACAGATACATTTATAATTGCACATAAAGTGTGTGTGTGGTTTTGTTGTTTGTTTCACCCCCCTTCTCTGTCTTCCTAGCCAATCCTTTGAATCTGTCTCCTCCCTTACCACCTATGCAGCTCTTCATGGGTCATTCCCCTCTTCTTTATTCAGAAATGTGCCTTTTATCACAGCACACACTCTTTCTAACCTTGTCATATCTGTCTCTCTCTCATAGATTGTGTTTCTAGTCTGCATGCTAAGAAAAATGTGGCTCCCAACTGAAAACTAGAACAAAGGGTCTGTTTTCCTGGTTGTGTTGGTACTGCACAGCAAAGGAGTAACAACTGATCAGTGAGAAACTTACTTTTTTCCCCCTTTCTCTAGGGTAAAGCTATTGGAGTAACCATTGGCTGCATTTTAGGAATGTTTCCGTTGTTGTTCTTTGGCGATGAGGAAGAAAAACTGGAAGAAAAAAAATAACCTTTTTAAAGACATATACAAATGTAAACTACTGTACCTCAATTACTCGATTACGCTGTCAATATTTAGGAATTAACAGACAGTAAAAAATGTATAGACTTGGGAACAAAACCTTCAGCATGTCGTTTTATGGAAACACTAATTTATTGTGGCTTTGTTGTGTTCAGTACTTCTTTTTATAAGATATCATCTAACTTTTTATTTAATTGTAAATTTTTGAAGTGTTTTCACTTATGGCAAAATGTTTACCACTTTCCCCGTTGACTTTATCCTTTAATGGATTATTACTCTGATAATCCACCATGGGTGACAGTATAACTCTTAAGTTGCATATTGGTTGCTTAACAGATGTAATTGCATGACAAAAATCTCACTGCTGTTCATCAGGTCCTTCAATGCAGATTATTAAGGAGGTCAGTGATGAGTAATTTGAAGTCCCTCACTTGCAGGATGTCTGGTTGCCCCCGGCCAGCCATCAGTTTGCACTGCCTTTAGATTAGATATTTCAGTAATCTGTGACAGCCTAGTTTGCATTTTTCACAACACTGATTAAGTGTGTCTTCTGAGATGATCGTTTTAAGGATTTCACAAGGTAAGTGTTTCCAGTATGGGCTCTTTACCAAGTCCATTTTGTGGTGGTGGTTTAGCACCTTCTATACTTCCCCATTCGCCTCTTTTTTTCCTTTGTAAACAATATTTTGAGAATTGAGATATCTTAAATTTGTCTTCCTGCATTTTGAGTGTGATATTAAAGAATTCAGAGCAACTGTTTGAAAAATCCAAACAACTTTGTTTTCACTGTTCTGCTTAAAACAAGGTGTGAATAGTTGGTTGGGTGGATGAGGCTGGGGAGCGCTTCAGGGTATGAATGAGTGCTGGTATTGCAAGTCTGTAATGGGTGGTTCAGTTGAAACAATAAAGTGTACCGTCAGTCTGGATTAGAGGACCTGATCTGCAGATTATAACTTTGTATTTAAGATTAAGCCTTTGCTACTTATTTTTCTTTTTTTGCTGTGGGACAATTAGTAAAAAAGAGCCCAAACAACAAAAAAGGGAGACTTGAGGCCTTTTTCCTTTTTTGCCTTTTATTTTTGCAGTCTTACTTGGTGTATTACAGATCTGACAGTGCAGACACATGTAACTGTGTTTGTTTATGTGGTCATGAATAAATTGATTATGACTATCAAATATCCATAATATTTCAGGATCTGACTTGCCAGTAGCATAATGCTAAACTGATAACTGTTGATTAGGGGAGAGTTTTTTACCTGTTTGAATAAAATTTGGGAAAGACACTAAAAAGAGAGGCACAGCCGAGTGCTCTGTTTTATTGCTGGAATTGTTGGCACTTCTGAAACCTATAGAAGGAAACGTTAAAAGAATAAAAATGATGTCCCCTGATGACTTTAATTTGCTGTAGGAAAAGTCTTGTTGTAATGTGTTATGTTTCACAGAGCTCATTGCTTATCTCTTGGTCATAAATCTGACTTTTCTGTTCTCATTTCTAGAAGCCCTTTAAACAGCAGTACTGCAACTTTGGCATCAACCTTTAATGAGGGTGACAGTGTTGTATCTGTTCTTTGAACAGCAGACTTTGAAAACTTGCAGTGAGTAGTCCTTGTAGCATGTACAGTAATTTGTACATTAAAGCATGACAATCTGGACCAAACTGTCAATCTGAAAGAGAGTTTAGCCAGGCACAGAACACAAATGCAGAGGAGTTTTGGCTCGCATTTTCCAAGTTGGAAGCTCTATTGAAAAAAACCCAAATAAACAACAAAAGAAACCACCAATCACAAACACCACAAAGAACATCCTCCTTAGAAAATTATGTGCTCTTCCGCCACAGATTGCTGCTGGTTTACAGTACTTCAGTGATCAGTGTTTTAGTCATCCAGACATTTTTTCTTGGCTTTACCTTTTCTTCCTTTGCATGTGCTTTTGTTTCTGGTATGTTTCTATACAAAGCTATATTTCCCACCTGTTCTTTTTTAAACTGAAGTACACATCAGAACAATTTCGCTTGTAGCTGTGTTTGTACAGTAATACCAACACTGTTTCCCATTATGATACTGGCATCTTCATTGGAATCTTCAGCAGTGGCCAGACCTCTGTTCTTTGTCATCGTACCACCTGGAACACTGTTTTCATCACTTTGTTAGAGCTCATGAGAACAACGGGGAGGCTGTGTCAGCTGTCATAGTAGTTTTCATTTTATAATGGCAATAGGAAAGACTGTGTACTATTGTTAAATAGCTTGTGCATGTAAATCCAGTATGTTTTGTTGCTGTATGTCAAACTATTGTACTGCAACCAATACTTTTATCGGGAATTAATGAACTAAAATATCTTCAAAGAAATGAATCATGTGTCGTCTTGTTAAACTATGGAACTGGCCACAAAACTGTGGAGGGCAAGTGACACATGGTAAGAAATCTTGGGTGTTTCAGGCTGTTGCCTGATACCATCAATCAAGAAGGTGATTTCTGGGGTTTCAGTATTTGACAAATGTGAAGAAATAACTCATGATTTGAGAGGAACAGTGGCTCTGCTGGAGGATGAGAGAAAGTGTTTGCTGGGGCCAAGCTGCCACCCTGAGTACAGTAGGGGTAGCTTGCTTTGCCTACAGGGTCTCCTCTTGTGTGGAGGGGGTACTGCTTCATGCGGAAGATCTGTGCCAGATCTGTGTCCTGTCTCCTCACAGGGAGGGTGGGTTTTTTGGGGTGCATGGATAAAAGTAATCCCTGATGGCTCTGATCATGACGCTTAAAACACTTCAGACTGAAGGCAGAGCACTAACAAAACACTCTTCTTCGTCTCTTGTTGTCTTCTCTCTCCTCAATAAAAGGAAAACCAAACACTATAGGCTTGTTCAGACACTTCAGTATTGCTCCATCTTTTTATTCTATTGGTTGGTCCTGTGTTAATAGGAACTTTTCGAGTTAAAGGGCTGGTAGACCTCAAATTGTGTTTATTTTAAAATGCTGTCTGTTATTGTAACCTAAAATATAATGTATTTCTGACTGTATGTTATCTCTAGGGACAAAGAACATGCATCTGATAATATGGTTAACTAGATCTTCCTGTCAGTATTTTCTCATGCATGTACTTTTACATAAATTATTTGAATTCAGACAACATCTTTTGTATTGTCTTTAATTAAATTGTCAAACTTTCTGTAAACTTTTGTACTACAGCAAAGGTGTTCTGTGTTTCTTTATTAGACCAGATGCTGGAGGGGAAATGTTAATAATATCCTGTGGGTATTCAGCCTCAGCTATACAAACCAGGAATAGATGATTTAAGTTACAAGCAGGCGGTCCTTTGTTACTGTCATAGGAAATACCACCATGGTGGAGTGGTACCTTTGTCTCTTCATGCTTGGAAGAGCGTGATTTAAACAATTAAAATGTTTGCATGGTAAATCAGTGGTGTTTGTGATTAATATGAGCCAGAAGCCCACTTGGGGTTTATGGGCAAACTAAGCCTTCATGAATTTTCCCAGACTTTGGAGCTCTTCACTTTGCTTCATTCCTTGGTCAGTCCCTTCTGCGCATGTGTGTGCATAAAGAAGTGCTGTGAGTGGAATATCTGTACTGAAAGGATGGTCTGATCTCATTTTGACAACCTGTATAGGCTGCATTGTGTAAATCTCTACATTAAAGTTGTACAGAGTCTGTCACACTTCTGTCCAACATGATTCCCTCTTCTCTGATGTTTCACATGGTCTAGTGACAAGCTGACAGAGCAGTGCTATATAAACTAAAGGTCTTAATAAAGCATTGAGGAATTGTCATCCTGCTCAAGAGTCTTATGCCTCCGGAATTTTTTGACCTAAAATGCTAAGAAAATAGCTAGAGCTACCCCAGGTTGCAGTTACTACTCTCCTAACACAAAGTCAAGCTCCTGTTTTAAAGTCTTTATTTAAAGTTTGTTTTGGCTTTTACCCTTGTCTCAGTGTTCAGGACCATGGGCATGCAGACTGTTGCTTCAGAATAGTAG
This sequence comes from Neopsephotus bourkii, assembly GCF_033783945.1. Lineage (NCBI taxonomy): Eukaryota > Metazoa > Chordata > Aves > Psittaciformes > Psittacidae > Neopsephotus > Neopsephotus bourkii. The sequence continues at coordinate 11,746,083 of NW_026902105.1, read as the reverse complement.
TATTTTTGGGGCAAATTTACAACTTAAAAGCCTGCCAGTAAGTGCAGAAGGATTTGACTTTGGTTTGGAAGACTACCTCCCCTAATCAGAACCCACCTTCTAGAGACCTGTGAGTTTCCCTGTCCCTGCGCCCCCAAGAGATTGTCATCACTAGGGTTTGAGCAGTGCAGTCTTTGAGCCTCAGGTGTGGAAATCAGAATAGTGACTTTGTGTAGCAACAGGGAGTGTGGATTGCTGATCTCTCCTGTAAGGAGATGATGCCAAGATGAGGCCTCTTGCAGCAGTGTAGACAACTGACAGGAAACTGTTTTGGTTTAGCAGTCTTTACTTCAGTAGTTCATGGCTATCTAAGCAACTGGCTTAAATAATGCTGCTGCTATGAATGCTACTCCACAGTCTCATGAGTTCCTCCTTTTGTATGTGTGCAAAGACTAAGTTGTGAAATACCAAAGTTAGTTGAGGCTTCAAACCTGATGCATTTTTGTGTCACTTCTGTGTTCTCTTCTTGTGTTTATCAGTGTCTCATTTATATATCTGTAGTTCTGAAAAGGGCCTTATCCTTTTGCCTAGAGCATTTAATTAAACTGTAGCTACTGATATTAGCCATCAGTAAATAGATTATTATGAACTGTACTGAATGGGACCATCCACTGGTTAGTAAACATGTATCCGAAGACTAAAATTTGTTGGATCCAGAGCTGCCATTCTTGTTGGGAAGAGGTTGCCAACAAGGAAGGTGGTAGTGTAGTAACACGGAGTGCTCCCTTGTCTTTGTACATCATTGCTGCTTGCATTTGTCTGAGTGATTTGCACCCTGGTGATCCTATCCTAGCTGAAAATGGCTGATCTGTTGCTTCCAGCTAGGACCAAGGAGGAAAGGGAGGAGAATGGGATTCTGGGGGATCATTTTCCCTACATGGGAATGCACATAGGATCTATTAAAATAGAAAAACCATAATGATTTGCATTCATGCTGCTTTCCTGCTGTTCTCTGTGCCTCAGAGTGCTTTTAACATGCTGGGAGATAGGAAGAAAGAGCTGATGAGGCTTCTCTCCCTCAGTGGTTTTTCTGCACATCTCAGCTATTGAGCTGCCAGTAATCACTGAATAGAAGTAATTGTCAAAGGAAAGATGATACTTAAATACGCCCTTTTGAACACAGTTATCCTTGAATAGCAAGAGGAGAATGATTACAGGTGATCTACCTTTGCAGTACAGCTGCCTGATTACCAAAGATGGCATCAAAACCCAGTTAGATCTTAAAAGGAAAACAGGCCTTTTTAGTGAAGTTTGAGATGCACATCTGCAAGTGACTTTTTCTTACATGGTTTCCCCTGATTAGTTACTTGCCCCATTTTGTGTAGGAACACTGAAAGGTGTTCTTTTCCTTCTACCTGTGTTCCTCTATGAGAACACCATGGCAGGACTGAGAGAGAGGCTGTGACTAAAGCTATTGCTGGTAGGTAAGCATCCCAAGAAGAGGTCATGCTGTGAGAGGCAGGTTATCATCTTCATTTATAGTCCTTAGTTGCCTTGTAAAGGCAGTGGGATGGTTCCTCTGGGAAAAGAAATTACGTTGTTGGATTTTATTAATTTATATTGACATGCTGAGGAACACGAGCATCCTTCATGGCGATGCTAGAAAAAGAGACAGCTCCTTCTGACCTGTATTGGAAACCTTAACATCTCTTAGGATAGTAATCTCTTTAACTCTGCAGTAGATGAATGACCTGGCTGGAATGTTTTAGCAGGTTATAAAGTCCTGAGAAAGCCAAAATGTAGTTCCATGCCCTGTTTCTATGGCTTACCCAGGTGATGTGAATGGTTCATGTTGTCGTTGAACTCAGTCACTTACCAATACCCTGCAGGCTTCAAGGCTCAGTTTTCCTACACATTTGAGGGATTCCTGAAATGGGTTTTCTCTACCTTTCCATACCATATATGGAAAGGCTACATTTCCTTATTGCATCTCCATATTTCCATGTTGTAAGTTCACCTGGGTTTTACATACCCATTGACCCCTTTATATATAGTAGAAACCACTATGGAGTATATGTTTTCCTAATGAAGGTGTCCAGGGTGGAACTGGTCAAGCTCTGCAGGCAGGAGGTTATACAGCCTGCACTGAGAATACAATGTTGACAGTAATTCTTACTTTTAATATTCTGTAAGCCGTGCTGAGTGTTTGGAGTGTACTGGAGCTCTAGCTCTATTCTTTGCCCAGTTTGCCCAGGTTTTGATCAACGTGGCCTGTGCCATGTTGCTTTTGGTAAGTGCAATTATTAATAGTGCAAGTTAGCTTGTCCATGAAAGGGAAGAGTTTATTTCAACTGTTTGCTGTTGTAGAGCAAACCTGTTTTAATTGCAGGTGGAGCAGCTTGGCATTGAAGAGAGGTGACAGGGAAACAAGTGACTTCAGTAGAAAGTTGCCAGCAGGCAAGAGCACCTACTTTCCGGATGATTGTTCTCTGTGATGCTCCGTGTGGGTAGCAAATTGTGACTTGTTTTCTGCTGCTGTGACAAACAATGCAGGTGTCATGTGTGGCACAGCACATTGTAATCACTTTACTAGAAAAACGGATTGGCCAACAAAGGGAAACTGAATAGCATACATATAACTAATGTGCTGCTAAGTGCTGTCGGCTTGATGAGGCTGAAAGTTGATATAGCATAAGGTGGGCCGGTGGTGTGGTGTAAGAATTCTGGAGAGAGACTTTCCAGAAGGGCATGTAGTGACAGGATGAGGGGAATGGCTTTAAACTGGAAGAGGGTAGATCTAGGTTAGACATTAGGAAGAAATTCTTTATTGTGAGGGTGCTGAGGCACTGGCACAGGTTGTCCAGAGAAGCTGTGGCTGCCCCATCCCTGGCAGTGTTCAAGGACAGGTTGGACGGGGCTTGGAGCAACCTGCTCTAGTGGGAGGTTTCTGTGCCTGTGGAACCAGATGGCCTTCAGGGTTCCTTCCAACCCAAACCATTCTGTGATTCTGTGAATAATCATTAAGAGAATTGTGGCCTGCAGCTGCTCCCTCTCAGTGCTGGGTTGGTTCATGCCTCCCTGAGCCACATGGGGATCTGGTGTCAGTGTGGGTGGCACATAATGAAACACTGAACGGTGTAATTGTGAAAGAAGAGAACACAGAAGGGAAATAAACCCTCCCTTTAAAGAAATACCAACAAATTGCAAGTTTCATTAAAACACCTGACAAACTACCACAGCCGTGTTTCAGTCTAAACCAGCATCTTTCATTCTGGCAGTTCCACTGATGGTTGTAAAGCTGGAAGGTGTCTGAGTTCCAGCTGAGAAAAAAACCTTTGGTGCAGGTCCTCAGTTGACTTGGTTCTGATTTAAACTGAGTTGTAGTGAACAGAAATGATGGGGTTTGCATGGTTTATTTCTTAAACCTTTTATTTTCCAATTTAGTAAATCAGGGTGCTCCCCATATGTGCAGTCAGCCTGTAAAAGAGCGAGAGTTGCTGGTTTAGGTTTATGCTTGTAAATTATTATTGAGAACAATAGTGTGGTTTTTTTCCTCTATGACAATAAAATACTCAGTGCATTTAAAAACTGTTATCATATGGTTCTTAGCTGGGTAAAATCTTAAGATAGGATCACATGTAAACATATATCTCATTCATAATCTAAAATGGGAAAAGTTATTACAGTGTACTTTACTTCCGTAATGGTAGTCTGTGTTTCACTTCAGTTGGGTGATGGCAATTATTAGTGCACTTCAAGTATTTATGATTTGTCTGTTTCCTTTAAAAGACCTTTCCAGACGTGATGGAAGATGCAGTGGTAGCGGCTTGTTCACTCTGTGGTTACCATACTGATTGCATAAATTCTGTTTGCTTCTTGCTCTCCAAACTAAATACGCAGCTTCTCTTGCTTTCAGTTCCAGCATTGATCTTGCATGCATCCATGTGAGGTGGCCGTGAATGTTGTGGAAGAGACTTCTTCAGCATAATTCCTCCACCAAAATAATGTCTTGAGTCATCAATTCATGCAAATCAAGTTTCTGATGAAAGCCCTTTAAATATAAATCTCTGCGATGTGCTGTGACTCACACACACGCACACTTGTGATCTGGTCTAGTAGAGTCACGAATCTCTGTTTCAGTTCCTGTAGTGCTTTTAGGAAGGATTTAGGACCTCATCTGACCTGTCTCTGTGAGTGGATGGATGGGGACTCGGATGCCCACATGCAGTCTGTAACCCTGCCCGTTGCAGCATGGGAGAGACAGTGTCCACATCGCACTGGTGCCACCACGTGCCCTGGGTTTTGATACGCTGACAGCTCCAATGATCCTGATTGTGTAGCCAACAGCAATTCCTGTGTTGAGCCAGAGACCCTCGTGGAGCAGCACCCATGCTTTGTGCTTGTAAAAGCAGAGACCAGACAGCAAGTGCAGGGACTCAGAGCCTGGAAGGCTCTTGTTGCTGGGGAACAGCTGTTTAAGGGAGCAGTCTCTTGCCTGCAGGACAAGTGGCAGGTCGGCGTCTTCTGATGTACCAGAGTTTGTGTTCTGTGATCTTGCCTGCATCTGGAGCTGTCTTTGACTCAGTATACACTGTGGATTTTGCGTATTTTATCTCACAACCTCATCTAATCTTATTCTGGGTGAAGTTTACCGTTACCATCCTTTTGGTGTGTTGGTGGTGGGGTGACTGCTCTTACTTCCTCTGGGTTGTGGCAGAACATAGAAGGAACAGTGGCGGCACAGAGGGCTAGAACGAAAGGCAGGGGAGTTTCTGCATTTCTCAACATGGTTTTTTTTCTTTGCATGGGTGCTGTGGGGATGTGTAAACATTAGAAAAAGGTACAAACCACCCGTAGCTGTTGATGCTGCTGCCTTTGAACCACCATTTTGGTTGCACTTGGCAGTATCATGTCTGGGATGTTGCAGGCATGGTTATGTCATAGTTCTTTTGCAAACTCTGCTCTACAGCTTTGATATATTTTGCTTACAATAGTGGGGTTTTTTTCTTCTCCTTTTTTAGCTGTTCTCCCGTTTGCTGTTTTGAGTTAGTTACTCCGCAGTGTGTCGTACTAAGTGATTCCTCCCCATGGTTGGTTATATGCACACTGAAAAATATTTGTATCGTGAAAAGATATCCCTTCTGTTAACCACTGCCAGTACAGTTAAAGAATACTGTTCTTTTCTGTATATCCAATTAATCCCATGTAGCGCCATCCTTTCTGCAAGCTTTATTTCCCTGTGCTTATAAACAGGATGGATGCCATCCAGGGGGACCTTGACACGCTTGTGAAGTGGCCAGTGCCAACCTCATGAAGTTTAACCATGACAAGTGCAGGGTTCTACGCCTGGGTTGGAGCAATCCCAGGCACAGCTACAGGTTGGGCAGAGAAGAGATTCAGAGCAGTCCTGTGGAGAAGGACTTGGGGGTGCTGGTCAATGAGAAAATGAACATGAGTTGGCTTCAGTGTGCACTCGCAGTTCAGAAACCAACTGTATACCAAAGACAGACTCTTCATCAGGGACTGTAGCAACAGGACAAGGGGTAATGGGTTAAAGCTTAAACAGGGGAAGTTTAGATTGGATATAAGGAAGAAGTTCTTTACTGTGAGAGTGGTGAGGCACTGGAATAGGTTGCCCAGGGAGGTTGTGAATGCTTCATCCCTGGCAGTGTTCAAGGCCAGGTTGGACAGAGCCTTGGGTGAGATGGTTTAGTGTGAGATGTCCCTGCCCATTGCACAGTTGGAACTGGATGATCTTAAGGTCTTTTGCAACCCTAACCATTCAATGGTTCTGTAATATTTTTGCTGGCTTTCTCCACAATGTTTGTGTCATTCTTTCCTTCCTGGCATTTTTTCTTTTCTGGTCATCGTCAATAGCTATTAGATGTTAAGGCTAGGAGAGCAAACTTTCTGGTTTTGCTGATCTTAAAAACATAGAATCAGTTTATAGAAACTGGCAGTTTTGTCAATAACATTGCCAGAGCAATCCATGGCACATCAGCTTGTCATTCTCTTTGGAGGGTAGAATTTGTTTCACTTTAGCTGTGGCTGTCTAGAAGTTACCTACCTCTGAGCCACCAGTCAGGTGGACATCTGCAGAGGATGCCTGTGGCTCTCAGCTCCCAAAGAGGAAGCTTAGCTGACGACTGTCAATTATGCCTAGACTTTAGACCTGTGGATGGAGATGAGGTAAATCCAGTGCTGGTACTCATGGCTTTTGAACTGTGTGCAGCTTTCAGGCTCCTCAGGGCTGGGTCCTGTGCTCATGGCACATCATGCTCTGTGCTGTGGGGCTGGGTTTGGGGACTTGCTGCCCAGTCATCTGAATGCTGGGGCAAGATGAGCAAGCAATGGCTGTTGTACATCTGAGTTGCTGCAGGACCAGCCCAGTGAAATCAGTCTGGTTTTGCAGATGCATCAAATAACTCTTTAGGGCTGACCCGCATTCATTTCCCTGACTCCTGTGACTCTTGGCTGTATGATGATTTTGATGCATGGCTTGTAGGGCCTACAAGATGAGTGATTTTTGCAATCAGAGATGAATAATAGTGGTGGGTGAAACAATTTATTTTAACACAACCGTGCTCCAAACTTGGAGCAAACTCAAAGCTGTAATAAAGTCTTTCACCTTCAGGGCTAGACACTACTAGATTGAAAATAAAGGCATTATTGCTGGTTGTGGTGCGGGATTGGCAGACTGACATTTCTGTTGGCAAGCAATAAAAAGCTGCTGTCCTTCACTGGAAAAAGGAGGAGGCTCTTTATAGCCTGAAAGAAATACAGTGCCTCATCCATACTGGAGACTTGCCTGGAGGTCTTAAATCAAGTGACTTTTGGAAAAGCAGCTTGGATTCTTTGCTAAGCTGCTTTTGCAGTCTCTAGATCTCTGTATAGCTTAGGAAACTGGGCCGGAACAGATGTTGGTACTAGTATATTGGGTCTTCTGGGCAGTTTGAAGCCTATTTGGCAGGGCTGTGTCCAGAAAAGACTAGTAAATAGAAAATGTGCTAAGGCTTCTGTGAAATTCATTGTGCAAATGATGGTACCTCAGTACGGTGGCTGCTGGTCTGGTCCTCCACCATATGAGATGCACAGCGTCATTAGCAACAGGGTGCATGATGAGGCAGTAGAGAAGCCCCTTTCCCTGGAGCATAAGCCCTGGCAGACTTGAGACAAAGATGTAGCCGCCACAGGATGAGCACCCATTGTGTGCACAAGATGTGTTTACTTTGGGCTAACTTGTGCTGTGCTGAGGCCACACCAGTTTATTTCTTGAGACTAGCCCTTTAGCTTAAAGTTGATAGGGCCCATGAGATCTGTATATAGGTAAAGAGCATCTAACCATAGATACAGGTCATAGATACAGATACTGTCCTCTGCAGTGCTGTAGGCATATCATTTGTCAATTCACTTGGGCTTTTAACCATCAAAATACATATGTAAGTACTATGAGTGCAGTCTGATGAAGCTGGAACCACTGAGGTGTGGGAGAATACTGTTCAATGTCTCCTTGTAGAAATATTTTGGATAGAGGGTTCATAGTACATGAGGTCCAGCACCAACACTTGGTAAGGTGTGAATGTTCCTTTAACCTAGATGAGAACTTTTTGACCAAAGTATGATACCTTTCTCCTTATGATGTGGAAAGGCTTTTCTGTCACAAACATGACAGATTCTGGTGTGACACTGAGACCATGGAAAGCTGCCCCCCATCTTGCTCTGTGTGTACACTCAGTTGTCCTCTCATGGCTGCAGACCCCCTTGCTGACTGATGTGTAGCCTCTAGTCATGTGGGTGAAGCAAACTCATTCATTGAGGGAGCTGCTGGCAGACAAGGGTCACTGATGGCAAAGGGTTGGCACCAAGTCTGGCACCAGGAAAGTTTGGGTTCACAGCAGCAATGGCAGCTGTGATGCTTTTAAAAACCAGTTTGGTGCTGGATGCAGAAGGAGGTGTCCTCACAGTGCAGTCTGGGCTCACACTGAGCACTCAGTGCCTCTGGAGGGAGGCCCAGAACATCATCAGAAATCTACATCTGGTAAAAAGAGAAAGGGAAGCGGAGCCAGCAGGGAAGGGGAAGCGGGATGAAAAGAAGCGCTGGAAGTCATGGTGGTTGAAACGGGATGTAGGCTTCTTTGAACATGGGTGTTATGTGTATGTGAGGGATGCCTGCTGCTGTGGAGCTGTGCTTAGAGTGCAAGGGATGGATGGGCCAAACAGTGTGAGAGAGAACAGTATCTAGGTGTTAAGAACTGGATTATCAGGGTGGGGGAGTGATGAGTCAGCAGGATAGAGGGGAGGGAAATGAAGGAGGACTGAGAGTTAACTCCTAAGAAATTGATAGGAATAAGTAAGAATGTTTAAAATCTTACCAAATGAACCAACTGTGTTAAACCCTTGTGGAGGTGTGTGGTCCTTTAGGGATGTCATGGCAGACAGCAAGAGGGCAGGGACGTACCTTGCTGGTATTCTGAGTTCTGATGGTGGGAGTTGCTGTGAAAATCTGAGGTCCTTTGGTTTGAGTGGCTGTATTCTGTTGCTGTAACAAACGCACTTAAAAGACTTGGATTTTGCTTGGCTTGCCTCACAATCCTGGGTTTTTTGTGCAAAAGTTGCTTGAGTTCTGTGGCAGAAAGGTGCATTTTATTTTTTTTATTTCAAAATGGGAATTGGATAAACTGGGGCAAAAAAGAAATCTGTATAGCTCAATAGCAGATAGAAGTCAAAACATTTCCCTTTCTGCTGGCTTCAAACAAAGCCAATCTTCATTAATACGAATATTTTAGAATACATATTTAATCTTCATCATTAATCTTAACATAGATGATGGATTTAAGTCCAAAGGCAACAAGGTTAATCAGCATATGGATGGCTGTGGTATAGTCCTTTCAGCAAAGAGCACATTAATCTTTATGATATCTCTCCTGGAGCTCCAGCAAATATACTTTTCCATGGGAGGAGAGGGAAGGAATAGCTGCTTGCCTGACTTCATAGTGCAATCCTCACTCTGATGTTATGTTAGTTCTTACTAAGCAATGTGTGAATGTGTGTTGGTTTTGATGAGCATACAAACTGAATCACAGCTAAAGGATCTTATTAATTTGAATTTAAAATAGCACTTGTCTTGTGGTGCATGTGTGTCATTTCTCAATAGTTCTATCTGAATGTGGATAGCCTCCACAGACGTGATGGGCTCAGTGGACAAGTGGAGAGTGATGGATGTTTTTTATCTTGGCCCTTAGCATGAGATACTGAAAACCTGACTGGATGATGCCGTGAGCAACATGCTGTAGGTGACCCTGCTTTTAGCAAGGGTTGAACTGGGCCATCAGGTCCCTTCCCCCCTCAACCATGATGCGATTCTGTGGGTAGGATATGTTTTTGTTATCCTGTAGTAAATCATTTGCTGGAATGAAACTGGAATTACTGTTCAGAGGGTTTCAGTGGAAAATAAGAGAACAAGCAGTAAGTAGTTAAGAGTTCATTGGTAGGCAGAACTTGGAAACATCTCTATGGTCTCTGTTACAGGATTCCCAGTTCTTGTCAGCGAAGGAAGGTTCCGTGTTCTGAATTGCACTAGGAGGGGTTTGGTGGTTGAAGCCTGGTTTGGAAAAAGTGCTTTTGAATTTCCTAGTGGGAAGAAGCTCCTGTAAATAGTAGGCCACCTATATGGTGTTACCTTTGTGTGCGATGTGCCGTGACCAGGAGGTTCCTAGGAGAGCTTGTCTGCTTCTGTGCCTCCATGCCAGAAGTAAGCAGGAGCAGCATCCCTAGGGCTTTTCAAATGCGGCTGTGATTTGTTGCTTCTTTCTCTCTTCCTGCTTTCTGTGTGTACCCCCGAAGGAGCTGGCTTTCCAGGTCAGTTGTCTCTGAGCAGGCTGGGAATACAACAGCTGCAGGCTCTGGTCTTTCTGGAATGAGTTCTTGGAATGCACGTGAGAAACGCGCCTGATCCTGTAGCCTGCAGAGCTTGGCACTAAATAGCTCTTCTCCTACAGGCCAAGTTTATCTCATTGCAACAACTGAATGTTGTCCCTGTGCTCTGGGCCATTCTCCTTCTGAAAGCTGTTATTTTCTAATCACTGCTGGAGAATATGGATCACTGGAAGAGAATAACTTGGCCCTGTCTGCACTGGAGGTCCACTCCGCAGTGGGAGCGGACATTTCTTCAGGTCTGGAGGGGAGAGAAGAAAATGGAAGAATTGTATTCTAAGCAGTCTTCAGTTTTAATTTATAGTTTCAGGAGGGGCTGTCATCTGCAGTTGACTGGTGGTGGGCATGGGGAAAAGACTGGTTGTAATGTAGGTGAGAAAGATGTGAGCAACAGGCGCTTCTGAAATACCATCTGCTAAACAGTAATACTGGGTTCCAGGCACTCCCAGTGTAATGAGTGCGTGAGTGGGCTGTGGGATTGCAGCTGGAGAAGAGAACTTTCTCCTAAATGCGTTTATCATTGTAAATCAAAGAACTGGAGGGGAGGTGTGGGGTTTTCTGTAAGAGCTGTTGCACATCATCAGCTTTATGCAAATAGTAGATAAGAGACAGGTCTGTGCACAGTGAGGTTTTAAAGCTGCTGGAATGAAACTCTTGGAAAACATAAAGGCTGTTATTTAATTGCAGATCAACCCTGATTTTCCTGAATAATTCTGCTTTTCATTCCTCTGCTGCTTTCCTCTGTCTGTGCGATGGGGGAAGGCCATCAGGCGGCTGTGCTGACGAGTTCTGGTTAAACTCTCATACCCGGAGCCACAGTGACCTTGTGCAACCCATGAGCCTGACACAATGAAAACACTTCTGTTTAAAGCCGTAAGTGTTAGGTGCCTGGATCTCAGGGCTCTTTTACAGTCAAGTCTTTTGATCCCCTCTGGAAGTGGTATGAATTATGTATACCAGAGCCTGGATCCAAGCTGAGATCCTGCGGTTAACCTGTGCCTAGGAAGTATTTAAAGTGATGCTTATTCTGCAGGATTTTCCAGGTGAGTGATAGAAACTTCATATAGGAGATATAGGGTTGGATTACTCCATGAAGAAAGAAATCCTGCTGCCTTGTTTATTGACAAGAAGGAGGTAGACCCTTTTTTCTTTACCCTTTCCTCCCTGACTTTCATAGCACTCACAGCAAAGGCAGCCCCTTGGCATTTCCCTGCATAGCAGGTCCTGGGGTGGGTGATGAAGCAACATTTCCAATGGGCAGGTTCAGGATGGGCTCCTTTCCTCATGTTTCCTCAGACTGCACTGATGCTCAACCCTATGCCACCATCTCAGTACCCAGAGAACATTCAGGCTGACACAGAGCTGGTAAGAGCTGTTGTCTGGGCACTGCGGGAGGCTTTCACCAAGCACTGGAGATGGCAAAATGGAAGAGTTAGGGTCCGAATACAGAAGAATAATCCTAAATAATGTTGATTGTTGATGGGGTTCTTTTAGTCAGCCAGTCCGCAAGAGAAAATGATGGGTAGTTTGAATAACATGCTATAAAATGGTACAAGGTAGGCATCTAACTGGAAAATAGGATTTTTTGTAGTGTGCCAGTGAAATAGTTCACTTCTGGACCAAATTTAGTGTAGGATAGGGAAGCACATGGCTGCTTGCATATATAGATAACCTACATGTTGGTCAGAGCATTTCAGGTTTCCTAATTTGGGCAAGTTTCAATTGCTCTAAGGTTGCCCTGGTGTTTCCTATAGTGAGAGCTACCTCGTTATCTGTTTCCTTTCAGTTATGGGACACAAAGACCATGGTGGCACTTTCCACCACACATGAATTGTGTTAAGAATAAAACCTTAATGTGGAAAGTTTTACATAATGTTTGAGAAGCACTTGACGGTTTGAAAACTGATCACAGAGGAGAATATGGAGCACTCAGTTTCTTAAAAGCAACCATAATCTGCATCCATCCAAGTTCTGTGCTTTTTCCTTGTACCTTCCTGACATGGACAGTGTATCAGAATCAGAGTTAGAGATGTTTTGGGTGACATGGTTTAGTGTGTGGTGTCCCTGCCCGAGTCAGGGGGCTGGAACTGTCTGATCTTAAGGTCCTTTCCAACCCTGACTGTTCTATGAGTCTAAGAATGGAGGATGTTGAGACAGACAGTGATCTCCGTAACAGTTGACTTGGTGGGAGGTTCACTAAGGGTGGGTCAGGATTGGATCCTGAATACTTCTGGATATCTGGAATGACCAAAACCTAAAATTTAGAGTAAAACAGAAGATTTCCAGAATTCTAAAACTCAGAGGGACTGCAGCTAAAAGGCGAAATGCCTCCTGAACACTGATGCTTACAAATGTAACCCTGTCAGGGAAAGGGTGCTTCGTATGCAAACTACAGTAAAGTGTTGAAGTGCTTTGTTAGTATCTGAACCCTAGGAATTAAAGATTCACCCAGGAAGTGTCTCAGTTTTACAAAGACTTCCCTTGTTTCTAACAAACGCTTGTGTGCGTGTCCTTGAAGTCTCCCAGTGCCCTACTCATTCAGTGTGAGACTCCTTCAGCAGCCAGGGCAGGAGCTGAGATTTGCTGTTTGCAGGTTCAATCCTGTCTTATGGGAGCTAAATTGCTGGAGAGAGCTCCTTCCCGTTAGGGTCTGAGGATGCCTTGGAACTCTGAACACTTAAAATTCAGCATGAAATAAGGCTGGTCTTGTTAAATGCTGGGAAATCGTTGCTGACAAGTGTGTGACAGTTTGTGAGATCACAGGGACTAAGGTACATGTCTGTGTTTTTAAAAGTGAAAGTAAATATTAGGCTTAAGAGAGAATTAAAATCGTGTTGCAATCTGTTCTTCAGGCTGTTGGTGCCTACCATTTCATGAAGGCTTTCCCATTTAGGGTAATAATCGGCTGTGCATTTGTACAGAGGCATTTCGGGTTGTTGCTGAACCTGTCCTCAGTGCTGGTCAGGACTGAGGAAACACAAAACCCACAGAAGAGCAGAGGTTACAAAAAGCAGGAGTAACATTTAATTACTCACCAAGCTGCACATTCCTCATTCTGCTTCTAAATCACATTTGTTCCCAAATCCACCTTGTCTAAAAGGCAGCAAACATCACTGACTGAAACAAGAGGAAACTGTGGTAAGGATGAAGGTGCTTAAACCCATCACCAGATACAAAAGCCCATGAGACCAGCAGCATTAAATACAGAGAAACCATGAGCAGGAGTCACCCATCTGGACCCTATCACTCTAATAAGGATGCTGATAGAAAGAAAATGTATTTAGATGCCTGCAATAGTTAGAAAAGACACTGGTGAGACGTGGTTGCCATTTGAGAGAGCCACCCAGCCACGGCAGAGAATCATGCTGTCACCCATCTGCTGGTAGCTAGGTGACAGCCTGGTCCTGAAAACCAGGAGAAGGAAAATGAGCCAGGTGAAGGGAGACTTTGAGAGGTTGTTTCAGAGCACCAGGTATTTGGCAGAGAGGGTGGCTTTGGTGCACTGTAAGACCAAACACAAGCTTACAGTTTGTCTGTAAGTCAGTTGGACCTGATAGAGATGCTGATGATGTTTGTTGCCTTTTAGACAAGGTGGATTTGGGAACTAAATGTGATTTGGAAGCAGAGTGAGGAATGTGTGGCTTGGTGAGCAATTAAATGTTACTCTTATTTTTGTAACCTCTGGAAGGGCTGCTGTAAAATCTTGGGCATCGCTTTTGATATTTTGGTGTTAACCTGAATAAATGAGTAGCAACCAGGAGGGCAAAATGAAAACACATGAACCTCTGGAAGAGAGAGCAGTCTCCTGGGTCTCACTAGCAGGTTCTCCTGCAGTGCACTGCTATTTGCACCAGGGCTGCTCACCAACCGAGCCCTACGGATGCACTCGTGTGCAGGAGTGCTGCAGTGCCCGTCAGATGTGGGGAGTCTCTTCCGTGGTTTTGAGAACGATGGACTGGTTTCATTGATGTGATCCAGGAGTTTCCTATGTTTGTGCTTCAAGCCATCCATCCATCTGCGTGAATGACCAGAACCAAGTGGTAGTCATCACTCGCACATGGGCATTTTTGGTGGGTTTGTGTTTTGCAGCGATTCACAGGTATCACAGGCTATTAACCAGAATAAATCCAATCTGCAGGTGGAATAGTTTCCTGGTGAAGGGTCTAGTCTCATCAAAATGGAAATGTTTGCCTGATACCTGCTGATTTTTATGGGTCTCTAACTGGAACACCTCTTTTCTTCCATGTAAGTGCCAAAGTGTTTCCTTTAGACTTAGGTGTGCAAAGAGATTGATGTAATCCCTTCTGTGTAATACAACAGTCTTAATTTGAGTGACTGGAAACGATGCAAATGAAAAGTGCCAGAAGGAGCAGAGGCGGAGTTTGTTCTGTAAGAAATGCACATTTAAAAGGAGAGTTAAAATGTTGAAGGCTCCTTGTCAGCACTACCACAATATTTGTGCTGATTAATAATACATTTTAAAGGACTATTTATTACAAATACAATATACCTTGGCTGTGATGATGTCTCATCTTAAGATGTGGTGTAATATTTAGGGATTACAGATTTGGAGCAGCTCTGTGATTACACAGTCTGATCTCATGGACTCCTGGAATTTCATTTTATTATTCTCTTCCAAATGCTGTATTTTATTCCCTTAAACTGACACTTGATGCATTGCTTGGGTGTTGGAGCTTGAATAGATTGAGGTGTACGATAATGGCAGATAAGCCGTGGGTGCAGAGGAGGAGACTGTGAATCATTATAAGAGGTGGGAAAGGTGATGTGTTTGAAGGCTGGTGCTTCTCTATGGCACAGAGGATGAATGTACTTCCACCTTCCCTTCTGTAGTATGGAGGGGATGCCTCCCATGAGGTGTGGTGCAGAAATGCTAATGCTGATGGCTGCACTCCTGCAGGCAACTGCTCTCAGAGGCCACACAGCATTTCTGTGGTCCACTGGGAAGCAGTACCTGGGTACTTGGAGTCTGATGTGCCAAAGGAGCAATGTTCAGTAATCAGCCTCCAGCAATTAGTTCTGGATTGGTGCTGTTGGTTTGTAGAGGTGCCATGGGATGTGGATTTAAATAATTCAGTTGCTGGCAAGCAGGATAATCCCCTTTCCAGGCGCTGCTGCAAGCACCGACCATGGTGCCACTGCTCCAAACTAAGGCAAACCAAGCCCCTGCTTCAGAAGGACACTGAGATGCTGCTGTCCCCTCCACAGACACACGTGAACATGTGTGTAGAGCCGGGTCACAGGGAGCTGGCCTTGTGCTGTCTCACCGCAGCAGAAGAGGTGTGTACGTGGTATGGATCCAGCCCCATTTGTGTCCCACAAAGACAACGCAAGGCTGGGAGGAAAGCTGTCTCCTTTCCCAGCTGTATGTATTTTCATGTAATCTTCTTTCTGCTCCCATATTTTCTACACCTTGACTTTGCAATTTGTGTCTTTCATTCTTCTCCAAAATTCAGTTCTTTCTACTTGCATTGGGGGGGTTGGAGTGAATAACCTGAGGAAGGAGGGAATGATTTGATGGCTAACGCAGCTGGATGCTTTGTTCAGTGTATTCATAGCAGACTGAAAAAGGAATGACTAATAATGGCACTAAACTTTTGAGGCCAGTAAAAAAAACAGACCAAATGTGAAGAATTCCAGAAGGATCTTTTGAAGAACGGTGAAGAAAACCATGAGATTCAGCATGAATAAGTGTACAGGGACACACATGGTGAAAACTGGTTCTAACTTAATGGACAAAATGCTTAGCTTTGAGCTGACTATTACTATGCAGGAATAACGTACCTGGCCTGTGATTAGCTTGTGTTATGAAGACATTGGCTCAGTTGTTCCATGGTGGTCAAATAAAACAAATTGGGATGCCCAGGAATTAGTAGGAAGAGGATGGAGCAGCTGAGCCACCTCAGGCTGTCGAGTTATCAACCAACTGGAGGTATGGAAAACTGCAGTCAAATGTGTCATGTGAACACTTAAGTAATGGTAAGCAGGTGTTATGCATAAGGATGTATCTGTGTGGGAGCACACACAAAGCAAATCCATACCCAAACCCCATCAGATATTTATTTGTCAGCATCACTGCCAGTGGTATGTATGGCAAGAAACTCACAGCGATGCAGTCTAAGTTTTTACTGGCACAGGTTCAAGACTGAGTACATTATTCACAGGAGGCAAAGCTGCTGCTGAATTATTCAGGGCTTGCTGAACAACTGTTGAAAACCCAATCCCACCAAGTCACCACACTAACTTAATTTTTGGTTTTACTATACCACAGCCTGCAAAGCCAGGGATCTCTCGTTGTTGCACCCCTTTCTCTACAGGCTTGGTAGGGGAAATCAAATACTTGATCCATAAATATATATATATATATATATAAATAAAATAATATATCAATAGCATTTCTTGATAAATGACTGCACAATCGTGTATTGCAGCTTGTTTCCCCGTTCGCAGCAGCTCAGGGGAGGGTGTCTGGCAGTTGTGTGTCAGGGGATGGCAGCTGAGGTGACAGCAGGACCACCCTGGCTGTTCTGTGTGCTCATGGAGGGGAAAATGTCTCAATCCTTTCCTCCTGAGCAGACTCAAGGCACCAGGAGCATCTCCCTTCTCACACACTCAGTGCTCCCTCCTCGTTCTTTGCACCAGTGGGCCTGGTGGGTGCTGCAAGCAGATGTAGGTGTTGCTGCAGAACATCACCAGCAAGCAGGTAACTTGAAGAGCAGTGAATGCTTGCAGGGAGCATGGTTTGGTTTCTGGTTCAGGGGATAGTGCACATGGTTTGTGTGTCACCCCTAACCATCCTTAGGGAACTGGGAATTCCTGCCAGCAGCGTGAGTTGTGCTGGAGGTGTAATTTATCTAGCAGTAAGAAGATCTCACTTCCAGAGATTGTTAAAGACTGAAAGTTACTTATCCTGCCAATGAGATTTGTGGAATTTTAAAGAAAAACTCCACGTCTTGAGGGGAAAAAAAGGAATATTTTACCTGTTATTTTCAGGGTTACTGAAGTTTTTAAGCTTTCCTTAGTGAGTGGGCCACATCTTCATTTGGCATAAGTGTAGTTCAATTAATGTGAAGCATATGCTGGCCTTCTGCCAAGTGAACATCTGACTTCATATGTAATTTCCTAAAATCCATTGTGAAAGGGTGTTCTTGTTTCTCGCTATGTAATTGTAAGGATTTTCTTGTGCCGGGAGAAGATAACTGTCCGATTACATGCACGGCATTGACTAAAAGGCAACATAAATAATGAAAACAGGTTACAATGTCTGTCTGCCTTCTCAGAAGCCTTGGCATGTTCTCTAACTGTGTAAATACACAACTTTGGGTCAGGCTGTAGTTATTTGAGCCGATGGTCAATGTAAGAGGTAACCCCTTCCCCAGTATTTAGTGTCCTCGGTGTGCAAGTTGTTGAACTTGGAAATGGAGCTAGAGGGAAACGCTGGTGAGGTGGTCAGGGGTAAATGGCATCTTCAGGAAAATCACTGCTGGGTGAGAAAACAGAATTTGTAGGACAAGACAGAGCACTGCATGTATGATAATTCAATTAACAGAATAAAACCCACCCTCTTGGTTATTGGTTTTTCCTTTCCTCTCCAGACCTCTAGACCTACTGGTTGTGTTTCCCAGGGTGAAGGCCTCTCTGATGTTAATGGGTGCCGTTCAGGGCACACTTTAAAAAGGCACAGCAAAACTCTGATTGAATTCAGTTGATTGGGGATTTTACTCAAGACCTTTCCAGACCTGTGCTGTCATGTTCCTAATTGGTGATGGGCCTCACACAGGAAAGCTGAGCTTGCAGAAGCCCCTGGAGGTTTCTGCAGCCCATGCAGTGCGGCTGAGGCCAGCACAGGTAATTGGCTTTTTTCACATGGATAGTGTGCTGCAGTTATCTCTGCCATGGTCTAAAACAATGCCTTATCTATGCTTTTGGACTGAATTTCAAATTACTCTGTCAGGAGGCATCATTCAAGACACCTCAGCATATTACTCAGCTCCTCTTGACAGCTCTTGGACATCCACCTAGGGCAAAAATCTCATTGCTCTTTTCAACAGCCTCTTGCTCAGCAGGACCTCGGCCATTTTGGGAAGACCTTGTCAAAAAGACCAGCTATTTTATTTTCTCCCTGGTGAAGGTCACCTTAAATGCCTTTACATGCCTTGATTCAAATCTACTCTGAGCATAGGTAAATTCATTACACCCTAAACCCATTCCAAATAGCCAAAATCTTTTTCTGTATTCCATCTTAAGTTTCCCTCACTAGCTCTGTCACTTGGGCCCTACACTTATTGTTAAAGAACAAAGGAAAAAATGCTTTTATGTCTGTAGGTTAAGCACATGTTAAGCACATCTCATAAATGGCATTTTCAAGTTAAACATACATATGGCTAATCCATTCTGATCTGGCTTTCCTGTAGTTATCCATACAGATAAGAATTCCAATTAAGGAGTCTGATTTATGTCTACAACTCATTTCAGGTTAAATAATAATTATTTTTTTCTATTATGGCTTATTATTATGCCATGAAAAATTATGAGCAAACATTAGATTTAATCACTTCAGTGTTTCAGAGGCAAAGTTTGATTGATGGATTCCTGAGACAGCTTCCCAAAATACAAAGTTCTTCATCTATCCTATGACAACTTATTGTCACAACACTTTTTTTATTAGGCAGAAAGCAGTGATTTGGAGAAAAAAACCACAACTCTTGAACTTTTTAGCTTCAGGTTGAATGAATTTGAGTCTGGATCTCCAGCATTTCACTTCTCAATGTTATTAAATCTAGGGGTTTTTTTGGCTGGATGCTTTCTTCTATGGGTCAGTCCACACATGCTAATCCTAACCCACCTCTCAGCCCTGCTGCTGTGCTCTCCTCCACAAACCCTGCAAGGGCAATAGGACCTTCTCCTGCTCTTATCAGCAGTATTGGGATGAGGGGAGAGAGACTGAAATGAAGCAACGGTGAGAGTGTTTCTTACCATTTAAATGTAGTTATGGGGGGTTAACATCCTTTGGGGACTTTGTTATTTTCTTCTGCTGTATTTCAGAGTTTGACTGATCTGGCCTTTTGCACCTGGGTTCTGAAGTAGGATGTCCTGTGTAGAAACTTGGTGGTCTTTGCTGTCATCATAAGGAAAGGAAGCTCTTGACATAATATGCATGAAAATCTGTAGCATTGGCTTTTACTATCTGAGATGTTTCTTCTGCTGCTGACAGCTTCTGCACAAACCCAGTGACAGTGTCATGAAGAGTCTCCATCCCTATTAACCCCACAAGAGTGGCAGGTACTTTTATGGAAGGGGTCATCCTGAAAGGTCACACTTGGTTTGGTTTAACCTTGTGCTTTTGGTAGTTCAGTCTGCATAACTTCTCTAAGTAGAAATCATCCTTCTTGTTGGTGATCTATCAACTGATTTTATGCTTGATCTACATCTGTTATAAATAATTTCCTTAAAAGTAATCTTTTAATTCTGTAGACTGTTTAAACATCATCATTGTTGGTTGAGGCTAACTATAGTGAGTCAGAAGCTCTTTTAGGTGTGAATCATCATTAAATCAGTGCTAGTGACTGCAAAGTAATACTCCCTATAATTTAAAACCTGAGAACACTTTTCAATTACAATTTCCACCTTTTTACACTGGAAACCACACTGAGTTTTTAAATTTATCAAACAGAAAGCTGCAGGACAGTCAGAGGCAGACAGAGCAACAAATGAGCCAGTGGACATTTGATCAATGGTTTGTGCTTTTTCAAGGAAGATGCTCATTAATCGTTATCAAGCTCATTTTGTCCTTACTAAAAATGTTTGGTTTTTCTATCCTTCTGTCATTGCTTTTGTTTAACTTAAGGTAGAATTAGATGCATGGTGTCTGGGCACATCACCCTCCCAATGTTTAGGGGAGGTAGGTAGACCTCTCTGGGGTGAGCTGTTGCACCCACTTGAGTCCCTGTGTTAGCATGGGCAGCGTCTGCTTTTGGCGGAGCCTGTTTTCTCTTCTGCAGAGAGGAGCCCAGACAACTGCTAGATTTGTGCTTGTCTTCTGCAGCAGCCAAATTTCAGTGGGATAAATCCTGCCTGTAGGCAAATCTAGCCATCAAAGTGAAATAAAATTTCATTTAGAATCGCATCTAAAAGCATTTTACTGATACCCACTTCAAATGAATTCAGTTATCGTTAGAATTCTGTTCAATTTAAGACAACTGTAGGTGTTTAGTTTCTCTCTTTCAGGTATGTAATTCATATAAATATTTTATTGACATGAATTTTATGTGTTCCCTAAAGGAAAGTCTCAATTGTATTCCCATCAAACTTTCACAGGAAAATGGGTTGCCTTTGTAACTCCTTACGAGCACTTCCTCTTGTTTCTTTTTGCTGTGAAGTTAGTTTGCTTAGTAACGTAAGTTTAGCTGCTCTGACTGGGAAATGCACTGAAGTGAATCCTCCTAATTGCTCTAAAAATATTAAAACTAATAATGAACTTCCTAATGATCTGCTTTAGGATCTGGTATCTCGTGATTTAGTAGGCACAGATGTAAAACCTTCATGCCTCTGTGTAAATCAGAAAGTGGAGGATACAGCGTGTGCCTTTCTGTGGATGTGGGCTGCCAGGGTGCAGTGAGTTATGTGTCAGTTCAGCATCAGGAATCAACCATGAGCAGAGCTGTGGCAGATATCGAAGACTAATTAATGTATGGCTCACCTGATTGCTCACTTGCTGGAAGATCATCATTTAGCCATATTAACTTGATTGCTACAACTAATGCCTGTACCCTAAATGTGTCTGTGGTTGGGATGCGCTAAGCTAAGAAATTACAGGCAGAGGTCCTTCCGTATACAAAATCATTTACATCTGAAAATGAAACAACAGAAAACTTGCTAACGTTACTGTCGAAATCTCACACTGCTGGAAAGTTATTTTCACCATGTGTCCTGGAACTGGCTGCAGTAGGAGCACTGGGAGAGGGAAGCAGTGATTTGCTGCAGGAGTAGCAAGTACCAGTATGTTTCAACATCCCAAATGCCTGTTGAGTATTCTGACATGCTGGGATGGAAGTAGGTTGGAAGGAACAGCACCCTGGAGAAATGAATAGAGCAATGGACTTCTGAGGGGGCAGTCAGCAAGTGTCATGGGGCAACGTTTCTTCTTGATAGAAGAAGGAAATTTTTTACAATAAGAATGATCAATTGCTAGAACAGCCTGCTCAGTGATGTGGCAAAGCCCCCACCACTGGAGGGTTTCAAGATGTGGTTGGACATGTTGGTGATCTCACCTAGGCTTCTCTTTCCATAAAAGGTTGGACCAGATGATCTTTTGAGGTCCTTTGAAACCTGAGCTGGTCTATGATTCTATAAGTGATAACCTTAGGTGACATGGGCTTGAATGTGGGAATGTCAGAGCCCTGGATTTGTTCTTGGGATTATCTATGTATTAGGCTGATAAAACTTCTCTGCAGACTTGGCACTGCACTTTCTTAGGGTGCAGTTGCTGCTGGAAGATGCCAGAAATTCTGCATGCAACTTTCGATTGCCCATACTGGGATTTGCTTGGGCAGCATGAGTGGAGTCAAGGACTAAATACATTGCTGTTGCTCCTGCAGAGGAGTAATTTCAGTATTCTTTGATAGAAAGCCAAGCAGCACAAATCTTGCCTGCTTCCATCATTTTGCACACCAAGGGCCAGACAGTTCAATTTTCCTTCTGTTACTTCACACCACCAGGTTAACACATAATGGAACCAGAAGCATTTGTTCCCTCTGAAGCCTTATGCATTGGTAAGTTGGGAAATGGCATAAGAAGAAACAAATGGGGTTTATATTCCCTTCTGAGTATACAAACAGCTAAAGCACTGTGCAGGTTTCTGATTCTCATTCCAAACATGTCCTAATGATGCTTTCCACATGGGGAACAGCACAGCGTGAAGGAGAGGTGTGCAGGGTGAAGATAATCTCAGTGCTATTCATTTGTCTTTTATTTGTGAGCTAGTCAGACTGCAATCACTAGCAAAAACTCCAGTCCCATTTAGTACACCAGTGTCATGGACCATGTATCTCTTCACTCGATAGGAAACTGGAAAACAGCAGGAAAGACTTTTTAATAGATCCCAGGGGGTTGTCATCAGAGGGTGCTTCTCATGGCTTAGCCCTCCTATGGCTGGACTCACAGCAACCATTGTAAGCATGGGTCATCTGCAGCACCAAGGCACTGCAGGGAAAGGGCCAGGAGCATCCCTGGAGTTCATCCTGGAAATCTGCAGAGCAGAGTGACTCTGTGAGGTCACCCAGACCAAGGGATGTTTCTGAGCACATCCAGGCTGAGGGTTATCCTCCTTCCTATAAACACTAATACAGGATTCAACCAACTCTTCATCTCATGTCGAAGGTGCACCCTGTAAGTGTCTCATCCATTATGGCTCCTTCCTACCCTTGCTCTTTATTTTCCATTCCTTGCAATGCATTCAGCTCCACTCAGTAGCCCTGTATCTTTCTTCTACTTTATTAGTATTTCAATGAAACATGCCATATGGGCCTGGAACACAAGATTGGATGTGGTTATTTTTCTTGCTAATAGTAAGGAGCCAGACAATCTCAAACCACTTTGTGGCTGACCCATTTGTTGCCCTTGCAGCACTTGGTGGATCGCCAGGTATCTGTAGCATTCAGCTTCTAATTGATGAGTGCTCAATACATAAAGTCTGCCAGGTACAGACTGCTCAACAGACCTCCAGGGTACATGGGCCATAGTTTGATACTACTGTAACTGTGTGATGTTTTTTGGCAAATGGTGATGATGTTGTTTAGTAGTGGCAGAAATGGGGCCTACCATATTCATCAGTACTGTCCTGTTGCAGGTTGGCTGTGAGAGGACCAATGCGGTAGGGAAAGAAGAGAACTTGCCTATGCAACTGATGTATCATAGAATCACAGAATCATAGAGTGGTATAAGTTGGAAGGGACCTTAAAGATCAAGTAGTACTATCCCCACTGCCCCAGTTGGGGACACCTTGCACTAGACCAGGTTACTCAAAGCCCTGTCCAGCCTGACCTTGAACACTGCCAGGGATGGGGCAGCCACAGCTTCTCTGGGC
Source organism: Neopsephotus bourkii (assembly GCF_033783945.1). Taxonomy (NCBI): domain Eukaryota; kingdom Metazoa; phylum Chordata; class Aves; order Psittaciformes; family Psittacidae; genus Neopsephotus; species Neopsephotus bourkii. The sequence goes on along the minus strand of NW_026902105.1, from coordinate 11,723,069 downwards.
ACCCCATGCCAGCACCTCAGCACCTTCATAGTGAAGAATTTAATCCTAATATCTAATCTAAATCCCCTGTCTTTCATCTTAAAGCCATTCCCCCTTGTCCTGTCACTACCTGCCCTTGTAAAAAGTCCCTCTCCAGATTTCTTGTAGGCCCCTTTATGTACTGGACGGAAAATAAAAGTGCTTCTTCTCTGTGTGTCCTGGGGCTGTGTGGTTGCCTCCTTTGAAACTGAAATAGTATGTCCTTGTGACCCCCGCGCTGTGCTCCACTATGAATACTGGAGATAACTTGCTTTGGAAGCAGGGAAGGTTTTCCCAAGACAGACCTTCTTATCCTGATGAAACCTTCTGCAACTCCAGGAGCAGGCTGGGCTGGAAATGTCACTTTCTCCCAGAATGGAAGGATTTGATCTAATCTAACGGAAGGGAAAACCAGTGCTTCATTTCTTGGTTAGGCTTCATGCATGACCTTGAACAGTTATTTCAGCTCTGTACCTTAAGAGCCCACTTATAAAAGGAGATAATGGCACCGACTCACTTGTCTCACGTGGATGCTCAGAAATATCCAAAGAGGCTGGATAAGCATTGACAGTACCCGTGGATGGGAAAGTTGCCAGTTTCTGGTGGCCTCCCTGCCAAATTCAGGAGCAGAGGGATGGCTTTTGTGTGCACCTTGTGCATAATGGAGAAAAACGGCAACTTTTAACAGCTCAGAATCATACCATGGGCAAATGATGTGGTTTATGACTGATCTTAGCTGCTTGGTTAAGAGAAGAGGAGAGCTACAGCTCCTCTTCTCCTATACAGAACAGGGGCAAAGCAACAAATCATGATGAGAAATGACTGTGCAGGCTGGAAGTAATGAGTTGCATCAGAAAGATGCAATGGAGGGGGGAAGGGGCAGAGGCCAAGAAACGTTTGCAAGGTGAGTGAGCAGATGGGCAGCAATTGTCTCCGAGCAGATGCTGCTGTTTTCCTTGAAGAAATGCCTAATGCTCAGGAGGTTAATGGGAGATTTATGAAGGCAGCAGGGAAAGGTGAAGGGATGCATAGCAGCTGGCCAATGCTTTGTGAATGACAGCAGCTTCCTTAAAATAAATGAGGCTGTTGATAAACTGTTGAGTTCTCGGCATATAGTTATCAACATGCATAGGCAAATGAACAAATGAATCATTTCATTAGTGTATTCACAGTGATTTATGCCCAATGAATACTAATTTAAGCAGCATCAGGAAAACATAAAGTTATTTCTGGTATATTTAATTATAGCACAAGTGTTTTTCCTTCTCACTGTTATTTTGAGATGCTCAGATAAAATCTGAAGTAAAATGCCTGGGAAAGCCTCCAGTCCCCTGCAGAAGCTTTGCAGGAGAAGTCTCAGGCTTGCTCAGGGATGTGTACTTGAGACTGAGAGCATTTTACTAGATGCTATCTGTATTGCAGAGGCAGGAAGACAGTGGTGTGGGGCGGGAAGGTGAGCTGGCAGCCCTCAGGAATGATGTTTCCTCCCTGGTTTGCATCTGGGATTTGGTACTGATGCACCTCTGTGCATGCAGCTGATGTTGGCACTGTATAAACACATACTGAAATAAAGGCGCAGCTCCAAAGAGTTCATAGTGGCAATAAGTGGGATAGGAGGAGGAGGGATGGGAAGCTGGTGATGTCACCAGGCTACAGATGAGAAGTGAAAAGGGGTAACGCTGTTTTGCTTAATGTCACGCAAGGAGGTGGTAGCACTGAAGCACCCAGCCCCCCTGCACCCCAAGCCAGTGCCTCACATGGGTCATGTCTCTCAACTTGCTGCCTCTGGCTCACTCTGACAGCAGGGGAAGTCCCCTTTTTATCTTTTATTTAATATGGGCATTTCAACACATTGTCACAAATCAAAAATAGTGGGGTTTTGTTTTTTTTTTTCCTATGAATAAAGAGCTGCAGAAAACTAACTGCAGTAAACAAATCATTGCAGTAGCAGGATGAAAGCGTGAACTGTGAGTATAGCAGCTGACACCCCTGACTCCCCTTCTTTATGTTTGCTTTGTGAGTTTCTTATTTTAAAAGACCTGCTCCCCATCACTAGAAATGCACCAGTCAGGACTGCAGGCTGCCCATGGGACGTGCTGCAGCTAAGGGGTTACAGGCAGAGGTTAATGGGTGAAACTCTTTAGCTTGTGTGGCCCGTGGGGATCCTGTGAGGCTGTTGCTTTAGGAGGGTCTGTGTAACACGTGTCCTGTGCTGGGAAGCCTAAAACCTGTTGCTAGAAGTAAATGTGCTGTGCAGTTGAAGAGCATTATAACAATATGAAACTTCTCCTTAAGGTTTGTATGGGAAGCAATATAAACTTAGGCACATAAGTGCTGTCCCTAAGGAGCAGCCTGCCTGAAAAACTTAATTGTAGATGCTTTCAGTGAAATCCTCCTCTGCCTTCCCTGTACAAACCAGGATTTCAGCCTTCCGGTATTGACTTCAGCTCCTAAAATGTGTTAGTATTACAAGAGCAGCTTGAAGAGTTTAGACTTAAACAGCAAACACCATAGATTAAATGCTTAGTTCTATGCCAAAACTCATTATCTGCATAAATGGAGCAGTGTTACAGGATTGACTGGAAATATGAATAAAACCAGCAAATAGTAGAACAGAAAAACTACCAGCTTACCTAGAAGTAGTAAAAGTGATTCTTGTTTGTGCAGCAGCCAGGAGATGAGTGGGAAATAATACTGTGTAATCTTTTACCATAACGGGCTGGTGCATGTAAGGAAGAGGTACAAAGAAAATGTTCTTTACAAACCCACTGTCTCCAGCATCTAATCAATCAACACTATTAAGAGAACAAATGGACGTGGATGTTTGAAAAGCAGCAAATGTCTGGGTGTGAAAAGGTCAGAGACAGTTCTAACAGCAGGCTTCTTTATCACAATCTCTAAGGCAACAGTGATTTTATAATTGGATATTTATTTTGATTCGTACTGATTCTGTCTCAGATGAGGCACGTAATGGTTACTTGTCCTCCTTGCTGTATTTTATGGTGGTAGCATATGCCTTGACTTTTGGGCTCTGATTTACTGAATGCCGTACAAATAGCAGTTCCTAAACCTGGAAAAGGATGAACAAAATTTGTCAGATAGAGATTGGAAAAGTAATTGAACTTTACCAAGTTGAAATGAGACTTTCTGAAGCAGAACTTCAGCCTGTATTGCGCTAACTCTGATTTGTTTGAACTCAATAGGAGGTCAAAAACCTGTGCTCGGTGCTTTTGAGTCTCACTGATTGTATTTTTGTACCTATCCTAAGAATACTGATATAGTGAGACACCTCTGTCCTGAATTCATGTTTTCTCAATGCATTTATGTGGATCAAGGCAACGTGTCTGCCATTGCCTTTTGGGAGGTGAGGTATGAGTTGGAGGATGCCATTTCTTTTCAGACTGCTGTGGCACAGGTGCTGGGGTAGGGAACAGTTCACCCATAGCCTAGCAGACAGGCATGGGAAAAGTTGCCATCAGCAGAAAATATTAACCAAACAAATGCATTTCAGAGTTCTTAAATGTCCTATGGCATGACGCTGGTGAGAGACGGGAGCAGACTTCCAAGAAGCTGTGGCTGCCCCATCCCTGGCAGTGTTCAAGGCCAGGTTGGACGGGGCTTTGAGCAACCTGCTCTAGTGGAAGGTGTCTCTGCCCATGGCAGGGGTTTGGAACTGGATGAGCTTTAAGGTCCCTTCTGACCCAAACTGTTCTATGATTCCCACAGCCATCAATCAGCACCACAGAAATGCACACACACATTTACGTGCTTGCTGGCAAAGCTGATTTTGCTCAATATGGCCCAGGCTCTTCTTATAGCAAAGAAAATACAACTAAATTAGAAGATCTGTTTGCACCTTAGTTCTATAAATACTATACTTATATAAAACCATCCCTGTGTTTTGCTGCCTACATTTCACTTGTATGTATAGCTCCATCCTCTATTTTCTCCTTCCTAAAAAAAGCTCTATAGGATCCCAAAAGGTACCATTTTTTTTCTACGTGTTTGCTCAACACATCAGTGGAAACACCCTCACTGACTGCAGTGTTTTGATTTGGGTGGTAGGCAAGTGGTAGGGAAGATACAAAGTCAGGGTGTTAGGAAAAATAGTATTTCTTGTCGTTTCTTTGCTTCTGCTCAGTTGCATGGGATTTGCTTCAAGTCAGCAATGAATGTCACCAGTTTCAGGAAAGAGTTTTGTATCTGACCCATTACTTCTTGTCTCTGAAGCAGCCAAATTCCTCAAAGGCCACTTGCATATAAACACTAATTTACAACAGGTCTGCTAGGGATCTCTTAAATATGACACGTTGTCTGCATCTGCTAAAAGGGGAAAAATGTTGGCCAACATTTACAGTAAAGCAGCAATCTTCTTTCTGTCTCACTATTCTTCTGTGTATTCAACTGTAAAACACAATTTAAAAGTTCTTGCCCAGTGGGCCTGTTTTAAACACTAATATCTGCCGAAACAGTCTGAAATCTGAGCAGAAAATGTTTCTTCTGTTAAATGAAGATGAGCCCTAAATTTCAACTTCAGGTTTCATTGTTTTCAGCAGTTCACCTCAGTAGCAAAATTTGCATTCATTTCCACTTGGCTCATTTTCTCGAACTAAGACGTAAACCTGAGCTATTCTTGTTTTATTCCCCCAGGGCAGGGAGAGAGAGTGGAAGCACAGGTTTCTGTGACTTTGTCAATAAACTGGGATTAGCATGTGGGCAGAAGGATTCAGATTGAAAATGCAGATAAGGAAGATGTTTTTAGAATGTGAGAGTGTCCTGGTTTCAGCTATAGCAGTTATTTTTCTCCTTCCTAGGAGCCAGTGCAGTGCTGTGTTTTTGGCCTCAGTCTGAGATCAGTGTTGATAACACACTGATGGTTTTAGTTGTTGCTAAGTAATGCTTACTCTGATCAAGGATTTTTCAGTCTCTTATATTCTGCCAGTGAGGAGGGACACTCAGACACAGGACACCTGACCCAAACTAGCCAAAGGCATGACCACAGCACATCATGCCCAGTATATAAACTGGGGGGAGACACCTGGAAGGCCCAGATCACTGCTCGGGTCGGGCTGAGTGGTGAGCAGTTGTATTGTGCATCTCTTGTGTTTATTGTTTTCTTCCCTTTCCCCTTTTAGTTTTATATTCTTTCCCCTTGTTATTTCCCTTATCATTACTGTTATTGGCGGTAGCAGTAGTGGTTTGTGTTATACCTTAGTTACTGGCTGTTCTTATCTCAGCCCATGGGAGTTACATTCTTTTAATTCTCTTCCCCATCCCACCAGGAGCAGGGGGGGGAAAGAGGGAGAGTGAGTGAGTGAGTGGCTGCCTGATTCTGAGTTACTGTCTGAGCTTAAACCACAATAGTTCTTTGTGATGCCCAACGTGGGGCACAAAGGGTTGAGATAACAACAGATCTGACCAGAATGTGTCAAAACGAATGTGTTATACTCACTGTTTTGGATTAATAATCACTTGTCACAATGTTGATTTATTTGCTCTTGGAGTTGTTGCACGTGGTCTCAGAGTTGTGTTATCTCACGCCTTACATACAGCCAGCATTTCTGGTTTAGTGTTTATTGGCTTTGGGACCTGGACTACGGTTCTCATTTTGTTGTACTTTATGTAGATGGCTTGTGATATGATAGAATTATTGATCGTGAAACTGCTCTGGTATGTGTTCTCAGCAGTGCCATCACCTCTATACTTTTGGAGGCACATAATGGGAATTATTAGTAATTACACCTCTTTCTTTACCCCCTCGAAGAACCAATTTATGCAGGAGACATCCTCCTGCACCTCCTGCTCTCCCTCCACACTATTTACAGTCACATTTGAAAATTCTAAAGATTTCAAATATCCTATGAATACCCTTGAAAGCAGCCTGCTCCTTTCCTGGGAACAGGCATTTTGTTGAGTATGGTTCAGGTCTTGTTTAACGTTAAACAGTTATCTAAGAATACCACCAGGAGATCTTTCCTGAGGCTGGACAGTCATGAGTGGCAGGAATCAGCACAGGAAACAGATGAAGAGGTAAGCAGCATCTCTGCTGGTAAGCAAAGATGCAGACTTTCTTGTTCAAATTGTGCTCGGTTCAAATGCTGAGTAATAAAGGTCAAAAGCCTGTGTTCTCCATTAAAAAATTAACAGGTGGGATGAGTTGTGTGTTTCATTTTAATGGGGCATTTCTTATTAAGAGGGCAAACGTCTCTTATGTCCTAAGCTTGTACAGCCCCTAGCACAAGGGGCCTGCGGCAGTTTTTTGTATTTCTGTGTTAATGATAGATAAACATTTATAACTAGCAGTGAGTGATGCCATGGTGAGAGGGGTTTGTTGCCTCTGAGATAGGTCAGAGTAGCGATGGTCGTGGTGTGGGCAGGCGATAGGTGTTCTATTTTGTTGCTGCTGCTCAGGCATGGACTGGAGCCAGGCTGAAGGCAAAATTCATTAGCTGTGCACATGTTTACATGGCCGAGAGTTTGCCACCACTAGGTTCCAGGGGAGACAGTGTCAGAGCACACGGGCAAGAAGGACCAAGAAGTTACCCTGAAGGACAGGCTCAGCTCAGCCTGTCTTCACCTTACTGCACTTCATCCATGGCAGACAACATGGCCATGGAGAGCTTGGGTGTCTGAGCCAGATCTAGGCCACTGAATCACTGCAGATGTAGCCAGGAGTCTGGCATGCACAAAGCACAAGTGTTGTCCAGAACTCAAAGTGGAGCCCATCTCTTCTGTCTACAGATAGCTGCATGTGAAATGGTGGCTCCTGGCTGCTCTGTAGGCTGTGGAGAGGCTCAGGCAGTTCTTACACTGTGGTCTCTTAGATCTCCTTTAGCATCACCTGATATGCCCATTTCTCTCCATGGACTATAAAGAGTGCATGAGGAAGCTAGCTGCTAGGCATACGTGGTTAAAGGAACCTCATCCCAGGGAATGAGTCTTGAAGAGCTGGGAGGAGATATTGCATGCCTATGAATGTCTCAGGAACATATTAAAACAGAGGCAGCATAAAAGTTGCCTTTTAAGTGTGTAAAATGTCAGAAGAGAATATGGTTATTTATAATGCATTATCACAAGAATCAATTTTTATGCCTTTGGATGTATCATGGAAAATGTTTGGGAAGTGCTGCTATCCCCAAATAGGCTGGCATCAGTTCTGGTCTCATTGTGTAGGAGATTGAGTGTAACACCAAACTGAGGCAAAAAAAAACAGGAAACTGGGAGGCAGGAAACACTGAGGATGATTTGCCTTAGGGATAACATCTCATTTGATCTCTGTGAGGAAGCATTAAAGGAATGTTTGCTGGGGGAGCCTGACTGGGGAGCTCAGATAGCCATAGATGTATGCAGGGTGTGAGGACTGTCCATGCTGTGTCCTCACTTATGAGTACACCCTGTGATGGTGCACAGGACTAGTAACTACTTGCTGAAGTGGACACTGCACAGTCCTGCCAAAGGACTGCCCAGGCTGTGGTGGGACCCTCGTGCCTGCTCTCCCCATCTCCTGAAGGTGGTAAGAGATGATGTTCCTGTGCGGGCTGACACCTCTGAGTGCAGCGTGTGTTTGATAAATTCACATGAAAGAAAGCTGTATCTTAAAGACTTGCCCTCTGGTCTCACCTGCGTTCCTGGATGGGGGATGCGGTAGTTAGCAAAGACAGGAAGTTGTGAAGTCCACTGCCAATATGTTTTTCAGAAAGGGCAGTGGCTTTTCTGAAACACTTACACATATGTTTTAGTTTATAAGCTGCCTGGAATAGTCTTTTCTTTCCTGAATATTTATCTGCAAGATGAATATGTGTGATGATTCCATTGAGTATAGAGCATTTGCTCCTGTGGGCTATGTTATCAATCTTCGGAAACTTCTCATTATCCATTAGGAAAAGACAGAGTAAATAGATCACGGCTGAGTTAAAAATGTTGCTAGTTAAGACCTTTCCCATCAGTTTAATGTCATTCCTTTGGGGTGTTCGCAAATCACAATATTGATATCATGCTCCAAACTGCTTTTTCTTATTAGTCAGAATATCCTTTCTGACTGGCATGTACATGATTGCTCTTCTAACATCTCCTTCTCTTAATTCTCTACATTAATAATTGTGTCAGTCAAGCACTCATCACAAATCTGTTGGTGTGCTGTGTGTTCAAAGCCGTGTATTTCTTCAGTAATGATGGGGCAATTGCAGTGATGAGAATAGAACAGGCAGCTGCTCTCCACTCCTTCCTGCTGTCTCTGCAATGTCAAGGAGCACTCTCTGAAGGGGCACCTCTGCAAATCTCACCCTGCAGACTACAGTTTACAACATGCTGAGGAGTATTTCCAATAGCTGTAACTCTGATGGTGTGTTCTGTGACACCCAACAGATGTCAGCCCATTTTAATGCTTTGCTATCAAAGAACCGTTGACCACACTATGCTGTGCATAGTATTATGCTTTCTTTATCCTGTGTAAAGAAACCGGCTGTTTATGACAATTTCCTTCACTCAAATCCATCCTTTTGGGTTGTAGCTGTCTTACCAAGTAGTCCGTATCACTTTGCAAAGGCAAGCCATTCTCCTGCTTGCTTGCTACTTTCCTGATCTTATTATCTTCTGCATATTTTACAAGCAAAAAAAACTGTACCACAGTCAAAGCATTTATTTAATGCTGGCTCAAAGCCTGATCTCTGCAGGAGCCCTCTGGTACTGCCTGCACCTGAGAGCACTTGGAGACCCATCCGGGGGCCAGTCTCTGATGCATCTCATGCGTCTTCTGATGCCAACAGCTCCTTTGTGCATGTTGATTGATCAACATGCCATGAAACAGTCAAGTGTCTCAGGGAGGCCCAAGAACAGCTCTGTAGTGTATAGATTTGTGATCTTGTTGGGAAAATGCCCAAACCTCCCTTTCCCAAGCCTGTGCTGTGTTACAGCGTGGCCCCTCTGATTTGCTGATCTAGACCCTAAATTAAATAGACATTTTAGTCATGTGGGGAACCTTTCTGACAGCGTGCAATGCCTGTGTACAACACCATGTTCTTCTTTGGCATCTTCAGCAACTTTTCAGCCCCGTGGTGGTTTCTCCCTCTGAGGCTCTTGGCTGCAAATTTTAGCAGATGGTACCTCACCTCCTCCTCTGTTCCTCCTGTGGGCTGAACTCTGCATTCACCAACATCATATGGGTTAAATATATCCTTTCCCCTCACTCCCAGTTTGGTATGGGCAAGCCAAAGAGCAGAGTGGGCTCAGGGGCACTTAGTCAAGCATTGATGGTGCCTGGACCACAGCTCTCAGCCCTTTCTCTGCTACAGCGAGGCCTTTCTGTGCCATGGCCTCCAGCAGGGCAGTGTGCAGGACCAGCATGGTACAGTCTGTGTCTTTGTGGGATAAAATAGAGCTAGCATGTACTACATATTTCACAGTCCTCTGCGAATTGAAAAGCTGAACAGTTACACAACCACCCTGGCAACTGTCTGGCTAAGCCTACACAACTAAACCTGGTGAGAGCTGATCTGAAGATTTTCATGTCAAAATGTTGCCAAAATGACCACATTTTCATGCAAAAAGCTGCAGTTTGCTTGCACCTAGGACTGTCTCTCTAACTGCATGGCTCTGACTGTAGGCACAGTCCAAAGCAGCTTGTGGTGAGGTGAAGTAGCTATGAAATTAGTTTGACTTTCCAGGCGGTCACCGTGCTCCCCCGAGTGTGTGCTCCATGAAGACCTTTAACTGAAATAGCTGGGCATATCTCCAGTCAAAGCAGTGATCTCCCCACACCACAGCTGAACCAGATTAAAATGCCAGCAGAATAATGTTCCAGACAGGCAGCAGGGCTCATATGCAGCCCCAGTGCTTCCTTCAGGGCTCCTAAACTGCTGTTGAGGAGGAACATTAAACAAGCAGGAAACATTAAACAAATAAAGGTGTTAAACAGTCCTTGTGTCTTATTACTGGGGAATAGCCAGCCAAAAATAAATGCATTTATTATGGGCTTGTTTTCAAAACTGATTTTGCTTAAAATGGCTCAGTCTCTGCTTATGGAACCACTGAAATCACTTGTAAATTAAAGAAAAGGTTGTTTTTTCTTGGCTTGGTAAGTAGTATCTTGGCCTGTAAGTTCCTATGCGTTTCTTACTGTTTTTCTCCTGCAATTCTCTTCCATCTGTAGTTCCCTCTCTCCATGCGGGAACACACCACCTTCTCCTAGGTTGAGCTGACTAAAGGTGTTGGTTCCCTGTGACCCAGCACTGTAACAGGATAATTTTGGTGGGAGATGAGTCAGTCTCTGTATTATGTTTTATAGATGCTTGCTGCCTGCTGGATGCTTATAGGCAAGTGAAAGAACCACAGTCCTCAGACTGTGATGCTGGAGGGGGGCTCAGGGGAAGCTTTGCAAGTGGCAAGATCTTCTTGTAGGCATAAAGCTGGAGAAGGAATGAGGCAGATCATGCAGCACCTTCTCATTCCTAAACTGTTTCATCCAGATTTCACTGAGAAGGCGCTGTATGAAGAGATCAGTCATCTGGTTCGCTATGGACTGGCTCAGAAATCAAAGGCAACAAGATGACAGGGTAGCATTAAAGGTTTTCCTTCACTGCTTTTGTCTCTTGCTTCTATCAGGGAAACACATGGGAAAAGGCAATAAGAAAGCATGAATTTTACAAAGTGCCTCTTTGGAAATGTTTTGTCAAGATTTTGATACACTTGCAAAGAAAGTTACAGTGAGTTTTTGTCCATTCATTCCCTTTCTAGTAGGCAAATACCTCAGAAAACTAAGGCACCTTGCAGATTTAGCAGAGCCAAGGGAGACAGTGAAGATGGGGGGTCAGATTTGGGTCTCGTTAGCAGTACAGCAAGCTCTTTATTGTAGATCTACTTTATATAAAGGAGGAATTTCAGGCAATGGCCATGACTTTAGGGCAACTAAGGCAAATATTTCAGGGGAGATTTCAAGATGCTGCCTTCTTGGTACCTTGCCTAGAAACTTCCTTTTGAGCAGATTCATCTCAGAAAAGTCATTTGTATGGTTTGAGCTGCACCACAAGCTACTGCCTGTGCCTGAGTGCAGAGTCTAGCTCCGTCACGTAAAACTTCCTCGGTGCTTTAGGTCACTACTGGAAAAAGGTCCCTGGAACAGGAGCTGATGAGTGCTGCTGTAAAATCTGTGTATACTGGAATGAGTTTCCTTTGATGAGCTGACTTATTTCAGGTGTGAAGGACACCAATAACTCACCAGTTTAATGGGACCTGTAAGCACTCAGCCCATAAAACACGGAAAGTGGTGTGTACAGGTGGGTAAACACACATCATCTCAGACAGATGGTAGGAAGCTGCAGTGCACTTCTCTAATCTTGACATCACATCCTATGCACATTTCCCAGCATGATTTCATGTTCATAATTTCACATTTCATTACTAGGAAATTAAAGTTAGTCGTATGGAGACTGATCCTGCAAAGTTTTTGAAGTGGAGGGAGAGAAAACAGGCTGACCTTTATCAGGAAATGAAAATCAGACCGGCTTTATTGCCACCCCAGGTGTCGTTTATTGCAAGGGACTGGTTTTTACTCCAGCACTCAGATAAAGAAAAGCCCCAAATCAGCCATCTGCCCCCAAAGAATAAATGTATTTTCCAGTACAAAGCCATGCACAGCGAGAGCTTTGCAGCAAAGCTTGCTCAGTAGCTCAGTTTATGCTGCAGAGTGAATGCGAAGAGTTTTGCAAAGTGCCTTGCCAGTCTTCTGCCATTATCACAAGCAGAAAGTACTGATGGGAATGCAGCTGCATCTATGAATCCCAATCCTGTCTTCTTTCCTGAGGTGTCTCTGTAGACAGCGTCCCCAGAATCTTGTTTCTGTGTGTGTGTACCTGCAAGATGACAAAGACTGCAACAGCTTGTGCCTGTGTACTGCTCTTATGGCATCAACTTCTTCACTTTTCAGCTGAACACTGAGCCTCGTTGTTTCTCCCAAGTTTTCCTTTGGTAAAACATGTGGGATCACCTTGAAGACAAAACCTGAACAGATTTTTTTATCAAGATTAAAGCTAGTCCCCTTTTAAAATGATTGCTCTTACAGTCAACTTTGATTGTTATTGACCATCTGTTAATCTAAAAATGTTATATAAACAAATTGCTCTCCCCCAGCCTCAAAAGTGATTTTTTGAAAGGTATTTTTGCATTCAGTTAAGATATTTCTGTTTGGTTTTTCACTCTGCCTCCTCTAGACTTCACAGATAACCATGGAGCTATATATAGTGGCGAGGCAGGCGGCAGGGAGGAAGTATTTCCCAGGGATTCTATTATTGATGTGCGTTAGGTAAGAGCTGCAGACACAGTCCTGACCCACCAGCATGGGTGGGACATGCAACAGCCTGAGAATGCTGTGTCAGTGTGCATCTTTGTACCACTTAAGTCAAAGGGTGCGTGGACATCACTTGGACTGGAGAGGAGTCATCATGTTCCATGCCGCTTGGCAGCGCTATCCTCTGGGTAGGAGCACTGCAGGCAAGTCAAGAGACCCAAATTGTTGCTAATTCTGCCATTTTGTATAGAACTGTGGGTGTATAAATATTGAACAGCTGGTTAATTTCTATGATCTTTTGGGAGCAGGGGTGCTCTTAAATGAATTTACAAAGTACCCTAGCATAGTGGGAATATCAACTTGGAGGGAAGCTCTATTAGATAAAGTCTATGTATTATAACACCTCTAGAGTGGACTAAGGAAAAAAGATTGGCAGGAGCTGAGAGTTCTGTTCGTCTGGCTTCAGCAGTGCTGGTCTGCTTGCTCCTCACGTTTGAGTCTGGAGTCCTGAGTGACACAAGGCATAAAAGAAAGAGATGAAGATTTCAAAACCACTTCCTCACTTATCTGAGCTCTGGTTTGCAGCAGTTCTTGCAGTAATTGCTGTAACTTGGCCCTGCTTCACCTTCTCAGTGTTGATTCAGGCTTGTTCTTCCAGGCTACAGCGTGGTGCCAGGAGAATGGGGGAATGAAATCTCACTAAGGGCAAACAGGAAAACAGCAGATGAAAGTTGCAGAGGAGTGGTTATACAAAGGTCGGACAGGTCATTTATGTGAGCCATATAGGGCTGTGAAGACACAGCTAAGCTCAAACTAATACGGTCAATTCAAGCAGTACATTGTATTTCAGCTGCCCAAAGGCATCCTGAATCTAATCTGTGTGAACAGAACAACACAACCTCATTTCTCTAGGCAAACCACAAGGAGAAATCCTACACTGTGGTTCAAGCATCAGGTCTGGAGTTGAAACTTGGATGCTTTACCTCTACTTGCAACAGCCCACTGCCATGCTCCAAAGGAGCCAGCCCCAGCCCCATTGTGGCAGGCCTGGTGTCAAACACAAGCCAGCAAACCCTGCACCCTGGGGCACCTCTGCAAGGCAGCCCATCATCAGCAATCCCTGCAGCCTCCCAGATTAAACCCCTGCATTGCCATGCCTCCCTCGGGGAATGGGGTTCCCACGTGTCTTGTGTTTCCTTCTGAGGGGAGAGGGTGCATTTGACTCCTAATAAAGAGTTTATAGATAAGGCAGAGGAGTCTCAACCTTTTCATTTGTGCTTGACTGGGTCTGCTTTAGCTTCTGATGTATTTTGGAACAACAGCAAAGCCTTAGAGGGAAGGAAATATGTTTGTCCTTGAAAATGAAACAGTCCAAGCCTTTCACCAAAGCTCCAGGTGAGCAGAGGGCTGGAGATGCTGGGATACCCCACAGGTCACCCTGGCTCTGTGACGGGAAGGATCCCCTGTAGCAAGAGCCCTGGGCACCAACATTTGCTCTCCCACTGCAGATTGTTGCTGTGACCCTGGCCGGTTTGCTTAATGACTAACTAAAGGCATGTGCCTGTACTTGTTCCTTGCTGCTGAGCCCATCTTTTCCAGGGAAACATTAGGAACGTGCATCATGGCCACATCCAGGCTGCCTGCTGGCAATGGTGTCTGCACCATGCTCACCCTGAGCTGTGCCTGGTGATTATCTGGGTCAGTGCTTGCTGGCCTGAGGGCCAAAAATGTGCCAGGACCATGGTAACAATTTAACAGTATGGAAAACTGAGTTCCTGTGCCAGGGAATGCCTCCATTGGGATCTCCAGACAAAGGTATGTCTTTACGTCACCAGAGGTGAAATTGCAACGTGCACAAACATGTATATGCATAAGTTGTATACAAAGGCGTGCTTATGGGATTAAACATAGGGAAAACATTGTGGGCGCTTGGATTTATAGCAAAAGTACTTGGGCCCCTAATGGTCAAAGAAATGCCAGTGGGAATTCAGTATCTCTGTGTATTTGCAGATCAAGGCCACAGTCCCTGTCCCAGAGGGTTTGTGGTCGATCCAGGTACTTCTCTGCTATCAGGAATGGAGGACCAGCATAAATGATGATGTGCATTTTCCTTTGATCCTTCCCCTGGCTGGCATTATCTTCATGTGATAAACTAGCTCCCCCTGCCAATCACTTCCCCCCACACTGCTTTTATGCCAGACCACACAGAGGAAGCTCAGAGGTACTTACAGTGGTTTTGAGCATGCTGACTGGCCTCCACAACCCTCAGTGCCCCAGGAACAGACCTGAAGGCCTTAAATCTTACTTAAATTGCTATCTTAATGCGATCTCTCGAGGCTCTTTAGGCTGGGGTTTGGATAAAGCTGTGCACTGCGCTCATTCATTTTCTTTACCCTGTTGCAGATTTCACCAGCTTGCTGTTGTGTAACTAGGTCAGCTTCATAAAGCATCATTTCTGTTCTAGGGCTTTGTCTTCAGCTGGGAAGATGTAGCTGGGAAGGCTGGATAACAAATGGGTGAGACTGCACGGGTATGGAAGTGAGTGTTAGTCTGTTGCTGTTACCTATTGCCTCCTTACTATTCACAGAAGACTTGTGAATTGAGGTAAACCACATGGGGCCAGTCCATTGGCAGTTGCTCTTCCACCCTGGAATTAAGATATCCCATACTGGGTCATTGTCCAGTGACCCATGTGTCTGCACTGTAAATGGCAGGTACCCAGAGAAATCTTTATGTTGAAGCTCTTGTTATTTATGAGTTGAAAAATGAGATGGGCTGCTTGGATAGGCTAAAATTGTTTAAGATGGGGTGAGCGGTCCAAGGCTGGCCATAAGGGATGGGATCTCCATTAAAGGCGGCACACTGGACTGCAGCAGGCAGTGGGGGCATGGTTGGTAGTGGGGAAGAGTGGGGGAAAGGTAAGAAAAGCAGTGAGAGCCTAATGGTGAATGTGATGTGTGAGCAAATCTCCATTAATCATGAAATCAGGAGTTTAAATGGAAGTCTTGATAGCTGTGGGGCCAGACTGGGCTGCAATACAGACAACCTCCGCTATAAAGGTGACAAGAGCAGTGGAGTTTGGTGAAGGAGGAGAAGAAGAGGAAGACAAAACAGGCAAAGAAGAAGTAAGGTGTAAAGGCTGGTTAGGAGTGGGAGAAAGGGAGAACAATCAAATGATCATCAATCCTGATTCACACTTGTACAAGTATGTTTCTTCCAGGCTCCCAGCAGAGAGGAAGGGCTGCTCACAGCTTTCTCTGTCCCTTTCAAAAGCAAAGTCCTTTCTCACACTAGAAGGAAAAAGCTGTAAAGCAGTGCTTTGCAGAAGTGAGCTGAGTTCCCACGTCCAGATAGACTCAATCCTGTCCTCACATAGTTCTTGTTCTGTACCAGACCTCACTCATGTCAGGTTTTCAATCAAGTGGTCATAGTGTAGCCCTTCAATTGCTTCAATGAGATGAAAGATTAGAGGTCAGAACAATCTTATACATGAGGAACATACATCAAAGACCCAAATCTGATATTTCCATTGTAGCTTTTCTCCTTACATGAAATCTACTAGCACAATAATTTACTTTAATGACCATGTAATCAGTTTCCAGTTGCCTATCAAATTTGAAAGTGAAAAACTCTTAATATCTCAAATTAAAAAATAAGTTACTAATAAATTTCAGCAGTCGTTTGCCAAAGAATCAGGATTATATAAGGCAAGTTTGGGTTACAGGACTATTGAAAAATAGAGGAAAAGTCTAAATAGGCATCACTATGCACAACTAGAAAGAGATGTGAACATGTAAGCAACCGTCTTTTGGCATGTTTACCAGTTAAACCATCTCTTTGTTAAATAAGGCTTAGAATATGATAAATTGTTGTAAATTTAATGGTCTCTTCATTTTGTGAGAGCAGCAAGCAGATCAGTAGATCAGAGGATAATGCTGCACTGAGAAGGAACAGGGACTTCAGGATGCTCAATACAAAACATCCTTTGAAAAGTACCAAAGAAACCCAGCTAACTTGTTCTCTGTACAGGATCCAGCCCAGCTCTTGATGTTCTTACTGTGCAGGGATGTAGCAGTGTGAGGTTTGGTTTTACATCTGAAGAAGAGCTGAATGCTACAAGGTCAGGCCATGGGGCACCTGCTGTGCCAGGAGAAGGCTATATAAATCAATTATATAGGGATATAAAAGTGTTTGGGTGAAAGAGAGAGACTTTTGGTGGAATCTGATTTCTTTTCAAGGGCTGACTAAATCTGTTTCCAACAAGCTTATGAATACTGCCAGTGAGAGGAAACCTGGCAGCAATGGAAAGCTGTAGGTCATTGCCCCAAAAGCTTCCTTCAGGAGGAGGGAGTTATCTAGACAAATGAGACATCAAAGAGAACTGGGAGAACTGAAACAGGTGCTGTTTTCTCTAAGCTCACACAGCAAAGCTAAGAAGTCCCAACTTCTGATGCCTGTCCGTGCCCTTCCCCAGGTTCCCCCTCCTTCAGGCATCTGCACACTCATGCTTCATCTCTCACCCCCGGGCAGATGGCAGGAAAATGTTGCTGGAAAGAATTTGTCTCCACTGTTGCTGACAAGCAATCTGTCCGTTGCTTATCTTCATCACACACTGCGCTGGAGAGGGCCCTGCTAGGCTGTGCGCAGTTGTGAAGGTCTTGCAGCTCATATGGAAATGTCTGACATGTCTGCACATGTCTGCATTCACTGGACCTCACATACAGTGTGGATTGATGTTTCCTTTGGACTTGAGATCAAAAGATGTATAAAGATAGAAACCCTTTGTAAGATGTTACAGATGAACTCACTCTGTAGCTGCTCTGACCTCCTTAGTATCCCCAGCAAACAAGTCAATAATGTTTTCTAAGGTAACGGTGTTCTAGAGCAAAGCTGCTTTGAGGTCTGAAGAGCAGCTCTCTTCCCAGGGAACCATTGGAAAAGAAAAGCATCCTGTTGGTCCAGTGCTTTGTTTCTGCCCTGTGAGCAGCACTAGCATATTCCCCACGGGTCAGTCCAGCTTTGAGATCCTGATGGCTTTTATACTACAGATTTGTTAGCACTAAGCATCATGGGTAATCCAGGCTCATTTTCCATTTTAGGTGGCAAAATAGGTAATTAGGCTCTTGAGCACATGTGTGGAAGGTCAGAATAAAAACTAGATGGACCCAGCCGTGTCCCGGTAGTAGCCCACCTTCCAAGGACTCTTCTCCCAAGGACTTCTCTTTGAGAGTACTGTGTTATCTCCATCATCATCATCATCATCATCATGAATTGTTTGAACCACCATACTGCTTTGAGGTCTGTACTAGGAATAGGATCTCCCTGCAGCAGACAGAGTGCACCTGTGTATAGCATATTTTGGCTCCTTTCTGTTTTCACAATAAGCTAAGTGCATCTTGCCATTTTCTCTGCAATATAATAAAATAATGCTTTTTCTAGAGCAGGGCACGGAAACAAAATCAGGGACATACGTTGTGTTTGCTCCAGCAGCTGTGTGGCTCACACTGCAGAATAAACCCATAAGCACTGGCACACAGAGCTACATATGGCAGATACGGAGGTAGGCAGCCCCACACAGAAAGAGCAGTACGATATAACAGCAGTCCTATAGTTTCCACTGGAAGCTTTGGGTTTGTCTCCCTGGGCACCCATGAGTGATTGACCTCATGCAGTTCTCCTTTGTGTCTTATGCTTACTGCTGATGATAAATTGCCATCCGACATAGAGGAATAACTGGGCCAAAGTGCACTCAGGCTGGAAGGAGCAAAGGAAAATGTGTGTTATACTTATGGACATTTTATAGCTGCCACGAAAGCACAAGCTTTGCTGTGCAAGTCTTTTGTGGCGTTCAAGCCCCAGTAATAATAGGGAAGTGAATGGTATTGCCCATTTATACGTGTTCTTTAAGGGAGAGGATGTGAGGTCATCAATGCCATCCAGATTGGCATTTTTGGAAAAGGACACCCTCTGTCACACAAAATCCCTTGTGCCTTATCTACTGTCTCCATTCTGCTGATGGCTGCTCCTCAGATATGTACCAAAGCTTAGCTACTGACTCACTGGAACCAAAGCATCCAAACAGTGACTTACTTGAAAGGTATTTGCCAGGAATGGTGATTCATGGACCCATATTTTAGGTCTTTTTCATATGTATTTGAGAGCAATTTGATTATCCTTCTGTTTTCCCAGAAAGGTTATCTCATTTCACACTCCCTTATTTTCCAGGAGCATGAGCAGCAGAGCAGCCATACAGTGCTGAATGCTCATCTTGGTGATTTCCAAAGCACCGTGAGCAGAGTATGCCAAGAATCTTGTTCATAAACATCCACTCAATGCCTTCTGCTTTTGTAAAAGCCTCTAGGCCCTTTATCCTGAAAAGTAGAAAACTTCTTTAAATGCATAAATATATAAAACCTCCCTGTGCAAACTTAGGCTTTTTTGTTATCTGATAAAACTGCCCACAGACTTCTTGGAGCGAACCTTCTCTTCCCTGCTCTTGCTCTACAGACCTTCAGTCACCAAGCCAGTCATCCTGTCTGCTGCCAGAGACTGAAACTCCATCCCCTACTCATCATTTTGGCAGCAGTCTCATTGCACTGAGTCCTTCCTGACATGGCTTTCATCTAGGAGGGATTCAGCCTTATCCAAAGGGGGAGCTGCCTGCAGGAACTGGGGACAGAAAGCAATGAGCAGAGCTGGACCCCCTCTGCTGCTTTGTGTTAGACTTAAAAAGCTGGTTTAATGTTGCCAGTAGCCTTGCTCAAACACTATGCTCTTTTTGTATTTTCTGAAGCCTTGAGTTCTATTAATGATGCTTACCTTTAAAATGACCTCCAGTGTGAGATTGCAGCATGCAGTATATCTCAGAGTCCACACACAGTGAATAAGCACAGGTGGTAACTCAGAGGTGACTTGGTCATTTAGTAGAAGAAGCAGAAACAACTCAGGCTTCCTGATTAGCACAGCTTGAAGCAGCTTAGCAAAGGACAAAATCCTACCTTTTGGTTTGCCCAGGCCATATGTGATCATTTACAGGGTGTGACAACTATTTCTTTAAGGTCTTTCTTTAAGGTTTTTTTATTTCGTGTCTGTCTGTTACCCAGCACACTGTGCTGTTTTCTGTTACCAAACTGCTGCTAGTGATAACAACATCATCATAATTCAGGCCAGCCTCTGCATTTTCTGACATGGTGTTTCTTCTGCAGATTAAATATCTAATCATACTAAAAATGAATAAAGACATAGTGCAGGCTGGGCTATCAGTCTGGGATGGAAGAAGAGAGTTATGAGCTACTCTTTTGGTCATCTGAATTGCAATCCCACTGAGCACAACTGGGAGCTGCTGTAAATTCAGACATTCAGAGTAGAGCTGTAGACTTCTGTGTGTATATTGTCAAACACTGCCTGACAGCAGAGAATGTTTTCCGGGCTTCACTGGGAGAAATAGTGTCCTGACTGTCTGTTTTCTTTGTTAACTCAGACAGAGAAATGTAAATAGCCCAGGCCATACATGCCATGCATCTGGAGCTACAGAGCAAATGAGCTGTAACAAGAGGGGAGAGAAAGGTGATTCTTCCAGCAGCAGACTGCAAGATGTAGACGATAGATTTTGTATCCAACAGAGTTGGGGATTGTCCACAGGCATTTTGAGCAGGATTCATTTGAACCATGTCTCTGGTATGAGCAAAAGGAGATAGCTACCTTTCCTTAGAGTCAGCCAAGAGAAACAGTGGTTCTTACACAGGATCCTTAAAATAGACACCTGCATTGACTAGAAAAGGAGTTATGGGTGACCAACACAACTGTAGCTACCTTTGTAATTATATATTTAATTTGTGAGTTTATGGCTGCTCAGTGTCCAAAAATCCCCAGCTTGTACTCCAGGTGATCACTGAGTATTGCAGGTCTAATGGAGTAGAAACTAAAAGGGGAGCAGCTCAGCTGGTGGTTAGGGATAGATTTATTTACAGTGAAGAGATGAAAGCACAGAAAGAGTGTAAGTGTAAAAGGTGATGGAAAAGCTTGAATGAAACTATGAGGACAGTTGTATGTGTATCACATATGAAAAGGGACGTTAGCTCACTCTTGAGTCAGAATTTGGAAAGAGCTGACCAGTTCACTGTGTTGTAGGTTCAAAATATTGCTTGGGAGGGACCTCCAAAGGTTATAATTTGGATCTGCCGTGCCCCTTGCATTGCTGTGGGCACCGTGAACTGATAGGATGCATAATTGTACCTATAATGGCAACTGAAGCCCACTAATGACTGAAGATTATTTTGATGCTTTTGTGTTGTTGATATAAATGGAATTTTGGTGCCTAAACACCTTTCAAATGGATTTGTCCAGGATCACATGTGAAGTCTGTGCAGGAGCAGGGAATTGAACAAAGTATGCTGAGTCTCAGGCTGTGTGCAACCAAATAGCTCTGCATTGCAGGAACATCAACAGTACCAGAGCACGGAGGAGCACAGAGCAAGGGTTCTGTTTTTCCCTGCCTTCCCAGTTTGCCCAGAGGTAAGTTCACCCTTCAAGGAAGGCGGTGGGATCTGCTACAGTTGGGCCTTGCATTGGTTTGGCTGAAAGACAATGAGGTCCACAACCCAACAGCAGAGGAGGTAAGCTCATGGGGTGAAGTCAGGGTGGCTTTCCAAGGTCAGTGCTGGCCAGCTGGTTTGTCAATATGGGTTGTACTTTACACTTGCCTTGGCCACATGGCCACACTTGCCTTGTAGCCCAAGAAGTGATGTCCTGATGTGGAAAGGTTGTGTGCATTCCTATTACTGTTTTGAGTGTGTTCTTTGAGTTTTCTCCATGCACTGAATGAGATTGAATGTGTCTGTTCAGGCTAACAACAGGGGTTACCTGGACTAAGTCTGTGACATTGAGCAAACCAGCTTTGTAGACAGGGTAAATATGTGCTTCCTATGCGAAACACTAGCCCTTACGGCCAGAAATTAAAAAGTGGCAGTTTTGCCTCTTATTTTTCTCCTCCATCCTCATCAAAGCAGTTAGGGACACTTGTTACCACTTGTTGGTGAATTGCACTTGTAAAAAGTGATTTAGCTCCACATTCTTGGAATAAATGTGGTTAAAAATTAATCTAGATGGTTTATATTTAGGAAACTGGCAATTTGCCTTAAACAAGCTTTAAACCACTGAAACCTTCCAATGTTACTGGACACACAGAAACCCCAGAACTATTCTGGAAGTCATTGCTTAAAAGGGAATTGGTTGTTTTGCATGAACGTTTGCTCAACTGTTGAAGTCCTTGTTAGCCTGTGGTAGCTTCAGTCAAGTATGATCTACAGCACATTGAAACTTCAGAGCATCCAACATGTGTGTGCCTAACAAAGAGCGATTTTGGAGCTGTGAATCGATGTTCATTTGGACTGCTTGAACTCAAGTGAACTGACACTGAGTAAAAGAGCATGATGGTAACAGATGCCAACACCGTTGCTTCCCGGAGGCTGGAGCAGCAACGGAGCACCATGAGGTGCTGGAGAAAGGGCTTTCTGATGCTTTTAGGAGTGACTGAGGAGGGATTTTCCTAATAAGGTACTTAAATCTGTGCAGTGATCAGCCAGACCTGCTACTGCTGCTTTAACTCTGTAGCTACTGCTGTGATGGCACAACTCCCATTGCAGCACTACAGTGATTCCTGCCTCTTTCTTATGGGAGATAAGACCTTCCCTTCATCAGTCAAATAGACTTGCAGGCTTTCTGTGAAGGAATGCATCATTTTAAACAACAATAGGGAAATCATAGCAGTCCTTACACCTCTCAGTGAGACACCAGCTGTAATATTTAACACTTAAAACGTACAGGTGCAACTCTCTGTGTGTTGTACAGCTTCCTAATGTAAACCTCTCTGGTCAAAATCCTTGTAAAAACACTCTATTAGCCTGCCCTGACTTTCCTCTTTCTCCTCTCTGAATGTCATGCTTAAAAGCTGGGAGAGCTGTTAGAGGGCAGGGGAAAAAAAAAGCCATGCTCTTCTGATGTTTGGAATGCTATGGTGATTTATGCATAGGATTATCTACTGGAGCTTCAGAGAGTAGCAATTACAGATCTCAGGTCATCAGATTAGTTCTCAAGGGGTCAAAAGCTCCCTTTAGAATTGGTGACAGATTCAGCTACCAAGCGCTGGAGCATCTGCAGCTGCTTCAGAAGGCCAAAGGTATTACTGCAAATGGGGTAATTTGTTTTATCTGCTGCAGAGCAAAACCACAGAAAACAGCAGCTCTTGCCCCATGGAGGGCCCCTGCTGGAAGGGGAAGGAGGAACTGCAGTGCTGCAGAGCCAATGGGGCTGGCCCCAGCACCCTGCTGGCCCTCCCTACACACCACCAGTGTCTGAACTAGCTGAGGGGGTGGTTGCACGTGTGCAGCACGTTCCAGTCTCTCCCCTGAGTGCTCTACACTGGGCCACTTCCAGCTGGTCCGTCTTCAAGGAGTCAAAGGCTTGTGCTGCATCCCATAGGGAATAATGCAGTGTGTTATGACCAAATGTGTTCAGAGCTTGTGGGCTTCTGCAGCATGGACTGGTTCGGTGTACAGGGAGGCAAGACCCATCTGCCATGCCTTTTGCTATTTGAGAAGTAAGATAATGCATCTATGTATATGTGGCACTGTGTGTGACTGATTTAAAGGGCAATGGGAAGACGATAGAGGTTAGTATCTATACTTGTGAAATGAACTGGGTTAATCCAGGCATGAATGTGTGCAATCATTGGCAGTGTTTTCCCTGAAACTACACTGAAGTTTTATAGCAACTGCTATTGAGTTTCATTCTCTTCTGAGAACAGTTCAAACAGAGGACTGGCTGTAAACACGTCACCATGGCCCAAAGCTGGTCCCATCGCTGATCATGCAGACATCAGTGCAAAACAGCACAATGTTTTTCAAACAAGGAAGGGAGCATTTAGTTTGAAATAACCAGTTAAAAAAAAAAAAACAAAACATCAGTTCATAATCACTGGCTATTTAGTAGGCAATTAAAGAAAAAGGTTGTTCATTAGATAATCTCATTAAAACAAAGCTAAGGAAATCAAGCAATTTACTGATGCCAATACGGGCAATTAGTTTGCTCATTTCTATTGATTTGTCTCATTTTATATATCTGCAATTATGCTTACTACCCCTTTGCATGAAGTCTGTAAATTACATTCTGAACAGTGCAAGAACTGTCAGAGGGGCTCTAGCACACAAAACAGTCTCATTAAACAATCTAACCTTGCCTGAAGCAAACAGAGTAACTCATGATGTCCTCCTTAATGAAGTCAGGATATGTTTTGTAATACATATGGCATTTCTATGGGCCAAGGAACATGAAAAGTTGGTTCTAACTCTCATTGGTTTTGGAATAAAAGAAGTCATTTTCTTTACTAAGCAGTATAACTTGGATATTGAAGCTGTCAGAAGCCACAATGTGGGCCTGTGGCCGTTATGGAAGTTTCCAGCTGCTACAATCGTCCTATCTGATATAAAATAAGTCTGCTTCATAAGTTTATCAATAGGAAAAGCTCATGTGGAACCCTTGTGGTTTTTCTCTGTCCGTCTGCACCCTGCATTCTCTCTCAGACATTGCCTCAGGTAGCTCAGAAAAGTGCCCCCAGCCAAAGAAATGCCTATTCTATCTAAGTATTGCACTTAACACTGTGATGACAAGAAGAGATGATACATTTTATATCTGCTTTAAACTCTCAAAGTACTTTGCATGCATAGTTTCTCTTCCTCCTTCCACCCCACACTGTGGATAGATTGCATTTGCCCTACTTGGCAAAGTATAGAATTGGGATGCCTCGATGTCTCTTCATTTAGGCTTGCAATGAGCAAAGTAACTTCACAGCCCCGTTTTCAATATTGGCTTCAGTCATTTACATCGTGCAGTGCTGAAATATCTCTTGCAATCTGGATCTAAGTGGTTTGGTGAAGGATGTAGGATCAGTTACTCTAAAGACTAGGTTCTGAATTCAGAAATACCTGGAATCCTGTCTTGGGCTGCCTTTGCTAGACCATGACTTAGAAGAGATGGTGATCGATGCTACTGTGGGAATAATCATTAACACTTAGGGCTTCTTAGGACTAAAAAAACCCAACTTGAGTAATTTCTCTTCACAGCACATCTGAGAAGGTGGATGACTTGCTGGTCTGACACAAGGGGAAAACTGAGCTGTGCTAATTTATCTCATATTATAGAGCAGTTATAGAGCCCAAACTCCACCTCTATTTTTCATGCTTAACCCCTGACATCAGTGTTCAGCTACAAGGGGGGTAATCCATTTTTCTGCTGGCCTTCTAACAATTCTGGGTTGTTGTCTTTTTTTTGTCAAATATCTGGCCATAAGCATTTTCCTGGAACAAATGTAAAACTCCATGGCACTCGATCTCTCTGAACTCCATTTCCAGGATTGGCTGCAGGATTTTGGCAGGGAGTTCTGTGGGAGCAGAAGAATGTTGGTATTTCAGTTACTGTAGGTGTGCAATAAATACCCAAAGCATAAAAAAAGTGTTTTAAATGCAAATGAAGCACTGCCCTAATACAATTATGCAATTTAAGATGCCAAACATATTTACTCCCCATGCCACGAACTAACTGCATCAGCTGCAGTGTCATGTACTTGCCTTGCAGTCCCAATATAAACATGGAAGTCAACCAAGATCTGGAAAGAAATACCTTCTGAGCCACAATGAAACTTAGCGACTCTGACTACACAAGTATCAATTGTCTTATTCTTAAAAATAAAATCAGACTGGCATTTCTTTAAGGCAGTGGCTTTACTCAAAGCTACTGGGCAAAACCAGGGATCAGTATGCTACCATGCGGTGTATATACACTTATAAACAGGCTACATCCTTGAGTGGAGACTGATTAGTCGCTGTGAAATTAATGTGGGTTTGATAGAAATGTAAATATTGGCTACTTGGTTTTCAGGAAGAGCATAGACTTGATTTTTTATAAGCTTTGAATTCAGAAATACCTGGAATCCTGCCTTGGGCTGTCTTTGCTAGACCATCACTTAGAAGAGATTTATGGTTGGGGTTGATCAAACCACAGTGTGAAGAAAAATGCCTGTGCTGTTTGTGCACATTAGATACCTACAGGAACGTATTGCCAACAGAGAAAGGCAGATTCTGTTGTGAAATGTTCCCCAGATACGTTCTGTGGCTGTTTTTTTCCTGTGTATGAAGGACCTGTGAGCAATTCTTTGGTGAAGGTCATTATTGATTTACAGAAGATGTATAGATTTGGAACTTGTGTCTAGTGCGTAAATACATTAAAAAAGTCATGTTTGTCAAAACCAAAGATCTTCCCAGGAGAACATTGGCCTTGACACTGCTGATTTTTAACCCAAACCCGATTATATTTGTGGCTTAAAATGGCTTTTCATTTTCTCAGCTAACAATTTTGGCAAATGCAGTATGACATCAAACCAAAATATTTTTCACTGACATTGAGCTTTTTTTTGCCATGTAGTTTCAAAATTCCAAGATTCTGACTTCTTTTCTCAATCTAAAAATCACTTTTTTATCCCCAAGACAGAAAAGCAACTGGATAAGATTTTCATTGCTCAGAAAAGCAGTGTCTTGGGGAGCTCATCTCCCTTCAAGCTTGCAAGACTAATTCCTTCTGGGCACAGTTAAGTTTGTTATGAATATCCCCAGAGGCCCTGAGGACATTCATAACAGTAGTCAAAGTAGTGACTGTGCTGCTTGGCCAAAATGTGATCTTATGTATCTTGACAGCTGTGTGTGATTTGGGGTTGTTTGGTATTTTATCCTTCCAGCACTGTTATGAAAGCCTGTGGATATCGTTTACCAGCTGATGCCATGAAGTACATGTTTTTTAACAGTGTTTAATGTGGAAAACAGAGCAGCTGAATTAGACAACGCAGTGTAATGAGGTGGTAAATAATCTGGTCAGGTGTTGTCTTAATGGGCAGTGGAAGGTAATCATCTCCAAGGGGAGCACCAATGCGTTAATTTTTAGCCAGGTAATTCAGCTCATGAGTTGTTTCAGAGACCCCAAATGCTGTTCACATCCTTGGTACAAGCTAATTCTCTTAGCCAAGAGCCTTCAGGTTATAAAATCCTATAAGCATGAATAGGATTGATTTGACCATCTCTTCTGCCCATATTTAAGTGCAGGCTTAGCCATTGTAATTAACTTTAGAATTTACAATAAAAGGGACAGGTTGGAGCATCAGGTGGAGCTGTGATTTCAGCAAGGTAGATCCAGGTTTTGGTTATATTAATGACTCTTGGAAGGGTGCTGCAATGACAGATTTTGGGGGTGAGTTCAGGCTGATGCTGACAAATCTTCACAACCTCCATGTCCCCCAGACCTTTGTGCTGTACAGGTCTGTCACACAGAACTGGAGGGACAAAGTCAGACCACATCCCTCTGGCCAGGGTCTCAAAGGAATTTCCTCCAGGAGGAGCTGGGAGAATGGAAACTGAGCCTCCCTGCCTCCACTGTGACTAAAGCAGCTGAAAGCTATTGGAGCCTCATGCAGGAATGAGGCAGCGCTGTTGATCTCTTGCTGTCCATGCTTGCTGTGGTGTCTGGTATGTATATTTGGGGTGCCTGAGAGCAAGTTTATAGGAGTGGCAGGGGGCCCAGCTTCTGAATGTTCTCAACCATAAACAAACCCCATTGACCTGGGCTGGTCTGTTCTTACAACAGCACTGAGAGGGCAGCCATAGCTTGGGACATTTCAGGGAACTGATGAGACTGATGGGAAATGAAAGCTTCCCGCTTTGGAGGCTTTGGAAGGAGAGAGTTCTTATCATTATGGGACTGGCTGGTGATAACACATTAGTTCCTGATGTGAAAACTCTTCCTTTTCCTTTCTTTGATTTGCAGGTTATTTACAAGCTCCATGCTCATCTTCTGCCCAACTCCAGTAAGGTGCTGCAAACAGTTTCACTCATAGCATGGGAATCATCTCATCTGCCTTCAGCCTTCTAAAGCTGTAGAGGTAGCTGAGGGAGGCAGACAAACACATCTGGACGGACAATCATCCCAGATGACTTAAGCACTGCTTTTAGGATAGCATGGATTATCTCCTACACCTAGGTTTTTAGGGAAAATGGATACCATCTGCAGAGAGAGGAAACCTAACTACAGGGTGTAATTTTACCCATCTTCTTTTTTTGTGGTTTCTTGGAAGCCTGGCATGTTTAGAAATACTTTATGTATATATTTTTCTTTAGCACTCTGTCCCTGTTAGACTATTCATCATACTTGCAGCAATGCCAGTACAGTCAGTAAGTGAAGAACAGTGATCTCAGTGATGCTAATGTACATGATGTACATCACACCAGCTCAGCTGCTGGTTCATGTTTGATTATCTTCCATGGTCCAGTCTGTGAACTGAATATCCACTTAAGCATATGTTTGCTTCGCTCCCACATAAAGGCTGCAGAATCATGCCTTCTGTCTACAGTGCTCTGTTACAAGGTGTGTGATACTGATGTACCAGAGGTACTAGGTGGCATGTTCTTTACAGCCCTACCTGGGTTTTCCCTGCCCTACCAAGTCACACAAGCCTCACTGGTGTCCTCATGGGCTGGCAGACACAGCTTGAGTCATGCTGACAGCACACTGAAGTGCTGCCAAGGGATGTTAAACTCATTTACTGGGTGAAATGTGCCTCCTACTAGCCACAGGCATGGCTTTTGCTGAAGCACTCATGTTTGCCTTCCTCCAGCAAAAGCCCTGCAGTCCCTGACCCCCACATTTTTGTTCACACTTGAACCCTCCTGCCCAGAAGCCGTGGTGTCTGGAAGTGTTTTGATCCCTCACAGCTCCTTCTCTCTTTGCACATCATGGGTAGCTCACTTTTGCATGCACTCAGGAACAAAGTCGTATTTCAGTGACACTATGATATTGCAGGAAGACCAGGCAGAGCCATCAGAATTGTCTGGAAGGAGGTGACAGAGACCATCAGAGGGCCAAGACCTCGCTGGTACTCAGATGAACAGAATGACAAATTACCTTCTGAGGCAGGGTCAGGGTTCACTGAATCCATTCATTTTCGTGTGTTTTTCAAAGCCTCCAAAAGTGACTTTCTTTCCTCACTTGGATGGCAGATGACAGTGCATTGGGAGGGACAAAAGGAATTCTGCGGTTGAAATAACTCACTAATTTTAAGAGCATGACCTGGCAGCACAATGGAGGACTGATAATTCAAAAACAAGAGTCAGCAGCCAAAATGTCCTCCCACATCAGTACTTTGTAATCACCTTTGTTGCATAAAAACCTCGGGCTTTTGTGGGACTGTAATCCAGCAAAACACATTTCGAATTAATAAATCTGCTTTCACTGATGGTTGGCTGTGTGCAGAGCATTACCGAAGCACTCAGGGTAGCTATGGTGACAGTATCTTCCTGCTAACAAAGAACGCACTGGAATTAGGAAAAGCTTTGTGAACAAGCAATAACCGTGCACCCAGACCACAAGAGTTTGTAGAAAAAAGAGCATCATGGTTCTTGAACACAAGTTTTTATAAGACGCTATTTTGATGTTGCAGTTAGGAGCCGAAAACAGCCAAACCAGTACATGCCTGGATTGCTGAAGGGGTGTAACTTGGGCAGGATCACAGCCCTGTCATTTGTAAAGGCCACGGTTTATCTCTGCTTGCACAGTTTTCAGCTCCTTTGGAACAACTGCCAAACTTTTCACCCAGCTGGTGTTTGCTCTTAGCCTGGATATTCACAGGCAGAGCTGCCCTGTTCCTCTCTCCACTTCAGGGACCTTTCCAACACAAGTCTCTAAGAGATCTTGGAGAGGATGGGTTATTGAAGGACAGTAATTACAATATGGTGGTGGTGGGCAGCCACAGGATGTCTCACACACCTCTCTGCCATGTAGTATCCTCCCACAGCATATATCCATCCTGCTTTCCATCGCAGACCAGAAAATTCATGGCTTGCACTGTGTTTTCCCTCAGGTCACACAGCTCATCTACACCCACCTCATTTAGAAGATCCAGAAGTGTGCCCATGGTCTCACTGTGCTCTGCTGCTGTTCAACAGCCATGAATACATAAATATTTATACTCATATGAATTTGTTTGTCTATGGTTTGTCTATTTGTTTGTCTATTCATATTTTGATGTTAACCTCTTTGAATTTAGCAACAACACACAAGCTGTTTACCTTACCCTGGAGCTCCCAGTACCTTAAAGAGCTGTTTTTGCTAAACCCTCTGAAACTTGGTAAAGTGAGAGTATATGTAACAGGTGACATTCACAGAATAGCACGAAACTTCAAAGTCTGAAAGTAGGTCTGAAAGGGAGAGAAAAGCACTAAGAGGTATGCAAAGCTTTCCTCCAGATCCCTGCAGAGCAAACCAGAGTACTTCAAAGACAGGAAGCAAAGAGCCGAAGGGCCGTCTCAGGAGGTGCTGTGCTGGGTACAGCTGTGTCCTCCTCCATATGCCTTCCCCTGGAGTGATGCGTCAGGAAGCTCTTGTGGAGATCATTTCTGCAGTGGAGAGCGGGACTAATGAATGCATTTAGGCTTTCACAGGGGCCCAGGAAGCACTTTGTTTTCTGAGCAGTCTGTGTAATGTTTACTGTGTTGGATCCCTGTTGTGTGGAAAGCCAAGTTCTCTCTTCTGGTGCAGGTACAGAGTATAAATCTTTCTTTCTGATCTGGAGGGCTCTCCAAGGAAAGAAAAAGCAGCTGCTGACTATAGGCACAAAGTATCACACTGTGATAGATGGTGTAAGCAGCTATGTCAGACTCTGTGGTTCAGCATCTCCTCACCATCCCCGCACCTTGGCTGGTTCTTGTGCCTGCCCCACAGCTGGCTGCTGGGAATCAACAGATGGCTCATTCCCATGTCCCAGCAATTGCATGTCTCTCCTGGCCTCCCAAACAGCGCAGTAAACACAGTGTGCTTTGGTAACAGAGATGTTTGCCGGGCAGTTTCCAGCCTGTTCATATAGCCTTTCATGGGTCATTTAAATTGCCAGAGGCTCACACTGTGATCACCCAGCATCTGCTCCTTTAATAACATAATCTTTCCTTGCTGTAGGACAGTTATTATGTTTGACATAGTTCTTCATTTCCCAAGGAAGCGAGAGTATGGAAGACCTTAGGAAACACAGTCTGCACAGCAACACTACCAGTATGAGTGTATCAGTTTGGAGGAAAAACTCCTTGCCTGAAGCTATCAGAACCATTTGGTGTCCCTGTGATCACAGTGATCAGGGAATAGCCATCACTGGTGTCAGTGGTGCATCCCTGGTTATCTGTACACCTACTGAGTTGTCCAGCAGAAGTCTTAACACCGTGGGTCAAACACAGGAAGCAAATAATAAAAGGTGAGTGTGTCTTCACAGCAGGAATGAGGAGCACTAACAGCAGGTTCAAAAGAAACACAACAGTATGTTGCTTCCTGCAACATACAACTAAATAGTGGGACTCTCCCTGCAGAATATTAGTAAGATTATATGTGGGATTGGACAACTGTTTCCTTGAAGATGGAAGAAAAATGAATCAAAGACTATTAAACCCCCAAACTTTACCCTCAGCTGCTAAAGTCCCTGGGCAGCAATTTGCTGGAGTTCTCCAGGACAGCATTACATTCTGGTTACCTGTCCTTCTTCTTCCTAAAGCATCTGCTCTTGGCCATTGTCAGATGGAATAACAAGGTTTCTCCGGCTTTACCTTCACACACTGTGCCCGTTCTTGCCCGTCAGTGCTGCGCTGCCATGGGGGTATGCACCGAGAGCCCAGGATGGAGGAAAGGTGGCAGGTAGAGCCAGGAGATATTTCATCTATTGCTCAGCAATAGAAAGAGAAACCACTTCATGGGCCTAGTCTGTTATCTCCTGTGTGCTGCCCAAAATCCTGATGCAGTGCCGCCAGACACACTCCATGGCTCTGCACATCTGTTGGTTGCTGCACTCACTGAAGAGTGTCCAACACCAAGCCAAATGCACTCCAACAGCAAACTGCTGTACTAACTTGTGGAGCAGAAATACCAGTCATTTATTTACCTGGAGTCTAGTGGGGTGAGCTGGGCACTCTGCTGGAGCAACGTGGCTTCCCCATCCTGAGGACCTGAGGAATTACACATTTTCTCCAGCATCCCAAGAATCCCTCACCCTGGGATTCCCATTGCAGCCGCATCCCAAGAGGATGGGCTGCCCATGTAACCGAATCAAAGGGGAAGCACTCCATTAGGAAAAGGATGCTGAAAGCTATCCATTGGGAGCATATCACCAGTTTGCTTCAGATGAGCACTCTGGTTTGACTGTTCTTTTGATATCACCAGAGTGCCCATGCCTGAGTTTGGCTGGCTAAGCCTATTTTGCCTCTGAGTATGCTAGGCCTTGTCGAATGGGACTTAACACTTTTACTCCATGCCTCACTGAGAAAGGTTAGCTTGTGTGGTTATTATTAGCATGCATTCAAGCTCCTAGCAGCAATAGGACACAAGCAGTAGCACATGTAAGGACATCGGTTAACATGACCTTTTGTTTGTGCCAGGGTATGGGCATGAGTTCATAGATACAGAAAGTACCTCAGACTTTTCTTCCCTCCCTTGTTCTATTTACAACCTAAGTGTATTTCGGGTGCAGGGAAATGAATCAAAACTGACTTGGACTTTATTTAGCACAGTAGTTGTGGTTCTTCTTTTGATCCTGTTAAACATTTTCTTGGTAAATCAGTTTCCTTTGGCTCATTCAGTGATCATTTACATGAGAAGTATGCAGTCATCCAATTGATTTTTTTTATGTTTTTGCCCCTACACTTGATTTAACAAACTGGTGAATGGTCAGTATTTCAAAATAGCTTTTACAGAGACGTGTGCACCTGATGTTATCATGAAACACCATGAGGAATGAGCCCATCAGTATCTGTAAAGTGTAAGCTCAGCTTGCTCATTAAACAGCCTTTACATGCTTTTCCTTCTTAAGGAAATGATGATGTAAAAGGTGATCATCCAGGAATGGAAAAGTAATAATAATTAGGAAGGGTATATCATCTTTCACCTCAAAATTTAAAAGCGCTTTATCAACTACTAATTAAGACTCAAACCCAGCAGGGTGTTACTGTAATGAGTACTGAGACATCGTACTCCATGTGGAGCTGAAAATAGTCTTGAGCATGTTAATGAGCTTCTATTGTAGACATCCCTAGGGTCAGTATTAACAGGAGCTGAAATATTATGAACAGGACGGGTAATTAAATATTAAGGTCAAAGTAGAAATTGTGGTGTACAAAGATGACAGCAATAGTTTCTTTTCAAAATGCCTCTGAGGAAAAAAAGATATTTGCTTTATTTTTATTAATATAAATATTAATTTACCTAGCTGGGAAAGGGTGCTCTTCTTGAAATTTCAACTGTAAATCAAGTTCCAAAACCCATCATACGAATGTTCCATTGGTTTATTCTGCAACAACCTGGGAGAAGCCTTTTTTTTTAAAGCAGAAGTAATCACATCATGATATGATTTCAGAAGCTCTGGTTTTAGGTAAAACATCAGATATTAAGAGCTTTAAATAAAATGATGAGTGGTAGCAAAAAATAGGAGAAAAGTATTTATTGAACCTAAAGCAAACCCCATTCAGTATTTTCTAAAGATTCTAAAGAAATATGAATTAGTATAAAACAACTTTAGCAGAGGGGTAATAAAGGTGATGCTAAAGTCTTACAAAGAAAATATGGAACCATAAGATATTTCAGATTTCTGAATGGAATGTGACACTGTTGTAAAGAGCAAAAGTGTCTTGAGTAAGTTTCAAGGAAATTTTGCATTTCTAGTCTCACCATAAGCAAGGCTTTAGTATTTCTAAAATTGCTATAAATATCTTATCCCAGTAGCATTGAACTTCAACAACTAAAAATGATGCCCTGTCTATGATTCTATGATGCTTTTGTGAGTATTTGTTAATAAAGTAGGAAGGGGTATGAAACAGTCGGAAAAGAATTTTAAAGAGCCTTTAGTAATCACATGGCATCCCCCAGGAGTTTACTCAGATACAAGTAACTACAGCTCAGTATTTGTTGGATTCAGCACAAGTTAAACTAATGACAGCCCATCAAACATGCAATTTCCATCTAAATTAGAAATAACTACTATTTCTGTTAATGGGTTTGGTATATAATTATTATATACTTTCCCCATATACAACGGTAGGTTTTTTACCCACTCAGGGAAGGATTTAGTTTGATTTGGAATTTGCTGTATGCAAACTGTGGCCCTTCAACCCATAAAGCCTTGAGGTTTCTAGCTAGTCAAGGGCTTTTTGTATCCAAGTTCAATATATTGTTCTGGTGTAGTCTAATCATGCTACCCTTGTGCCTTCCCTTTTACACAGTGGAAGGATCAAGGAATGAGTTTCAAAATGATGAAAGTTTCCTTCTGTCTCCCAATTCAACAGCAATAGACAGTTTAAAAAGCTGGAGACTGATGCCTGCTGTTTTATTTTCTTCTTTCTGTTCAGTTGGGAACACTTCTCTTCTTTTGCTACTTGACAAAACAAATCTACTCCCCCCAGTGTTTAGCACTTCCCTGTTTTATGTGTATAGACAGCTATCTTGGAGCGCGCGCAAGTTACTGCCCATTCTTTGCTAAGACGTTACTCACTGTTGCAGATGATGGAACCCAGGCCCACTAAAATTATTTGTGCTGCCTCTGCATGTGATATAATTCCTGAGTGTTTTCCTGGGACAAGACTTGTGCATGAGATCTTTGCAAACACCACATCTAGGCCACGGCAGTGAGGCATGCAGCACTGACTGTAGAGCTAACTGATGAAATGAACTCTAAACCTGCAGGAAAGCATTCAAGATTATTAGGAATCTCTAATATCTATGTGGGGTGGCATCTCCGGAAGTATACTATTCATGAGAAGAGGCTTCTGTTCCCTCTTCCCATGAACTCTGTGACGTATCTTCATGGTGCTGGGGTGGCAGAGATATGGACAGATACAGCCTTCTCCTTTTCATAGAGAGGTAGCAGAAACTTGATTCAGCTCTGAAATATTTGTATTGTTCATATAGAAATGAACAACCCCAACCACAGCATTCCTGTTTGTAAAGGCTGCCTGAACCAATTACCTGTAAATGAAAATCCAGGTAGCCAGCTATACAAAACCAGCTGAGGAGACATGATGGCTAGATACCAGCACAAAAGACAATCCCAGTGCCCTGCCCTGCAAATTAAATTCTGACTTTAGGGCCAAGCTGCATTCATTTCTTGAAATGCTCCTCCCAGCACACACTTGTGTTCTGGCATGAAAATCCACTAGCTGCATGGTAAAGTCCTGATGTATTTGGCTCTCCCTGTACCTTGAAGAGGTGTTGGCCATGGGAGGCACAAAGAGGAGGCAGGAGCACCCCAGAAGTAGCCCCCTTGATCAGCAGGTCTTTACCTAGGATTCACTCCTGGCTCAAAAGATAATGGGAATTTGTCTTGAGAGTGATGGAACAGAGAGGCTCTAGGCAGCCTCCCACTATGAGCTACAGTTTTAGCATTATTTCTAAAGCAGATGCAATTTAATGACTTTCCAGTCAATACTCAGAGATTTGCTTTCTGCTTCATTTGCCTCAAGGAGATATAGAGAGCTATTATTTTAAAGCCAGTTGGTCACTTTTCACTGCACAGCCAATTGCAAACAAAATGTTCTTGGATGGTTTTGTAGAAACAGTTTTGAGGAGTAAAACTCAAATGCTGTGGAAACTTAAGGTAACTGGCAGGAAAACAGAGCAACTCTGTGCTGCCTTCAAAATCCCTGCCCTTTTATCTCTTTTATTAAATTCTCTGGTTTTCCCAAACTTATTGATTCTGTCAATTCTGTTTTCAACCAGGCTACACATGGGAGAAAAGTAAGGTCTGAGCAGATGCTTGGAATGAAATGAACAGTAAATTATTGCACAACTGTAGCACATTCTGTAATGCTCTAAGTCAACATGCCTTACAGGTGCTAAAGCAAACAGACTCAAGGGACATAAAGTATACAGCCTGAAGACCAAAATCCTTATGCATAGAAATGCTTCCCCAAACTTTACATAGTGTGAACTTCTTGTTCCCCTTATAAGAAAAAGGTACTGAGAGCGCATGTTGAGGGAATATGTAGAAATCCAAATTATATTTGTCCCTGCACTGAAGCTTCCTGCAGAAGAATGGACCAGATATCCTGGAAGAACAGGGTTCAGGTATTCTAAACAACTGTTTTTGAGGGACAAGTGAATAGGAGCTAGGAAAATACAAGGTAATGGTCTGAACAACAGTGGTACCTGCAGTCAGAATAGACAGTTTAAAAGCTTTTGTGCAATGGACAAGCTAATCAATATCTGAAAGGGGGTTGAAGGAAACCATTCTTCTGGGCAAATCACTGCATAACTACCCTGAGGGACAGTTCTTCAGCTTTCTGAATCCTCCAGACATGGCTTTTCTCAGAGATGGAGGGCTGGTCCTTGGTTGCCGTATGGGGTGAATGGAGCTGACCTTGGTAGTCCTTTGCTTGCTTTAATTCCTACATAATAAGAAGTCTGATGAAAACAAAAAAAAACATTAAAATTGTGGTGTGCTTATCATGAGAATGTGTTGTGGTTGGTATCTAGCTTGAATGGCTCCATCCTAAGCTATGTAGCACCCCTCTGTGCTTCTGGTAGGAAAAGGGAGAGAGAGAGCATCTCGTTTATGGGATTTTGGTTTTACATCTCCGCACAAAACATCACCTGATTTCAATGATGAGCAAAATGTTCCCTGAGCCGAAGTTATCCCAGCAGCTGTCGACTTTGCAAAATGCTTTGGATCCAAAAGGTTGAAAACTGCTGCTTGGGGAGCAATGCAGAAATTTCCGATTAAGATGAAAATTAAGTGGTTGTTGGATGAACTGGCAGTGCAAAATCCTATCTACAACTGAAATTTTCTTTCCCAGTTTATCTGGGTCATGGGAAAAGCTAATTCAATGCTGCAGCCATGGGTGCTCTGCTTGGGTGGATTAATGGACTACACTGAGCCTTTGCCTCCTCCCGCATCAAAGACCGTTAGTAATTATTAATACTCTTGGCCTGCATTCCTGCATACTTGTATATATTTGTCCTGTAAAGCTATCTTCTTCAGTTTTAGCCTGATGAAAGATACTTTCTGATGCTTTTCATTTACAAGCAGGCAGCTGGATCACAGGCTGAGCCATCACACTTCAAAAAGGGAGCAAAGGTGCCTGGGTTGAACAGAGATTGATGACTGTCTCCCCTAAACCCTTCTACTGTGATAGACAACAAAGCATCTGCGAGCCCTTACAAGCTTTTAAAAGGCAGGCAGAGTGACCTAGGCATGGCAATTTGGATGACATTGTTCAGATACCCTGAAAGCAAGTTGAAGTACATCATTCATGACTGTTCTGGCACCCAGTTAACTCTACAGATGTCTGCAAAGGGGAAGATGATTTGCCACATGGTCAAAAGACCTACCAGGAGCTCTGATACAGTTCTATGAATGAATTACCATCATCAAAATGCACAGTTGAATGCTACAGTTTAGAGCAGCTAAATTGTGACAAGGAGAATGGATGCACTTTCTGATGTTACTTACAGTGTTTGTCACCAGAGAGAATCACACTTTGCCTGCTCTTTAGGTGCAGCCTAAACCTTCTAATAACATTTTCTTGTAAACTGAACAGACTTTTGGTCCCTTGAAATACAATCACAGAATCATAGAATAGTTAGGGTTGGAGAGGACCTTAAGATCATCTAGTTCCAACCCCCCTGCCATGGGCAGGGACACCTCGCTCTAAAACCATGCCACCCAAGGCTTCATCCAACCTGGTCTTGAACACTGCCAGGGATGGAGCATTCACAACCTCCCTGGGCAACCCATTCCAGTGCCTCACCACCCTTACAGAAAGAATTTCCTCCTTATATCCAATCTAAACTTCCCCTGTTTAAGTTTTAACCCATTACCCCTTGTCCTGTCACTGCAGTCCCTAATGAAGAGTCCATCCCCAGCATCCCTATAGGCCCCCTTCAGATACTGGAAAGCTGCTATGAGGTCTCCATGCAGCCTTCTCTTCTCCAGGCTGAACAGCCCCAACTTTCTCAGCCTGTCTTTATATGGGAGGTGCTGCAGCCCCCTGATCATCCTCGTGGCCCTCCTCTGGGCTTGTTCCAACAGTTCCATGTCCTTTTAATGTTGAGGACACCAGAACTGCACACAATACTCCAAGTGAGGTCTCACAAGAGCAGAATAGAGGGGCAGGTTCACCTCCTTCGACCTGCTGGTCACACTCCTTTGATGCAGCCCAGGACACGGTTGGCTTTCTGGGCTGCAAGTGCACACTGAAGCCGGCTCATGTTCATTTTCTCATCGACCAGTACCCCCAAGTCCTTCTCCGCAGGGCTGCTCTGAATCTCTTCTCTGCCCAACCTGTAGCTGTGCCTGGGATTGATCTAACCCAGGTGTAGGACCTTGCACTTGGCATGGTTAAACTTTATGAGGTTGGCATCAGCCCACCTCACAAGCGTGTCAAGGTCCCTCTGGATGGCATTCCTTCCCTCCAGGGGGAAAATAGAGGGGGGAAACACACAACATAACTTCTTCTAAGCAGCAGGTACTTTTGCTTTATCTTTGTCATCTTCTTTTGAAGTCATCTTGGTAGTAACAAGAAAGGAAGTAGATGGGATTTTTTTAAACCCTTTGCCAATAGGACAAAGCTTATGCTACTGCATTTCATCTGTCTGCCTGTCAGTCATTGCCTCCCAGTATATCTCAAATCCAGCTTTCTGACCTGTATGGACAAAGGCTGGAACTTAGTAAGTGCCAGCAAGTTTCAGAGAGGTAGGGAACGGTGATACCAGTCAGTCTCTCTACTGCAATAAGGCTCCTTGGTCACCTGCTTGGTTTGACACAGCAGCTTCCCTGCAAGAGTGAGGGCAGTGGGCAGCAGGAGTACTGCCTCGGGCTTCATCTGTTCTAGTAGTGCTGGTTTCCTTTATGCCTTAAACAAACCAAAAAATGATGTTTATGACTTGTGTTCTGAACGGGCATGGCCAGGGTCAGAGAAGTAGTTCCTTGTGCTTTTAAGGTACTGTAAAAGTAGGATGTATCAAGCTATTACTGTGCCCCTTAAAAGGTAACTTTTTCCCCAAGCAAGAAGTGATGTGTCAGATTAATTCCCTGCAATACAAGTTGCTTTTATTGGCATCATTCTGCTCACAGACTGATGATTTAATATAATCTGAGCAGCAGCATGATTGAGCTGGACTCATGGCCATATCTGTGACAGCCCTACCTCCATTTGCAATTACCTTCCTTGGCCTGTTTGATGCTGGACTACACTGAGCACCCTGCCTGCTCTCTACTCACCTTTCTAGGTCTTGCTTCCCTAAGCAGGACCTCCCTTTGCCCCAGGGTCCTGTTTGTAAGCCCCCAAAAGCTGACAAGCCACAAATAAGACACCAAAAAGACCATGAAGTGCTGTATAAGTATCTCCAAAGCAGTACTTAATTATCTCTTTCTTGCATCTTTTATTCCCTAATGTTTGCAGGCTGAGATGTTTGCAGTGCTGCAGGTCTTCAGGATAGTTTGGGTCCCACAGCTGCAGTTCTCAGGGGCCACCTCCCAGCATGGCTCCTTGCAGCAAAGCAGCTCTGTGTTCCCTTGC
The DNA here is from genome assembly GCF_033783945.1 of Neopsephotus bourkii. Lineage (NCBI taxonomy): Eukaryota > Metazoa > Chordata > Aves > Psittaciformes > Psittacidae > Neopsephotus > Neopsephotus bourkii. The sequence continues at coordinate 11,684,138 of NW_026902105.1, read as the reverse complement.
ACCTTTGATTGTCTTCCAGCCCCAGAAGTTCTTCTCCAAGGAGTCAGGGGAGTCTCAAGAAGATCCTTTCTATTTCCTAGATCTGCACCAGTAGAGCAGCCTCTTTCTCCCTGTTTATTCTCAGGCTCATGGGTTCAGAGACAGCACAGAACTGGGTGCTGCTCATCCTTTTTCCCTAGGTGAGTGGGGAAAAAGGAGCAAGCAGAGCTCTTCTGTGCTGCTGGGTTCTTTCTCTCCTTTGCTTCATTTCATGTCAGCTGCACTTCTAGTCTTTCTGTCCCAGTATCATGGCACAGTTGCTAGAGCAAAGCTCTATTAAAATAGTGGTGTTAGGTCTTGCCAGGGCACATTGCCCAAGCAGGGGGTCTCCATGAGTGTACACAAGCATATTATGCAGCTGAAACCTTTTGCTATCACTTATACATCTTTCCAAGGGTGAGTTTAGCAAGGCTATGTTCCTTCCTTGCCCTTCTTTTTCAGTGTTACCTAACACGATATGCACTCTGCACTTAGGAGCCACCATAACTGCTTCTGGCTTGCCTTCAACAGACCCACGGCTGTGCTGGAAATCATAAACCAGCACAGGGCAGCTCCAAGTCAGCAAAGAGATATTCAGGAAAAGTAACTTCCCTTTGCTCTTCCTCCCTGTCCAACCATCCTCCGCAGCCTGGCCGGGCTGGTGGAGCACCAAGGCAGCCATCCAGAATCTCTGTCAGCTCTATGGCTCTGCTCTCTGCTGAAAGCAGGAGAGGAATGCTGGGTGACATGAACTGGCGTTTGTTCCATGCCTGGATCCCGTCACCAGAAATGGAGATATTTTTAGTCTTAGATGGATTGCTGCTATTCTTAGCTGCTTGGCTGGAGCTGCTTCTGTGCTCTCCCATCTTCTCCCCCTGTTATCTCTGTAAGGATTTTTACTTTCTTTCTCCCAGAGCTCACTAAATGAGGATATTGGGAATTATCTCTGCTGGTAGAGGAGGGACTGTCTTGGGATTGCACTGAATTTGAAAAGACAATAAGAATAACTTCTGTTATTCACACAGTGCTCCAAACTCCACACTTTCAGAAAACGAATCTGCACAAGTCTTTATATAGGAAACCATCATCACTGCATTATTGGAGGGAGGGTACTTTGAAAATAAATGTCCCCAGGTTTGTTTCTTCCAGGTCTGCTCTTGACTTGCTTAGATTAGGAAAATTGTAATGCAAGATACAGACAGCTCCTGACCTCTTACATTGAGGTGGTGAGAGATGAAACAATGGAAAGGTGAAATGATCAGAGACCCCTAAGGGCATCAGCACCATCATCAAACACAGCCCTTCTCAGCTGGGAGTGAGGTTTCATTTGCACTGTGGCTGCAGTTGCTCTTCCTCTCATTTATCCCTGCACCTTCTGTGCAGCCTTGTGAGAGAGCTGCTGGTTTGAGACTGTGCTGCAGGGGGGAAAAAAGTGAACTGATAATATCCCCTATTTTCCATTTCTGTAGAGGAAGACTTATTAAATTAGTGTCAAAAGTTGCCATTTAAAGCTTTTATTGATGGTAGGAGTTTGAGTACCCTCATTTAAATCATCTAATATGTCAGCATTAGGTCAATATAAAAGATAGCTGTTCTTATTACTCTGTATATTACCCATATTCATCCAGGCCACAAACCTGGGAGAGAGCTCATTTCACTTTATCAGATTATAATAAGATATAATTATAAAGTTGGTAAGAATATGATACACAGCTCAGGCACCAACAGAAAAGGATTTCTCTGGAGATACTGGTTTCTCTTGAGATATTGCCATGCCTAAAGCTGCTTGCTGGGGGCCATCTCTGGAGGCTTCATGGCAGCCAGACACTTGACAAGCAAGCACTTGGATGCTGTACTGAGATAATTGTTAATGCAGATGTTGTCTCTGACTGCATAGTTACTCAGGCTGGAAGGCAAGGAGGAGAGAGTCTAGCCAACCCAGGCTACCCGTTCCTTTCACCCACAGGGCATATGGAGACTGGTGGAGAGTTATGCAGATCCCCATAAAAAAGGGATTGAGCAGCTTGGAGACCCTCAGAGCTGTCTCATTCCTGCACTTTGTCCACTCATCAGGAGATATATCTGCTCTTACCATGCTCTGAGCATCTTCCAATAGCAGTTACAGCTGCAGGAATAGCAAGGGGTAACGGGTTAAAACTTAAACAAGGGACATTTAGATTGGATACAAAGAAGAAATTCTTTGCTTTTAGGGTGGTGAAGCACTGGGATGTGTTGCCCAGGGAGGTTGGGAATGCTCCATCCCTGGCAGTGTTCAAGGCCAGGTTGGACAGAGCATTGGGTGACATGGTTTAGTGTGAGATGTCCCTGCCCGTGGCAGGGGGGTTGGAACTGGATGATCTTAAGGTCCTTTCCAACCATAACTATTCTATCATTCTATGATTAATATGACCACATAAACATCTCCTTTCCCTAGCTTCCCGAACCAGATTATAGACATCTGAGATGCAGTGGATAAGAGAGTGTTCAGTCTTTCTCTGTGCCTAGGATATGATTTTCCACAAAATGCTCAGAATGGGGGGAATTATCCCCACAGAAATGGGGGAATTATCCATGCAGAAAAGGTAATTCCAGTCTTTTAAAAATAGGAGGCAAAGAATTTGCTGAAAGTTCTGTGTCTATGAAGACAGAGGTGTGTGCAAGTATATTATCCTGTGCAGTACAGAAGTTTTCAGAACATTATGGAGTGCCATGGAAGTGAGAAGGTCACTATTGACCTCACAGGGGAAGCTGTTTGGAAGCCCCTTACAGCTTCTTCAGTCTCTGCATCTGCAGGTCCACATCTGTCAAGGCTGCAAAATGGACCAGCCAACAGAGTGCTTTGGTGTGTATTGGCTGGCAGCAGCCTACAAGGCCTTATCCAGCTCAGAACTGATTTGCAGCTCTGCAGCTGCTGTCTCCAACTCAACATACCTCCATGCAAGGGCTCCAGGGTGCGTTGGGGTGTGGGTCAAACTTCAGCATCACACCTATACGAGCCCCAGCATCATCTCCTGTGGCACAAGGTTGTCCTCTCCTTCTGCCCTGTAATCCCAGTCAGATTGAAACTGTTCTTTATACGGAAGTGACAAAAAAATGACACCTAAAAAGCAGTGTAAGACACCGGTCTACATTGTCAAGTGTTACAAGCAGAAAAAAATGGAGCACATCAGAATAGACTGGTTACTGACAGTGCTTTTGAGTGTCTAGGATTGCAAAATACGCAGGTGAAATTACCAGGGACATGGTTTCAAGTAGCATGATTATTGGGAACATGGTTTTAAGTAACGTGCCTGCATGTGTGCATATGTGTGTGCTCGCATTGTGTTCAGATTTCTAAAATGAAAATAGCAGAAAGTAAGAACAACCTTACAGGGAAAGGCCTGATGTGTTTTCAGGTTGTTAACATGGCAAATGGACATACATTTCTTCAATTCACATTTCTGCTTCTTTTGTTGTCCAATAAGGATTTTCATTCATTTAAGCTGTATTAGAAGTCTATAATTCTGCCCAATTAGATGGACCAGTGAAGAAAACACATTTGCTGCTGTTCCTTATCGAATCACAGTGGCAGAATATGAAAGTAGGTTGTGTTTCTTGCACCAAAAGTCCTTTCAAACAAAGTTTTGGAGAACATGACAGTACATTACATTAGATTACTTTCAAGGTAGGAATAACAAGCTGACAAACCAAAGTGAGCAGCTAGATATAATAATAAATATGGTGCTGTTGGATCACCTGGAGTCAACCATTGGAATAATGTAGTGGTTCATCACCAATGTTCAGCCTGAAAGTTAGATTTGGCTCTATCCTTTGTAAGATAGTTGCACAAAAATAAACCACTTTAATTGCATTTTAATGTCTATAGAATTATCAAAAGCTGAGCTGCAGAAGGGAGGCTCCAGCTCCCTTTCTCTGTACTGGAGGTCATCAAAATTCTGTGTCTCTGTAGGTTTGCTTCCCACTATGACCCTTCCTAATCTGTGACACCCTTCCCAAGTGCAGTATTTCCATGTTTGAAGCTTTATGAAAGTTTTGGATTTTCAGCTGGTAGTTGGTTATTCAGCCACTTACACAAGAAAGCACCTGGAGGAATCAAAGAAGCCTGAGGGCTTTTGAGACTGAGCTGTGGCATGGCAGATTTCAGTCACTTGCTCACAGCTTGATGTGGGTCTCAGCTTGGAGAGCAGGCTTCTCCTGAGGCTGCAGCATGGAAATGAAAGAACAAATGGTTTCCATGTTGAGTTAGTGATGAGCACCCAGCTGGAGAAAGCAGGTTTAATGAGTTATCCCAAAAACTCAGTATCCACTTGTACAAACAATTAACAGAAAAATTTCAGCCAGGCTTGAAGAGAAAATGTATTTTTATAGTGCTACCATTTACTCCCTCTGTCCTCCCAGAGACCCAGTAGTGAAAGCACCAGGTAACTATTGCACATCCCAGTACAAGTAGCCCTGGGTGGCCTCGAGTGGCCCCATTTTGGAGCTCTGAACTCTCCCATCGTCTGTTGATGATATTAAACACAGGTAGGGACACCCCAACTCCTGGTCTTGCTCTAGTCATGCAGCAAGTCCTGGCTAATGATCACAGAACCACAGAACAGCCCGAGTTGACAAAGACCTCAAAAGGTCATCTGGTCCAACCTTTTAAGGAAAAGGGAGCCTCAATAAAATCATCTAGCAGCCTACCTAATCACATCTTGAAAACCACCACTGACGGCAACTTCACCGTGTCCTTGGAGAGGTTGTTCCAGGGTATGGTCATTCTCACTGTAAAAAATGTCTTTTCTATATTGAGATGAAACCTATTCTGATGCAACTTGCCCCCATTGACCCTTGTCCTCTTCATGTGGCTCCCTGATGAAGAGAAAGCCTCTATTCTCTTTGCAGCTTCCCTTTAAGTACTTGAATATTGTGATGAGATTCCCTTCTCTTCTGGGTTGAAAAGACCTAACCCTTTCTGTCTTCCATCTTAGGGCAGGCTCTCCAGCCCTTTGATCATCTTTCTGTCCCTCCTTGGAACCCTACCCAGTCTGTCCATGTCTTTTTTAAACTGTGGGAACCAGAACTGGACACAGTAAGTGATCTCCAAGCACAGGTTCATCTTTAACTATTGTCCTTACTTTTATTGTTATCTCCCTCTGACATTATCATCCATATCCCGCTTTTCATAGACAGGCCACATAAGAACTGCAAATGGAGGTGCGAATTTGAAAAGAGGCTCATTTAAGGAGTTTGGAAGGTTTGCAGGACCTGGGGAATATTCAGCAAGCAGTTAATAACCCCTCAGAATGTTTTGATGAACAATTATTATTCTTAGGTGTGAAACGGCACTTCAGCATTAGAGCTGTAATGGCTGTAATTTGAATTTTAATGTGGGGTATGAAGAGATGCACATAGACATTTGTTTATAGTCAGCCTTACGTAATAACTTTTGCAGCAGCTTCAGGGTGTTCTTAGGAGTACTTGAAAATGCATTCGTCTCCATTGCAAAGCAAGAAGGATGAGCTACTTGTGCTAGAAAAGGAGAAAGCATAGAAATGCATTTTAACCATTTCTCATGGCTGCATTATAAACTTCTATTCTGTAAGGAATTAAGATTTGAAAATGTTCCTGGGAGACTTTTTGTAACTTGCATGTCTTGAATGTAATGACAAAAACCCTCTTTACTGTAAAGGGGCACAATCATGCACTTTATGACAATGCACTGATTTGGAAAAGATCATTTCTCTGGTCTGGTCAGTTCCATAATATTTTTGCCGCTGTAGCATCTTGTAAAGCACTTCAGGAGGGCTGAGTGGCAGGTTTACTGCTTGTTGGTTTCTTCAGCACAGAATGTTTGATGTGAAGATATTGCTACTGCTCACAGTTGTTTTATCCCTCGTGTCCCAGGAGGGTATAAAAAAATGCTTTGAGTTTCAGAATATTTGTAGGAAACCGTGTTTTCCTCCACTAACTGGAACCTAATGCCACAGTGACGGTGTAGTACCAAAGCTAGACATTTTTCCTGCCTTGTGAGTTCTGCTTTTCTGGGTGGTTTTGAGGGCTCCAGTGTTAACTGATAAACATTTATTTCTCCTTGGCTGTCACCCTCTTCTCTGGAAAGGGTAAATGTCATGGCTCGAGATGTCAAAAATCCCTTGATTCTCAACGGGGTGAAATTTTATTTCTTGTGTATTTACAATTATTTCACCCTTCTTTCTGTTTTTAAAAATATTTCTCTACCATGATGGCGAATTAAAAACATAGCCAGAATAAAATGTATAGACTCGAGTAGCAGAAAGTAAGTAAAAAGATACGAAGTCTTGAAAGGATTAATTACATCAGTGGCTGAGTTTTTTTGGCCTGAACAAAGAAGGCAGCCATCCTCAGCTGGGAGTGTTTTTGGCATCACACATCTCATAGAAGGATAGAACAGTCAGGGTTGGAAATGACCTTAAGATCATCAAGTTCCAACCCCCTTTGCCACGGACAGAGACACCTCACACTAAACATTTCAAAGAAACATGAACTCTCTTTGAATTTCCTCTTAATCCACTGATCACTTAACATGAAAATCCTATGCTAAGAGCATTCTGGTATTGTTCGGTTGATTACTACACATAATTTTACATTATGTTGATTTTGTTCCTAGAGGAATGTTAGGAAGTGGATACGTTGTATGGAAAGCAAATTTATAATAATGAAGAAATCTGGTAAGACACAGAACTATGATTTATACACTGAGCTTGGGGTAATAAAAAGGTAAATAAAAGGAAATGGGAAACAGACCACAAGGCAGATTTGCAAGACTCCAATCTGCTTCTTAGGCAGCAACAAATAAAGCATATTAAAGATTGTTGATGAGATGCAGTATTCAGAAGAAAAACTGGTTTGCAAAACTTTCAGTTTTGTACTTTGGTCAAAACTAATCACAGGTTTTCTTGTAGTGAGGAAGGAAGGAGAACATCAGCATTAATTTCATGGGGACAGAGGTGCTCAGATTGACAGGTCATGCAAGTTTACTTCAGTCTCTGGAGCCAACAATGATTTTATTTAGTTTTTCCAGCTCTTTCCCAGAGACAGATCAATACTAAGCTTAGCACATATCCTGACTGAAGTCTGTAAAAACTCCTTCAAAGCATCAAGCACTGCTTGAGGTTCATATGAATTTGTTTTTACAAACCCATGTCAGGGAAAGAATTATAATTGCTGCAGGTGGGTAGGTATGGCACAGGCAGGTGAAGGACTTAGCAACACAATGAAGGTTTTGTTTCAGCAGATCCATGGCCCTTTGTTCATACTTCGGAGCCTATGGCGAATGTGATACAGTTTGATTTTGTTTGATCCTAACTCAGATGCTAACCAGGTTTGAGCTGTTTCACCAGAATTACTATCTTGCAAAAATATATCGTTATACATAATGAAACTAAGGCAGTGAAATAATGCTGAGAAAATTCTTCAGTTGAATTCACAATTGGCTTAGCTAAAACAACTGGGCAGAAACTGGAGATGGAAATGTTACTTCCAGTGCACCAAGTTACCAGTCACTAAGAACCAGCACCAGTTCATGTGGGGTGTCAGGGAAGGTGCCCATGACACTGGGTAATGCTTCTGTCTGGTCTGCCTGGTAGGTGATTGATGGAACACAACCAAGTATTTTTCCATGCCCTTTTCTGCACCTTTTGGTAGTAATACTGGCTGTGAAAGCTCAGGGGTGACAGCTCAGCCTTGGGGGAGTTGCACTGTTCTTGGAGGTCTTCTTGCCACTGGTGAAAGCTTCATGCCTCATATCCTTGAAAGAGTAGGACCTTTTACAGCAGCAAGAATCTGTAGTTTCAGTTAAATTCAATTTAAAAAACACATCTAATTGTATCCTGTCCTTTCTATGTCCGTTTCCCCATCTGCACAAGACACATAAAAACCTTTTAATGCTTTTTAGATGGTGAAGTTCTATGTCTAAGACAAGCAGGGTGATTCCACCAGTGGAGGGATGAATCAAACATGAACTATCCGGCTTCTGTGCTGCCCCTCGGCTGCTAATCCACTATCCTTTCTTATCATGCAATCATGCTCAAAAGTCCAAATGAGAATAGTTAGGAAAACCAGGATATGTTTCTAAGTTTCATCAAATGATTGATGGAACTGCTTTGACTAAACGATCCATTCAGAAGTGTGGGTTGTTTTCTGACTCGTGATGTCTGCTGAGATGTATAAAGAACTTTAAACTGTTAATTACTAAAGAATCAAACAACCTGATAACTGACACCTTCACAAGACAGACAGCTAAAAGAAAACAGTAAGAGGAGCAGCATGTCTTCAACTGGCATATATGTCTGAAAGGGGGATGTGAATGGCTGTTATATTAAGACTAGTCAGACTGCAAAGACTTAATGGTTGTTGACTAATTCAAAGTTTTTTGAAGATCCATAATAAAACTATATGAAATAGAATTATCTTTTTCCATGTCCAAAAGTGACTGTAAGAAAACAGCAAAAAGGATGCAACCCCATTCAATATTCAAAATCCACACCTAATGTGTATAATTCAGCCACATAAAACCACACTTAGTGCCTCTGCCAGTGAAACCTTCTCCAGCCCCACACCTCTAATCTGAAGCACAGGCATACTTTGAGCTCTGAGAAACCTTTTTATATTTCTGATTCTGAAATGCAGCTTTTAGAAACACTACCAGGATTAACTATGAAAGCTCCTGGGACAGTTTTCTCTGTCTCAGTAAAGGTTGTTTGGAACTTTAATGCCTGCAAGTTTTTCACTTTTGCTAGCTGGGAACATAGTGTACACATCAAAGGACATTGATTCATAAATTACTCCTGAACAGAACCCAGTACTTTCTGTTTGCATAAATATGCTATTTCATGGCAGCTATAAAACATAAAGCTAAATTGTTAGAACTTCACATTTCTTGAGAAATGTAAATCACCACCTCCTAGGATAGGTAAAACTTTAATCCTTGTTCTTGGTGGGTTGTGGTTTGCTATAAAACCTTTCATGTCCGGATAGTTTACAATTGGATGCTGCCATGATTTATGTAATATGGGTAAAATGCAGGAAAAAGGGAGCTAAGTACTAGCTTATTTGAATTCCTTTACCTTTTGTTTCCACTCATATTTTTATGTCTGATAAATAGTATCTAATAGCTCCAAACAACATTCTCACCTTGTTGATATGAGTCCTGAACAGTTAAATAATGACAAAGAGGTTGAAGACATTATGAGAATTTGAAGGGGAACTGTGTATCTACAGTAACTGCAGAATTTTTTGTTTGCTTTCACTTATTGTTCAGAAAGATGGCTGAAAAGATTGTCTATTTCTACCTCCCATCTTCTGATGGCTATTTTCACATACCCCTAGTTCCTGACTCGGATGGTCAAATGCGACACAGGTTTAGCTCCTCATTACTCATGTGAGACACTGGCACAGGTTGCTCAGAAAAGCTGTGGCTGCCCCATCCCTGGCAGTGTTCAAGGCCAGGCTGGATGGGGCTTTGGTTAACCTGGTCTAGTGGAAGGTGTCCCTGCCCGTGGCAGGGGGTCGGAACTGGATGAGCTTTAAAGTCCCTTCCAACCCAAACCGTTCTGTGATTCTATGATTGTAGAAAACTTAAAAAATAAATATTGTTACTCAAATAACCAGACAGAAAGCAAATTATTTCACCCCCTAGATCTGACAGCTCTAAAAGCACAGTTTGTGCATCTGGTTCCTGGGATTTATTTTATTCTGCTTATTGCAGTTTGCATTCAGATAGATTCTCCCAGACAGTTAATATGTAAATGGTTCAGCTGAGAGCTCTTTACCCAGAGACTAGTGTCTGCAGTGCTCATTTCTAACAAATTCCTCATTCTATGGAGAATTTGTCTCACTGTCTTGAAAGTACCAGAACTGCAGATCTCAGCCACACAGCTCTGCTGGTAATGCACAACCCTCTCCTGCATTCCCAGCCTCGGGGAAGCTCTGGGGCTCTCCTACAGACAGCCCGTTCAGTAAGACTGAGTTATTGAAGGTGCTCTGCAGTCCTATCCATGACCCTGTGTCCTGCAGCATTCCACTTGAGCAGGACTTGTAAACAGGAAGATAGCAGAGATACATCAGGGCCTGGGGAGACACTTGCTCTAATTTTTTAACTACATTTTTGGCCAAGGAAGACCTTTGTGTTAGCTTACATCCTGGCTTGTTTCCACAGTGAAATCTAAACCACTTCAAAGTGATGAAACCAGCTGTTTGCGCAGAGCCTGTATGGGATATTTCTGTATAAATGGTAGTTTCTTAATGAAATAAGGCAGGACAACAGCAATAGCAGGGCTTGTTTCCACGTATGAAGCTCTACATGGACAGGAGGTGATGTGCTCCCAACACTGGCATGGCACACATGAGCTCAGTGCAGCCCTTCTTAGGGCAGCCTGTGGAAGGGCAAAGGTTTAACAGAATCATAGAATGGTTTGGGTTGGAAAGGACCTTAAGGTCATCCAGTTCCAGCCCCCCTGCCATGGACAGGGACACCTCACACTAGACCGTGTTGCTCAAGGCTCTGTCCAACTTGGCCTTGAACACTGCCAGGGATGGAGCATTTACCACTTATTTAGGCAGCCTGTTCCAGTGCCTCACCAGTCTCATAGTGAAGAACTTATTCCTTATATCTAACCTATAGATATATCTAACTGGAATCTATAACCTGAAGAATTTTGTGGAAGAGCTTTCCCAGGGCAGCTGGGGGCAACACAAACAATAGAGACATGTAGTCCAGGAGAACTCATCAATATTGCACTCCCCCAGACACATGCAGCATAGAGGGAAAGGCCTGGGCACCAAAGAATCTGATCTACCAAATTGCTTGCTAGTGCAGGTATTGCTAACATGGGCCAGGAAATGGCTGCAAATGTCTTTATTTTTAAAACCACATCCATTCCCAGCTGTATGAAAGACTGAATTACCACAATGATGTTGCGTAACCTCTTGCTACCTTCTTTTCCCATCTGTAAACCCAAAATAGCAAAACTGAACCTAATGGCAGATGTGAGGCTAAATGAACTTCTGAGGTCTGGCTCTCATCACAGATATCATTTAGGGCCACTGCCTTTGATGAAGCTATGCTCATAATCACCACTGGATCCATCCCACTGACTGTTTCATCTGATATTTTTGCACTGTACATGTTAGATATAAAACAAGTGGAAAACAAGTTTTAGGCTGAAGACCAAAGCCAGTATCAACAATGCCAAATATTCCATAACAGGGAAAGTGATCAACCCTCAAAAGATTATTTTAAAAAGCAGCAACAAAAGCCAATGGAATAATTTTCATTTGCCATCTGTTTTTTATTATTCAAATGCATAAATATTAAAGCCAACAAAGACTGTTAAATAATTTGTTGTGACAGTCTGAATGGAAGGAGCTTAGACTTCTACCTTGGGATTCCCGAACAAAACTTAACAGCATGTGTTTGAGCAAAAAAAGCCTTCCAGAAACACATCTACTCCTGCTAAGATTTCCAGAGAGGCAGAAGAGTCTCAGCTCCACATTAAGGTTTAGAATGGAAACAGCTTAAAGAAAAATTGAGGTTTTTTCATTGCCAAATATGACCTACCTCAGCATCAGGGACTTCCAGAAAAATGCACTGTAAAGCCACAAGAGTTGGCAGCTGCAGGCATTTTAAATGACTGATGCTCATTTCTAGGTTGCTTGTGAGCCATTAAGCAGATGTTTGCACCTCTAATTTTATGAAGGCTTTCCAGTTTTGCTCCTGACTCTTCACACAAATACTCTCTCTGACAGAGAGTGTAGAACCTAGATAACGTGCTTGGAGCAACACCAATAACTCATCCCTCACCACATAGCCCTGTTTGAAAGCAGTTTGGTTTTACTTTGCCCCTGTTTTATGAAAATAGCCCCTATCCTCAACATGGGATGTGTATTAGAGATGAGTAAAAAAGGGTTTGGGAAGACAAATTCACACTATATCCTAACAGAAGTGAAAAGTGTATCTGTAAATTTTCTAACTTGCCCTGTGTGATGCTGGTGCAGACAGAGAAGATAGCAGGCCATTCATGACCCTTCTGCCTCATCCCCACCTCTGGTTCAGCTGCAGTGTAAGGGCACTGGGAACATCTAGTGTGCAACAAGTGCTTTGCCACAGAAAGAATCCCTTCAAATCAGAGGTCTCCTGATTTGGAGGCAAGGTCATGCCTCCTGCTTCTAATTCTCAACTCTGGTCTATTCTTCTGAATGCTACAAAGCACCTCTTTGGTTTTTGCTCCAGCTGGTTGAACATAGCTGTGTGAGCAGGACATCTTGAGCTATTGTATGGTTGGCCCTGCTCCAGCAGTTGGTAGTGGAGAAGGCAAGAACATTTTCCCCCTCTGGACTGGCTGAATGCATGACTGTGGTGCCCAGTTTTGGGGTGGACCAGTATGGTATGTGACAGATGTCAGGTCCTGTGCAAATAGAATGAAAATACAGCACTGTATGGAGAGTGCATCGTGAATACTGTCTTATTTTGATCTCGGTAGGTCAATGCTGCAGACAATGTATTTATGTGAGGAACTCACTTCAGCCACTGCTGTAACCACATTTATTTGCTATCTTTGTAATTAGTGGCCTGGCTTAGACCACGCACAGATTACAAAGTGATTTATGCCACATGGCTCTTGCTGCTGATTGATTGATCTTTGGTTTACCAATGCCACAAAATCTCTCCCTAAACTCTTTCTGCTGATCTATAGTGTGGAAGAACAAGCTGAAGGCATATTCTCATCAGGAAATTAATCCTCATCTCATTATTCAATTAGATTTTCAAGCTCACAGTTCTGTGCCTCCTCCACATGTTGCAAGGGCAGGAATGGCTCCACATGGCAGTGTAATCAATCAAAACCTGAGCTAGAACTGGATTTTTAAATGGGTCTTTTATATTAAGTTATATGACTGATAATAAGCTTACAATAATGAGGCAGGGGGAAAAGAAAGATTAATGTAAGCCTCCTTAGTAATCTATGTTCTTTGTAGGTAGACTTTGACTAATTTTCTGAATGCATATTTTCTCTCCATAGATACAGAAAAAAAAAATTACATGTTCAAATGGCTGTTGCAGGTGAAGGTTGGGCTTCTCAAAATGACTGTCTGGCTCAGACAATAACCAAACAGTGGAGATGGAACAAGTCACCTCTGGTCTGCTGAACTGTCCAAGCTACCAATTTGAGGCAATGCCCCAAAGAGGAGGTAGCAGGTCAAAATTCAGTGAAAGACAATAGAGACCAACTGTAAGCACCAGATAAAAAAGCTTGTCACATTGCTATCTGACTGATAAGAGCTAGTAGCTTGCCCATAGACAGTTATTAATATACAAGTTTACTAATGTTTGTCAAAATCATTGACAGAGCATCCTCACATCTCAATCTCTCTTAACAGTCAATGAAGACAGGGACTTGTAGGGCGAGTCACTCTGCCTATTTAAACACCATTGTAAAAAGAGACAAACTGCATATTAAATCTGCCTAGTCCACTCTGCTGACTCCAGTGAGTGTCTAGATGATGCAGTTCAGGGGAGACATGGAGAACATAAAAGCCAGTATTTAGTCAGAGTAACCCTGGCTGTACTACTTGGTTAAGGTTCCTTAACGTGCCTGAATATCTGAATATTCAGTTGCTTACGAGTATCCTCATTTTGGCTCATCTGAGCTTGCAGACCTGTCCAAAGGCTGGATGGTTGAACACAGCTGCACACCACAACTCCTACAACCTTCAAACTGCTAGAGCTGAGGCTGTAAATCTATTACCACAAGTTCATGTTGATTCTCAGCACTGCTGTTTATTAGGTTGAAAAGAATCTAGAGAACAAAAGTAATTTAATAGTAATCGTGCTCTGAAATGGAATTCAATTACTCTGGGACTGCAAGAGTTTTTCTTGAAGTTGGATCCTTCTTCCACATTAGTTTTACTTTTGGAAATGCGTGCACAGCATAGCCCTGATTTTAACTGACAGCCAATGCAGTCACATGCACAGGCCACATATTTTCCTGTGCAAGTGAGGCCTGATCTTGTAACCACTGAATGTGACCTACTACCTTTGGTGGTGCAGGATCATGCTGATGGGTACCCATAGGTGCAGCTTTATCGTTTCTGCATTTTCCCCTACTATCATCAAGTATCTAAGACTTGCAGGATATATCTATGCTGAATTTTTCCATGGTAGGAGTTCCAATCAATTAGTGTCAAGTTTCATCTTATAGTTCACAACAGTTGTCCTTTGGGTCTGTCCTCCTGTGTATTGCTAACCCCCAGGTATTTGGTATCACTCACTGCCAAACACAATCAATATGGTGCTGCCCCAATCTCTCCAGCTCCTGAATAAAGTGTCACTCTGTTTCTAATTTACCACAAGACCATCTTCTCCCCTTCATCTTGTGTTTGAATCTCCAGAGTTTTCTCTGGAGAAACTACTTGAAAGATGTGATGTTTAACAAAAAATCTTCCTCAACATGTGGATCAAACGTTGCCTTTGCTCTCTTTCTCGCTGTGTCTTGTTACGTCTTCCTCTTCCTATAAGAGGTAGAGCTATTTCACCTATATTATTTAAAACAACTGCTTCATGTGACCCCAACATTCATTAAAGGAATAAAGTGGCAAGAAAGCAGACTACACACTGGGATTTAGGTTTTTATGTCAGAAGATTTAGGGTTTATGTCAGAAGAATTCAGTTGGTCTGGACACACAGTCGTAAATTACCATTGCCTTCCTCTCACAACCTCTGTACAGAAGACACAGCTATTTAAAGGATTTGGGTGAAATTGTTATCATCAAATAATACGATAGAATGAGTTGCCCCTCCTTACCTCCAGTCCTCTCTGCCTGGCACCAGGCCTGTGAGAGCTGGCAAACACTAGCCCCTTCCTCACCCTGGACAGTGTGTTTTGGAAGGGGTCCTGATGTTCACAGGTTTCAGGAGGTTCTGCCTGCCATGGAGAAAAGGACCTAAGCACCCCACATCAGTGCAGGACAGAGTAACACAGACCTTGCCAGGCTCTATTTGTGCCCGTCTCTCCCTCTCTGTGCTGTGCAAGCAGAAAGCAACATGTGTCCAAGTGTCCTTGAGCCATCTCCGACCACATTGCACAATCCTTGTGTTACTGTGAGCCAGGAAATACATGACCTCTACGCATTTTGGGAAGACATTTGATACTGCCCACATGCCCTCCTTGGCAAGGTTAGTGCTGCTGATTTGCACTCAAAGAGCACTTTGAGATCTCTACCTGAGAACAGTGCAGTGAGGTGGAGTGCCAAGGGGGATGTCCTTCTGCACCTGCCTTGGTGCAGACCCAAGGGAACTATGCAGCTGCCTTGTGGCAAAGCCTCTGAGGAAGGATAAGTCCAATCACACAGGCTAGCCCATTCTTCTTGTTCATTAGCCTCTTTGGGCTAAGAAACCCCAAATCAGCCAATTTTACAGTAAATTCATGTCGTCTGCTCTGCCCCCATTGGAGCTGTATTGGCTCCGAAGCTTGATTTGGCCTGCTGTGAAAACAAGGATGCCCAATGCCTTTGTGAAGCCAAGACATTTGTATGTAAATTGGCTGCATTTTATCTTTGTCCAAGATACATCAAGTCTTTAATGTTCAAAAAATAAACCATGTCTCACATGATGGGATGAGTTGAACAGCTGGTAAGGAAGTTCTCTCTCAAGGACCGTTATAGCCATAGCATTTAAACAGCATAACGGCCATTGAGTAAAGGCCAACAAAAGCTCATGGCTGGAGCCAAAAAAACCCTGTATGAGATCCAGGCTCTTTACCATCCCCTGTTCTGCTACTGCCTAATTCTGCTACAGCTGTTGGGTCTCTGAGCCCAGTGATCTGGTCTTGGACACAGATCACTGCCACACACTGAACACTGGGGCCTTGGTGCCTCATTTTACTGTTGCAAAGTCTGAGTGATTTGGTGCTGAAGTCACTGGTGCTGCAAGGAGATTGTGGACTCACACCTGCAACTGGACCCTGCAGGAGATTGGGACTAGGCCATGCGGATTCCAGGGATGTTGGTCAACAGCCAGGGGAGTATGAGCCAGCTTGTGCCCAGTCAACAAAGAAGCCAACAGCATCCTGGCCTGTATCAGCAGTAGTGTGGCCAGCAGGGCCAGGGCAGTGATCATCCCCCTGTACTGGGCACTGGTGAAGCTGCACCTGAAATCCTGTGTTCAGTTCCAGGCCCATCACTACAAGAAAGGCATTGAGGTGCTGGAGAAGTGTCTAGAGAAGGGCACAAGTCTTAGGAAAAGCAACTGAGGGAAATGGGGTTGTTTAGCCTGGGGAAAAGGATGCTCAGGGGAGACCTTACTGCTCTCTACAGCTACCTGAAAGGAGGTTGTAGCCACGTGCGTGCCAATTTCTTTTCCTAAGCGACAAGCAAAGATGATCACCATTCCTGGAACTAGTTAAAAAACGTGTAGATATGGCACTTTGGGACACGGTTTAGTGGTGGAGCTGGCACTGTTTGGTTAATGGTTGGACTCGATCCTAAAGGTCTTTTCCAACCTGAATGATTCTGTGATTCCAAGATCTCAGTGTTGCATCAGAGCAGAAGGTACTTTTACCAATTAAATTCCTATCTGCAGGTGGATTCTTGCTTTTTCATAGGCTGGTGAGCTTTTAAATCTAATGGCATGGAATTGTACAGGACGGGTTTTGTAATAAAGGATCTCTTTTTTTTCCCTCTTCAATGCCTGTTTAAAAGAGTAAGCTATCAGGACAATGGAGGAAATTTTCCTTTAAACTGAGCAGTAACAAGGGCCAGAAAAGGATTTGAATGCTGTAGTGAACACTGATTTCCTTCTGTTCTTTGTTATAGATTGTAGGTAGGCATGTTGTCAAACCTAAGGATAAAGGATAAAGAAACCACAGAGTGGGGAAATGGAGGATTATGGCTTGGCTTGACCTGAACTCATGTGAAAAACTTCCTTTCAAGATTTATTACTTGTCTTAAACACTGGGATTAGGCTGTGCTAAGCACTGGACAAAAAAAGCCCCAAAACAAAATCCCTGCCTGAATGAATTTACCACCTGGAGGAAAATGAGTCTGAACTCATGTTGTATGCAGGCTCTCTCATGCCTATGTTCAAAGCTGAGGTTTTGGTCCTGACCTATCTACACTCAGGTTTTGACCTGGATTTCTGAACTATTGGCTCTCACTGCATTTATAGAACCATAGAATCATAAACATTTACTGGCAGGGAGCCCAATTCTGAAAACTGGGACACAAATGTGTGGTTGCGGAGGATGCATTAGAAAGGAATTAAAACCAGGTTTTAAAAGTCTCGAGCAAACAAGGGAGATGGTGTTTTCCTGAGATATGTATACACTTGTGATGGGAAACTGTACACAGCACTCTCATGTCTCATTAATCTCCACGAGCTGTTTCATGTGCCACAGAACGTGACTGAGGAGATCTGCAACAGAGTATGGTCCTCTGTCCTGTGACCTGCTTATGCTCCTGCATGCTCCCCTCAGTCATTCACGGGAAAAATAAGTTCTTCTGCATAGCAATTAGAGAAAAAGCAAACGACTAAAAAATTTCAGAGGAGAAACAAATCAGTTATTGACTTCTGCTAAAATTACTTGCAATTATTCATGATTTACAAATAGGAACATGAGATCTAGGTCATTCATGTGGCACACAGGGCCTAGGCTCATGTAAGTGAATGAGCAGTAACACTCAAGTGGCCTTTTTCCAGTGTATTAGGGGAGTATTGCTGGAGGTATATATCACTGCAAAAGCTACCAAAATTTGTAAGCTAATACACTGTAACAGCTGTATTTTTTCCACTATTAAGTCAAGGGCAATTGCAAACCACACTAATCAAATATGAAGAACATATTTAAAATAAGGACAGAGGAAAAAAAAAGAAGAAAAGAAGTCAAAAAACCCCAACCAAACATCAAAATTCAGTGTGCTCTGCAGCCTGGAGACATGCAGGAAGGATTGAGATGCATTTCTGACTTTGTTCCCTTGTGCCAGTCACTTCCACGCAGCATGTGTTATGAAGCAACTGGAGAAACACCCCATCAGAAGTCATAAAATAGCAACAAGACCACAACGCATGAGTAAACGTAATCCAGAGCCTGGAGCAGGGTAGAACTGGGACGGGAGTAACGATAGCTGTGATAATTCCTTACAGAGAGGGATTGAGCCAGTTTAAAAATAGAAGTTGTCAGGCAAGACAGAAAGTCCTGGAGACAAGCAGGTGGCTGCAGCAGATTTTTGTTTGAAATGCTAAGGTGGAGGAAAATTGCCACCTTCATCCAGCCTGTCTGTTTCCTGAGATTTGGAAGAAGCCAGGAAAGCACATGGAAATCTCGTCTTCTCACTGAGCATCCCTTTTCATGGGAAAATGAAGATAATGTGCATCATGAGCTATTGCTTCTTCTCCAGTTAGTGTATTGATGTTCTCTTGTTCTCATTGCTCCCCAGTTTGAGAGGTTACTCAGAGGTCAGATACTCTTACAAACATAATTTGCTGGCTATGTCAAAGCAGATCTTTTTTTTCCTTTTTCAAGATTCTTGAGAGCTCTGAAACCTTCATCTCTATCCCTACTAATGCTTGCAGACAGTTACCTCTGGCAAGGAAGGAAGGGATCTGTTCCTAAAGTAACCAGATTATGTCAGAGGTGGGAATAGGCAGAATCAGGCAAACAGCAGCCAGAGCAACCTTTCAGTCATTGCCAAGGGGTTCTTAGCAAACAGCCTTGACACACTCTCAGGACAGGAATTTACTGGCAGTGTAACCAAATAAAGCTCAATGCATTGCAAGAAGAAAAAAGCATTTTCATTGATTATGTGCTGCATGCAAACCAATCAACAAGTCATTAAAGTACATGCTTCTGCAGATAATTTACTTTAAAGAGACTGGGCATAGACTTTTGTGTCAAAAATACCTCTGCTGTGGTTAGATACTCGAAGATACACCATAACTCTGTTTGGATGGCTATAGTTCATGTTTCTTTATCTGAGCAGTTCATCCTAAGCTCCTGTCACTGTCAATGGAAAGAAAAAAGGCAATTTTAAACATGATTTATATAGTGTGCTTAAATATTGACTTAGAGTGAGATAATGGATGCTGATATGCCTAGTTGTAACCACTATTAAGCAAAGCCAAGACGAATGTCTCTGCCATATTCTACATTTGATCACATGAATCCCACCAAAGGGGTAGTTCACCCTAATAGACCTTGGCCTATGTAGACTCCCAGTACCCTAGTAACTGTAACCCTCTGCCTCATGTGAGGATGCTGATTTATCTTAACCTACAGTTTTTACAGGTATCTGGGACAACCTCACTGCTAGAGGTAGAGATCTGCTAGAGATTATAGTGTCTGATATAAGAATATAAGGAGGAAGTTCTTTCCTGTTGGGTGGTGAGGCACTAGAATGGGTTGCCCAGGGAGGTTGTGAATGCTCCATCCCTGGCAGTGTTCAAGACCAGGTTGGATGGAGCCTTGGGTGAGATGGAACTAGATGATCTTAAGGTCCTTTCCATCCCTAACTATTCTATGATTCTATCCTATGACCTTTGTCCGTGCTGTCACAGGCAGAGCAACACCTACTGGGAGGATTATGTCTAACAAGAGACCTATGTTTTTAGGGCAGCATCTGAAGCAGGTCTCTTTCCTGGACTTTGTTCCAGCATCTTTGTATCTTCAGGGATACCTGAGCACTACCCATTTCACTTCCCAATAGGGATAAGGACTGCAAGAGCTCTACCTTGCAGAGTGCATTATAGCATATTGCTAGGATGATAGGCAGTCTAGTCTTTTCT
This sequence comes from Neopsephotus bourkii, assembly GCF_033783945.1. NCBI lineage: Eukaryota > Metazoa > Chordata > Aves > Psittaciformes > Psittacidae > Neopsephotus > Neopsephotus bourkii. The sequence continues at coordinate 11,664,325 of NW_026902105.1, read as the reverse complement.
CACTCTACTGAAACAGATGCTGACAGTAGTGTATCAATCAGCCCGTAAAGATCTGAAGTGTAGATAAGGTCCCCCCAGATCCTTTGGTCTTCAGTAGCACAGTCTGATGTATGCTGCTGTTTAGGTGACTAATGTCCACTTGGTTTCTGCTGTAGATCTATCTTGCTTTCCTGGTCTTTCTCCTGGAGCTTCTTGACGTTTTGAAATCAGTCTGGGGAGGATGTTCCTGATTTATTTCCATCCTTTGAGCTCTTCAGCAATGGCAGTTTCCATCACTGGGAAAAGTTTCCCAGTGGTGGAAAATGGAAAACATTTCTGACCTTTCATTCCAAACTAGAGAGGAAGAAACAGAAGGAAATATAAGATTTTGTACCAGACAGTTTCAGCTGGAGCTGTGGCCCAGGGAATTAAGGAGGAAAGTCTGAATTCCACTAAATATTTTTTTTCAAAGGAAAGTTGTTAGTTAGGATATTTTTCAGCCACAACTTGATAAAATCTATCTCCTTATTCAGTTCTGACTTTCTTCACTAAGTTCACTTGACAGGATCCTGTCTTAAGAGACATTATTTTGCCAGTGTGCTGTTCTGCAACATTGCTAATTCTACTCAAATAGCTTTTCCCCAGATAGCCCATGGGGAGCTGGTACAAACAGTAGCACATACATTGTGACTACCTTTCCAGTTTCAGAGCAACTTTATTTGCTGCTGCCTTGCCTGTTTGGCAAATGGCTTCTGGTCATAAGCTATAATGTGAAAGGTCGAATCACCTTCTGTGTTTGTGCAATTAAAAATAAATAGTCAGTCTTAAAAAGTCGTGTTCTAATGCCAGTAATGACCTTCTCTGCACACTCAGGTGATAAGCATTTTCCCTGTATTTCTTCTTATCCTAATGAAGTGTCTTTGTTCTTGTTATTGCCTTTTTATGAGGCAAAGGTAGGAAATGCTGGGTGAATCTCTAGTGTAAACCAATGCACCTAATAATGGGCCAGATTTAATTAAGTGAGTTTGAGGAGCTTTTCTCCAGCTGGTAGAAAATATGGATATGGAGAGTCAGAAAGAGCCCAGCAGGATATAAAGGGATTTTGCTCTGTGCGTATGTTAGAGAAAGCAATATAATTACATATATAGGCATGCTGTTGATACAAAAAGGGGGGGAGGGTATTTTGTATTGCTGACACTTGAACTTCAGTACTTTCTGGGTCCTACCTAAAACAAGTGGAGCACTGTTGAGCAAGACAGTCCCACTGGGACTGTGCAGCCATCACCTCACTTCACCTCTGTCCTGGCCTTCTAATGTTTCCTCTGTGAGCAGCAGCTGTGCATCAGGGTAGGCTCTGCTCAGGCCAAGGCTCGACTGGCATCCTCCTCCCATGCCACCCTGTAGAGGGATCTCACTGGTAAAACACCTTTGGCCTCTCCACCTCTTCCTTCCCTTTCTTTCCCAGTCTGCTTCCTATACCTTCAGTCCTCAGGGCAGAAAACTGACAATGTTATATCTGCATGTGAAATGAATAATTGTAAAACCTTACAGCTCATGCAGCTCATATCTTTTGTGTTTCTCGAAACACTTCAACGTTGCCTGTAAATTGGCATCTCGCTCTTCTGAGGCAGAGATCTCTGAGACAGAAGGGGGAAATAAGGACTGTAGGGCAGTATCTGTGCCAGTCTTAGACATCTGGAAGTCTATATGTTCATCATAGAATCATAGAATGGTTAGGGTCGGAAAGGACACTTAGGCTAGAAAAGAACATCTATTTTCAGCACATGATTTCAGTTTTCACCTGTGTCTTTCAAATGATTTTGGGTTAAGTCTTACACAGTTAAGCCTCTGCGTTAAGTCTTACACAGACATCAGCTTTGCAGGCCAGGCCAGCCAGCAGAAATAAAACAATAAACTGAAATGTTAGGAACGAGTATGTTTGGTTTTTACAGCATTCTTGTGACTGACTGTTCTGAACCACGCTGGGCTTGAAATCATGTCCATTTTGAGAGTTTTTGTATAAGCACAATTTCTGCTTATTCCAATGTTGTCATCATCATATTCTTAAATTGAGCTGATTGAATTCATTGCTGAACAAGAAAACAAATAAATTGTGAGAGGAAGTAGAAAGCCCAGAAGGCAAGTCTGAAAGTCATTCCCTGAGCGTCCCAGTGGACCAACATTTTCCTCCAAGTCACATGCACCTTGTTTAGCAGGAGTAGCTCAAAAGGGACTTTCTGCCTGCTCTCTCATTGCACAGTGCTCATTAACTGACATAGCTGTCTTAGCAGAGGTTCATGGTTGCTCTGCATAAAAGCACAAGCAGAACAAGAATTTCAGACTTCAAGCTATGCTTGTTGTCTAAATACCATCTAGCTGGTCGATTGAATGGATTCCTTTGTTAGCCAGAGGGACGACTGCTCTAGACCTTACCTGCTGCCCACAAGTGTAAGGGAAGATGGGCCATGAGTCTGGAAGCAGCTGAAATGCTTATACTGGTCATTTTCAGAAACAGGTTTCTGACAAGATAGACATACCTTCAAGGCCCTGGTGCTCAGTCCAGTCCCACTGAGGAGTCCCTGGGGAGACGTGTGTTGACTTCAGCAGCAACTGTATTATGCTTCATTTCCCCATGGAATTATGATAGAGGATCCAAACTGACTAGTGATGGATTTTATATATACTGTCTACCATCTGCATTGTAGATGCTGGGTTTCTGCATACAGGCACAGGCCATTAGCAATATAAATATTCCTAGCTAAGGTCCTCTAATGCACTAAATGATTTACTAGGGTAATCTATAAGTGGAAATGGTATTTGTTCCTCTAGCTGCCTCTTTGACAGTGACTTTGAAATACTCCTTGAACTTCCTTAGATACGAAGCATTATGCTGTACTTGCTTTCAATATACCTAGAAATAGCCAGTGCTGCAAACAACAGTGCAAGATTTCTTTATGGTGCTCATATGCTTACCCATGTGACTATGTTTCTTAATTCAGGCCTGCAACCATTTAAAAGTTAATGTGATGAGAATATGAAGAAAAACAGGGACCTCCTGTGCTGCCATGAGGGGACACTGCCTAGACAAAGCAGTGGGGCTGGGCATGTTGGTTGATTTAGGATAGGAGCAGGTGCCCACAGGGATGGAAGAAGCTCTGCCCTTGGAGATTTCCAACACTCAGCTGCAACAGGCCCTGGGCATCCTGATCAGTCCTGAAGTTAGCCATGCTTTGAGCAGGAAGCGGAACTAGATGATTTCCAGAGGTCCCTGCCAAATTAAAAGTACCCGAATCAAGAGAGTATATAAAGTTGTGATGTATGAAGCAAGAATAGAAGAAACTTTCTGCTTGGTGGTCTCAGAAGAGAGAGAGGAAAGTTAAAAACAAGCAAACCCTTTTACCCCAAACCTACCGTCTTTTTTTTTTTTCCAACTTATTTAATTGTCCATAATAATAACAGAAATCTGTTGTCTTTTCTTCTCATACTCTGTCCTACTGCTACAGTAGTAGCAAGAAAACAAGATTTTCTTCTTGCAGTTTTACAGTTTCCCTTTTTTCCCTCCTGATTTGTGTCTCACTCTTCTACATTTCTGTAGCATCTGTTCACTACCAAAACAAAACACACTGCAAGAAGCTTCATCTGTCACCACACTTTCCAGTCATTGAATGACATGAATTTGAATCCTTAGTGCAGCACTTCCATGGGTGACATCTTCCTGTATACCCAAACCCAGGTTCTTGATGATGTTTGGTACCTATGTGCCCCTTTAGGCAAGGCAGGCTGGTAGGTGTTGCCAGCTCTTCTGCAGTTCACCCTGCCAAACTGATCTCTCATTATGTTTCTCTAACCACTGAGCTTTCCAAATCCACTGAAGTGCCCAACAGCAACCTACCTAGGGTTAAAGGCTCACAAAGACACAGCTAAGAGCCTCACATCATGGGTTTACCTTGAACTTCAGAAAGTCCTGCTGGCACCTTCTGCTTCCTCTTGAGGCACCAGACAAGAAGCGGCAACAAAGCTCTCTCTCCAGAAAGTATCAGGTCCTTTGTTATATAAATGTAGTGGGATAGAGGAATATAAGCAGAAAAGAAGGGTGGGAGGGGACACTGAGAGTGTTTCAGAGAAGGGAGACAAAACACCTATATAGGTGACCTGGAGGAAAATAGAGGATAACATCCTAGTTGGGACCTGTCTGTGGCTCACCAGCCAGCTATGCCCATAAATCCCCATCCCTGTAAGGAAAGATACAGATTCAAGACTGAAACTTTCTAGTAGATGATCAGAAGGGCAAAGGAAGCATTTAAATTGCTTTGAAGATTCGGCCTTCTGTGATTTATACACCCTCCAGCTGGACTGCTCTGATCTGGTGATGGAGCTACCAGGCTCACTGTGGGCTGGCTGGCTGTAAGGGCAGCGCTGTGCAAACCCTTAGGGAGTTGATCAGCATTGAGGAGCGTTGTCCGATTTCTGTGCACCAGAGCTGCGCGGTAGAGGTGCCAGCAGATGGCACTCGGGAATACACAGAGCAGTCCCAGGGTGGCCGAGGCTGGGGGCAGTTTGTGCCCCCTAAATGCTTTCTTCTTTGCAGCACTTCCTATGAGTCGCCCTCAAAACGCATCCAGAAATAGAAGATTTCACACTGTTTTTTTAGATGGATATAGAGATATATTTAATTTCATAGCGGTAAGAATAAAGATGTTATTGCAGGCAGGATAGTAAGGGAAAAAAATGAAAAACAAATTGAGGTGGGAGCATGAATCAGGTAATTTTCAACAAATTCCAAGACTTCGGTGCACAAGAGATGCAAAGAAATAGAAACTCTACTAAGCACCTATTTCCTACTTTAGTCCAATGTAGAAAGTAGACAGACTTCTGTTGGAGAGAGACTTTTTTACAAGGGCAGGTAGCGATAGGACAAGGGGGAACGGCTTTAAACTGAAAGAGGAAAGATTTAGGTTAGACATTAGGAAGAAACTTCTTACTGTGAGGGTGCTGAGGCACTGGTACAGGTTGCCCAGAGAAGCTGTGGCTGCTCCATCCCTGGCAGTGCTCAAGGCCAGGTCAGACAGGGCTTGGAGCAACCAGGTCTAGAGGAAAGGGGGGCTGGAACTGAATGATCTGAAGGTCCTTTCCAACCCAAACCATTCTATGATTCTATGAATGTGGGAAACAGTGCAAACCTGGTTAGAGAGGGAAGAAAAATTTTCTAGGAGAGAAAAAAACCAGGAACATGTTGAATTTTCAAGTTCTAAAAATAGAATATTTAATTTTATTTTCCATGGAGGAAAGTCAGAAGCAGCAAAGAGCAAGTCAGAAACCTCCAAGTGGAACCAATCTTTGCTGGGGTAGAAGGGGCAGCTAAAGCAAATCACCAGTGACACAGCTGGGACTGGACAACGGGCCTCCCATATCCACCTGTTCTGCCTCTCATGCACCTCTCATTCAACACTTCTCCTCCATGGATCAAAAAAATATGTCTGCTTATTAGTTCCTAGAGCTAGAAATGAGAGAATATGTACATTGTGCCACCTACCAGGAAGGAGAGCTGCTTGTGCAGCCTTGCTTTCACAATCTACATTTTCCAACCATGCACCTTTTCCTTTCTCCTGGGTTGATCCCTCTCTTCTGCTTATTTCTTGAGAGTTTCATTCATTGCCTTTCACCTAAACTTTTACTGATTTTCTTCCTTTTACCCTCAAAACCAAGCAAAGAAAGAGGTAGACTTTTTTACTAGCTGAATTTTCTTGCTGGTGAGCACAAGGCTGCAAACTCAGAGGAAAAGTAAATTTCACAGATTTTAGTACCTCAACAAATGCCAGATGCTGCTGACTGAAAGGAATTAAGATGTAAGAAACTCAGTGCTGTGAAGGTGGTTTTATTGGCATTCTGTCCCCACCAAATTCTCAGTGCTGGAAAATGATGATCTCTTGTGTCCATGGCGATACATGAGGGATTAATTTAGGCTTTCTTGCTACTTAATAATGTCACGTTCAGTGGCTGTTAGATGGCACAGATTGAAGTGCACAGTTTTGTTGAGATATGGACTCAGATTCATGCAATTACCCATCTCAGAGGCATGGTCTCTGAGGTGGAGAGAGACCTAGGAGCAGGCGGATCAATCAGTCAGGCACCAACCACACAGATGGCCTTGGAATACCATGAAGACAAGCTTTCCTCTGCATGCTGTTGTCATACACGTGGCAAGGAGCCATGTTCCCCAACTACAGAAATCCATGCTTAAAGGATGAAGTCCTTCCCTGAAAACCCCATTTTTACTTTAAAGTGTGGCCCAGTTTTCAAGCCCAGTTTCAAGGGCTCGGAAATGGATTTTAACTTCATTCCCTCCATATTGTGATTGTTAAAGAACACTAAGCTATAATCTGGAGTACTGATCACCCTGCAGTGACAACTGAAGGAAAGCAAACATCACTACTACCTTCAAGAAGGGCAAGAAGGAGGATCCAGGGAACTGCAAATCGGTCAACTTCCCCTTGATTCCTGGGAGGTGGTGGAGCAGCTAATCCTGGAAACCATTTCTAGGCACATGAAAGTGTATCTTGGAGATTTTTTTTTTAGTGAAAAGACAAAAAGCTAGGTGCAATTAATGTGAGTTATTTCAGCCAGCTGCCATAGGATCAGATTAAATTACACCCATGAAATCGTGGATTACATCAGCTGCAGGAGAAATCTGGGTTGACTAGCTCAGAAGTAGAAATCTGTACCCTGTACGTTTACGGCCACCTGAACTCTGTCTTAAGTCTTTGACTTAGGGGACCTATCAACCCAAGTGGGCAATGTTTGGAGATGCTTCTAGAGGATGCTCTAGAAAAAAGAAATATAGCAAGACCCAACACAGTATCACTGAGTAGTAGTGAAGGTCTTGGTGTCCAAGTCTTTATGTCAACATATGGAAGCTGCTGTACTGCTGCCCTTATCCCAAGAGCAGAATTTTTGGTGCTGAAGTTGTCTGTGCCTTATGGGATGCTCTCAGCACAGAGCAGTGTTTGACATGGAAGGGGCTAGCAGTACTTATCTATTTGCTTGGCCAATCTGGAGGCAGATATTTCTCATGAAAGAAGCCTCTGACTGGGAACCAGAGGAGGGGTTCTGAGCCTGGATCCCCTCTGGAGCAGGGGGTGATCCTTCCTTGCCTGCTTAGGGTTCAGAGAAGAGTCTGCCATGGAGTCACAACCAGGGACCCCAAAGCAGGTTCCGAGGGACAAGGACTTTGGACCCGCAAACTTACTGAAACTCAAAATGTTTTTTCATAGTATCTGACTCTGCAATTTTCCATGTACCAATTAGTGGAGGAAGCCTTTTTCCCTGTGGGTTGCAGATGTCAGGTCACTTAAATGCTGTAACAGAGCTTCAGACATTAATTAAGTACTTCAAGCTAAGGAGTTGGCGGAGGGAAGATTTTAAAGTGAAGTGAAAGATTCAGAGGTGACAAGCTGCCAGGGAAGTACAAGTGATGTCAGGATGAGACTCCCTGAAGTACCAGAAGCATTTGCAAGTCAGTGAGGAAGGTTTATACTGGGAACTGTTCTCAGGTCCATGGGAACATACTGCAATGTGAATGCTGATGTGCTTGTTCTCAGAGCCTGTGATTTAGAGGAAGTCTGCCTTGGTCATTGGGCTTGTTCCACAAAGGACTCTATGAAAAAGTATGAGGATGAAAAACAGGTATGAGCAAATTATCCGTATTTAGCAGAGTTTTACTGAGAAAGAAATAACTTTTACATACTCCGAAACAGAATCTAAACAAGACCTGGAAAAGTGCTGTTCTGGGATGACTTGGGGAAGTTGCCGAGATTCCTTGGCATATTTCCATGCTGTTGAAGAAATTATTTCCAAGTCTGCCTTTACAGCTTTGCAGGTTCATGATGGTGAAGAAATTGGTGAGAAAATGCTGTGTTCTGGGAGACTTTTGGATACATTCTCTTCGTAAGTGTATTATCTTGGTCCTTTGCATCTGAGAATATGTCCAGTGCCATGTTCCCTGGGTACATGAGACCTACAGGCAATTCCAGCTGTGGGGTCTGATCCTTCTCCAGCAGTGAACACCAAATAGCAGCCCTAGTCCTTGTGCTGGTTGACAAGGGTTGCCAACACTGCTCTGGGAAGTGAACAGCCCAGTAAGTGCAGTGATGGATTCTTCACCCTAGGAATGAGCCTTCAAATCCAGTGTTGCTGGCAAGTTGTTGTACATCCTCTCTGTCTGAAGAACACTTCATGGAAATGCTTTCAGATTTTGGCTTTCATATTCAATAAAGGCCAACCCGTTAACAACAGGTTCCATAACATCAAGTGACATTGCAAATCCACCTAAAACCTTACTTAATACCATAATCCTGTAAATAGGACAATCATTACTCAAATACCCTTTTCATCTGACAAAAGCACTCTGATTCCCAGAAGAATGTTCTTATCCTAGATACTGTGTATGCCATCTCTCAATTCTCAGCTGAATGCATTTGTCTTTAACATATGTAAATAATTACTTACCCTGTTACACCATTGAACAGGTAAAGATACAGAGAACCCTAGGACCTTGTCATACAAATCATATTAATTTATTGTCAGATTAGGTAAAGCAGAATAACAAAAAATATATCTATGTGGGGGACATCCCTTCTTGCTCAGGACTTCACTGGTCAAGCCTCTGACCACAGGATGAGGGTAATCCCTATAACGTGCTTGATGGTCTCTCAATCTTCAGATCCCAGTCTCTCTGTTTATTGTGGTTGCCTTTCAATTTAAAATGTTATTAACATCCAGTTGGTTGGTTTAAATGCCTTGATATGAATGAATCCTAAATGAAATGAACTGATTTCTATGTACCATGTAGGTCCTTTCCTGAGAAATTTTACATCTGGTGATTTGTCCATTGTTATTTGCAGTATCACATCTATTATCTTACTTTGTCTCACATGTATTTGCTTATGGTATCCCAGCAACAGCAATCAGGGGTCTGACTGAATTTACATCATTTTCTATATGTATGAGGAGAACAAAACCAACAGTAATGCAAATTAATGTCACCTGCTCACTTAAACTACATGGAGCCTGCATGCACAAAATGCATTATTTTAGCTATATTCAAGCCTATAGAAGTGGTGTTTTTTATGAACCAAACAAGAGATTGTTTTATGACTGAGAAACCAGGCAAAAGGAAAAACTCAGATTTTATTTTCAGCTACAAAAGAGAAAGAAACAGGATTTATACCTCAGCCTTCCCCAACTGAAGTGCTGTCATCACAGGGTTATTGCTCCATTTAGTGAGTGATGGTACACAAACAACTTCTTCCACCATTTTCTATGAAAAAGGATAGTCCTGACTGAAGCATTAGCTCCAGCGAAAGTTCTATAGAAAAAGGTGTATTTAACCTGTCTCCTCCTCCCTGTTACTTGCCCTGCTGTGGCTTAGGGGCTGCACCATTCTTATTTAGTCCTCTGGCATTTGTGTAATGTGATTTATGCATCACACTGACAGCTTAGGTGTTAAGCTCAGGACTCAGGCTTCAGAGATGAGGTTAAGTGGCTTGAGTCCTGGTGCTGGGATGCTGCATGATGTCGGTTCCCTTCATGGACCTTGCTCATTCATCTTTAAGACTCTTCCATAGTGGGTCACTACCAGGTGTTGCTTGATGTCATGTTAGATTTCTTCCTCAAAAATACTTTGTGTCTAACCCTCTAAACCTGAATTGATATGTATGTATAGCCTTTTAATATCCACTTCAAGTTTCCTTCTAGAAAACATAGCATCCATTTTACAAACAGTACATTAATATCTTCTACTAGCAGAAAGCAGTTTCTCTTACAAATTTCCCCTCTTCCAGCCTCTGGAATATTTTCATGCTGCATTGACACAGATAAAGAAACTGCAGTGCTCTCTAGAAAACATGGGAAAATATTAATGTTATTAAACAAAAGAATACATTAAAACAGAAATAAGCTGTTCAAAAAATCTTTACTGGCTGTGGTTAGCCAAGGTACAGCCTCACGCTGTGGAATGCTGGGGTAGTTCTACCAGCTTTAGAACTGATTTACTTTGGATTGAGTTATGTTACAGAACTAAAAATAACCAAGTGGAACTTTAAAAGGATTCAGCAATCTTCCATCAACCAATTTCTGATCTAGAATTACTCTTAACTGAGTCCTTAATTTCTTTTTCTTCACCGGTTTTTGGTTGGCTGAATCATTGCCTTTTACTGCACCGGAAGAGGGTTCATGAAATGATTTATAATAATAATAATCAATTTTCTGCCTGGGCTGTCACAAATAATCCAACAGAAGCAGAGGTTGAGTTTGTGTTGAGACAGTTTTGTGTACATTTGGTGTCTGTTCTACGAAGTCAATTAATAACTTAGAATAATTTAATAATTCTGATCTGAAGTCAGGGTAAGCCATAGAATAAATAAGCTACATATCTGCTCTTGTTTTTTGTGATGTCCATGGGCTCTTGGAATCCTTACAGGAGCTTTCTTCTTGCTATCTTTTGTGCTCAGATTCTGCACCTAATACTCCATAAGGTTATTCTGCATATAATGATACCTTGAAATAAAAAAGATTGAGAAGTGCCCTCATACAGTAAGGCATCTTCTACAGTTCAGTGTATTTTCCACATCTGCTCTTATACTCCTATGCTCCCCAAGTGCCTTTCAATGGAAAATTTTAAGAACAGCTTTATAAATCCACTGAGATTAATGATAGGGAAAATGAAGAGTTTTGTTTGACCATTTCCTTCTTTTTCCAGACTGGCTGCAGTATATGCCTGCAAAACACAGACAACAGAGTAAGTGACTGAACCTGCCTGATTTCACCACCTTTCACCCAAGCATATCGGCTCGGCATATAAAAGAGTAATCCTCATTTCCATCCCATGACAGTCAGGATAAGAAGTAATCAAAGAAACATGGAGGAAGGTACAGATTAGGGAGCAGAAAATACTTTCTATGAGATCAGTAGATGAGGAATGACCTACTTGCCTCTCCTGAAGGCAGGATCTTTCTAGTCCTGTGATTTGCCTTATAATCATGTCTCCCATCACTTGTAATTTTGCTCAGTTATAACTGTTTGAGCTGAAATTTCCCAGGGCAGGAAATCTCCTTAGACCCAAGGCTTAGTGAAACTTTCAGCCCAAGCAGCGATAAAGTTTCAGTTTCTATTGCTGACTTAAACTGCAGTCTTTGCTGTTCTCAATCCAAACCCAGTTTTGCACATATGTACATATCCATTAGCGACATTTCATTTTGTAGTTATCAATCAGAAAGACTACGTTCTATGTTCAGGGAACTGAGCTCGGCCCCTAACAGCTCTTGAAATAAGTGATGTTTGATGGAGAAGTTCCTTCTATTGCTGCTTTTCACAGTATCTGGAAACTTCACAAGATGCCTTTAATGTTTCACATGCAGCTTTTTTACCTGTGTAAGGTAAATGAAAAAGTGAGGCAAGTGTGGCTGCCACTCCAGGAATTGGTACAGGACCTATCTCAATCCCTTATCTCTGCTAACTTTAAATGCTGTCATTGAATTTGGAAACTGAGATGAAGCACAAGCCTTTGCCATCTATCTGATGTCAGTTTGCCAGGGTCACTAGATCAAACTGCTTTTGTTGCTGCGGTGCTGCACAAAGCTCTTGCACCTTCAACTGCAGCCTGGCAATACTTTCAGAGGAAAAGGGTCATTCAGATCCTACTACCCTTTCTGAACATGCCATTCATGGAACCAGCATCCAGCTTCTTGGCTGGTTTCATAGTGTAATGAGGGTTTTGGATTTTTATTTTCGATCAAACACCTATTTGCAGCACAGTTTAATTCCTCAGCTTTAACAATAGTAATTAGTAGATAGGAAGAGCATACTTGATTTCTGAAGTCTCTGCATGATTTTCCTGCTGATTACTTAAGAACAGCAATGGTATCCTGAGCCCTAGGCAGGAGTACAAGCAATGTCTGTATTAGAACAGTTTTGAAAAGGCAGCAAGGATATCATCATTTGAAGAAAAATAAACAGATTTCACATATTTTCTTAAAGAGGTTGATGGATAAATGCCATGATGGCAGGGAGTTGCAACTAGATGATCCTAAGGTTCTTTCCAACCGTAACTGTTCTATGATATGATATGATATGATAGCAGGATAATGGTATTTTCACTTGGTCAAATATGGAGGTGAGGTAGTTCGTCCTTTCTTCATGATTGTCTCAGATATGGTCATGCCCCAGCCCTGGCTGAGATGAGGCAATGCAGTCCATGTGAGGAGACAAACATACCTGCTGGGGCAGCCTTGCTGAGGCAGAAAAGATCCAAGTGGTTTTGGTGACTGCTTTGCATAAGCCTTTCCATTCCTTCAGACAGACAAGTGAGGTATGTGACAAGAACAGACAAAGAGAGAAAGGTGCCCAGAGCTGGAAGCTGCTGGAGAGGGACTTCTCACTGCAAGGTGGGAAAACTGCCCAATGAAACTCCTTTCAAGATCAGCAGCAGTGCTGCCTGTGGATTTCTCTAATTCACTTTGCTACTGCTGAACACTCTTCTTGCTCCTCCAAGACTTCTAACACCAGGCAAGCAAGGGATGGCAATGTGACAAGTTTATTTCAGCCAAACCAAAGGATAGGTAGCTGCATTTCAAACAAAGATTTCAGAAAGAGAAGGCAGAATAAAAAGATTACTGAAGAGAGAGGCAGAATAAAGGAAGCCAAACTCAGATCCTACCTGTGCAGAAACAGCCACCCCTGGTAGTCCCTGAGATGCCCTAAGGCTTGTTTCAGGCAGGAGAGCAGAAAGGAGTTCAAGCACCATCACTCGACTCCCTGCATGTTGCTATTCAGTGCTATTCAGAACCCTAAGGGAGTTCTACCACTGAGACCTTAGCCCTGACCAAACACCTTCCCCATCCCTCCCAGGGTAGCTGTGGCTGAGCTTTCTCTTGCTCCTTTTACCTGTGATGCGCCTCCTTTCCCAGCTGTAATTGAATTCCACCTATTTGTTCTCTCCTGTAACAGGAAGGAAGCCTTGGTGGTTTGGACTGTTGTTACATGAGACCCTCTGATCTAGTGCCTTCCCCTGGGATGTCTTCTGGAGACAGGCTTGGAGCTATAACATGCAAATGTAACAGGAGTTACCTTGTCCTCCCAGGTGTCCCCTCAGTTCTAGAGTCTTCTTTGGCTGGGACTTTCCTTCTGCTGCAGTGACACATTGTAAGGTGCATTTATTGTACATACACTGTAGGCAGCTCATGGTACTACTGAGCTTCATCTGTCCACAGTGGCCAGGAGCTACATCAGTAATGCAGAAGATGGAGTTGTTCAAACTGCCCCCACTCCTCTCACAGAGGGCTCGCTGGGAAGTCAGCTTTTATTTCCTGTGCCATGGGATATGGGGGAAGCAGCTGAAGGGTTTTTCATTACTTTGGTCATTACCAGGGTGCAAAACTTTTTCCTCAGTTTAAATAACTATGAAGGGCTCCACTTGCACTTTCTGAGTGCCTCAAATTGTTTAAAGAGTTTTATCACCTCTCTGACAAAATGTCCCTTTTACAGATAGAAACAGAAGTTGTGAGGATAAGTAATAAGGAGGCCAGCAGCATCCTGAGCTGCCAACAGGCAGAAAGAGGTGATCCTCCCTCTGCTCAGCATGGGTGACTCTTCTAGGTGCTGCACCCAGAGACAGGCTCCCAGTACAAGACAGACAGGGACATACTGGAGCACGTCCAGCAAAGTGCCATGAAGATGATTAAGGGGCTGAAGCATCTCTCTGGAGATGGAACTGTCCAGCTTAGAGAAGACCAGGCTTTGGGGATCTTACTGATATGTATAAACATTTGATGGAGACAGAATAAACAAGACAGAGCCAGGATCTTCCAGTGGCACCCAGTAACAGAACAAGACACAAAGAACGTACAAGAATCATTTCTTCATTTTACAAGGTCTCCCCGTTCCATGAACAGCACAGGGACTGTTTGCTTCTGCATCCCCATAAAAATAGACATCTCAAAGCAAGGCTCAAGTACCTGCTGAGAAAACACAAGGTGAGGAAAAGCCTCAGTGTGGCCATAAGAGGTCCTAAGAAGGGAGATGTTAATCACAGTTTAAATTCTGTTTCAAAGGGACCACAAACAGCTTCTTAATGAGGGTACATAGAGCCTACTGTGAATATAGTGAGAGATGTGAGCAGGCAGGACACTGAGGTTCCTCCACACTTGGTCATTCTTCTTTTGCCTGGGAGCAACCCATCCCTCTGCAGCAATTACAGAAGGCCCTTTCTCTAGAAAACTATGTCCCACCAGCAAATTTCTCATTTTCTTCAAAAAATAGCTCACAAAAAGTGGATTTCCATACAGTGGTCTATGCTCCCTGAAATCCTGTCTCCATCCCCTTTGCCCATATCAGGAAGGCAATTCACTGGGAATACCCTTTCCCAGCTTTACAATCTCTCAGTCCTTAAACAATCTCACAGGTACAAAGATAACCATATAGGCTTGATACGTTTTTCAGTCTGATTCCACCAAGGTTAAAGCAGCCACTTCCATTCCCAGTAGCCAAACAGGGACACTGTGCACAACCCACCATCCCAGCTATGTCCTCATATCCAGAGTGGATATGAGTCTTGTCTGAAGACAGTATGGTTGGTTATGGGAAGATGTTATTTGAATAGATGTGACATTCAAGCAGTAGCAAAGTATACGATGGATATTCCTGTTAAGGTATACTGTTATATAAAGACTTCAAAAAATCTTCCTAAAATCCAAACTCTTCCCAGTTGTTCTCTCAAAAAATGAACTAAGGAAACTTACAAAACTTCTGGCAAACATGAACCTGGTAATTAAAATTCATGCCTTACTGTATACCAAAAACCAGTGCCTCTGTAGCATTATTGCTTTTATAGTACATGATTTCCTTCTCCCTGATAACGTCTCCACATTTTCTAAACTATCTGGCCTTCTATTTCCTCAGGCAATATTTACCTCAGCACCTTTCTCTCCATCCCTATTATTATCTTTCCACTTGAGAGGTAACAACCACATTTCCTTCAGTGATGGTCTGATACAAAGTTCTTCAAACTATGACAACTTTGCTGTTATGTGCTTGTGAAGCTTCGTGCTACCTGGACTTGTACAAAGGATACTGTCCTGCACAATACCCTTGTCTCTAACCCAGAGCGGCATGCATTCAGCAAATGGACCACTCAGTGGGTAAGGAATTGGCTAGATAGTCTTTAGATATCTTGTCTTGACTTGATAATTTTTATATTCTTTAAAGAAATACTTATATGGGAATTTACTTTAGGATGTCAAAAAGACTGAGCTCAGTGCTGCAGCTTGCAGAGTAGGGAGTGACGCACTTGCATCACCAACATCCTCATTAGGCCAAGTGAATTTAGAGTCTCTGCAGCATGGTGACTGCACTTGCGTAACAGCCTTTCTGCTTAAGGACTTAATAAAAAAATATAACTGCATATAACTGTGAGTTATGCACTGTACAAACAGGAAATGAGGAAAAAGGGACAGATGGCAATACTCCAGGTAGGTGCCTCAAATTTTGCCCTTCAATGCTTTACCAGTTGTGCAATGGCAAGCCAATATATAAATTTCCAGGGATTTATGATTAGATGAGAGACTTCTGGCATGAGTCTGCTACATTTTGGTCAACTTTAAGAGGTGAACAGTGAAAGCACAGCACAGATTTTGGATGAAAATTGTCATCCCAATAAAAATGTAGTGGAAAAGGTAGATGTAATTGAAAATCACAACTGACTTCCTAGAATCTTCTCCACCTCATTCATTTTATTCATACTCTCTATTCTACTAATTTTCAAACTGAAATGTTACCCTTCTTTTGCTACAGCTGAGAAATTATTTAATGGGACTCCTTTCCACCTTTTGCAATAAAGGACTGAAACAAGCAAAATAGGAAAGGCAGAAGTTTGGTCTATTGGCCCAGCGTTGCTCTACTGTACTCTCCGGTTACTAACCCAGCACCATCTCATGGTTGGTTGATTGCTAGGTCTGTCGAAACAGCTTGTTCTAGGTCCCTGGTGCAAAGCAATCTGAATTCAGGAGATCTCTCTCCACCTTCACTCCAAATTGCCCTATGTGTGCTGTGTGTTCCTTTTCTCCAGCATTGTAATGCTCTTGTCTAGGAAGATTCAATTCTGCAGCCGCTGACTGCTAAAAATGTTCATGTCCCATCTCAGTATGTCCCTTAAGGTGTTACTTGCAACAATAGCTCATATCCAGGCTGGGGAGGTCCTCACATCAGGTGATGCAGTGAGGGGTGGTGGGGTGAGCATAAGCAGCTGACTGGCCTGCTTCTGCTCTGCCTCAGTACCTGTGCCACCATACCCATGTATATGAGCATCTGATGTTGATCCTGCCTTGATGTCTCTGCGTGATGTTCCTACACGCCACCCACTGCTTCAGAACTGCATCCAGTGATCCTGGATGGGGAAAATCGATCTCCAGGGCTGCAGTCAGACTGAAGGAGTTTAGAGAAGCTTTTTCTGCAGAGACATTTGTTGTTGATGGTTTTTTTATCTCCAGTCCTCGCCTTGAGTCCTGCACAACAGAAGACTGAACACATGAAATCCTGAAGCTACTAGCACTTTTTTATAATGGAGTGTTTCATCACAGTGATTCTTTCTTTACTGTGTGCTTACTTTCCTCTAAA
This sequence comes from Neopsephotus bourkii, assembly GCF_033783945.1. Taxonomy (NCBI): domain Eukaryota; kingdom Metazoa; phylum Chordata; class Aves; order Psittaciformes; family Psittacidae; genus Neopsephotus; species Neopsephotus bourkii. Next base: position 11,647,681 of record NW_026902105.1, on the reverse strand, counting down.
ATACAAAATTATCAGAAGCACACATTTGATGAAGGTTCCTTTCCAAATCCTTCAGCAGCAAAATCACTTACTTTCAAATTGTTGACTATATGAAGTTTAGCAATCTTAAGCCCTGCACAAATCAGAAACAAAACTCCCACTATATTTGGTGAGAGCAGAACTGCTTCCCATTTGATGCTTTGTTACAGCAGGAGTTGAACACTGGCAGAGCCATTTCAGATTAATGTTTAAACTATGCTGGGGATGGTTGACTACACAAACCATATTGTCTGATTGGTAATGAGCTGAGCATGAATGCTCTGGCACACCGGTGTTTCAGGAGCTCAGCTCTGATGGTGAGTCTCACCATGAGAGCTTTGCAAGATGTGAGCAGGATGCACACCAGCTGCTCACAGCTCAGTGGATGACTTGCAACTGCATGCACAGCATTTGGAGCCACAGTGAGTTTGCCTTCCTTTCAGTGAGGTATGTGGTAATGAATAAAACCAACCCGCAAGGCTTACTGTGTAAAAAAGACCTTATGACACAGGGATGGGGTTTGCAGGACTGAAAATGGAGATCATGATTATACATATTCATAAGTCAAGAGCCCACTGAAAGCTTGGAGTTAATGTAATCATAAGAAGTGCAATCAAAAAGCTCTCACATATAAGGTACTTGCAAGCTGCCTCAGGTTAAAATAACATTTTTCACTGACAAATTTGCCTTTCCCCCTTAAAAGCACTGACAAAACAATATTACCTGTGCTTCTGAGACAGGGATCGTCATTTGCTTGACTCCAAGAGAAACTGCCACTGGTTTTGAGCTGCAGACTGTCAGAAATGTGAACGAAGACCTCCAGAAAGCATTGAAATGCCATGGGACCCAGAGAGCTGAGGTGAGATCAGGTCATGTAGGGGTGGGCTACTGCTCTCAGACACTGATCCTGACCAGCACTGAGGAGCCTCAGCAGTGTTGGAGCCTGCCCACATCCCACAGGGTACCTTGGTCCAGCTGGTAAGTCTGCTCCTGTCATGCTCAAGCTGCTCTGGAACCTGGAGGTAGCAGGACCAGCTGTGACATTTGGAACTGATTCCTTCTTGGTGCTCCTGCTGTGGGTTGGGATGCACAGGAGCTGAGTTCCAGCACTAGGTCTGATCTGTGCTGCCAAGCCCTCTTGTAAAATACACTTTCTGTAGCTCATTTTCACTTATTTCCAGGCAAGCTGCATGTTTCCCAGTCCCAAGAGATGCAGAGATGCGATCCACCTGCTTTTACCATTTAATTTACAGCCAATTACCTAAAAAGTCAATATCACAGGCTCAGTAAACAACATGCAAGGATGAGCCCATTTAAACCAGGTGTGCATCTACTTTTCATTGCTGCTGGAAGATAAGCTTGCTCCACTGGTATTTAAAATGAAAGAAGAACCTGTGAGGTTGCTTTCTTCCAAAGAGAGAATTACTTGTCTGCTCTTGCAGCACTGGTGACTGGTGGCACGGTGGGAAAACAAACAGGGGGGTTAGCTGAGCACTTGGCAATAGTGAATGTTTAATTTTAGCAGTGAATGAAAGCTGATTGGGAAATTTGTTGTCTCATGATTAGGGACTGCAGGGAAAGCTTTGTGCCCATGAAGCATGCAGAAGAGAGGTCTGAAAGCAGAGAGTGGCCCAAAGGTACTTTACAGGTAGGATTTCTATTGCATACCCTGTTCGACCTTCAGCCCTATTGGATGGGATCAATTAACAAAGCAAGGCATGGTCCACAGGGCTTGTTAAATTACAGCTTTTCCAAGACCAGACTCAGCTAATGAGCTGATATTTCTCTCCCAAGCAGCCTGTCTGAGAGGTCCTTGGGATGCTCTCAGTGCCTCACCTTCCTCATAGGGGGAGCAAAATGAATGGGAGTAAATTCAGAGTCAAACCCATCACCTTTTGTGAAGGTACTGAAAGGTGTCAGTGTGTAGTTTTGTGTGCCCCAAGATAAGTGTCTTGCCATGAATAAATTAGCATATTTGAATACTAACCAAGTGGAACAACCTTTCAGGCAGAAGCCAGACCTTTTTTATTCTTTTCCTAAAAATAGGTCTTGTGCCTGGCATAAGCAGTGGAGTCTGACACATGCTCAAATCCCACAGGGAATTCAGTCAGCACCCCAGTGACTACAGGTGCAAGTGATTTACAGGTGCAGCTTCCCTCTTTGGGTCCAATGGGAAGAACACCTTGGATAACCTAACACCTGCTGGAAAGTAATTTGGCTGATGTAGTAAGAAATGGCTTTGCCAAGGGCATGTTCAGCTGCTCAGGATCTCACAGTCTGGAGCGTATTTGTGGTGCAGGCCCCCAAGGATTGATGCAAGAACTCAGCCTGGACCATGCCGTCATACAGCCCTGTGCACAGCTCTGCCACTGTCCCTGCTAGCTGGTTTCCATGGCTCATGGTCCAACCTCATACAGCAACCCCAAAATTTTCATCATCCCATGTTTCCCTATCCATAAGTCCATCTAACTTCTCAAACCACTGAACATGAATGGAAGCACTAAAGCCAATCTATAAAATTCAGCCCCAAAATTAGAGGTGATTTGGGGAAAGTGATGTTCTTGGAAATAAAGATGGTTTGGCTCTTAACCCATGGTGCTGAAAGGGCTCTACAGCCACAGGAATCTTTAATGGCTGTAATGAGATTTGCGCTACAAATGTAGTTGTTCCCAAACTTTCCTTTTTCAGCTGCCTGCACAATCTTTGGTTTTACAAACCAAAAGGCCCTGACCAAAATGTGTGGAGTCAGTATAAAGTGTTCAGCCTTTACATCCTTCCTGTCCCATCACAGATGTTATGGGGGGCGAAATTCTGACAAAGCATTCCAGCTAAACTTGTCAGGATGAATTTAATATATTGAAGAAGCAGAGCAGCATGGCTCTCACTAATCCTCTGATTAACAGGTTTATCTTGCTTAATAGGTTGACTTTCCTGTATAGTATTCAATCCAGTTATGTTCCAAGGCTCTAAAACAGCCTTTGAAGCTGCTGTCGTGTTGCACTTTCACACAAGCTGTGTGCATCCATCTGTACTGTTGGGTACCAGCTCTGGACAGCCATTGGTCAAAGGCAGAGCTGCTCTCTTCGGTGAAGTTATGCACACACCAAGAGTCAAGAACATAAAGGTGGTGTCAAAAGGCCACAGGTGTTTGAGCATTGCTTTGCTTAGCGTTTCAGTGAGGTTTTATTGCAACGGCTAATTAAAAGTTCATCTCGTGAACCAAATGCAGCCAAGTTTTATTTGCTGTACAGCCATATAGACAGGCCAATGCTTTGTCAGTATATCAGAATTATGTGCTTGCTTCTGGAGTGGATTCACTACTGCTTATCTGTCAGGGAAAAGAAACATCACTGAAAAATAAGTAAACAAAAAATAAATCCTTGCCTTTTCTGACAACATCTCTCATGCCAACAGCCTTTGGAGTTGCTTTTGCACTTGGCTCTTTTTCTTGTGTTTTCCTGATATCTGGCACGTAACTTGCAGGGCACATCTGCAAGCCTCAGCATGCCCTGGGCGCAACAAACCTATCTGGATTTCCTTGTGCCTGGAATCTGTCCCTTAGCCCAGTGGGGGCTGCAGCTGTAAACCCTGCTCATGGGTGCACGGTGCTTTGTTGGAGGATGGAGGTTTGTGAGGCAGGGCTTCTGAACAAGGTAGCTGGACCAGCTGTCATCACATTGGCTGCAGGTAGCAAAAGTGGGTTAAGGAATCAGTCTGAGGTATGGTACTACAGGGTGTCCAACTGCCCTAGTTCAGGGACTGAGGGTGTACAGAGATGCTTCTGGACAAGAACTGCAGAGAATAACAAAGGAGTAGAGTAAAAGGAAACCACTAGAGAAAGATGATGGCAGTATATATACTGTTCAAGCTTGCCACTTAGCAATGTAGAGATCTGAAGAGTTCTTGGTCTAGTATTGTTAATGTATTATTATGCACATTACAGTATTTCCCAGTCTCAAATGACTCTCAGTTTTGCCTACCAATGGATGCCAGATTTGTCTACTTGCCTTTATCAAAAGAAATTTGGAGAAGAAGTTTTATAACACCTGCAGGTCTGCCATGAACGGCAAGGGAAAATGCAGGATGTGGCTGGATATGGTAAACTGGATATGGTTTCCCTCCCCTTCACTGGCCTCCCTTTTATTGCAGCTTCTGGATCAGACTTTGCTTGCAATGGAATTGCTGCTTTCCACCTTGCACATTGGCAGGAGCCAGCTGCTTGCAGAAGGAATACTAGGCACCAGTGCAGCAAAAGGGGGAGGCAGTGCTGGTAACAGTGTCCTCCTGTGCTGGCAGGTCTAACAGTGCCCTTCTGAGGGGCTGCGCAAGTTCTGTGCTGTGATGAGCAGGTAACTCTGAAAGAGCAGGGTGCTGGAATTAGCTCATTAATTAGCTGTCAGTGTCATCAGAGAGAGTTCAGCCAGGGCCACTCTTCAGTCAGCAGGAGACAGGGAACTGCTACAGATCTTTCCAGATTGCTCTTAATGACGATGGCCTCTGTTACCCCCATGGAGTGCTGGGGCTCTGGCAGAGGCATCCAGGAAGCAGACGCAGAGTTCCTGCTAATTAATGTAGCTCTGATGAGTTTCCATAGCTGCTCGCAGAAGTGATTAAAAGAGACGCAGTCTGGAAGATTTTTGTAAATTCTCCTTTCTCCATTAGAAACCTATGAAAAGTTGTTATCTGTTTGCTTTTGAGACTTCATTAGAAAGTGCGAGCGAGAGGTGGTTGTCATATACCAAATGTCTGGGAACCTGGAACCAGATCTTGGGTTGGGCTTTTCCCCAGTCACAAATAACTGATTAAAAAATGTACAAATTAGTCTGGAAAGAGACAGCAGTCTGTACTTTGGAGCTGAAGGCAAGCAGGCTCTTCAGTTAAGCCCATAAATACCCCTTTTGGACTTCACAGCTGGCACACAGAATATGAGGAGCTTCTGGCAATTAAAAGCCATTTCTGCAACTAATGTCTGAAGCTATGATCACATGAACATCAATCATAGTGCCTTCAACCTTTTCTGAGTAGGAAAAAAATCTCTTTACAGGTAAAATCTGTAAAGAGATTCTTTGTCCAGAATCCTAACTTGCAAAATTTGGGGGAAAAAACCAAACCAAACCAAAGCAAACCACAAAACTAAACAAAAAATACCCAACTCCCCAAATCCAGGAGAGGCTGTTTCTTATTGGACATTAAAACCCAAAGAATTAAGTCTTCCAAGAGGCACAGAGCTGTTGAATTTGTTGCCTGAGAAGAATGATAGCTGCAGGATAAGCATGTATATAGTGTGTTTTGGAGCTTAGCTTTCCCCTATTCCTTTGCTTTGTAGCATAAATTGTTCTGCCAATCCACAAATTCAATTCAATAGAATATTAATGCAGTCTAGCTACGAATGTCCACTCGCAGTGTGGTAATTTCACCAAAACTGAGTATGCTGCACACAATTTCTACCAGTCACGTTGTTATCTTCCCTTTTCTAAATGTCTGCAAGAAGCTAAAAAAGTAAAAAGACTGGGCTTTCAAAAAAAAAAAGAAGTATCTTTTCCTTATAGCCTGAAAATTGGAGGACCCATTTTGAAAGCTCTGCTTTCATCTTTATCACAATGGTTGTTAAGTTAGGTGTCTGTACATGGGAATTTTTACAGATTTAACCTCTTACTGGTGCTTCTCATGGTTTGCATGAAAACCTCTCTGTGCCCTTTCAAAAGGCACAGTCCATGGCAGAGCCAGCAAATGGTGTCAGATCTCTCTATTTGTGGTGCTTTTCTACAGGAGAATTCAAGTGCCAGCACCTGGCCTGACATGTGGTTATGTCCCTTGTGTAGGAAAGGACTGGTCTGCCTCTTAAGCTAAGCCTGGTTTATCCCAAAAGCTGTATTCTCCTTGAAGCATTTCAGGGATACAAGCTGATTGATAGGTTAATTTGCTTTCAATTAATCACAGTTCCCCTGGACTGACCTTCTGATCTGTCTGTTTTGTGGCATTTCTAGCATTTTGGAGCTGCTACACTGCAGCCCACAGCTGTACAATCACACTGCTGACTGATGCACATGTATTTTGGGAGGGAGGCAGATGTGCTGCTTCATTCACAGCAGAAGCAAATCAGCCCTTTGCCAAGGTCACACCAAGACAGGAGAAGTATGTTCCTGCTGCCAATGGGTCCATGCCAGGGCCAAGGGGCTACATGGCAAAGAAAGGAAAAGAGACCTCCAGAGAAGATCTTTGGAAAGGATGCTAAGTTGCAGATGTGAGTGTAGCAAATCTGGACAGCGCATTGTACCAGCCCAGTCCTACACACTGCTGGGATGCTACCTTGCCATATGAAATACAGACTAACTGCACAACACACAAAAAATGGCATGAGTCTGGTGAGTTTTGCAGAAATGACTTTTCAGATGATGCTGAGTGTGTCCTTGCTGGCACAGCACAGGGCTGGGCTTGAAAGCTCATCCTCCACCACAGCCTCAGAGCTGCACCTTGCCGGAGCCAGGGCTATCTGGGATGCTGCTGTTGTCCTGCCTCTGCTGGGTGTTTCAGCTTGGTAGGAGCTTGCCTTGCAGGGAATCAAGTGCTGCTTTTGCCTGTCTCACTCTATAGACATGGAAGGGGAATTAGAAATTATAATTTTTTCCCCAGTCCCTGTTTTTCTTGTGGTAGTTTAAGCTCCATTGTTGTGGTGGCTGTTGAGGGAAGCCTATGCTTGAGTTTTCCTGAGGGTTTTGTGATGGGCTGGGGTGTTATAAGTGGGAGGTCATTTCAGTCATCTTGTCCTAGCAGGGCTGCTGCTGCTGCTGTTGTCCAGAGCCAAGGCTTGGTCCTGGATCGATGTATGTAAGATTTCTTTATAGAGCATAGAACTCCTACTGAGAGGTTCAGGATGAATTCTGCACATGAAACCAAATGAGACAATTTTACCTTAGGTCTTTTTTTAATATACCTTTTAGCTCAAAATAATCATATTGTTATAAGTTCATTGAATAACAGTTTAAATAATTAATTACAAAACTACACAAAGACTGAACTATTCATTTAACTTGGTGCATGTTTTGCTCTTAATATTTAACAATTTGCCTGTAATAATAAATACGAGACTGACAAATCAGTTTCTGTATAGCACTGAGGAATTTACATTTAACTAAGTTTTAGGTGCAGAATCAAACTTTAATTGCCAATAAAGCTGCACCACTATATTAATAATAAGCTGGATCTGAATAAGCAGCCAAAGACGACGTTAAAATATTCTAGATCTCCAGTTTCTGATGCAAATAGTTGTGATTTCTTTTTACAAGGAGTGAAGTGTGTTTCAGGTTGATTAATTCTGTATGCCTGACTTTTAACTGAAGTGTCTACATATGACTGGTTACAATGAGAACCATAACCTATTCTCATCCTACAACTATCCTGTGACTGATTGCACCTGGCAGCGTGTAGATGAAGAGCACCAGGAAGACGACGAGAATGAGCAAGATTATGCCGATGATGATGTACTTCTTGTAATTTCTCCAGATCAGGTGATACAAACACTTGAAAGGGTTTACAAACCAAGAGAAGGATGTGTCTGGTCGGCTAAAGGGGAAGAAAGAAAAAGAGGAAGAAAAATGTAAAAGCAGATCCAGCTATTTAGAGTTGCATACTCTAAAATTTACTGAATCACAGACTTGAGTAACAAAACCATTGGTCTGCACACTCCAACTACTTAAGGGCTTTTCATAATCTTTAAAGACAGAGAAAAAAAAAGCCAGACTGTTGCTCATTTAATTTTTTCTTTGCAATGTAGGCAGTAGGATTTGGTACTGGTAAGAGCATAGCATTTCTTATAATAGAGTATGTCTGGAAAAGCACCCTCTCTTGATTGGCAGAGATGAAGAGATGGATCACTGCATGGATAACTTTAGCCAGCACAAAATTAGACTCGCTGCACTTTATTTCTCATTTGCATATTTCTCTTTAGTTCCTGGACATTTAACCTTTGCTACCTTTGCTCTGGTACATTAAAGAGTCTGCTACTGTCTAGTAGCTCCTAGAAGATAATTTTGGGTTTGAAATTGTTTTGTTTCTTAATTAAAAGTATCTCTGCTTCTCTGTGTGTTTAATTTTGTCGGTTCAATATATACGTTTTAGGATAAAGACAGGATAAGGAAATAGGAGACTGTCTCCTGCTGAATGGCCCTATTCCAGCTTGTTCAATGAATATGCCCCTACTCACTTGGGTTTTTCCAAAGGCTCAGGCTCCTTGCGAGCTTTGCCTACTGGATTCTTCTCAGCTTCTTCTGCTGTGACTAAGTGAAACTCAGCTTCCACCTTGCCCTGGATTGGAGAGATCATACGTAAGCATCCAAAACTGGATTATTTTCAGCAAATCCCAGTGGGATTTGGCTTGTGGAAAAATTATGAAACCAGATGAGAAAATAAAAGGAAATTGATTAAACAAAATAAGACCAAGCCTTTGTAGTTACAAAGAAATCATGAAGGAAAACCCAGACACCAAATCCCTGACTTACACTCCAGGAACGTGAGGCATCCCTGTGGAAGACAGGGGCACCAAGAGATGGAAGTGAACTGGGAGAAAGAGAATCAATTGTATGAGAGTTGAGAAATTGGAGCTAAAGCAGGATTTGAGAGTGCAGCCTATTCACTAAATCCATAAGAAGTACACAATCACCTTCAATCTGAAGAAGGCAATGAACTTAAAGTTGACACTTATTAAAACATTATTCCTGCTGGAATGGACAGAAATATGAAAGAAGGTGAGATTTACGAAAACCCTTGGAGAATCAATGGAAGTCTAGAGAGAGACAGGGAGATCCCCTGAAAAAGGTCAAAGCAGGTGAATTTGTAGAGGGCTATACTATGGGAAGGTGGCTTGCAGCTCTTGGTCTCCAACTACACTGATCCCAGAACTGGGCTGCAATGATGCCCAGGTTCAAATTCAAGCTCCCAAAGTTCTCTGTGGCCATGTGAGCACATCAGCTTGGGTTTGTCTTCATTAGCTCACACAGCTCTGTTTCATGCTGTTTCATGTAGACATGCCCCCAAGACCGTATTCAGAGTTACCTATCAGTAAGTACTTCATGCCTAGATACATGCCTTCCACTTACGAAACAGAGGATCAGAGTTGTCGTTCATTTGCCCTGATTGTCCCTAAATTGCTGCAACAGTACAAAGGACTATTAAAGACAGGTAAAATGGAGAAGTTCTGTTATATACTGAGAATTTCAGCATAGCTCCATATTATACACAGAGAGCACTACAACATTACGAAGAGAAGTTGCACCAGCAAACCCTGAGATAAATGGCTATGTACATGCTGAGTGAGATTTACACCCTGCTGCAGGTCTTGTTACACTAGAGGCTTTAGGTAGGTGAAAATGTGTATATCAACATTTATGTTCTTCTTAGGAAAATACTTCTAATGTAACAAGTCCTGTAGAGTTTGAGGGAAGCTGTCATTTTTCTTTGTATTCCTTTATATCAATTGTACCCTGTCACTAAACCAAAATATATTGGCTTATTGAGCACTCTTCAACAAAAAGAGAAGACTGTGCTCTTTCTATTTCAGACGTGTCACTAGCAAGGAGAAAAACGGTAGACTCCAAAATCAGTTTCTTTGCCCTGGCTGAAGTGAGAAATAAACAGTAAAGAAATAAAGAAGCAGGTGAAATTCCTCCCAGGACTTACTCAGCTGACAGAAAGTTGGCTGGAACCACCTAATTTCCACTCTACCCATCCAGTGTGCTGGGATATGAACAGTGAAAGAACGCAAAGAAAAAGTGCAGAGTGCTCTGTGATTATCTGAATGGGTTCTATGGGGAACCAGTAAAGATGATTTGGACTTTGGATGAGTCCCATGGGTTATCAGTGGTGGTTGTTTTGCAGATGCCATATCCAAAATCAGCATGTGTCTGTCTCAGGATCTCAGCAGAGCATATTAGACCCAGAGAAAAGCTACTCATCTGTAGCAAGCTGCCTACCGTGAGCTCCCCAGCCTTGATGAAAGGCCACCAGCCTCTGACACGCTTCTGCTGAAATATGGAGATCTTGTTTTCTTCACTTGCTGCCACAACCATGCCCAGGTCACAGCTCTTGGATGTCTTTGCTGCTCGAGGAAATCCATTCAGGTTCAGCTCAAGAGTGCCTGGAGGGAGAAATGGTGTGATAACTCTCAGAGACCAGACAGACATGGAAGCGTTCAGACAGCAGCTCCTAGGTGGGATACATGGAGCAGCAGCTCCAAGAAATGTGTAAGTTTGCAGTGTGGTGCTTCAGAGAAGGGCAAGTAAAAGTTGGGTCATACACTGCTTTGTATGTACCTCTACAATACACAGGTCTGATGAGACCTCAGGTGAAGTTCAGGCAGTTCCATTACATACTTACCCAAGAAATCATCTGAAGAGAGTCTTTCAAAGTCCCACACCTGAAGCACCAGCTCAGCAGGTATTTTGTGCTCTGTCTTTTCCAAGGAAAATATGTTTTCTCTTTTACTAACCACCATTTGTTTCTCTGCTGGGAGGTAGTGGAACGGGAACACAAAGCGCCAGTTGAAGTTACCCTCTCCTGTCAAGGAGTTGTAATGTACGTCTGTCTCCTGCTTGTCCTCTTCCAGGCCCTTTATCCACCTATGGCAAGCACTGCTGTCAGCCGGGGAGCTTGAACTGTGGTTATCATTGGTTACAGGCATGATCATTTACTAATTCCTACCTAATCAGTAGGAGGCAACACACCATCCAGGACTGTTACACACACCAACAATCAGCTGGCCACTTGCTATTGGCCAAGATCTTTGTCTTCCTTGGGACAGGCAAGACAGCATCAGTCATTTGCCCACTAGTAATCACCCTGTATTCATGTTGTGCCACTCTAATAAATCTGTGACAATGTTCCAAAACTGATTTCAGTGCTCAGTATTAGAATCTAAATTGTTTTCAGTTGCTGTTTGGGGGTACAAACATGGCATAAGTATGGTCGGAAAAGTCTCTAGTTTTCCTTGTGATTTTCTCTTGATTTCTGCTACAATATGAACCACATCTGATGTGCAATGCTATGGTACAAAAGGACAATGCTTTCCTCAACATAATCTTCTCTTCTGAAGAGCTCCACTGAGGTTATGATCCAGCTAGGTGTTTTAGTTCTGAAGATGATTTATCACAGCTTGAGTAAAGATCAACATTTTGTGCTTGCATTCAAAGAGTGGCTTTTCCCCTGCAAGCCCCATTATTTCAAAAGGGAATTGGGAAAACCAGTAACAATATACCAAGCACAGCACTGCACCAGTGAAATTCCATGCTTCATGACAGATTCTGTGCCATGTACACTGCCTGAACATAATGAGATTTGTGTCCTCATCATTAACACACAGAAGCAGTTAGTTTTCCCCTCCTGCCTTTCCCTGTCAGACTGCTCTGACACTGGTAGTGATGTCCTCATGTTGTCACACAGCTCGGCACAAGGACTGGCTCCTATTTATTTCCTCAATTTTTCAAACTCAGAGCTACTCTGCTACTGCTCTGGACACCTTAGTTCATTGCTGAGTTGGCTATATCTCTGTGAACTCCAGTGGTGTTCTGATAGCTCCTCTCAGGGAACTGCAAGGGGAGGTTTGTTCAGCCAGTGTGTGCAATAACTGCAGTTGCAGCATGCTGAGGACTACATGGTTGTATTAGTGCGTGCTTCACTTGGGCTAATTTCACCTGCTTTAAAGGAGTTGTACCATTCGTGGTGCCCCACACAGCTTGGTCAGAGCTAACTCAAGTTTTCCTACTAAAATGTGTGTAGATATACCCTACAGAGGAGTAAGAGCTGCTACCAGGCTGCCCTGTCCTTATGCTTCCTTTGGATTTGTTATGACGTTCACATGATTTCCAGAACCTGCAAAATGGAAAATACCCTCTTTTCTCTGCCCCGTTAGTCCCAGTGCTTCCCTCAGTGGTTAGTGGCAATACAGCAACAGGTTTTTAGGGAAAATCATTTTGCCATATTTCTAGTGTCCTACAAACTCAGATTTTTCCAGGACTCCACAATGATGCAACTCGTATTAACATATAATCCCACTCTTTAATAGTGGAAACAGCAAGAAACCTAACACCAGTCTCAGACCTGAGATTTGCAATGCTTCTTATTTATGCCATAATTTCCCCCCAGTCTGTCTGCTACCTTTATTCAGATACTGCTCAGAAGCTCAAAGTGCAGAGCAGTACTCCAAAACAGGAAAGCAACTTGAAGAAATAACCTGCTGCAATCTCAGGAAAGAGCCAAGGTTCGAGTGTCAAACTCCCCTTTCATTCTCTCTTTTCATTTTATCTTTTACTTTTTATCCCAGTAACATCTGTGAAGCTGTGATAGGCATTTAGTATGCAGCAAGAAGAAGTTGAAGAGCAGAAAGCCCGCATTTGGTGTTCTCAGCACGGCCATGGTCATTCACCCACACATTCCCTACACGAGGTCAGGAAACATTTCCAACAGAGGTAGGCTGGCAAACACCTGCTTTAGTTTTTAATGTGGTCATCATTCCCCTTTCTCTGATTATGTCAAACCTCTCTGGATCTGTGTGAGCTTTTACAGTGCAGGTCCTGTAAGTGATCTCTGCTCAGCTGTTGGCTTGGTTCTCATCTTGTGCCATCTCTGCTTGAACAGTAAGTAACGACCAGTGTCATTTCAGTTACTGGATTTTAGGATGCCAAAAAAGAAGCAGTGTCAAATATAAATGAGTAATTTGAGCAGCCATTTAGAACAAAGTACCAACGTTACAGAAACAACCTATATTCTCATGACATTTTTGTTGTCTGAATTTTGAATGAAATATTACATGTTCTCTTGAAGACAAGTCCTGAAAAACTTACCCTTTTACATAGATATCACTTGATTTTTGTCCCGTAAAGATATTTTCATCTTCTAGAATTACATCCTCTGTATTCCAGATTATTACCCTCAGTTCATAGCTGAAAAAGAAAACAAAGTAGCCCTGTATACACTCAAGCTCTGGTCAGACACTAATGTAAACCCCTATCAAATCATACTTTTAAAAGTGAGAAATGTTGTATTTTTGCAAAACTCTTAAAATAGTATCAGCCTCAGATTTCTTCTGTTTACAAAAGTCTAGTGATAGAGTGAGCATGTGGTTCCTTTCAGCACTTGGAGTGTGCTGGATTACAGCAGGGTCACTGCCAGTTTTGGAGGGATGGAAAATTCCTTGGTTTTTATGTGCCTGTTCCTTTTCATTTCTTTCCACAGAAATGCTGCAGTGAAACAAAGCAAAACTGGTATGAACAACATCACCAGAGAAGTCTGCAAAACAGTGAGCATCTTGCTAATAAAACCCAGAGCAACCTGTGAGGTGCTTTTCAGTAGAAATGCCTAAAAACATTGTGTTTGGTGCAATCCAGTGTATTAAAAGGGAAGAGAAGCAGTCTTTAGAGATATTTTCATTTAAACAAGTACAATCATCTTTAGCAAGCCACGGTAAAAGGAACTGACATTTTCCCATCTTTTTCACTCCCTATATACAGACATTTATAGGGGCCACACAAAGCTTTAGAAGCTTAAACTGAAATACAGATGTTGCAGGTGACATAAAAAATTATACTTAAAAATCTAGGTATGCATTGAGTCATTGTATGAATTGCAAAATGAAAAGATCCCCAAACTTATGTTTGAGAACACCAGTGAATGATTTTTCTGATACGACATGTGTTGTCTTCATAATAGCCTCAATCTCAAGTGTGAAATAGTTTGCCTTAGAAGTTACCAAGTACCCTATGTCATAGAATCATAGAATCAATTAGGTTGGAAAAGACCTTTAAGATCATCAAGTCCAACCATTACCCCAGGACCAAGACCAGCTGCCAAGACCAGCTCTTAAGGACATGTTGACTACGAAAACCAAGCCTCCACACACTGGGCAAAGAAATCTTCATTTGCTGTGCTCCATCAGAGCCTTGTTCAGTTGTCAACCAGAAATGTTTCCACAGAGTGTTTAAAGTCTTTTGGAGCCTGCAGCCTGTTCTGCTGCAGCAAATAAGCATTTCACAGCAAAATATGTAACTCATCCTTGCATGTTTACTTTCTTATAACAAATGGTTTGACAAAACTTTTCCCTGCTTTTGTAGACTACATAAATGGCAGCAACAGTTTGTTTTCATGGGTATGGTTGGTTTTAAAGCTACTTGGATCGGACAATTCTTCTTGTTAAGGAGCTTTGTAGACAGTTCTGATCTGAAGAAAGTAATTGTTACAAGGACTCTTACTTTTGCCAAACCTTGGCTTATGTCAAAGGAAAGGAAAATAAATAAGTTTTTAATGACGTTGTTTCTTGTTCAAACATAAATACAGGAATAGTACCTGATGATGCTTCAGACATAAAATTCTCAGGAAAGGTCTTGCTGAAGTAATGGAATAAAGCTGATACAGACAGGCTGAGAACTCTGTTGCTTATTTTTGTATTTCATTTGCATCCAGTTAGAATGAAGGACCATGTGTAGTGCTCTATATAAAGCAGCATAAGTATCTGTGTGAAATCTGAGAGGTTATTCTAAAAGTATCTCTTCTATCTGCTGCTGCTTTATGTGTTCCTTGGTCTTGTCTTTGCACAAAGTGATGGAAATGCGATAGGTTGCATTTCCATTGCAAGACGTCAACCGGGGTCAAGTAAATTATCTGGCTGAAAGAGGTAGTGAAATTGGAATGACTTCTTTCAGCTCAACAAGCGGATGATAACATCAGACACGTTAAGGGACTCCTGCCTCCAGCCACTTGCAATCTCTATATGAAAAAAAGGGATATCTTTCTAAGAGAGATTTGTGATAGTCCTTGATGAAAAAATCACCAACAGTTCTTTGAGTTGTCTAATGGAGGAGACTGAACTAGATGCTCTGGTTTGACTTGAAGTCATGTGAACCTAGGGAAACTTTTCTCAGGATTACAGCAGTTTGTTGTGGTAGTTCTTTTTATAGTTCTTTCCATAGTTCTTTCTAGACACTTGAGGAAGACGCAGTCTTTGAAGACTTATGCCACTGTGCTGGAAGGAAAGTACAGAGTATTACCCTTTGGGTTTTCTTGGTGAAATGTCCACTGGGGGTCCTGGCAGGGGCATATCTTTAGGAAACATGTCAACCCACATCTGTACACGACCCTTGAAAGCAAAAAGATAAACATATCTGTAAACCCTGTTTAGAGAGACTTTAAATGGATTTAAATGTAGTTTTGACATCCAAAAACCACTGCTTCCTCTATAAGCACCAGCCAGCTCACTATCCTGTAACTATGATCTAATCTATAAACTTACTATAAAATATTTTTTTTCCATGCTATTGTTCTATCAATCTCTCAGGAATTTGGTGAAATTGAAATTGAGCTCAAACACTGGCAATTTCAAGGTAGATTCCATATAAAAATAGTATGTGATGAACAGAAAAGAGCCCCATAAGTCTAAATACAAGCAGAGTTTGTGTTAACTTAATAAAGTAAAGCATTTAAAAGCATGAAAATATGCGATTGCACCTTGTGTGATCACCATGTATTTAAGTAACTGGCTCTATACATACATGTGTGACAGTTTCCAGGTTGATACTGTACAAAATCACATGTATAGTACAACACTTGGATGCTGTTTCTGTGCGTTTGCAGATGCAAATAAAAACCACAATAACTGGAGGAAAAGAAAACTGCTCCTGGGTCTACCATCACCACCACCTCTGAGCGGCTCTACCTGTTCTATGCCTGGCTTATCCTTATGGTACAGAGGCCGAGTCTCAATGTGCTCTGGGACCAGTTTGTACCCAGCTCCAGGAATTTCTTCCCAAGTATGTAAAACCTTTAAGGAGAGGTGTTCATACGATTCTGTTGGCTCCTCTATAGCAAAAAGTAAAACAAAAAGAACAAAGGCAGCTGAATTATAATGTTGAATCCCTTGGTAAAATGTTCCATTAATTATTAAAGATGGTCATTAAAAATTTGCTTTAGTTAAAGTAAACGTTTTACGAATTATTCCAGCTAAGTAACGAGAGGTCTTGAAATACATTTGATTCTTGTAAATAAGGGTACCCAAAGGATAACTGGAGTATTGGAACTTAGGCAGCAGTTTATCTGTAAAACACAGCAAATAATTTCACTATTACAACCAGCAGTTTTTCACAGGAAGGTGGAGAAACTGCTCTTACAGAAAACTGCAAATCTGTTTTTTTGCAGCTCACAGAAGACAAGGAAACTTAGATTTTGATGGAGCTGGCAGTAAATAGGCACTAGTAGTTATATCTACACTCCATTTTGCCTTGTGATGGCAACAGCAAAGACCCCCCTGGAGAACCAAATCACACCTCAAGGGAAGAGGGTTGAAGTCCATGGGCAAGAACATGTCACCTTCTGATGTGCTCAGCTTGGCCACTGAAGGAAGTGAAACCCCAGAGAATGGCACCTCTAGGAAGGATCAATGCTAATACTGAAAGCAGGGAGGATACTGGAAAGCAGAGAAAGCCTTTTGAGCTCTTGAGCTTCTCTTTCCTCCTTTTTTGTGTGGGCTCTACGCAAAAGAACACAGATTACTGAGGAGGGGTGTCTTCTAGATTAGGAGAGAAATACACAGGTAAGAAGCAAATTAAGACTTCTCTGTGTCAGGAAACTGTTATGAGTTTTCCTGTGGGTGCTATCTCTGAGGTTTTGGTAGTTGACAAAAGGCTTGTTTGGGATTTAAAGAGTTGGTATTAAACCCTTCGTAATGGCCACAGCTACAGCCTTTGCAGGCTGTTGGTACTGCTACAATGCAGTTGAAGAATGATGAAGTACTTCATTACCATTCTCATCTTCTGTGAAGACTGTTTGTCCCTTAAAGACTTTTGTTCCTACTTGTATCTCCCCTGGCCGCATGAACGGTCCACTGATTCTGTAGTCCTTACACAGCTTAGTGAGGATCTCACTTGGTTTGGTAGCATCTCGCCATGCATTGTACCCTTCTCTGCAAGGAGGGAACAGAGAGTGAAAAGAAATGGGTGAGTTTGCATTTAGCAAAGTGCACTGACTAATCAGGACTTCCCATGAGGAGGTTTGCTTTGTGGTCAGTGGCCAAACTTTCCCCTTGGTTGTCCAGCACTAGCTCTTATTTGAGACACCCTCTCTGCCTGCTCAGGTTGAAGCAGCCTTACCCATAGCTTAGATGAAGTAGCCCAGGCATTGGCATGCTCCCCTAAAAAGAAAAGGACCAGAGCTCATTCCCTGTTTTACCTAAAGGATTCAAGCTACATGTTCCACCTGCAGTTAAGGAGAAGTGTTCTGTGGCTCCCACATGCAGAGGAGAAGCTGATATTTGGGACCTGGAACAAGCTCATGAGGAAATACATCACACTGGAGACTGACCTGGCAAAGGAAGCCTTGGGGTTTTGTCTGTGCTCCTGGATTTCTTTTCTGCATTGCCTGCCTTTTGTTTGTTGGTAAAATAAAGAAACAACCATAGGAGAAGAACCCCAAACCCACATGTCCCAGGCCAGTGCTCTGCCCTAGGCCAGTGGAGCTATTTTAGTTTTACTTTTCTTTGCATTAATTCATCTTTGTCTGCAATACCTTTGAGAAGGCAGCCATATGGCAGTGACTAGGAGCTCAGCATCACTGCCCTGTGGCTCATCTCTGCTACAGAGGCCATGCCAGCATCCCCTCTCTGCTCCTGCTTCCCCCAGGCCCATCGCAGCCCCATCAGCCCTGTTCCAATCACTCCAATCGCAGCTGAGTAACGGAGAACAAAGTAGAGTCCTGTCATAACTTCTCTGGTAGGTTTTTTATCACTTCCCCTTTTATGCCTATCCGAAGGCAATTTATTAAGCAGGTATATGTTACACATAGGCTGGTTACTATCTAAAATACCTGGTGAACAAACAGTGCTGTTAGTTTTAAAATCCCCACTCCCTACTGAGGCTGGCAGCTGCCCAAAGCCACTGTTAATCTCTTGGGTGAATTTGAATTAAAATACCTCCTGTGATGCTTTAGTGCTGAAGAAAGTATAATACATAGGCACATCTGGAATTTCTCTTCCAGTCAAGTGACTCGCTGTGTGCGCTGTTGCTGTCTGAAGAGGTACTTACATTTCATATTGACTTTGTAAGCCACAGGTAGCTCGATGCCTGCTGTAGAAACGGTTTTCCAAATCGATTTTAGTCTCTCCAATGAGATCATCTGTTCCCACGAAGTCATGGTCATAGATCAGGACTGTGAGCAAGGAATCCTTGGGGAATGTAGCTTGGATTTCAAATGATCTACGGCAAAAATTGAGACCTATGTGCAGTCAAATCAGTTTTGAAGCTTAAAAGGTTAAGTTAAAAATACTGAGTAAACAACGTGTGGACAGTGTCACTTTGAATAACCAGTACGGAGGGGGAGTTTGATAGTGGGTTTTTTGTTTCAATTAATTACCTGAACATACTGGAAACACACAGTACAAAACTATTTTCTTTCTCCTGCTTCCCTATCAAAATCCCCAGATTAAATATTGAATAATGGAATCTCGGGTCACTTTCTAAAATGATCAGGCAAAAGTTCTAAACAAGTGTCAAAAAAGCAAAGATCAGAACTCCCTTTTCACTCAGTGCATTTTCCAGGTATAGAAATCGTTGCTGAGATGTTACAGATGCTGAAAATATAAAAGTGATTTAAAAGAGACTTGACAAATTAGTGGAAGATGGGACATCCTCAGCAGCACAACACTGGCTCTGGATTTCTACAAAGCAAAAAAGAGATCTGTTTCCTGAAGGATGAGTTCTTTCCTTATTCTCCTAGGGGCCAAAATCAATATTTTAGCAAGAGCAAAGCAGTTTTTGGAGAAGAGAGATGTTTGAAAACAGTCTGGGATTGCTGGAGGTCAGTGGTGCCATGCTGACCAGGGTTTCTAGGATGACAAGCAGTAGTTACTGTGACTGATGCTACTGTTGTGAAGAAGTTGCTTGTCCAATCACCCCAGTGTTGTCACTGGCAGCAGCAAGGACTATACAAATGAACAGCTCATTCCTAACGTTTTCTAAAGCAACCATAATGGTGATTTCCCATTCCATGTATACACACCTATACTGCCTGTGTTTTATCATGATGATGGTTCGGCTGCAACCTCTGCTAAGGAGATTAAACCATAGAAACTGAGATGGCATGCTATGGAGGGACTGCTCTACTCTTGTCTTTTCTCCTTATGCTGTTTTTTGAGTCTCTGCTTTTGCAGAGAGGACCCTGGCCAAGGGAACTTTCAGTCCAACCCAGTATAGTTTCTCTGTCTTAGTGTTCTAAAAGAATAACTCCCTCCCAATTCAAAAACATTTTCAAGCTTCTTAAAATAGGGAACTTGCTGGCAAAAACACAGCCATTGACATTAACAATATAAATAAGCATTAAATATTGAAAACACAAAGTTGGTGTTTACTGACAGCTTGCCCCTGGCTTACCCATTCAGAAGGCTCTGCGGGTTCAAAAAACTAGGGGTTTTGTCCTAGTTCTAAAATCATGAGATTTATTTGGCATTTATTCAACCTGAAACAGCAACAAAGATTGTGAAATCACACTTCAATGGGCTGATATTTATTTCCCTTGAAACTCAACAATTGCATTAATTAGCACAGGCAAGATCATTTGTTGCCTCATTTCCTCTTATGCATTGTTCTGCAAAACCTCTCGCAGCTTGCATTCTGTGATGTGTTATGACTGGTGTGAAAATTAAAGCATTTATTATCACACAGGATGATAACAGTTCTCAACATTTTAACCAACAGAATTACAAAACATCCAAACAGGCAAAAATCAGTATATAAAACCCACTTTGCAATCGTAACATCAATAGTGGTGGCAAGTGATAAAGCAGGAATCATCCCTGAATAAGAAAATAAGAGATCACTGACCTTCCAAAAACTGGGTTTAGCTGCTTGGGGATGTAGTTTTCCCTGTCTTTAATTTCTGTGTTGCCCAGTCTCAGCACAATGTAGGGATCTGACTTGCCATCTGGATCAGCTGGGCTGAGGTTAAATGCCTGTTAGGGAGAAAGACTGTGTCCTCAAGAAGTTTGTCAACTCTGGACACCCATTTCTAAAACACAAAACATTGCCTGAATTATGACCCAAAAAATTTCTACCACATAGGTAAGGATTTTAGAAGCTTCACTGCAAAGACACTGGAGGTAAACTGAGTTGAAAAGAAACACCCAAGTTATTCCAAGGTTAAAAGAACATCTGCCTACTTACTGCCACAATATAAACTCTGATGAGGACTTTGACGGAGTGATTTGGTGGTATCCCTTGCAGGATGCGGGGCTGCCCTCTGTCCAGCAAGCTGTCATCCTTAGGACTTGGGTATATGCAGAAGGAGCCCTGGTAACATATTGTAACAGAC
The DNA here is from genome assembly GCF_033783945.1 of Neopsephotus bourkii. NCBI lineage: Eukaryota > Metazoa > Chordata > Aves > Psittaciformes > Psittacidae > Neopsephotus > Neopsephotus bourkii. The sequence continues at coordinate 11,627,326 of NW_026902105.1, read as the reverse complement.
AATACATTGTCTTTTATCTCCCTCGAAAACAGACCAAGTTCAATATGAAGCCAACTCTCTGAACGCAAAGAAAACATCATTGAAGCAGCCTGCACTGCAGTATAGACGTATACACAAGTCCTTTTATGGCAGCACTCAAAGAGACCACAGACTTCAGTGTGATAAACATCATCTTTTAAAATGCTCCTGCTCTATAATCAAATCATGGTACAATCACTATGATTGCAAGAAGTACTTGCATGCCCTTAGCTCTCTAGTTTCTTATTTAAAGGCACTAACACCTGCAGGTGTTCTAAATCTAGTTTTCTTAATATTCTAAAAAATACTATTTTGCCCTTAACTGTAGATTTGCAAATTGGTAACTCCACTGAGTGAGTTTCACAGCAGTGCGAATGGAATCCAACTGTATTTTCGCAACCACTCTACAACTCATAAATCAATATTAACTCACACTGAGTAGCTCATACTGCCTGAAAGCAACTAGCAGGTCATTTGAACAGAAATTTGCATTGCAAACTAATTGAAGTATCAATGAGTTTAATCAGTTCCTCTAAACTACAAAGTTCTTGAAATCCTATTAACATTATTTGTGCTTGGAACTGTGTTTTCAGATTGCCTGATGGTGCCCTGGATCAGGCTGTGCAAGTGTTTCCAACTGGAGTAGCTGTAAGGGCCTCCACTTAGATTACTGAAAAGTACATATAAGACGCTGTAGCTGATACTGCAGTAACTAAGTTGCGTTAGCACAGTTTTGATTATATAAGAACTCTCTTCTTCTTCTTCTTCTGTGATTTAAAACTCTTTTGTAATTCACTGTTTCAAACCAGCAGTGAACACGTGATGCTGAATGCTGCTTTCATCTATCAAATAATAGGAAAGGAAAATATGACTCTAGATTCAACAAAAGAGATAATTCTATTTACAATAGACTGTCAATGTCTTTTTTTTCATCTTTTGTCTATCCAAAATATGCATGAAAACATAAAGTCTCCAAATTATTGCCCATTTAATCAATGTTAAAGCTCACCTTAAATTTTCCTATTATTCTGTCTTCAGAGTCAGCATGAACTTCATCATTGGATTTTCCTCTTAAGAGCTGGAAAGTTTTCACCCAGTCCTCAAAGTTATTAAATTCACTCTCCAAGTCTCCTTCATAAATCTTTGAAAAAAGGAGAATGCTTATTTTTTGTGATGTAGTGAATATATTTATAGCAACTTTTTATTACAGGGTGCCTAGAAATCCATTTTGATTCAAAATACAGATTTTAATAAAACCAAGGTTTTGCAAAGTCCTTCAGGAAAAAAAGTTAATTCCCCACCTAAAACAGGAACAGTTTTGTCCTTAACCAAAGTCCCTCCCAACTACTGGAATAGCACATTAAATCAGCAGGTAGAAGTATCTCTGCGGGGGGTGGCTGGAATGAGCATTTGCAAGCACTAGTGTGGGTGAAAAACTGGATGTGTTGCTCTTTGCTTCTGTTTCATCTCTACAATGCACTGTAGATGCACTTCTTGATGTACTGATCCATTCTGTTAGGTTAATGTGTCACAACATGAGAGCAAAGCAGACAGTAATAAAGTCCTGTGGGGACAGAGCTTTAGCATAGGCAAAAAGACCAAATAATTTTTAAAATAATGGGGTTTTTTTTTCAATACTTCCTTCCCGTAATTTATCAAGTGTTATTCTGTGGACTATTGCCATCTCTTAAAAAATGGAAATGGCAGTTTCAAATTCCCGTTTATTCAGCTACAGTCTAATCCATCAGTCCTAATCCTTTCAAACCTCTTCATCTCTCCTGTGATTTTGTATGACGTGCATAGTTTTCTTTGAATTCTTCCTATCATTACACAACCAAATTCTAATGCAAGCTGAATTTTACCTCCCCAAGAGGAGGATGCACAAGCAATGGCAGCAATGCCTTCCATACTCTTTTTAAAGTCATTCTTAGTAGCCTGCAATATTTCCAACATGAATTTTGGCATTTCCAAATTTAGTGGTTTACCAGCAAACAACAAAACTGAATTTTCACTAAAGTCTCCCCAGGTATGCTTATACTGGTCAATTGAAGGTCTGAGGCCAAGCTGGCCACATCTGCTGTACGAGGCCCTGGTTTCCTCTGGGCCCCAATGTGCTGAAGTGCATTATCACTATCATTTTGTGGGTTTTATTCATTTTAAAGTCTCTGAAATAAATGTAAGGAGGGTTTGCTAAATTCAGCTGCTGATGCCAAGCTTTGGGAAGACACTAATAACAGTCTTACTTCTCACTTACTTCTCCCTTACCTGCAGTGTTGCTAAGTTTGGAGTTTCTTTCTGTTTCCTCTTCAGTGCCTTTTCCTTCTTCTTTTTGTCTGGCTCCTCTTCTATGATCAATGCAATGTGGTCAGAAGTTTGGTTATCTGTAAAGAGTTCATGACATCATGGGTTTTAGTTAGCAAAGCACATGAAGTGCTTCACACTCACTCCTCCTCGCTCCTTCTCTATTCATTTTATTACTGCTAAGCATAAGTCTTCTCTTTTCCCACCACTCCTCCCAGGCAGAGAGGTGTCATATTATCCTCTCTGTGGCTAACTGTCTTCAATGATAAGCTTGGTGGACCATCACTAGTGATGTGTATCACTCCTTCCTTGCTTCCTCCTTTAAAACAGAAATCACCTCAATCATTGGTGAAGTGCAGTCAGCTCTGGCATGGGAAGATACTATAATTCTGATGAGCTGTGGAGGAAAGAACCCAGTATCTGGTAGTACTCTGTTACCAGACATTGAGTGCTGACAGTAAAATAGTAGAGAAGTAAAGTATTGGTATTGCAAAATAACAGAAAGATGCAAACAATTTACTCACTCTCTTCAGGTTTTCCCTCACTGGAAAATATTCCTTTAGCCTTTCAAAAGAAAAAGATGATGGACAAACTCCTCATTATGCATGTAATGCCAAAAAGGAATCATTCATCAGTAAATCTACTTTTACAACATTATTCACCCATGAGAGTTTTGGCCATTCTGGGTGACTTACCTTTTGCATTTTGAGCACAGAAGCATAGTATTTTGACCACCAGTCAATAACATTTTCAGCTGATTCGTCTGCAATTGTTCTTTTTCTCCTCTTTGTTGACCGTCGGATGGATTTTTTCATATCCTATCAAAGCATGGGGAAAATACTATTGAACTTTAGAACTGATCAAAACTCATCACCTGAATCATGACATCAAGCATGAATAGATGTATATGAAGAAAATTTCAACCTCTAAGAGCTGAATAAAATGAATTATGAATTATATGTCTCTGTCTTTTATTGCTAGACAGTTCATCATAGAATCTTAGAATCATAGAATAATTTGGATTGGAAGGGACCTTCAAAGGTTATCTAGTCCAACCCTCCTGCAATGAGGAGGGACATCTTCAATTAGATGATCATCATATTATTAAAGCTATTTCTGTATTGCCTACTGATGATGCCAGAACTTTAAACATTTAAGATATTGCTACAGGATGAGCCACTAAAACAGGCAAATCTACACAGAGAAATAGGTAATGGTGTTTTAAGGGATGTGAACATTCAGATACAAATTGGTTTCTCCCACTTAAGTCTGCAAGTATTCGAAGAACTCCCATTACTACTTTATTGCCTTTTGGAAGAACAAAGTTCTGAAAGTTGTGCAGTTTAGCTGTTCTCTTCTTATAAAAAGCTAAAATCTGATGCTGAAGATCATCATGTGGCAAACCTTACTAACTTCACTCTTGTCCAAAGATTGGCCCTTGTTAAAGAGTGTTTTATCCTATGCCCTTGCAGAGAGTTGTTAGTTGGGCTGGGGAGATCAGAGCAAAGGCAGATCATTGGGAATGATACCTAGACAAGTGGGAATGATAATTAATATAACACAGATAGTTGAATTACAGGTTCACTTGAGGACTCTTTTCTTACTATAGTTTGCTGTTGTACATTAAAACTGTTCTGTACCAAATGAAAGATCCAGTCTGGTGTGTACGTCTAGGGATCATGATAGTCCTGCAGTTTCTTTGACAGCCTAATTATGAAGGATGCAGGGAACATCTGACCACTGAAACATCAAAGCTTATAGAGGTATGCTTTACGTAGCTACAGAAACGCTTCTGAAACACAGCTCAGTCCTGTAGCCTCTTCTTTTATTGTTGCTAATAAAAGAGTATGATGAGTGAAACTACAAAGGGGGAGTATGCGCATCTGAACAAAAAATCACGGCAGTCTAGAGCACATACTGCTTTGTAAACACCATGCTCACCAGAATTGCTTTGTTTTCCTGTACTTTCTTATCTTCTATCCACAGACTGACACCAGTTTTATACTTTGACCATAATATCTTTTGGAAACAGAGTTTCTGCTCCACATTTGTACAGCATCTAACACAAGGGAGCTTTCATCCCTGCCTAAATGCCATAGACACAGAAACAGTCGTTCACAGTGAGACTTTCACAGTTAAGTAGATCATTCAAGGCCAGTAAAAGAAAAAAATCCTACTACCCTAGTAGTACTTGCCCGTGAGATTACAATCTTAGCACAGAAGGAATGAAAGGAAGTATCTATCAATAGAAATAAAGAAATGATGTGGGGTCAAAGGTGTATTGCTAACTAATTCTCTCAAGGGCCAGCAAGATAGTGTAGCAAGTAACATCAATACCCAGAATCTTTAATCCTGAGTAAAGTAAGAGAATATTATTTTAAAAGGAAGGGCTGAAGTCTGTAAGACTGCAACAAAGAGTTAGCTGGCAGCTCCAGGTACACCCACCTTCTGTTTTCTTTCTTTCCCTGGTTCAGAGGCAGAGTGCTCTGGGTCAGTGGTAGGAACTGTTGCAAGATATGGGTCTGGCTCCAGCACTGTACATTGACCCTGCTCCACCTCAGCATAGGTATGATCAGCTAAAAATGGTTCTTCTTGGAATAACTCAGCAGCCTGGGATGTCTCAGATGAAGCTGAAACTGAAACTTTGCAAGTTAGGTAATATTTTTGCCAGAGATGCTATCATCATGTTTGGTAATCATCAAATGATCCTGAGTTAAGAGTTTGACCCTACACAGTTAAGCATACCTTCTATGTACGTGCCTAGTATTAAGCCTCCTAGTAGGTCCTTTGTCTTTTTATTTGGGATCAGGACTGGACATTTACCTTTGTCAGTTTCTACAATGCGTAGTCTGTTTGGCATGGCTTGAGGACTCAACTCGGTTTTATGTAGGAATTGCTTAAGGCAATTGATGGTATGTGTCCCAACAAGAGTACTCCTCCCAAATGCTCTCCAGTCAACCACGCAGATGCTTAGTGGTGGATGCAAGAGTTCATTTTCAGGCAGCTCCTAGTGGAGAAGAACAGCAAGCAGCATGAGAATTATAAATATAGAATATGTGTAGAATATTTGTTATGCACAACAATGAAGCTTTACTCTTCCCTCCCTTCTACTTCTCGTCTGTTAACATACTCAAAATGCAAACTACGTACAGCATAGGCAATACAGTTCTGTCCACAGTTTTCTGAGAAGTCTGGAGAAAGCCTTGTCCTTAGGAATACAGAATGGACTGTGCAGATTGTGCTACTGAGTTGAGTCCCATGTTGTCATATACAAGCATCTCTTGTTAGAATAAACTGGGACAATCAGTAATGTTCAGAAGGAGTGAACACTGTGTTGGAAATTGTAAGTCTTAATGCCACTGATGCTTTCTTGGAGGCCATTAACCCTATCTGCCTCAGTTGGCCAACCATGAGGTGTGGACACTGGGTGGTCGGGGTGTATTACAAAAGGCAAAACAGCTCTTTGGACATGTGTTGTACAATGAAAGCCAAAAATACTGCAGCAACCATACTTTGGTATCCAGTTTAGTGGTCTGATGTCCTCTTGTATTATAAATAAACTTCTTCCCTTTTGATGCTAGCAACTAGGCCAAATTGAACAGATTACTTTTTTCTGATGCTGATCTTTGTCTGCTGAAAGTACCAACTCTTATAACTCAGCTGACAAATTCCCAGACTGTAACAGCAATATGAAAAAGTCCAGAGCTCATGAGCCAGAAATGATCAATCCCCTTAACAGCCCAGTAACACACACATGAAAACTGAAAGAATTGAAAGAAAGTGGAGGAAACTGAGCACTACCCATTAAAAAGGAAAAGGAAGAGGAAAAAGTATTTAAAATAGGCCTGTTATCTGTCAACAAGTTCCAACCTATCAGTATAAATCTGATGGCGACATATTGGGACATAACATGAGGAACATCATCTTCTTTTATCGTGTGGTTGTAGCAGAAGTCTTTTAAAGCATCTTCAGATCAGTAGCTTTTGCATAAGAAGTGATGTCTCCTAGTGTTTAATCATGACACAGAGGAAAGTATTTATCAAGAAAGGAAGGAAATTAGTAATTAACACCTTGCCTAACCAGAGAATGGGCAGGCAAGGAGCAGCATGCTGTACGCACCACTTCAAACCAGTCTGCAAAGCCACTGAAATTGGGATTTTTCTTGTAGCTCTGGATGACAGAGGATTTCACTCCTTTTCCTGCACACTCAATGAGGACCTGGGGGCGATCTACAGAGAGGAGCTGGACTTTCTTCAGCTCTCGAACACCCCAGAACAGGACCTGCAAAGAGAAACATCAGTAGTCTGCAGAGGCCCCTCAGTCTAGAAGCCACTGCTGGGATCGCATCACCTCATGTCCATTTGGGAATGCAGGACTACCAGGAAAAAACAAACTACTTGACTCTGATATCTAATAAACACCAGGATTAATGGTGGAAGTTAAAACATTTAATAACATTTAATTGTTATCAAGGAGTTATTGCCAACAGCAAGCCATAACAATCACATTTGCAAAAGCTGTCTTTTCAGCAGGGCAAAGGGACTATTCATCTAAACAGCAGGGGCTCAGTTTGTTCTAAGTGTCAGAGCTGTTGAAAGAGCTAACAAATCCCATATGAGCAGAGGTGATTAACAGAGGTTTGCCAGCTGAGCTAGCCCTCAGGTCTGCAATGGATGGTGGGAGGTCTCCAAGCAGCTTTCCTTTAAAAGACCATGCACCGGGTCTGAAGGACAAAAAGGAGACTGGGTGTGCAAAATAGGGATCTGCGGGAAAAATGGGACTTTATGGGACACACACTGGGAGGCCCTGAAGGAGAGGGTTGCGGCACCAAGGGATGGTTACTTACAGCTGGTGAGGGAAGCTGTGAGATTTATGAACCTGAAATGAAGATTGGGACCAAAAAGGAGCTTGGGGAGCTTCATCGACAACTTGAACGCTGGTCAGGACTGGGATTTGTGTGAGTCGGGGAACGGCAAGGGGCACTAGAGGGGCATGAGGATCAGTGAGATTCTGCTCTGTTGCCAGAGGTCCCTGATTAAAATTGGGGCACTTTTTTATATTTACAATGGTTCCATGGCCTTTTCCACCAGATATAGTTTATAACATCTTAAACGAACAGTTGTGTGATATGCATTCTGTCTTATTTCCTTGTTGGATACCCTCCAGAGTTCATATTTCCCTACACACACATGCATTTCAACTATAAACCTGTTCTCATATTGATTAAACTCCCTGGATTGGGATGCAGTTTCCCTGATTTTCAGTTGCCTGAGGTATCAGACTGAGGAGTGGAGTTGTCCTGGTCTCCCTCCAGAACCAAAGGAGACAGAGATAAAATCCATTCAAGATTTGAATCACTTTGGGAAGGTGTCTGCTCTAATCAGCTGTCCAAACAAGAAGCCTGCAGTGAGGGTGCCTATAAGCTGGGTGCCTCAGAGCTGGTTGGAATGAATATCGCAGCAGTGTAAAATAGAAAATGCATGAGTAGCACAAAGCAATCATGCTGCAGGGGCAGCGAGAATGCACAATACTCAGAGAAACACCTACACTTAAGGATTTCAGTTGCCCTTTAGCATCAGCAGAGTAGTTCATGGGCTTATTTACCTCACAATGTCAGGAGTAAAAGGCGAATACTGCTTACAAAAACTCTTTCCTATGTACAGAGAACAGTTGCTTAACTAAATTATATAGCAGAGCTAATAACTGCTGTCTCCTTTTCAGCAGCTCAATCTCTTGATTGTTGATGGCTAAGCTGGAACTGCTTCTGGGGAAAGGCCACCAGGTAACACAAGCAGGATCTGACAGGAAAAGGGGCAAATAAGCAGGTACTGTGAAAGCTGTGTGATGAGTAACAGGGAGTGGTGAGGCTGGGGAGCATCCAGGCATTACACTGACATGAAAAGCTACCACATTTCCCCACTTTCCAACATAAGGGCATAAGGGGACTTTGGACCCAAACAGTATAAGAAAGGAGGGCAGAGAAGGTGCAAGCGTTTGTATGCAGGGAGGAAACATGGGTTGGCTAAAGTTTGGGACTGAGAAAAAGCATGGGAGGTGGCGGATGCTGACCTTCACTTGTGCTGAGGTGGAAGGGGAAGCTCTCCATCTCCTGCAGACACTTCCCTGTGCTGCACAAGGCACAGGTCCATCAGCTACACTCTCCCATGGGAGAAATCCCTTCCCAGCAGGTCAGGACTGTTATGTCCCCTTTCTAGCCTCAGCTGGAAACACTGCCTTGCATGCCCAGCCTTGGAGAATCTATCTGATCTGAGCTTCCCACATTTATTTTGGGATCCTGATGCTATTTTTAAATGATTCCTTTTGACTGGGATTTTAAAATCATCATCCCTTGTTACAGTTTGATAAGATAATAAATTGAAGCTGAGATTTGGAAATGGAAATAGTCTAAGTAACTTACCTCCACTCTATACTTGCTTAAAACAGGTCTGATGTTAGCTGGGACTGGGTAAAACTGGCCAGCATCTGGTGGATCCAGGGGGGGAAGTTTGTCTGGGTCTGACATAGGAATCTGAAAAATTAAACAGTCTTAAACTTAGGCTGTTTTTTCCTTTTGAAGAACAAAACAGTATCAGAATTATCTGTGAATAGTGCATAGAACAATCAGTTTAATGCAGTTTTACAAGACACATTGCAGAGGACACAGGTTGTGCCATGAGAGGAATGTGACCTGGATTGCTATCTGTCCTGCGGTGATGCTAAAGGATTTGGCAGGAAGGCTCCTTTGTCCTGACAGGACACAGTCTGCCCTAAAGACATGCATTAGAAGCATGGTAATTCCACTTACTAAAAATGAAAAGCTTGGTAACTCTGTTTAACAAAAATCCTGAGCAGATCTGCTTAGAAGACTTTCACCCAGGAAAATTCCAGATCTGACTCTGGTTTTAAAAGGCTGGTAAACAGACAGAAACATCAGCTAAACCACACACTTTCTTGTCAGCTCTATAGAGAAGTCTCAGGGGTATATTTGCATGTATTCCAGAAGCAGTGCTGCCTCCCTTGTCCCAAAAGATGGCAAAACAAAATACAATGCTCTCTTCGTTCACTAAAGAGGGGATTTCAAATTAAAAAGAGGGGAAATTATGGTAAGGTGCTAGACTCTATCCCCTATGTATGCACCATAATGAGGAAATGTTCCACATGGTAGGACATTTCAAGTTTCAGAAAAGAACATAATTAGCCCATCATGCTTAAAAGCATGTTTTATCTTGGGAATATCTGTAAAAAATGTCACCAAGTTCCACATTTTTCCCATTTCAGATTTCAGAATAAACTGTTCCAGGTTTTCATCAGGGAGATGTGTCCTCTAACTGGTGGCTCTGTGAATTCCACTGAAATTCCCTGAAATCCCAGGCATGATACACCCCACTCTAAACTGAAAACTCATTATCTGAAAACTCAGTCTCTCTGATCCAATTCTTATTATTCACCACTTCCTTTTCCTAAGAGTAATGGAAGTATTGAGAGCTTTGAGGTTGCTAAATTCAGGGCCATGTGTTACTCCAAAGAACAGGTTATTGCAGGGGTGGTGGGATTGTCAGTCAGTTGTTTCTCACACCAGGGTCCAATTTACTGGCAAGTGATGGGCAAATGAAGCTCAAAACATCTGAGGGGCTCGTGGTGGTGTGTGCATGGACAATGGCCACTGGCAGGGTGAAAGGAGTGACAGAGGTTGTATGGGGACTATAAGGTCCAATAGCAGAATGATCCTGATCCAGTTGCAATCCACAGTAACTCAACAGGTTGATGGGCCTTGATGGGCTGCTTTTCTGAGCCCTGGCTGTAAAAGTCTAATGTTCAAGAAAGTCTGGTTTACCTCCAGAAGCTCAAATGTAGCAAGAAGGTCTCCTCCGGAAAGATTTCCACAATACACTGGGTGGTAAGACAGTTTAGGTGGTTCATAGTTTTGATCAGCAAGTCTCACCACAGGGGCAGCCACTGTAGAACCAATGTATTCTGCCTTACCCTAAATGAAGGAGAATACAGGCATCAAATTCATTTGAATTTCACAGCTATCACAGGAGCCAGGATGATGCTAAATTTAGTATTTGTGAAAGAAAACAACTTCTCCTGAAGGAAAGATCAAGGTGGACTGCTAGGCAACTATGAAAATGGAAACACTGGGTATTTATTACCTCTTCAGAGCATCCACAAGTTCGGACCTCAATATTCAGTTAGTGAGACGGTGACAGAGTTTGCATGGTCAGAGATAAATTTGTGTCTTCTCAGACTTAGGTAAAATATTTGCAATTGTGTACCAGGGAGGTGGGGGCAAGATGTTTCTGATTTCCCTAAGCCTGTCTTTGGGAGCAAGATTCACTTGGGAAATACATGGTCACAGCTTTTCAAAGCTCCAAGGCTGTTTTCAGATAGTAAACTGCAAACTGTTGTAACACTGAGCTCACTTCAGCAAGATCATCCATTTAATAACACAGCTTTGCTTTCACACTGGCAATGATGTAAAAGCCTATGTTTTTACTGAGAAGGATTTTGAGTTTACCACAGCATCATCGTCATACAGCTCAATGACGATCTCTGGTGGGAACTGAGCAATCTCCTCTCTGTCACCATGAAGCACAATGCTATTGAAGAGCAGCATCTGGTTCCAGGTGGGGGATAACGTCTGAGAAATGATCTAATGAAAGAGAGGAAATGGTCAACGAGCCATGAACTGGTTGGTTAGGAGTCGTTCAGCAGGATGTGCTGACCTGCTGATGCCGTCCTTTCCCACAGACTGAACAATTCCTTGCCTGGGACACCACGTTTTTCAGCAGCTGTTCCCAGCCAGAAGAATAGGATTCTTTCACCCTCAGTCTGGTATCTCCAGTTTCTCCACTTCCCTGTTTGCCTCACACACCTCTCACAAGCATATCGATCCATGACCACTAGACTGTATAGGCAAAGCTCAGCATGAAACTTAGAGGAAAGCTGTTGGTTTAGGAGAGCAGGCGCATGTCCAACACTATTAAAATAAAGCCTTTGTCCTAAACCGAGTCCAATTTTCACTTGTCCAGGGTCTGTTTATTCAAACTTGTTTTCTCTTCAGTGTAATGACACACAACACTATGAAAAAAATAATTAATGAACCACTCCTAATAAATCAATAATTTTTAACTTGCTGTAATTCAGCTTATATGGATGCTTGTGGCATTTCATCATAGACAATGACTGTCTTGGCAGGAAATTTATTTAACAAAGATAACATTTAAAGAGGAAAAATATGACAACTACAAAATGACTCATAATGTGCTTTGTTCTTTCAAATGGTAATAAGGCTCCTGACTACAGTTTATTGGTACTCCGCTGACAGCCTTCTAAAAACATGAAAGTTATTGGCTGCAATATTTTATTCAGGCAGTGAATAAACTTAACACTCCTGTACCTATAAAATCCTATTATTTCCTGAGCCAAATTCTACTTTGTCCATTTGCCCCCTGGAGATGTCTGAGGAAGACGTGAGACCACTCCCTATGGCTGCATTTTTGCAGCATTTAAGTGGTCCAGAAAGTCTCACATCTCTCCGGTTTCAGCTCATTTCAACTTTGCCACTCTAAAGCCATCAGTGTGCTTTGGCAAATTCCATCACAGAGGCTAACATGGCTACAGAAGCCATATAAATGTCTTCATTCTCTGCTCAGTCATTGCACCATAGACTATGGGAAAAGAAAACCATGAGGGTTCATCCTCATACCATGCAATGACAACAGCACGAACTTCAAACATATAGAAAAAGATGTAGAGAAAGGTAATTCACTTGCTGCAATGTCCCAGTAGCCTCAGAGGATCTGAGCTAAAATAAACTAGCGCTACTGAACCTCATGTTAGAGTAGCTGGTTACACCTACACTTTAGTCTAGCTTGTAGTCAGCCCTCAGGAGTTGCCCTTAAACAGCAGGCAGCTGACTCCTCCTCCTAGGTGCCTCCTTGCAAAATGAAGACTTCTCATTTTCATGGCTTTATTGGAAAAAGACGTGTTTTCATTTACGGAAAGGGACTTTGGAACTTACCTTTGTGGTCTGGCAGTGTGATGTGAAAGTAACTTTTGCAAAAGGATCGGAAAGTCCAGTGCTGTCAGCTGCAATGAGCCCCCTTGCTTGGTACATATGGGCTCTCAGCTGGAAGAGATGTAGGGCTGGGTTGCAAAGAAAACAGTAATGTCAGCTTCATGGAACTGATGCAGCACATAGGTAGGAAGGGAAGATTCATCACCTGCTGTCCAACCAGGATCTGACAACAGCAACTCTTGCTAGCAGTCTTGCTGAAGAGATACCTGGGACACTCAGAAGTTGTGCAAGACTTCTGTATTCACTTAAAATCAACATCCAATGTAACTGCAAAGTTATTAACTCTGAGTTTTAATCTCATCACTGGTTTATCTACTAACCATTCAACACAGTAGCTTCAGGAAAAGCGAAGGATGTTTCCTCCTTACAAGGAGACAGACTAATGGGGTGGAGAACAGAAACTATAAGTGGACAGATACTTTCTTTCCCAGACATCCATAAAGTATGAGGACTGATGACTTGGCAAAAAAAACCCAGCTTTTTCTAATGAAAAAGTGCTAAGCCATGATCATTTTAGAACAGTTACTTTAAATTATAAACATTGCTGCCCTCTGAATTAGAGCATTAGGGGCCGTGTCTCTTAATTGCCAACATGGAGAAAAAGCAGAGCCTTACTTTTATACAGCAGGCAGGCAGGTGAGGGCATCGCACTGTGCCCTGTATTGGTGCTCGATGGTAATTCAGTCTCATATCCTACAGGCAAATTCTCCATGACACTGTGGGCATAGCTGGCAGGTCCAAGCCATAGGTAGATGTCCACCTTTGCCTGCACAGTCCAGCCCAGTGGGCGCTTGCCTGGTAACTGAAGAAATAAATCCACCCATCACCAACAAATCCACAAGAAAGAGATGGCTGGATGCTGAATCCTACCAACCCAGACTAAAATAAAGGAGAATTCCCTGAACTGATACACTGATAAATGGCATTTCTCCCTAGTGAGTGGCCCTAAGACTCATTTAGCACAAGGAACTTCTGTGATTCTTAGGGACAAAATGCTCTTTTGAAAGCCTATGTAAATCGCATACTGCCTAGTATGCAGAGGTTTGTGCTGGCTGCCTAAGAGCTGCAAGAATGTCAGTGCCAGCTGATACTCTATTTTTCCCAGACATCAGCCCAGCTTCCATTTCATGCAGTTCTGCTGTCTCCAATAGTCCCATGTTTTACTAAAAATATTACTCTATTGGGCAGGTCAGAAAACATTCCAGTATTAATCTTGATGAACAATATTGTTATTTCCTTCCTCTCCCTTTCCACTTCGTTTAGCTCTGCTAAGCTCAGTGCTCAGTATGACCTGTTTCTAAGGTAATTCTTGACATTGAAGGAGCTGGAGAGTCAATTGTGGCATTTTTTTGTTCATGCAGGCAAACAGTACTGTGCTTACCAAGTACCTACGGCACCTATCAGGAGCTTACATACTTCTAGCTGCTCTTTAGCTGTGCTTTATGGGAGTGCTCCCAGCAGCTTCAGGTGAAAAAAGCACTGAAAAGTCATTATACGAAGTTACTGTTGTCTTGTGTGTTTGGGCTTTTCCCCGATGGTGGTAGTAACAGTTACACTGCATAATATTCCTCTGCCAGGTACTCCTGGTCACACTCCATTCATAGGAGTATGTCCACTAAGACTTTCTTTCAAGATTAATAAAACCTTAACAGTATTTTGGACATATATTGCACGAGCCTAGGCACATTCTAAATGGCAAGCATAAATAATTGCTGTTTTGCCTCTGAATATCCAGGTTTCCTTGCTATCTGAGTTGCTGTGTGCTGATCTCCTCCCAGTCTTCTCTCAGTGTGCTGCATTCTGGCATCTTTTCCAATAAGGAGGCTGTTTCTCTTCTGTCTATGTGTACAGCTATAGATAAATAACACTATATTCTTGCCATAACAAGTAGCAAGAGAATTAATTACTCGTACACTGAAAGCCTAGCAGTGATACAGGGTTTAAAGGACAAGCATAAGTGTAAGAAGCAAACAACAATAGATGGCAGATATAAACGTGTACACCTTTTTAGTACATTATAAAGATGAGCCTGTAAAACACAATCCCTGGGAGAAATCTGAATACCAAATGTCCCCTGGCATTACCTGTATTTGCAGAGCACCCCAGACTTACTTTCAGGAAATGGGTTTTAATCTTCCCACAGTCCTTGCCTCTCTGTTCTTTCGCTGGGGAATAGAGTATGTTTTTAGCTGGGACTCTTGCATATGCAACTCTCTTGTGGTTGCTGAGCATCCAGATGAATACATCGGGCACTGTATTCTGCGGCTGTTAAATGATGAGGAATATTGAACTCAAACTGAATTCTTTCCATAAGCCACCACTATTGTTTTTGTTAAAACACTCTCTACCAAGAGCTGATTCCTTCATGGCTCCTGTGGACTGACAGATGTGCACCCAGACTAAAAGAAGCTGTCACTTCATGCTTTATAGCCCTAACCTCTACTCCTAAGCACAGCTGAAGGTAATGAGCTTTATAGAGAGATTAAGGAGCACCCACTCCATTAATCATTTCAGGAGAAACTGAAACTAAAAACCTTGGTACTATCTCAGAAACTTACCCACAGACTGCATAAGCTAAAAGTACCTACCATGGAAATACCATCAACTTCATCTCTACCAGCACACCAAAAAGGAGCAGGAGCAGACTTCAGCACTGGCATACAATCATCTCTTCTGCTTGTGAGGATGCTCCATGGCATCACTTTGCCCTGTCCAAATAACATTTCCTCAAGCAAAGCCTGGGCAGTAAAGCAGTAAACAGCTCAGGGGCTGTTCCCAGGAGACATGGTGAGCAAGATCACTCTCTTTTGGGAGGGAAGAGAATCTGGGCATAGGCTACAAACCATGCCAGGCTGTGCCACTTGCTCTCTGACCCAGGGAATAGTCATGGCCCTGTTTAGTTTGCTAGCATAGGCAGCTCTCAGAGGGACAACGCTGCACTGGCTGGATTTTGCCTGACCAAATATGTCTGTTCTCAGGCTTAATAGCATGTCTAAGCAGTGTCCACACAGCGAAGAATAATATAGGGACCCCATATCTCATACCAGCCCAAATTGCTATGTCCACACAAATGCAGACAGGAATTCAGGTCAGAAAGTGGGCTGTGCCCAGGACACCAGTATACATATGGGATGAACTTATTTAAGTTAAAATTTCGGTGTGGATTACCTCATCAGCCAAGAATCTAATTTTATCTATGAAGCTCTGAGTCTCACGCATCATTTCATCCAGTGGCATCTTCTTTTTCTGCTGTTGAACAATTCCCTTGGCATCACTGGACATTGCTTCCTGCAGTCAGGAAAGACACTATGTATTTTGTTTACGCATTATCGAGTAGTTTGAACTGAACACAGAAGGAGAGAATAGTCTTTGATTCCAGTTTAAAAGAGAAGATAGAGACAGTTGGTTTAAGGTAACAACTACCGTCTTTATCACAACAGAAAGCAATCAACTCTTTGGAGCTGAATAGCTTAAAACGCGAATGCTCCCCATTTTCTCTTTGTATGTGTACTGCATGTATGGAAGTTCCAAGAGACATGTGATTACCACCCAGAGCTATCAGGCCTTGGTCCTGGAAGAACTCATAGACAAATGCAGTGCTACAAACAGTAAATAAAGCTAATAAACGTTCAGACAACCTCCACCTAGTTTTTCTTCTCACTGGGTCTGTGTTGGAAGTGATTAGGTCCAAATGCCAGACTACTAGGCTTAAAGTTCAGCACACTGCAGTAATTAAATGCCTAACAGCAGTGTTAATTTGGTGGTTTTCCACTGAACTCAGCATCATCCCCTTGTAAGATGCATGGAAAAGAAAAATCAGCTCATTATTATACTGGCTTATCTGTATTTTAAAACACCAGGTTCTGAATTATTTTGGGGTATTTTACAGCTCTTTAGTAAGGACAGCAGGGTTCATTAATAAACAAAATGCTCTTGGATATTATATTTACATTAACTACAAAGCATTCCAGTATGGTGAAATCAAATAGAAATTAAAACGTATACAACCAGTGTGGTTTCAGTTAACATCATAGTATCAATGAAAAATGCACATACTAGCTCTTGCTTGAACAGCATGAGTCTCTTTTTGTCCAAAGCAGTGTAGTTAGACCCTTTTCTCCTCTTTTCAGCAATGGTAATGAAGGCCCTAAGACACAAGAATAACAGAGCCTTACATGTGCTATATTTTTAACGTCAGCTGCTAAAATACATGGGTATGAAAAGTTCTCTGTCTGCTGCAGTACCTCAACCACAAGACACAGATGCTGATATTCTCCAAAATAAATATTGAGCACCTCTATGAATCAAAGAATAGAGTCCAAAAATTCTGCACCACGTGTCACAGAAACAGGGTTAATATCTAGAAATTAGGGTTTATATCTATCCTGAGCCAAATCAAATCTGACACAGAGCTCGTTGGGTGATTTATACCAGCATATGGAATCCTTTGTTTTTATCTTAACTTTGTCCAGCATATTTATCACACACTTTATTAAATTCTACTTATCCCGTATATGTTCTATGCTTAGAATCCAGAAAGCCAAAATAATATGACAGTGATTGTCAGCAGTCAACTGTCAATACTGAATACTGAAAATAGCAATAAATTATTTTAGCTGTATAAATAGAAACCACACTTTGGGAAAACCTTTGCTTTTATAGCATAATAAATAAATAAAATATGTGTCTCAGTAAGTTTACTGCAGCTTTTTTTGTTATCATCAGTTTCCTTGCCTAGCTCCAGACTTACAGTAAACATAAAAAGTTGATATTCTGTATGCTTTTAGTAAATGTAGTTACCTGCTTTGACTGACAAAATTGTTTAGGGCTATCCTCATTTTCTCCTCAGATGCAATCTCTGAAACCTTGATCAGCTCCTTCACTTGCTCTAATGATTCTTCCTGTGAAAAACACGTGAAAAAGCTGTTACATAAAGGAGGGCACTTTGCCATTCTGCCAGTGTTATAATACCATCATTCACTATATCACAGTATCACAGTATCACAGTATGTTAGAGATTGGAAGGGACCTCAAAAGATCATCTAGTCCAATCCCCCTGCCGGAGCAGGAACACCTAGATAAGGTTACACAGGAACGTGTCCAGGCGGGTTTTGAATGTCTCCAAAGAAGGAGATTCCACAACCTCCTCTGGCAGCCTGTTCCAGTGTTCCATCACCCTCACTGAGAAGAAGTTTCTTCTCAGATTTTAAGTGGAACCTCTTGTGTTCCAGTTTGTCCCATTGCGCCTTGTCCTTCATGCTGAGAATAGCTTGGCTCCATCCTCGTGACATTCCCCCTTTTATATTTATTATAAACTAGATAAGGTCACCCCTTAATCTCCTCTTCTCCAAACTAAGACCCAGCTCCCTCAGTCTTTCCTCATAAGGGAGATGCTCCACTCCCTTAATCATCTTAGTTGCCCTGCGCTGGACTCTCTCCAGCAGGTCCCTGTCCTTTTTAAACTGAGGGGCCCAGAACTGGACACAATATTCCAGATGAGGTCTCACCAGGGCAGAGTAGAGGGGAAGGAGGACCTCTCTCGACCTACTAACCACGCCCCTTCTAATGCACCCCAGGATGCCATTGGCCTTCTTGGCCACAAGGGCACAGTGTCGGTTTGGATGCTCATGGTCACCCTGTTGTCCACCAGGACCCCAGGTCCCTCTCCCCTACACTGCTCTCTAACAGGTCGTTCCCCAGCCTATACTGGAACCTGGGGTTGTTCCTGCCCAGATGCAGGACTCTACACTTTCCCTTGTTATATTTCATCAAGTTATCCCCGCCCAGCTCTCCAGCCTGTCCAGGTCCCTCTGGATGGCAGCACAGCCTTCTGGCGTGTCGGCCACCCCTCCCAGCTTAGTGTCATCAGCAAACTTGCTGATAGTACACTCAATTCCCTCATCTAAATCGTTGATGAATATATTAAATAATACTGGTCCCAGTACTGACCCTTGAGGCACTCCACTAGATACAGGCCTCCAACTAGACTCCGCCCCATAGACTACAACTCTCTGGCTTCTCTCCTTCAGCCAGTTCACAGTCCACCTCACTACCCGATCATCCAGACCACACTTCCTCAATTTAGCCGCAAGGATGCTGTGGGAGACCGTGTCAAACGCTTTGCTGAAGTCAAGGTAGACCACATCCACTGCTAGCTAGCAAGAATAAGGGAGGCATCTGTAACTTTGAAACCTGACAGAACAAGACCTTTGACATATCACTGTGCTTGAAGTGCAGAGGACTCCAGCAGTATAATTTAGTTTGACCTTTCCCCAGTCTTTCCAGCTACTAGCCCAAGCTACCACTGCTTGGAGCAGCTTTGTTTTCTCGATTCTTCGACCAAGACCCATCAGTGGGAAACATTCTCCACTAGGCAGGAGTTAAAACTGTACTTCTTGGCTCTGTTTCCAGCCCCGCTGCTTAAATCTATCAAGCTGCTGGAGTTAACTTCTTAAACTTTAGTAGGCACTTGAGTCCATATGCAAGGTCTACTTCAACGCCTACTGTAATTGAGTGTTCTTACAAACCAAAAACAAGTGGCTGGTTTTCCAGCAAGATCTGTGGGTATTCAGGTACACTGACAAGCATATCTATCCATATAGATATTTAGATATTTAATTTTCAATTACCTGGGTTTGAAATGCTGACCTATAAGCTTTCTCATGATACAACCTTGCCTAAGTATGTCTTCAGTATTATTGCTCCTGAGGTGTATAAGGATAAAGGAAGGCTATATTGGACTCTTAATCTGAGTGCCTCAAATTAAAATATTCTACACTAGAAGTCACTTAAGAAAACCCAAGAGATTACTACTTTGTTGAGACTGTTCATAGTCATCAAACAAGGGTAGAAAGAAACTTCATTATGGGAAAACACTATGACTAAGGCATCACACTGATGGCCCATGAGATGATATGACATTTTATCTCTAACAGTGGTTTTAAGGAAACTAAAAAATGTCCTTTAAAGAGTCTCCAGCATAAATACAGGTTAAACCATGTGACTTGGGTAAGAAGACATCAGAGCAAGAGCCATAGGAGATAGATTTACTCTATATCTCATATTTTATTTGTTTGACTGTTCTTGCAAAGAATGAAATGTTTATGAGAAAAGAAAACAGCCTGACAGCTAAAAAGAAATTAACAAATTGTGGCCAGGAATACTCAACTCACTCTAACAGATCAAAGCAATTTGGGGGGGGGGGGGGAAGAAAGGAAAAGAGAAGGGATTGGTATCAGTTACTCTTTCACAGAATGAACAGCAAAGCGAGCAGCCAGGGAAAACTTTGAAGGCCTGTTTTGGGAGCTTGACCTCTCACTGCCATACTCTGCTGAGCCTGGGAGGTGGCTGCCACATACCAAGTGATCTGCCATTTTCTCCAGAGTGTTGGAAGAGTACAGACGGAAGGTCTGGTTGCCCCAGTAGCTCTTAACACAGATACAGGGCTTCCTCTCATTGTACGGCAGGTACTGGTAGTTCCTGTGAGAACAAAGTATGAAACAGATCGTAAAGGTGACAGCAGAATTCGGGGGGGGTCATAGGAAAGTAAAACTGTTTGGGCTCTTTCATGGGACAGAAACTGAAGTCACAACAGGACATGTTCATATGTGCTAACCAACCATGGTTCTTCCCAGTAAATATGAGGAAGAACAAACACAAAGATCACTTATGCTATCTGTAGGATCCCTGAAAGTCAGTGGATCTAATTTCAGCACTTTCCAGGGTGGGAGAAAAGCCAGGCAAAAAAAGGCATGCAGAGAAGCTCTGAAATACTGTTAATGTTGGGAAGCAACAAGGGAATCCAGATGATTCCACAACCCTGGAAGTGTTCAAGGCCAGGTTGGATGGGGTTTGGAGGATGCTGATCTAGTGGAAGATGTCCCTGCCCATGGCAGAGGGGTTGTAACTAGGTGATCTTTAAGGTCCCTTCCAACCCAAGCCAGTCTGTGGTTCTATGAAAAAGAAGGCTTAAAATCTTATCAGCTTTTCAAGGCACAGCTGGTCACTGGGTAGATGTTACTTGTGATCACAGTATAGCACTAGACCAGGAATAACACTGAAGGAGTTGTACTTTCCTAAAACCTTCCAATGCACACTTGGTAAACACACCCCTTTTACAAACACCAGAAGTTCAAAAGCCTATGATGCCAAGATCTGAAGACGAGTGTAAAATGGCTCAGAGCTCATTCACTTCACTGGAGCTTAGAAAATCTACTGTTGTGCAAGATGTAATTACGGATTTTAAAGCCTCTGTTTCACACAACTTGCTTAGTGCTGCCAGAGCTCATTAATAAGTCCCACAGGATTATAAAATAGGAACCAGAGTCCTGCATGATGAGTTTTTGAAACACAGATCCTACCTGTTCCCAGTTGTGATCAGTGGCTTCTCGGGGGGTGTGATTGATATCAGGGGTACTCCCAGGTCATGAGAAATTTCATCCTCCCCCTCAGGTAGCAGACTTTCTTCTGCTTCTCCATCACATGTCTTCTTTTTCCCTCCAGCTCCTGCTGACACCCCATCAGTGATATTCCCAAAGTTACCTAGAGACACCAGGTTACAAGTGAAGAGGTTACTAGTTTGGAAGGGATAAAACTAAATGAGGTTTAAGAATACCCAGAATGACCAGTCAAAGCAGTGGAAAGTACTTGTCTCTCCCTGTTCATTAGCTGTTCTGGCCATACCACAGTTTATAAAGGTCCTGACAAGGTATGTCAGTCTCGGTGACTTTTCAGACTCCAGGACAGTGCTTCCTTATTTGCCCTGTGTGAAATATAGATATATACCTACTTTACTACCCCACGTCACTAAGTGATGCAGTCCCAGGTGGTTAGACCCCAGGACCTTCTGTTTTTGCTGAAGAAATTCAAAAGCAAAACCAATACTGCTGGTGAAATTTCTAGACCTGGGAGCCCCAGTACATGTTTGATTTACACAGTAAACGTATGTCTCCTTTGCAACATATGGATGATCATTTCAAAGTCTGGTCTCAGAAGTGCTAAAGCTCATTTTCAGACAAGCAAATTGCATAACAGAGTTGCAGAGTTAGTAATAACAATGCTTTGAGGCCTCAGCTTCAAGACTAATGCCAGAAAACTCTGCTAATGACACAGCCATTTTCTCTGATAGGATTTTTCCTTAAAGGGCAATTATTAGCACTAGGAATGAGGTTCATCCATCAGACTGGTAATTACAGCCTTTATGGGAGACAGGCAGAAAACATTCCCTGTAGGAGAAGGATGTGCTAAATCGCCCCATACAACATCTTGATCTGAACTTTTGGTTCAGCCTTCCATGTAATAATGGCCATTTGCCAAATTTGGATCCAAATTTCAACTACCAGGTAGCTGGTAGATATTCAAGGCCAGAATTGAAAGCCAGATTCATCTTTAGTACTAATTCTGACAAGAATCAGTAGAATTTCTTGCCCAACTATAGGAGTTAGTTTAGTGACGTTCTCAGCTCTGCTTCCTAAGTTTCAGCAGGAATCAGCATCACTCATTGATTGCCCTTTTTGTTACAGGCATCTCTCCCTGCACACATAGCGTTACAGTTGAAACTTTGAATAGCTTTGAAACTATCCACTCAACATTCATGAAAATGTCTTCATTTTCTCTTCAGTCTGCTCCTGGGGACAATTCAGCTTCACCATGAGGAGGTCCCTCAAACTCTACAGACCTGCTTTACTTGGAAAGACAACAGGACTTAACCAGGAGGACCTTAGAGCACAAGCTGGTGCATGCATTTTGAGGCTTGGCTTTACAGGACCCCCGTGCTACACATACAGACCCACATGTAGCTAAACAGGGTTGGCCAAGACTGCCCATATGGATTCTCGCTGCAAAGGGACTCCTTCACAGCTTCAATGGGCACCACAGAATGAACTCTGCCCTGAAGTAAATTATTTGAGTTTTGTCTGCCAAGAGCTTAGGAGGCTAAATGCTGAGTGAGTTGCTCAATATAGTGGGAGAGATGATTTGTATTAATACAGGGCATCTGAGAGTAGAGACAGCCAGGTATCAGTATGCCCAGCTTGACTGCTATCCAGAGAAATGAAGATCAAGGGTTTATTCAAATGTAAGTCCCATTCTGAAGCTGACTCCTGAACACTGAGACACAGTCACCAATAACACGTAGCATTCCCTTGCTCTTGACAGTCCCTCTCTGCTTTGGAGAAGAGCTTACCAATCTACACTTACCCACAGAAACCTCAAAGGTTATTGGCTTGTCCCCAAGCTTCCTATCAATCATCGTGGCTTCAAAAAATGTCCCAAAGAGAATGAATTCCTCAAATTTCTCTTCATAGACCTATTGGATAAGAAGGGGTCAGGAAAAAAAAAGCATTTATTTCACCTTCTACTCTTTTTTACAGCACAGAGGAGGCTCTGTAAGTATCTAGCAGCTGTGTTACTGTCATAGATACATCACTCCATGGAGGCACAATCTGCAGGAAGAAGTAATATCTCTTCTCTGAGAAAGTAATATGATTGGAAAAAGAGATAAGCCTGTATGACTTTGGTTTTGCAATATTGTCCAGTTAGATCATAATCAACTACATAGAAGTCACTACCCCTCATGTCATACTCTGCCTCACTATTAAATGGCTTCAGCATCTTCACATACTCTTATACCATCATCCAAACTATACGCCTATGGCAATTCAAGGGCACTCTTTTAGTGCAACAGCAACAAAACATCACCATCCTGGTATAAGTCATTCATCAGTGATTGTAGCAGTAGTCTCTCTTTGTATTGCAATAGTAAATGTTGCCGTTGTAATGCATCCAGGGAGGGGGGCGCTTGCCCAGCTTTGCTTTCCCCAGGGTGACTTGAACCTACTGCCCATGTGTTTGTACTATCAAGACTTTGACCATGCTCAAAGTCAAGACTTTGACACTCAGCCTCCAGCGACACCGGTAAGACACAAAGATTTCTGGTATTCACATTTTAGATGGTAGCCCTGTGCAAAAGCCTACTGAAGCCAAGCTGTTTATCCCACTGTGTTTTAAAACACAGGCCCAAAGGTGGGGTGGGGAGCCGTCTTCTTCTCTTTGCCTTCCCTGGCATCACAGCACAGAAACCAATAGTCCAGTAACCTTGTTTTCAGCTTTTGACAGAATTTGTAAGCACAGCAGCAAGTGTCGAGAAGTGAAAAGACCTTTTGTAGAGTTTCATGGGTCTGCTAGACTCGGTTTAAATCTATTGGAGACCCAGTGTCTCCCTGTCCCTGGCACACACTCCCGCTCAAGGAAGCCAGCTGACACCTCTAGCGCTCTTGAGTCATCAATGGAAGAAGTTATTGGCCCCAAACAAAGACTAAGCTCAAAGGAGATACATTTTATGGTTTGAGTTCTCCCCAGATTTATACTGTGACTGCCACAGTTTCTCCAATGCAAACCCTACTTTTTTCGCAGCGTGGACATCAGCATACTGAAGCCCATTAGGCAAGATAAGTACTAGCTACTTTTGTTTGAGTGAGGCAATGAATAAAACATAGCTGTGAATTAATATTTGTTTCCCCGACTTCTGCAAAGCAGAAACAGCTTTTGACAGAGCCCATGATCTCCTAATTTTGAAAAACCTCTGCTACAGACTGTAAAACAGCATAGGTCTTCGGTGAATGGATTAGCAGTGTCACATATCAAAGCTAACACCACAAAGAGATTGCAGCAGCAGAGTAGCTTTAGCTTCCCTGCACCATAATGATTCTGAACATAAACCCAAAGTACAGGATGCCTAGTAAAGCCGAGGCTCAGAGACTACGACACACATATCTATCTTCCATTATAAAGAAAGCAAATTGCAGATGTCTAATATCTTCTTGCTGCCAGAATGGGTCAATAAAGTTGTGCTGTGGGGCTGAGTAATATGCCTCTGTTGTCTCAGAGGCTCTATGAGACATTTTTCACCTTATTTGTAATGCCTTCAGTTCCTGCTTTTCTTTTCAGAGAGTTGTAATACAATTACTGAGTCTACTGTAGCATGAAACATGGTTGAATATTAAAATCAAAAGAATATCAAGCATCACTGTATTATGTTGTTGCCTTTTATTCACCTTGTATTTGAAAGTGAG
This sequence comes from Neopsephotus bourkii, assembly GCF_033783945.1. NCBI lineage: Eukaryota > Metazoa > Chordata > Aves > Psittaciformes > Psittacidae > Neopsephotus > Neopsephotus bourkii. The sequence goes on along the minus strand of NW_026902105.1, from coordinate 11,602,855 downwards.
GCATAGTAGCCAGAGATAAAACCTTTTTGCTACTTTTAATATTTATTGGTGTTACAGCAGGGTTTGCTCCTCTATCTAGAGTATTTAGCTAGAACCTAAGACCATAGTGTTTGAGCCACTCACAATAATGGTTTTCTTCCATTTCAAGGAAAATCTATATAGAAATACATTTATTATCATGTCACCTCTATCACGTTCTTCAGAGAAGAACTGAGAGACAGCTTTATGAGTATATAAAGCAAGACCAGGGCACAGGTTCATAAAATTAGCTTGCAAATACCCTTGCTGTTTCTCTACTAACACACTCCTTGACCTCTTTCAGCTAGCACTCATACCAGCAATGCCAGAGCACAGGTCGAGGAAGAACATTTGTCAAGGCCAGACCTCAAGACCAAAAAATAATTAGTCCTCTACTTACTTGTAGAGTTGGTGTCAGAAGGCCAAGAATTAGATCTAATAAAGGATATGAGTGCCTTAAGCACTGAAGTAGGACTCCCACTACAAAAGCCAAAATTTTGACCAACGATATACTGAATTAGAAAAAAAAATGGTTAGGGGAATATTTTCCTTCCTATTTATTGGGTAAAAAAAAAATTGAGCTTGCATATGTACCAATGTGCTGTTGCTTCCAGAAAGTGATGTGATGGAGCAGAGAATCAAAGCTCAAGGACTGGCTCAGGGACTGAACCCACATACTCTGCCTCGACCGAACAACTTTCTCAAAGCATCATATCACAGACCTTCCCATAATGTAACCCAGTACAATAGATGGAATTAGGAATGTAACATCACTAAATTCCTGTGGAGACTGAACAAGTGATTTGCAGCCGCTCTCCTAAGGAGAGTAGCAATCTAAAACTACTTTGACAATGCAGGGTTAAAGGAGGAGATAAAACAGACTAGCCTGTATCTCTCTGCATTAGTACAAATCCTATGTGAGTGATTCCCTATTGACCCCAATTGAAAACTACTGATTTTCTCGGATGTAGGAAATTAGACTTCATAATTGCCATCTGCCCCCACTGGCCCTCTGTCATTTAGCAGATAAATCATATTGTCATTTAACAGATAGATCATATGAGTTTCTAGTAGGAACACATGGATGCATATGGGACAATAGGACAGGAGACTAAGTTTTATGGAAACCAAGTCCTGCTTGAGATATTTTTATGCCTTACAGGTATACATTAATGCACCATTTTTGCTGCATTATTATGGGAAGATCCCAAGACTATGGAGGCATGTAGAAGCTGTAGGAAGAAGGTAAAAGCAGTATTACATGACCTGAATCCAAATACACACATCAGTGCCACCCTTGGAGGTTCACAGCCACATGTCAATCAACCTTCTCTCTCATACCAACCTCTGAAAGCACATCAAATGGCTCGACTTCCACTTCAGTTGAGTTCATCTTATCTGAAGGAGAAGCTGACTTGCGATCCTCTCCTGCTTTCTCAGTTTTGTCCTTTCCTTTGGGCGCTTTGAAGTCTTTATCTTTAGATGGCAATTTGATATCCTTGATAATACTTGAAAATTTCGACTCACGGGCTCCTCCTGAAAGTATCTCCACAGCAATCTGAATGAAGAGACGTCCCCTAAAGGAGACCCCTTCTCCAAAACCTTCGTTAAGCTCCTGGTGGTCATCTATGAGGCTGTGGTTCCTGGGTGAACCATACAGATTGATCCAGGCAGGCCCAAAAGTAGGTAAAAACCCTGGAGATAAAGTACCTTTTATGGCATTTCTGTTAGGGGTTACATGCACTCCTTATTGTCTGCTCCAAGAAATCTTGCCTCTTGCACATCAAAAGCCAAACATAGACCAATTTCTATGCAGGTGAGGACCACCTCATATAGAGAACTCTTTTGGAGGGCAATTCTTAGGCCCCAAGGAGCCCTGTCCCAGAGTCCCTGGGACTCTGCCAGGATGGAGCTCTTTCTCAGAAGGTGTTCATACCAGAAGTGCTGGGGCATTTGCATCTCTTGTAAAAAGAGCTTGCTCCCATAAACTGAGGGTTGAGACATGACGAAAGCAGAATGGGGACTTTGTCACCATGCCAAAACTCTTCCCAAGCCCATGTCACTACCCAATTTATAAGATTTATCTTTTATTTTCTGATTAAGGGCTCAGATACACATTCAAATTGCCAAATTATGGAGTTACTTTGCTGAGCTGTGGTAACTGACCATGTTCCTCCTTGGGCTGTGATAACACCCAACTGAGCCTTACCTAAACACTTTGCTCTTACTGGGTAGATCAAAACCACAGGCCTAATATACCCGTGATTTGCACTTCGGGCTTTCACTGACTGACAGAAACCCACACAATCTATAAATGTACATCAGTCATCCATAAAAGACTAGACTATTGCCACAGTCACAAAGAAAGTACCAAATTATGCAGCAGCCCTGTAACAAGAAAGTCAGTGGTAGACCAGTGGTAGAGCACAATGTAACATAACTTCAAATTAAGCAAGAGAAGGTTTCTCAGAACCAACAAAAACTATGGATGTTTGCTTGAGCTCTGGGCATTTCTAAAATGGGATTAGCCATGCCCAGATTCCAGGTAAGTAGATTTTTCTTTAGGGCATATTCTGGAACATTTTCCCCTTTACCTTTGTCACCATCTTGTTCATTTGATATTTTCTTCAGGTCAATGAAGTGGGTGGCTAAGGCCACATCATTCATGCTGCCTTCATCCCAGACCTGGATTTTGACTCTTCGGCAGAGTGGAGGAAACATTTCCTTAAAGATAATCTGTTCGTGCCATACTGGATCTGCACAGTTCTTTTGCACTGTTGTCCGACCCTGAAATGAAGTCCAGCAAACTTAACCCCAGAGGGATCAGACTCTGGAGAATGGCAACGAGTATAGCACAAACTGCACTTAGCAATAGCTCTCCAGTCATTTTTAAAGCACAAATACCCTATCTTGAAAGTACTTCAGCTTTTCTATCAGCTTGTTTACTTTCCCATTCATTGCTAGTAAAAGACCACATTATGTCTGAAGAATTCTCACTTGCACACAGCAGAGGCGGGAATAGGGCCCTTGTGCACAAAGCACATCCGTGAAGCCAGACTTTGGCATTTCTGCTGCAAACTGCACATCTTCAAATGGCTTTTGAAATACCTGGGTAATGGTAATGTAGCACAGTTTGCCTCATAAAAGATTAAATTCATTACAGCTGCCAGGCTGCATGTTCTAATGGAAATACCTTAAATGAGGCAATTTATCTAGTATAAAATATGATTATTGTGGCTCCCATTCTGGGCATATGCCTGTGTCCCAGGGAGGTAGAAACCGGTGTTATTTCTTGTAGCCTGAAGGAGATGGCAGACCCATATCACCATATTTTACCTTCACATTTGGTGGGGAGAACTGGAACTCTAAACCCATATTTTACACACCAGGGTGCAAACCCACATTAGTGACTTATTTTTGTGTCTTCTTCAGCCCTCTATTAAACCTAAGATAGCTGCATGTATCTGACCATTTTAATACATACTAGTTGGAGATGGAATATTCTGCAATTTGGATTTACAACAAAGCACATTTTCAGCACCAACTGCCTTGTTCTCATGCCTGAAACATCTGTAAAGGACTAACTGGAGTTCTTCTTTAGACTTCCTTGCACACAGGAAGTATTGCTGGCTTAAAATTGTTTCCAGTTTGATTCTTATTTAAGCCAAGAATCAAGACAAGCTCCCTGCCATGGTGTTTAATGGATGTAGCCTAGAGGAACCAGGCCTCTGGAGCTCCTCTGTGTTCCTTTTCCATCAAAGTCAGAACGCCCCTCTCAGCAGCTCTCTGTAGCACCATGTTTGGTTTCAAAGGACCTCAGGAGCAATGAAACCAGGCAACACTGAGACAGAGACTAATCAAATGCTTCCTCTTCTGTTACCCACAGAAAAGCTGCAAGAGTCCTGAATTACAGAAGAATAATTCAGAAATCAATACACTACCCTAAAATCCAGACTGCATATACTTTTTTTCACTCTAGGTAGACCAGAACCACTTACCTAATACCACACTACGTAATCTGCTCTCTTGTAACCTGATGTTTAAGTAACAGATCTACAAAATTCTCTTTCCCCTCCTGCTGCCTTAATCTAACCTACTGCTGTGAGGCTGGTATTGGATGAACTGGCATTAAATGTTTCCATCGCTTTGTTCATGCATAATTTAAGAACTGACAGATTTCTTTCTGATGTCAGAAACATTCGTATTACTTAATCTATGAAACTACAAGTTGAAGGACATCAGCATAATCACCTGCTGTAGCACAGCTAATGGGAAAGAAAGTCTGCATTTGTGATCAAGAAGTTCCCAATTACCATTTGACCTGCAAACATGACCACCACATAGGGATCCACAAGGTCCTTACTGTCTCCTATGAATGCTTTGGTGACATTGGCCATGATGCTAGAGTTCATCTTCGGAAGTCCTTCTGCTTTGTAGATTCTCACATAAAATCTGGCCCATGGTCTTTCAGATGGAAAACCTTTGGGGATCAAGAGGTTTCTGAAAGAATAAAGAAGCCATTTCCTGAACATTGAAAACTAAGACAGTGAAATGATGGTTTTTTCCAACAAAATTGTTATCTCAAGTTAGCTTGCATCCTGAGAAGATACAAAAAGGTGCATGAATTTCTTTCTGCATCTACACTAAACATTTTCTGGTTACCATGAGAAAATGATACAGCATCACTCAGCAAACTTGTCCGTGATCTAGAACCAGGCCCAGTTAGGCCAGATTCCTCAGGAACCTGTCCAGTAAATTCTGAATATCTCCAAGGATGGAGACTCCCCATTTGATCACAGTCATGATAAAAATAAATAAAGTTCTGTTCTGAAATTCCCTTGTTCTAGCTTGCATCCAATGCCTCTCATCTTTCTGCTGTGCTCCTCTGAATAGGGTCTGGCTCTGCACTCTTCATACAGAATACACCAGAACCTCCTCTTCTTAAGGCTCAAGAAACCATCACCATACCCCATTCACACCTTTCCTTGTAGATCACATGCTGCACTCTGTGTCTTGGTGACACTCTGTGAACATGATCCAGTAAGTCAGTACAGACCAGAAACATTACTCCTGTAAAATTTAAAGTATGCTGGCAGCATACTTTACAACCTTAAAGTTCTGTATTTTACAAGGAGAATGCTAATACCCTTGGGTGTATCTAAGGATATGGAAAGAATCCATGAACACACATCTGACAGAGAAGGAATAGCTTTTCCTCATTCCTCGGACAGTGGGATTGAGTGCGCCCTCAGCATGTTTGCCAATGACACCAAGCTGTGTGGTTCAGTTGATACGCTGGAGGGAAGGAATGCCATCCAGAGGGACCTTGACAAGCTTGTGAGGTGGGCTGATGCCAACCTCATCAAGTTTAACCATGCCAAGTGCAAGGTCCTACACCTGGGTTGGAGCAATCCCAGGCACAGCTACAGGTTGGGCAAAGAGAGATTCAGAGCAGCCCTGTGGAGAAGGACTTGGGGGTGCTGCTCAATGAGAAAGTGAACATGAACCAGCTCCAGTTTGAGCTTGCAGCCCAGAAAGCCAACTGTATCCTGGGCTGCATCAAAAGGAGCGTGACCAGCAGGTCGAAGGAGGTGATCCTGCCCCTCTACTCTGCTCTTATGAGACCTCACTTGGAGTATTGTGTGCAGTTCTGGTGTCCTCAACATAAAAAGGACATGGAACTGTTGGAACAAGTCCAGAGGAGGGCCACGAGGATGATCAGGGGACTGGAGCACCTCCCGTATGAAGATAGGCTGAGAAAGTTGGGGCTGTTCAGGCTGGAGAAGGCTGTGTGAAGGCCTTCCAGTATCTGAAGGGGGCCTATAGGGATGCTGGGTTGGGACTCTTCATTAGGGACTCTAGTGATAGGACAAGGGGTAATGGGTTAAAACTTAAACCGGGGAAGTTTAGATTGAATATAAGGAGGAAATTCTTTCCTGTTAGGGTGGTGAGGCACTGGAAAGGGTTGCCCAGGGAAGCTGTGAATGCTCCATGCCTGGCAATGTTCGAGGCCAGGTTATACAAAGCCTTGGGTGACATGGTTTTGTGTGAGGTGTCCCTGCCCATGGCAGGGGGGTTGGAACTTGATGATCTTAAGGTCCTTTCCAACCCTAACTATTCTATGATTCTATGAATTTATTTCTTTGTCTTACTTCGCTGCTCTTCAGAAATATTTCAGAAATATTTTACTTGTTTCAGATAAAGGAACCTTCTGTCAGTGATAACCTGGCACTTATCCACTGAGCACGGTCAGCCTTATCAGCTGCAGAGATGTGACCCTAACATGTCCTTCATTTTAGTTGAGAGGATTACAAAAACTCTCACTGAGTACATCAGAACATCCAGGTATACAATATTATCCTGCTAGTAACCCTAAGTTAGTGAGGAAAGGACTAAAAAGAAGGTAGAGGACTCTTACTGAATCAGAATAGTTTGGGTTGGAAAAGACTTTCAAAGATCATCTAGTCCAAACCCCCTGCAACTAGCAATGAACACTTAGTAAAGAAGAGAGCAGTAAAAAGGAAAATATTGTCATACTTTTCAATCTGCTCCTCAGTATCAGCTGTTTTCTGCATAGCTTGTATTGCATCACCTTTCCCGGTCACACTGATGTCACACTTCAGGTACCCCTTGGCTCCTGTCCTAATGTCAGCAGGGTCTGTGAGAAGTGCCCACTTGTCACAAAACTGATGACCTGTAAGATGGACAAACTTAAACACTCAAATAGAGAATGCTAAAATTGCAAATACTTCTCCTCTCCACTCCCAGAAAGGGCACTGCAAACATCTGTGCTTTCAGAAGGATCAAGCTGAAGCACACTTGTTTACCAGGCACATCTAGAGGGTTCAAACTGTTGTGTGACCAAAAAGGCAAACAAAGGCTTGATCTAGAGCTCATCAGGAACAAGCTCACTTTTATCAATGTTTATCGACGTCAGTGACTAAAGACCAGTGGAAGGTTGGGTGAGATTTCAGCAGCTGAATTAAGGCTTTGTGAGTAAAGGCCAACTTATTGATAAGAACTGATTGAAGGTCTCTGGAAATCTGTTAGCAAAACCCTTGCTGAGACCTGTGGCCAGGCATAACATTGGCAGCCAGCTGAGAAAGGGAGGAAGGAGGGTGGACAGCCATCAAAGGAAGAAGCAGACTGCTCACTTCAGTCAAGCTGTTTCTCTCTACTGACCCTTGCAGGAGCCCTGAAGAGAGGGTGTCCTGAATGACTCTACCTTTTGCGTAACTGTGTGACATCTATAACAAGTGGCCTAAATATGTTCATTCCCCAAGACTGAGAAGATACAAGGTCCTGAGCAATTGTGAAAGAGAGAAAGATGAATGGGGTTTGGATGGTTGTAAAAAAAAGGCCAAAACCAGGGTAGGTGATCTTTTCTTAGCTTCAAATTTCAGGCACCGGACAGTTCTGAAAATGGATCATGGTCACCTTTTTGTTATCTTCTCTCTCTCATTGCTCCTCTTCTCGTCTCATGCTCTCCTAACCATTCTTCCACACTCAATCCAGCTCTCATTCCCTCCACCCCTTCCAATCCAACACATGCAGCAGAGCTTTGGATGCTCTGTAATGAACAAATGGAATTAGGTTTTGTGGAACACTCAGCTGCCCACTCTGACCCCCTAAAGAAAAGCCATCCTTCGTAAGTGCTTCCCACTTGTCAAGGTGTTTTCAGTGTTGAACTTTTTGCCAAAAATCTGGCTGATACTCTGGTACTCAAACAGGAAAGCAACCCTTCCAAAAACCTTGCAGTTATCCATTGGCATAAACTACAATCATCTAAGAGGAAAAGCAGCACACCTCCCTCTCCTCTTCTTCCCTGCCTCACCTCTCATTTAATGACAAAAAAGGCAAAAAATTCACCACTTACCTGGCTGACCATACACCGTCCCCACGTCTACTTTGAAGGAGCCTATCAGCATGCTCCCGATCAGTTTATTGTGCATAACCTGTCAGAAAAAGGCTGGTTAAAGATGCTTGTTCTTCTCAGTCAGCATAGAAAGAGCAATCCAAAGATCCCACTGAGTTCAGAGGTAATAAGCAGCAACTTCCAGCACCATCCAAAACCAGGTGTACATAGCCACAGAAGATACAGCAAGCATTTGAAATCTATCCTTTACCCCATATTATGCTAATTTAGAAGCCAACATAGTTGCATCCAGGTGGAACCAGACAGGTTCATTCCAGGTCCCAGGATTATACACAGCAGGAATCAAATGGATGTGTCTTCAGAGCAGATGCAGTTATATTACTTATCCTGGCAGTTATAAATAAATCATAATTAATATAAGCACGTGGGGCATAAATGGTTTCAAGCTAGGCTGCAGAAATCTTATCGCTTTCTGTGCAATAGCTGAACTGCCATAAGAACAGAGCACACCCAGAAGAGAAAGAGCTGAGCGTTTCTTTGCAATTTCAATGTGCACATAAAAGACTTCATTCTGATTTATCCCCCACAATAGTAATAAAATCAAAGAAGTCATATAGATGTAAACGAGAAAGCAAGCAGGCCCCAGCGAGCCTGTCTCCTTATCCTTCCTGCTAAGTAATGAATTTAATTTAATTCAATTCAAATTTAATTAATAATTTTCCTATGTCATGATTCCTGACTCTAATTACTTCTGTGCCTGGTTTTCAAATACATGCATGTGCTTCACTTTACAGACAAGGCAGAGTCTAACAACACCTTCTAAGGAAAGACTGGCTCTGAAACTGTATTTCTCAATAAATCAATAAATACATCTGATCTGGTTTCAGAACAGCTTGAAAGATTGAAACCTGTTTCTTGGCTGTGGGAAAGCTCCTGAAAGGACGCTGAATTGTCTCTAGCACCTTGGCTAAACTGCAAAAAGAAACTAAGCCCATGAGACTCACTCACATCCACGGAAGGTCCATCTAAATGCTGGAGCTGAGCAACCAAGCTTCTGAGGGCATTTTAAGAGTTTGGAAGACATCATACCCTGGCTTTGGACCTGTGCATCTTTTCTGGGGATACAAGACTTCCACGGTTTTGCACTCCATTTTTCATGTGACTTCATTGTGTGCATTTTTCAAGACGAGGAGACATACACAGAATCATAGAATCAGATAGGTTGGAAAAGACCTTTAAGATCATGGAGTCATAAAGATCACTGACACCTTCATCAAGCTCTACCAGAAAACTCAGGTTTCTCTTCGCAACATAACATCATTCCCCATCAAAAGCCTGGGGTCACTGTGCCCCTGTGATTTAGGGAACACACTCAGTTGCCCCTGGTGATTCCTCACTTCAACATGGAAAGAGTTTCTAGGGCTTAAAAATCAAGAGTGGGCAAAGGAGCCGGTTTATTTGCTTTACTATTAAAGCTTAAAAATTAAGCAACATGCATGTGGGAGAGCAGTCAGTGTGAAGCCAATGCTTCATGCACTGGTGCTGCTTTTCCTCAATCCCTAATGACGCCAGGTCCCATCTTAGCACCAGATCGTCACTCCTATGAGGCTGGATTAGAATGTGGTGCCCTTGGGTAAATGCTCACTGTTCCCACTGAAACACTGAGGGTTTCTATTCCCTGTAGTACACATTGCTTTTAAGCACAGAAGAAATAACTCACTGCTTCTATTAAATGCTCTGCATCTTTCCTAGTAATTTTTTTTAATCATATTTTCTCTACTTTAACAAAGCAGGTGAGCATGAAGCTTACAGCAAACACCTCTTGTCTTCTTAGAGAGGGAGCATCACATCTACATTGTATCTAATTAAAGGTTTGTGTATTTTTACACTTGATTGACTCCATAGATGACCAGAGTATTTTCTTCAGATTCTCTTAATGAGGACAAGCTGGCACAGTGTGAAACTGGGAGTATTTCAGTACTGGAGATACAGGTTTAGCATGAAAATGGCATCATCTCAGTTTTAATGTGGCATTACTACAAGACTGCTGGAATGAAGTGGAAGATATAAATGAAGAAAAAAAATCGATTAATTACCAGGTGCTGAGAAACTGAAAATCTCATTTTCCCCTCAAATGCAGGGTTTGGATGCAGCTCGACTAACTGCTGCACTAATGGACAACAGCACTAATCTATTTTATTTTCCTTGAGCTTCCACATGCAGGTGAGTTCATCTTCATAGATTAAGCAAATTCGGTGCATGAGCAATTGCTGGTAATGGAGGCTGCCAATCTTTGTTTCTCCTTAGGTGAGATTGTTAAGCAAGTGCTGGAAAACTTTCCACCCCTCAGGGTTTTCTCCACTCCAAACACACAAATATTTCCTCTATTTGTTTCTATTCCCCTGATATATTGCATTCTCCAAAATGAAGTTGCAAAGTAATGAATCTCTGTTTAAAGCGGCATACATAAGCATTGCACTAGGTTACTTTGTTGGGGTTTTTAAAGTAGCTTTTTGGCTAGATGACTTTTAATTTCTTAGTGCTACACCTTCACCAGCTGTAAATCAAATACATTTGCTGAGCCTGATGAAGCTATGCAGATTTACAGCAGGTAATCATAACACATTTCCCCACACCCCCATCATGTTCAGGAAGCTGGCACTCCTCCCACCACCAGTGGATATCTGGAATCCTTGTCAAATGAATTTGAGATTGGAAAGACTGGCCGGATCTTGAAGAAATATAACTATACATCCCCAGGCAGCAGTAGCTCACAAGAGCTGGCTCCTCTGTACTGTGCTGATACAAACCATGTCAGAAACACATACAGGGCCATACTCTGTGATATAAGTCATAACAATGAGATGATGCCCACTCTCATGCAAAAGATGGGCCGTTGTCAGCTTGTTTTAAACTCTGCCTTCAGGGATACCTGAATGTCAGATCTGCAGACACCTTATGCAGGTATGAATTCACGTTGTTCAGCTGTCCATGTGTAAATGAACAGGTTTCATTTCTGTAGCTGCAGAAAGTTGTTTTCTTAGTGCCTCAGCAAAGAAGGTACACAATGAACATCCCTAAGAGGTTTTGCACAGAGCTTTGCTATAGCTCCTGACCACTGCCTGTCTCTGTCAAGCACAGCCAGCATAGACCCCTTCCTGGTGTACTCCTTTGAAATGGACAAAGTACTTCAGGGAAAAAGAACCTTTCCTGGGGCAAAAACTCACTGCTCATTTCTCTGGCCAAGCGGCAGGACTTCTGGCAGTAGAAATGCAAAGAAAACGGCTCATGAAAGGCACAGCTTGTGATATTTCTGAATAATAAAAATACAGCACTGTCCAGAATCTCTTGACATCATCCTTAACTCCTTAGCAGCTTTGCTAAATGTGGTGATGAGCCTTAGGTGAGATAATTAGCATGGCTCCATAGACTTGGCCTTCCAAACTACAAATCATTATCTAATGCCGCAAGTCCAAGAGCATGTATGTCTCCCATATGGGCTGAGATGTCATGTAGCTTTACCAGGACTTACGGTGAGCAGTGGTGTACGGCACTGGCCACATGGAGCCCACTCTCCATGCTTATAGCCAGTTGAGGATAAGGCACCTGGACAGTTTAGTTAGAAACAGTTGTTGTCTGAGGAACTGAGGCAAGCCACAAGCTTCAACTCAATCATTTGAAATAAGTGGCAGTTTGAAAATTAGAGTGATGAAGACAATGGTGGCAAGGGTTAACTAAGCTGAATTTTCACATTGTAGCTTGCAGATTGCCAACCCAGCAATGAATGCCCCTGAAAATGCACACTTAATATTCCTTTACAGGTAATGTTTCTACAAATCATTGCCAGCTGCTTTTCCTCCTCTTTCTCACACAGACAACAATGACCTTTACTTACTGTGCTAAGCTTTCTGAAGTACTTACAGAGATGTTGATTATTTTGTCGAACAGGAACACTTGCGGTCCAACGAAATCAAACACAAAGTACTGCAGGGAAAGGGGACAGCAGATCAGCATTGTCCTTGTGCTGGTGGCCAGCGCAGTCAGCATCGTGGTTTAGCTTTTGGGGTTATTGCACAAAGCCCCCGTGAGACACTCGGTGTACTGGGAAGGCAGTGATGCACAAAGCAAAACCCTTTCCTTGCTCCCTGGATCATGTCTGCTGTGGCCCAGATTTGTTTTCTACTTTCCTCCTTGCATGGCTGCACAGCACTGCCCTTCACTAATGCCTGTGGCCCTCGTCCTGCATCAGAAAGTATTGCCAAAAGGCACCGAAGGCAGAAGAAAGCACAAAGGTTGGCTTGGGCAACTGTATTGGTCTCATTTATCACCAGCTGGGACCAACACATGTCAAGGAAAGACTGAAACAGTGAAATGGTAAAAGAAAACAGGTTTGCAGGGGGAGGGGGACTTTTTGACAAAGCTCCCTAATGGATCAATTGAAAAAACGCAGAGGCAGTGGTAGTAGGACAGGACGCAGTGGATGGTGCTGGGAAGGGGATGAACAGTGCTTGAGAAGAAAAAGAGCAAATAAAGTTAAACCCAAGGGAGCTATTGCTGGTTCTAGCTGAGCTTGAAATTCAAACTTCTCCTGGAAGGACCTCCCTGCTCAGACAGTAGGGTGCCACAAATTTAGTTCATCACATTTTGAGCTATCAGTGGTGGAGGCCACCCAGAGCCATTGAAGAAAGTGACTTCTCCAAAAGAAAGCACCTACCTCATTGTAGAAAGGGGCATTTGTGCCTTCCTTTACTGTTGTTTGCTTCTTCTCATCACCTATCTCGATGATCACCACAGGGTCAATGTTCTCACCCACCAGCTGTCTGGCCTCGATGATGGTGATGGCAATCTGTGGGGCACAAGGACACCACACAAACTCCAGGGCTCAGGTCCAGCCTGCCTGGGGATGCCACAGGCACATAAGGGCCATCATCCTGCTCACCTGGTAGTTCTGGGATTTCATCTCCTCTTCATGAATTCTGGCCGTCAGCTTTGCCCTGTTTAAATGACAGAACAAGTCATTAGGCACTTCTAGGCAAGAGCTGGTACTTGGACATGTGTTGGTAGGACTTTTCATCACTAAGCAAGCATTGTTTATGGCAGGTAGCTTTGCTGAGAAATATTATGCTTGATTTTATCAGCAGAGATCATCTCTGTCTTTCTTGTATACTTGGTAATAGGAAAATGTTTTGCATCCACAGACCAGTGCAGCTATCTGCCATATATGGGAAGGATTTCACTTGCTGATCCTATTAAACTTGACTCTATTCCTTCCCTGTATGAAAAGAACAACTACACAAGCTCTTGGGTATGGAGATTGCTGTCCCCTTTGGATCATTTTCATTAACAGAGTTCATTATAAGCACAGTAGAGGCACTCTCAGCATACATTTCAATCTCTCCCTGCACTGGATAGCATATAGTGATGATCTGTCTTGAACCGATTCTATTTTGCTGACAGGTACATCCCACTCTGTCATGTGAGAGGAGGAGTGCAGGGAAGAGTGCTGTCAGCAAATGGATTTTCTGTCAGCAGATGTATTATCCTAGGGCAACGTCATCCCTAAGAAGGATGAAAATGGTGTTTAGGAGGATGTTAAGTAAGGTACACAAGGGATCACCTTTTCCTCTTTGGGCTTAGGGATCCAAAAACATTGGACAAGGCATCGCTGTTCATTAGGTCTTCCTCTCCCTCTTCTTGTCTTCCAAGAGTGCCATGTTGAAGATTTGCACTTTCACCATGATCACCTGATGAAGAAAACAATCAAGAAATCAAAACTACCTCTGATTTCTACTAGGAAAAAGCTAACTTGAAGCACAGCAGTGAATTCATCAGCATGAACTGAAGGTTTAATTATTTGGGTATCACAAATAGTGATACAGTAGTGGTTTGTATTGTGTATCAGTTATTTCTGGCCTAGAAGCTGCCAAGTTGTGCCTGCAACAGTAAAGATAAATTGCCCAACAATACCCTATGGTAACCTTGCATAAAATGAAAAGAAACACAAGTGCATTTTCTACAAGCATTCATGGCACTGTGCTCCCACTACAAAACTAAACTAAGGGTTGTGATGTTTCCTTGTCTCTTTGCAAAGGTATGGTCACTTGAGGGGTGTCTAGAAACTGATGACAGTAGCAAAGGACTATCCATGTACAGTAAAACTCATTTGGGCAGCTCTTACCAGGTCTGAACGTTGGTTTTCAGCTGGCTTCCACAAGCCCCTACTCTGAGGAAAACCACCAGGCAGGCACAGACAGACACAACCTTTGCTTGTGTTGCAAGGCAGCCAGGAATGAACCACCTCCATGAAAGTTACACCACTAGCAATCTCACACAACATATATGCTCCTCAACTGCCCCAATGGCTCTTCCCCAGCCTCCATGGAACACAGGGAAGATGAATTTGTCTCTGTATCCATCTAGGCATTGCATAATTTTCAGTCCTTGAGGCAAAGGCGTCTGCCTATGGTTTTGCATGTGTAGCATCAAGTTCCTATGACTACCCTCCATATCCTGTTTACTCTAGTGCATGCTGTTTGATTATAGGCTTGTAGTAGTCTGTTTTGTTTGCTTTGAGGATAAATCAGATGAAACTTCCCACCAGCTGGGGGACAGGCATCACCATGTGAGTTCCATGTTGTTTCTGTTGAGATGTAAACTCTACCACGCTTTTTTCCCTTTACATCTCTATTTCCCTGACATTTTGCAATCTGAATCACTATCCTTTTTTCCCCTCAATAACCATATATATGTTTGTGCATAACAAACCAGCAGGAATTATTCCCCTTGTATGAATCCAGGAACAGAAAATGCAAATGGTTCAGTGACAACATTCCCCTAATACATATCCCCCCAATAGACCTCCTAAGCCCAAATCCCAGTGAAGACAAGAAACAACTGGTGTTTGCTGTATTTTTGCTAGTTGCAAACATCAGCAGTAAAGACATTAATAAAATAGAGGAAGGTACAGCAGAAGGACTCCAATTTATCCATTGATTCAAACAGAATCATATGAAATAAAGAGATATCTGAATGCTTACATGGAAAACTTGAAGCAAATTATAGTACAGTCTATCTTGTAGAACATGGCATATTTCACAGAGCAGAAGATAAAAAAAACTCCAACATATCTGTAATTAGCAAGAAGTTCAATGGACTTTAGTTTCCTCTGTTCCAAAAGCCCAAACCCCTTGCTGTAAGGACCATTGTTCTTAGGTAAATAATGTTCATGGCACAAATATGTGTTCCTGTTTCTGCCTAAGAATGAGTCAAGACGCACATGGCTGGTTTATTACAACACTGTAATTCACAGGCTGCATTAAACACACAATAGTCCATGTTTTCAAAATCCATCACTGACTGCAAAATAAAACTACAAATGGTGAAGTCTTTGTTGTGGCTGAACTACCAGTTTTTGTGAATGGCAGGACTGTGGTGATAGGAGAATGGTAGTGGTAGGATGTGCAGGAAATGTGTCCTTAGCTTGAAAAGTAATGGTCTGTTAGGGAAAGAAATAGGAGACTCTGCATGTCTTATGGATGTGTCCAATTAATTAAAAATATAATTATTAAAGTTAAAAAAGAAAATAAAATAGCTGCTCTACATTTAAGAGGAGAATTGCTACTAAACGAAGGTGACAGCTTTACTGAGACAGCCCATCCAGCCATCAGAGCATACTCAGGTTGTGTTCTTACGTTTTCTAGAAGAAGAAGATGTTTTGGAGAAATTATACACCTGTAATCATAGAATCACAGAATGGTTTCGGTTGAAAAGGACCTTAAGATTATCAAGTTCCACCCCCCCCCAGCCATGGACAGGGACACCTCACATCAGACCATGTCACCCAATGCTCTGTGCAACCTGGCCTTGAACACTGACATGGATGGAGCATTCACCACTTCTTCGGGCAGCCCTTTCCACTGCCTCACCACCCTCACAGTAAAGAACTTTTTCCTTATATCTACCTAAACTTCCCCTGTTTAATTAATGTATTATCTACCTCTAGAATAGAAAGAAAACCTTTCAAAAGCATGTAATCTCTCTATGGTAAGAGTCAGACTGACATTTCTGTTTTACTTTTACCAAATACAGTGCTCTGAACTCACAGAATCTGAAGGTGTACTTAAGGAAACAGGTAATGCAGAAAGATCTAGCTCTCTGTTTACTCAGGAGTGTCAAAGAGTTTACTGCCCTTTTTATCAATACTAAGCCCTAAGACATAATTCAAATGAGTTCACGTGAAATTAGATATAATATAATCCCCCCCCTGCTCTTCCCAGTTGCAATGTTGATTTATGAGGCCTTACCCAGTGCATCTTTGTTTGCAATAGTCAACCCTTTCTCGCCTTTTTTCTTCTTCTTCTTCAGCTTCATGCCGGCAAAGAGCCCCTTTCTGAAAAAGTAAAATGAAGCAATCAGTGTATCTTCAAGCCTTTTTCTGTGCTGAACTCTAATTTAACTCAAGAAGCTGTTTGAGGGAGCTCTGATTTCCAAGCAAAATCGTTATATTCTGACTTCTATTGAAAGCAAACAAGAGAAAATGTTGATTTTATGTTTCATCCATTTTTGTTTATTCTGAACATTTGGCCATTTTTTTCAAACCAAGACAAGAGGCAAAACCAGGAAATTTGAACTAAGTTTTGAATCTAATGACGTCCCACACCTAAATCTTATGCCTGTGACAAGACCAAAGATAAAAGCTTCTCATAAACTACAGGTTCCAGATGAAAAGCAGTTTTCCAGTGAATTAAGAGAAACATAAAGGTGTTTGCATAAACTTACTTGGTGAGGATACCCACTGTATCAGTGGCACATACATTACAACAGTTTTTGCCATTTATTTAGTTAGCTCTCACCCGTTTCCAACAGCAAATCCATGAGCTGGCCAGAACAAGGGTTTCTCCTCAAGCTGTGCTCAAGCTGTGTTATAGAGATGCTTAAATCCAGCACCAACCCCAGCTAGTGTGGGGCTTTTCTGCCTCACACTTCTTCCTATACTGGACTGGGGAATTGATCCAGCTTAAAACTAACCAACCCAGCTAAAGCTTGGTGAGTTCATTTTTCAGATCATGCCTGGCTAAGGTGGCTCTATAGCTTCATTAAGGCTTCCTTACTCCTCCAGTTCCACTCAGTTTTAGCCACAGGTTCTTGCCAGGAACCTACTATAGTCATCCAGGAATGAGATGCGTTTGTAGGGCAAGATGCAGGCAAGAGAAGCCTGGTCCCTGCCTGGTTGCCATCACAGATAAAACATGTCAAGACACTCAGCAAGGACACATGGTGAACTCTTGCTTCTTAACAAACAGGTGGCAAAACTCCCCATGGCCCCAAGGCAGGAGGCAGCACAGCTGCTGAGCTAAGATAAAGTACTTCTCCCAGTGCTTATAACAGCAATGACAGTGTTAGGTTGTTCAGGTCTGTGCTGGTTGTCCCTTTCCCTATTTACTCTTTTACTGGTACTTCAGCTATTCTGTAAGTAGGGAAAAAGAGCTGTTGTGCTTTGTGGAGCTGGTTTTAAAGAGGGGGGCAAAAGGAAATATCTCTACAAACATCATTCAGCATTTTCCCCTCCACAAAGGGTCTCCTATTTCCTTCCATAGCCAGCAGACCTTCCTTAGTTGCCAGTTGCCTCAATCCACCAAACTCTTTCTTTGCCTCCATGTCAGGGTCCACAAACACCAGTCATGCACTAGGACACCAACGCTGTTCTAAGTTTTGCAAGTGGAAAACAGATCTGATTACAAGACTAACTTTAACAGTCTCCAATTCACACCCGACCTACTGCTCCAACTTCTGCTTTGCCATGCTCTGGAGTTGAGGCAGGAGCTGATACACTGCAGAGAGGAAAGCTGTGGGAATAAGATGAGACTTCTCTCCTTTGCCCATAAGCAGGGCTCAACAGAGCATCCATTCTTGGCAATGTGGAACAGAAACACCATTTTCTGCACCAGAGCTGTGCACGGAAGGCGCCTTTCCACCCAAGATTTTGGAGAAGGGGTGGGAAGCAGCCGGCTGTCCTGCAATTGCCTTCCTGAGAGATTAAAGTGGGCAGTTAAGCACAGTTGCATCCTTACACCTGGGGAAAGGACTGGCTGCTTTTTGTTTATCTTCACAGTTTTCTTATCTTCCATCCCTTTACAAAGTGTGTGGTTTTAAGCTGCATGGTTCATCATTCCAAAAGGGCTTGAGGAGTGTAAATGAAATCTCTGAGCACTGGAGTGTGGCAGTTCAATTTTTCCAGGTTTCTGAAGGTTTTAGAGGCTTGAACCAATGTTTAATAATGACCCTTGGAGTCAGCATGTCTTTTCTTGCTGCTGATCAAGGTCTGGTGAAACAGCCACAATAATGGAGGAAACATACACAGAAGTTCTTATTTAATGGTAAACTGGACAGTGCTTGGAATAGGAGTGGGAGATAATGGCTTTGAGTGCCTCAGCTTAAAACAAAACCAAAGTTAACTACCTAGCTAAATAAAAAAGACAAGAAATCAGTAGAACCAAACTGAGCTTGAGAGGCTATTTTCATTAAATAAAAGCCTGTGGACTTTTCATTTGAATTAATGAGACCAACCTGATTTATATCAGAAGCCCAGAGTCATTGCAGATGAATCGCTTGGCTTTATTTGAGGGTGAAAATGTAAACTCCATTGTCGCAGATCTTACCTCCTTGCTGAAATCAACATAGCTCAGATTTTGTATTATATAGCAGTGAAATAAGGGGCTCTGTTTGCAGACTAATTGGTCCCTTTCATTTTGAACATTTCAGAGTACCTGAAACCTTTCATTTTTAAACGTTGCAATTACCTCTTTTTATATTTTGAAGATATAATTTCACCCCATTTGGGGAGCTGAAACATTCACTACATCCCACACAAATTTCCACTGTTGTTAGTGTGTTGCTTTGTGCTATTTTCCTAATTATTGGTCACACTGATTCAAGAGGAGCTCTCTGTGGGCACGATTTCATACCACAGCTTTTCCAAGGAAACAAATATGCTGCTTATTTCAGAGGGAGAATCAACCTCTGCTGCTAGAATAGAAGTTTGTGCTATTAACTCTAATGAGGAGCAAACCAGGGGGCGAGAGTGGAAACACAAAGGATTTAGCATAATGGCAACATTTTCCAGGTTCTTTGTTGGCTTCAAGTTGCAGTGACAAACATTCAGCACATATTTTTTTCCCTTATCATCAGAGCATTTGTTTGACTAAATTGCTGCAGGAATAAAAACTTACATGGGGCAGTGCAAAGCCCAACTAGGTTAATCAAGCACTGAGCAAACCTGACAGCAATCAGTGCTCAAACATCTGAAATCACCTGCAAATTTGAGGTGCGGTTAGCTATGGATGAAAAGTTACTGCAAACTGGACAGGGAAGTTGATAACATTTAAAAGTTCTATTCAGAGCAAGGAGCTTAAGCTTACTGGCCAGGCCCAAAAGGAATATTGCTGGGTACAATCACAGAAAATGTACAGCTCCCGTGTGCCAAAGAATGCACTAAAACCTGACCTGTAATATCAGGATAAAATATAGCTCAAGCAAAGCAGGAGTCTGAGGGCCACTGGAGGAATGGCCATTAATAAAGCTTGATGTGGAAAGTGGGCCATCTTCCATGATTTCTATGTTTTTTACATCACCAAACAAATAAATACCAAAACTGCTTAAAGACAGAACTGCAGAAGGTGCCACCAAGCGCCAACAGCAAAATCTATCTCTGAAGCAAATTGGATTTCAATCTCATCTTTTCAGTCTGCCAGAGGTTCACCACAGAAATGCATCAGGGTGCACCTGAGTGCTCCTGTAGCCCTGGCCCCACCAGTTACTTTGGCCAAGGGCTGCTGTGACCATGCAGAGAAGCGTCCCTCAAAAGCATCAGAGGTGCAGCAAGCACAAGCTGCTTGCAATGCTCAGCTATGTGAAAGAAGAAGAGCATGGGGTTGTTCAACAAGATGGCAGAGCAGCATCCGTTACACAAGGGATTTGCCAGAGAAAATCCTTCCATAAGGGTCTAAGAGAAGTAAATTAAGTTTTCAGGGAACTAAAGGTACCAATCCCTCACAACTGAGAGACTCCATCACTTTGTACACTGTTTATTGTCCAGTGACAGCGTACATGCTCCACAGACTGTGCATACAGGTAAAATCCACAAAGCTTAATAAAATCATTTAGGTTTATCAAAAACGTTCTGTGGGTACTTTTTTAGTGATAGAAAGTTTGTTCTATCTAAACCTGTCTTCAAGTTTCCAAAAAGAACGCTTCCTTTCACTGCTGCTTTGACATAAATTCAATCAGCTGCTGAAATCTTGAAAATCACTCTTTCCCCTCTCCCAGGATAGTGAATGGTTTCACAGGAGAATGTTGCCAAGAAGAGAAGGCTTTGGGCTTCCATGCAGTTTCATCAGACTGAATAATGTCCCCAAAGTTATTCATAGCCATCTGTAATCCCTAAACCAGGTATAAAATCGTGCACCACCTCTAGTAGACCTCAAAGATGTCATGTGGAAGTGTCTCCCATGTCCTAACAGGACCCTCTGGCTGCCAGCAAGGCACAAATATGGCACTGCAAGAACCTGGGAAATCAAGAGACTTTGGGTGAAGAAAAAGTCTTCCATCTGCCTTAACAGATTTAGCCCCTATATGCTTACATGATGCCCAAATAGAGATAAGGAATTTACTCCTTCCTAAATCTAACAAGCTAATTTAAGACACAGTAAAACTGATTCATGTCCAAAGAGAAGGTAGAGCAAATAGTTCCTATAAGCTGCCAACAGGTTTACTTTGTAAGTGCCTTGATTAGAAGCAATTAAAAATCAGCCTTCTCAGCTAATCAAGAACTTTCATTAGTCCAGAGGACTGAATCATCTAGCTCCTTCCAGATGGGGATTGTAAAAAATCTGGAATAAGGACAACTTCTTCTCTTCTGCAGATGTACAATAGCAATGTGGGCCCTCTGACTGTGATTCACTGAGGTTTCCCTGATATATGTAGTAAGAGCGGGACACCAACTGTACCACAGAATCTCACTATACTCAGACCATGTTGGATTTGCACCAGAAACTTATAAATATAAGGGTTTATTTGCTATTATCAGTGCCACAGGTCCACTGGGTCTCTCAATTAATTTTCATACTCTTTGAAAAGGCTCAAATACTGTATTCTTCCCTTACCAAGGTTTAGCCATAGCAGCTTCTGATTCCTAGCTTGTTAGCTTTCAAAAATGTCCTTTCATGCCCTTTCTTTTTCATTTAAGTGGTCCTGTCATGAAAGAGTCTTCATTATCACTCCTTGCACTGCATAATGTTCTCTCAGATATCCAATAATTGCAATTTGCAGTCTAATTTAAACAAGAGCTGACAAAAAAAAGGCACTTTAGAGTTGTCAGCAAAAGAGTTCAAATGATCTTACTAAATACTGAATCTCCTTGGAATTTCTCCACATAGTTTAAATTTAGTTCAACCAGCAAAATCCTTCCAGAAGTCTGTGTGCTCAGAGAAAGGATGCATGAGGAAAAATAGCTTCTTCCTTTAGGAATGGTCATGTACCATCCAGAGGCAAACAGGCACTTCTATGGTTCAAGTCGTCTAACTCACTCAAGACACTAGGATGGTAGAAATCACTTCTCCTTTGGTTATAAAGTCAGAAGAATAACCTGAGCCATCTATACACAGGCATATGTAGCTTGAGGAGAGTCTTTCTGTCCCCTTCACAAGGCCCCCTTTCAGTGCAGTTTTCTACCTCTCGCTCAAGCAAAAACCAGTCTTGGGTTTAACCTGCACTAAACAAAGATCCTTATCAAGGTCCATTTTTGTAGCCATGAGCCTTGGGATGCCACTCCCTTGTGTTGGCATATGAGCCTGTTGGACACAGAGGAACGAAACGAAGGAGTGAGATTTGGAAACGGGGCAGACACAGAGAAAAACCCTGTTTTATCCAATACGCCTCCTGAGACCATCCAGCAGTCCTCCTGTGGACAGGGTGAGTGAGCTGCAGCATGCTCCTGGCAGCAGAAGATCCTTATTGGAGCAGCTGCCCTGCTTTTCCCTCCAAGTTCCTTCCTCCCTGGAAGCAGGAGTCTCAGCAAACTTCTTGGCACCATCAAAATGATTTAGTTCAGGGATGATCAAAGGTTTGTGCAGCTCAGATCTGAGCCAGCTCCAGTGCCTAAGGACTGTCAGGCTGTGGGTACGGGTATAGTGAGTGTCTAGACTGAGAAAGTATTTGAAACTGAAGAAAGCAGAAAAGCAGCCTTCAGCTTTCTTGCACATGAATGTAAAACTTGTGAGGTGGGTCTGTGTCCTTGCGTTTTGTAAGGTTGTTTGTTTGAGGGTTTGGGGTTTTTTTTTTGCAACTCCTTAAAAATTCTGCTTCTTTCAACATATCCTCATTTTCCAAAGAGTTTTGCAGTAAATCAAACAATATTGCGCTGGGTGAATACTGACCTCCACATGATTAGTTCTAAGTTTGATCAAGTATGCACAACTTAAACTTAATTCTCAGGTGTATAAAAATGTTTTATCTTTCATTTTAAGTGGAAAAACGTAAGAAAGACTTAGCTCATGTTATCATTTCCACATTCTGTATTAGTCAAGAAAACTGAAAGGAAAAGTAAATTATCTCATAGTTTAAACCACTCATTTCAAACAGTAAAACATAATTACAGTAAAAGATAGGGATTCAAAATAAAGAGCCTAAGCAATCTAAAACTGTAATGCAAGCATAATTACTTAATTCAGAAACATTTTTTATTAAGTTAATATGTCATTTGTGGTAATAAACGAAGTCCCAGGGAAGAAATTTCTTGCCTTGCATTTCACTGTCAAAGGCAGCTGAATAAAATAACTTCTGTGTCCTTGGACACATGGAAAGAAAAAAATATCTTAATAAATGGTTAATCATATACTCATCTCATGCTTTCTTTTCATGGGATTACAGAAGTTAAGGGAATATTTTCCCTCTTTGCTCTTTTAATTCATCTCCTTTGCCAGTGCAGGCTTGCTTTGTACAGTATATTGTCAGATACTTTATCTGGATTCAGTAATGAAACTCCCTTTATTCCCAAATCCATTATTTCTGCTGTGGTTCTTTTACAGCTCAGAGCTCTCACAGGCTGTCTTAACTTGTTTCCATGTTTCCTGATTTCCCACTGGAGTTGCTGTTTTGATAGGTCCAAGGATTTGCAATGGGAAAGCTTCATCTCCTTAGGAAGGTGAATACACAATCCTGTATGACAAGCTGCTATTTAAAAACCAGCTGTGATACACACACAGTTATCAGTTCTAAAGTTTGTGGTTTTCACATGTGACACTATGACATTGTGTCTCTAGTCTCAACTGTTAATATCTCATCAATAAGAAAGCATGATTGCCTGGTGATAATATGGTGTCAATAGTAGCTACACACTAACTGCCCATACAAGAACATCAGCTATTGTAACTCATTCTGCTGGTTTTGTAGACAACTCTCTGTAAAATTGAGCTCATTCATAGAATCATAGAACAGTTTGGGTTGGAAAGGACCATAAGATCATCAAGCTCCAACCTCCCTGCCAGGGGAAGGGACACCTCACACTAAACTGTGCCACCCAAGGCTCTGTTCAACCTGGCCTTGAACACTGCCAGGGATGGAGCATTCACAACCTCCCTGGACAACCCATTCCAGTGCCTCACCACCCTAACAGGGAAGAATTTCCTCCTTATATCCAGTCTAAACTTCCCCTGCACTGCAGCTGTCAAAACCAAAATAAGTTGTTAGTAAATGTAAGAAATTAGATAAAAATATGACAGGGAACATTATATGCCACTAAATTACTGCATTTTGGCTACTGCGTGCTGCTCTGATTGCCCCTCTCAGAAAGAACTTGGAATTCTGCAATGTACAGAAAACACGATAAGTGTGATCAAAGGAGGGTAATGGCTCCTGCCTGAGTGCTCAGCCTGGAAAAGAGGTGATAGACTGTGTTTGTAAGGTGGTGCAGTGAAGTAAAAATGATCAAACACGCCTGAGAAGTGCTGAGGTGGCAATCAGACTGAAAGAGGTGGTCCTGGAGTCACCATCGATGGTCTCTGGAGTGAGCAGCTCAGTGTGCAGCATCAAGTAGAAAAAAGCAACACAGTACTAGGTATTGCCAGGATGGGTATTAGGTAGAAGGCAGTGAGCATCATTTTGCCTTAAAGCATCGGTGAACCCCCACAAGATCATAAGATGGGTTCACAGAATAAATCAGGTTGAGATCTCAGATACTGTGTGCAGCTTCATCCTCCACATCTCAGGAGAGATAACAGGATTAGAGAAGGCACAAAAAAGAATGGAAGAAGCCACCTTATGAGAGACTGAAATAGCCAGGGTTCTTCATCTGGAGGAGGGATAACTAAGTGGGAACGGGATCAAAGTTTATAAATTTTAAGCTGATGAATAGGGCAAAGCAGAGCTACTTGCTGCCCAGCAAAACCCACAACACTTGATGAAATAGGTTTAAAAGTGCTAAAAGGACCAGACCGAGATGTATTCATTAACAGGCATGATACAAATATTCTGGGTGCTGGGGGAACAGACCACAGAAAGTAGCCAGGCTCATGTGCTCTCCCTGGATATTGTCTTCTTTTGCCACCACTGCTGCAGGCAGAACACCACGCCAGGTGGATACTGGATCTCACCATCTAGTAATTCTGTTCTGGTAGTTCCCCGATCACAAATACCAGACCTGGCAGCTACGCTAGATTCGAATCACATGTTGGCTTATTATCACATTTCTGTCAGAATGATCAAATCACAAACACAAGCTTCTGCCAGAATGATGCTTAATCCAGCATAAGGTCTGACAGTGTAAAAAGAATCCATTCTTGGAACATGCTTGAAAAGAAAAGCAAGTTCATCCCCCAATAGCACAGCCTCATACAATCACCATGCTCTTGAGAGTTACCTGGATTTACTGTAATACCTAATTGCAGTTAAAGTGGTGTTTGGAAGTGAGCTGTCAAATAACAAATGACATGGAGAGGCGCATAGAGCAGGAGTTTCTCAGTTTCAGTTCGCAGATCACAAAACACAAGTGCTCAATGACTTTGTCAGGCAACAAGTTTAAAACAAATGAGCAGCACTGTTCTACAGTGAGACACATAAATCGTAAGACCTGTTGCAGGCATGTTGCTAAGACTAAAGAATTCAAAGAAATATCAGGTAAATTTATAGAGTTTGTAGCCAGAGGGTCCATTATCCATCCAGCTCATTGTCTTCCTAAGTGCATGAAATTGCTAAGGGCAGGATCACTTGCTCATACCTGCTTTACAGACTGTTTTCCCAAGTATTGCCCTTGGCCCTTCCTGGGAGGCAGAAACTGCAGTGAAGGAGACCCTGTGGTTTGACCTAGTTTATTCCATGGGTTTAGTAGTTTAACTTTAAAATACTATTTCCCCAAGATGCTGTTCTATGCAGAATGACTACAAGATTATCTGGAAGCAGAAATACCCACATATGTTCAAACACACTTCAAACAACCTAGAATTGGAACTTTTGAATTGTGTAGTTCTGCAACAAATGATCTTAAACACCAAAGCTCTGAGCAGGCTCCAGAGAAAGCAGCACAGGGCTTCTGCAGACAGCGGCCTTTTACTGTCTAAGTTTTAACCCATTGCCCCTTGTCCTGTCACTACAGTCCCTAATGAAGAGTCACTCCCCAGCATCCCTATAGGCCCCCTTCAGATACTGGAAGGCTGCTATGAGGTCTCCATGCAGCCTTCTCTTCTCCGGGCTGAACAGCCCCAACTTTCTCAGCTGATCTCCATATGGGAGGTGCTCCAGTCCCCTGATCATCCTCATGGCCCTCCTCTGGACTTGTTCCAACAGATCCATGTCCTTTTTATGCTGAGGACACCAGAACTGCACACAATACTCCAAGTGAGGTCTCACAAGAGCAGAATAAACGGGCAGGATCACCTCCTTCGGCCTGCTGGTCACACTCCTTTTGATGCAGCCCAGGATACAGTTGGCTTTCTGGGCTGCAAGTGCTGGCTCATGTTTAGTTTCTCATCAGTGCCAACAATAGAATTCAAATCTGCCAGGAGCAGGTAAAAAAAGCGTTAAAGGACTTGTTCATTTTCTTTTCCTTCAGGAAGAAGTCCTTTAAATACAATTAGCTGAATTTAATTCAAACCTTGGAAGAATTTCCTGAAGGTGTTAGACATACCTGTGAGTCTGAGATGCCACTGCTGAGAGCTCCATCCTATTCATTTTCTTCCAGTCATTACCCTTGAACAGGCTCTCCAAGCCCAGCTTGCATTTAAGACTTCATTTAAGGTTGCTGCTTGCTCATAGCAAATGTAGTGCCTGGTTACTCAAGTTGGTAAACTCTGAGTAAGAACAAAGACTTGTCCCTGTGCAAACATTAACTCCTCTTGCTCTGCAGACACCCATGTCAAGCCACATACTGCCTTCGAGCTCCAAGCTAAAAGGACAAGATTTTTACACTCACAAGACACCTTGAAAAGGTTTAGATTTCAGACAGACTGAGCAAACAGTGTCTGGAAAAATGGCCTATTTTAAGTATTTATGTATTTATACCCATTTATTATTTAACAAGAACACAATTTCATTTTCTCTATTTTCTCACTTTTTTCCACCCATGACTTGCCTGACTTCCATCTATACCAGGCTCTGCATTGTGCTTCCCCCTTCTACTCCTCCCATCTCACCAGTTAAAAGCTTAATATGTGTTATTTTTGGTTAGTAAACTTTCACTTTATTCACAGCTCTTGCCTCCAGTCTTGTAGGTACAACTACTTCCTTGACATTCCTCTTGAACATACTCCAGTCCTTGCTGAGAACAGGTTACAGAGGCTTAAGACCTCTTTTGTTCTGGACTTCCCACAAGACCATTTTCACACTGTTCTTAACCTTGTCTGATGGGAACTGACCTATAGAGAAGATCTTACATTTACCATAAGGCTGAACGTCTCTTTAAGGATGCCCTTGGAATGAAGTATTCAAACGCCAGCAGAGAGGGGGGATTCGTTCTTTCCAAGATACATAACAAACTGCCCTGCTGTGGTGAAGTACCCATAGCACGTGAGGCATCAATCAGTAGTTTTACTGGAGTGAGAAATGCAGCACAGAAATAAAGCTGCATTTGGCAGCTTAATCCAAGTGATCAGCCAGGTCCAAAATTCTGCATCCTTCAGTTTTCTATGGGTGACTTTTAGGAGATGGCTGCCCCTGCAGGTCAGGCTTGTTTGCTCTGACTCAGTTCCACAAGGTACAAGCTTCCAGCCTTGCTGTCTAGAAGCAGCCCTGCCCTTTACCAGCACCAATCATACTCTTATTTGACTTGAGCAGTTGGTCAAAGCTCTACTAGCAGCAGAAATGGTAATTAAATCAGATACCTCATGCAATCCTGTATCTTTAAAAAGCATGTGCAAAATGCTCTGTTCTCCACTGGAGCAGAAAATTAGATGGTTCTTTTTACATTCACCCTCCTGAAGTTCACAGTCAGCCCCAGGTTCTGATTCGGGATTTTTCTGGGCATACTTTTCTTCAATTTCTTTTCATACTTTCTCTCATCCTCCTCCTCTTCCTAACACAAACAAGCTACCATAAAAAAAAGCACAATGATAACAGAATTCACCATCAACACATGCTCGTGAATCATGTTTGGGTGATGATGTGCCTCTGCCTCAGGCAGTTACTGTTGCTTTAGCCATCTAATTCTCTTAAAAGGCTTAATAACTTTTCCAGGGGAAAGCATCAGCTAGACTAAGGAAGGGCATAGCAACATGTTTAGTAGCACATCTAGTGCAGGCAGACTTGGCTGGCACAGAGTAGTGTGGTCTTTTGCAACATGCCATACAAAGCACATTCACCCAAGCCAGGTTTTAAAGCACTCTGCTTCTAAACACGGTGAACAGCCAGTGAGCCCTCTCAATGGAAGAGTTGCACCTTTGTAACACCCAAAACAACAAGAAAACATCAAACTTTTTACTTAGACTTCCAACCCCATCTCTCTTGCAGGGCTGAATTCAGAAACGAGTTGTTACCAGCACAGAACAGTTTTATTACCTTGCCCTAACTTCTGCAACTGAATAAGCTGAACAGGCAGCTCTGCAGGAAAAAGCTGTCCAGGAGAGACACTCCTGGGCACTCTGAATAGCCACCCATGGCTGATCAGTTTTGCTCACCAGCATCCTGGCAGGTAACCAAACTCCCCTTGCATAGACTCCCTGCCAGACTGCAAGCCACCTACACCACCCAAATCCCAAACAGCTTCTTTCCTAACTGCATAAACCTTTCCATAAGACCCAACACAAGCCAGGAAACATGTGCCCTGTTCAGCAAGAAGCTGAGCACCTGATTAGCACCTGAGTAGCAAAAGTTGAGGTGATCTTTTGGCAGCTGTTTTGACTTGATCGGGACTTCTCTTTCCTTTCCTCCCTTTCCTGGCCCAAACACAGCCAGGTCCTGGCCTTTACCTGCCGTTGAATCAAAGGCAGTAAAAATGTCACCAGAACATTGCCTGCTGTGCAAGGTGGCAGTGGGCAGTAATCCCTCCGCTTGGGAATTGCTCTGTGCCACAGGAATGGGTGAACAGAAAGTGCTGGGGTTTTCATTTTATGAATTTTGTGTCGAACAGAAACTCCCTTGTATTTACAAAGGGGGTGTTGCTCTGAGCTGCCTGATAAACCAAGTGCCCAAGTTACAGGATGTTTAGGAGTGTAAAGAAATACAAAGATTACATAAGGGGAGGTTTTCAATAGTCAGTAAGTTAAAAAGTGAGCTCCTCTTCTCTCATAACAGGTAGACCAGTCCTGGGCTAAGCCAGGCCTTCAGTGGAAGGGAAGGGAAAAGAAGAAGGTCAGGATACAGAGCCTATTTCCAGCCTCATTCCTGCCACATCCATAAAGTTATGTAGCTTTCAGTGTCCAGTTAATGGATTCAGTTAATTTACCTGTCCCATGGAAGGATCATTAGGAGACTTAAGAGAAGTTTGAGAAGTGCTCTGATGAAAACCACTGTGCTTACAGAGATGGGACAGTGCATCTAAGGTTTGAGCAATATGGGTCCTTGAAACTGCCATAGGCACTTGGTAATCCACATGTTTTGTTCTCAGTTTTTCTAATGGGTGCAGAATATTGTTCTCAATCACCTTGGAAACCCCGAGGGAGCCAGTGCCTTTTGCTTCACTCACCCACAGGAACAGGCTGCCCAGAGAGGCTGTGGATGCCCCATCCGTGGAACCATTGGAGGTTAGGTTGGGCAGGGCTCTGAGCAACCCGATCTAGCTGAAAATGTCCCTGCTTATGGCAGGGAGGTTGGACTAGGTGACCTATAGTGGTCCTTTCCAACCCAAACCATTCTATGATTCTAAATGGTCCCAAACTGGGCATGTTGCTGCCAAATGTAAACAGCTATAAACAGTAGTGAATTTGTTTTATGGTATGTCAGAGAACAGGAAACACATATCTGCTGCTGGGGAGTCCTCAGAGAAATGGAACGCCTTATTTGAGAGGAAGTGATATTTGGGTAGAAAAACTGAGAAGCTCAAACAGGCCATCTCCTCAGCAGGTATAAATTGGTGTGTTATCCCAATGACTGGGTCGCCCTGGAAATGGGATTACTGTAATTTTTAAGGGAAGAATCCATGTGTCAAAAACTACCCAGGAGCATCTAGCTAATAATCCATCTAAAAATAAGAGGTCTGATAGAGCCAAGTATAAAAAACAGGATTTGACTTATTTAGGTGATGCTTCAGAGCTGACCGTGGGCCAAGAGAAGTGCAGATAGGGAAGCACCTCTTTAGGACCATAGCAGGATCATTTTCCCAATGCTTCCTGCAGCTTCAGGGAGCATGTTGCTGGGCAGTCAGTCAGGGATGGAGAGCCAGAACCTGTTGACTGCTGCAAGATCTGGCTGCTGTGGAGCAATGCGGTTGGGTTACCCTCTGCGAGTGCCTTTCTTCCTGGATATTGAACTGGTGAATGCTTTGATGTAAAGGAAAAGATGTCAGACCTGAAAAATTGAAGAAAATGGTTTGTGGAATGTGAAGTACCACATTCAGTGCCCTACCCAAGGGACCTCGGCTTTGTGGCATCATCTCTAGCACAAACGTTTTGCACTTGCTTTACTCTAAATGTTATTTTAGGAAGAGAAAACCACATTGAAGTGCAGAGGCACTGCTACTTGGAGTCCTGAATGGTAATCCCAACTTTGTCTCAAAGCAGCCGAGCAATTGCTGGCAGGTCTCTGCACCCCTGCTTCACCTTCCACCTACCTGCTTGGTGCTGCAGCATTGTAGTGTCATGAAAACCTATTGTATTCACAAAGTAATGAAACATCAGTGACAGGCTTGGGTCTCTGCTGGTCTGCAAAAGAAATGCGCTCAGCAGCAAAGAAGAGAGCAGCCTCATTGCCAGATCAGCCAGGAGGGGTCTATTATCAGCCTAGTGTCAGTGCTGATAGTCACTTATTTGTGGGTGTAAAATCAAGGCTGGATCTCCATCCTGGACAGGAATTGCTCCTGACCAAGCTTCGTTCCCATGAAGTCAGGCAGACAAGTATCCCTTACTGAGCCGTTTCTCACAGGCAGAGAAACCTGTGTTTCAAACCTTCACAGGCAGAGAAACCTGTGTTTCAAGCCTTCACAGTCAGTGCCAGGTCCCAGCATTCAACCTCATGTTTCACAGCTTAGCTGTGCATTCCACTTCTCCCCATGGGGCTTGTTACTTTGCAGTACTTCTAAGCTTCAGCTTTACAAAGACTGCTGGCAAGATTTGTCAGCAAATTACTGCAGAGCTAGAGAGGAGAGCAATAACAAGTCCCATCTGAGTGGACTTAGCACACAATAATATGTAAGGTTGGAGATGGCCATAGGATCAGCTCCAAGTCAGATTAGTCTCTTGTCAAAGCATGAATTGAGCTACAGTGCTTTAATTCTTCTCCTTCCCTTCCACACCCATGTGTTTCCAGTCATCAAAGGCTGCCTTAGGGATGCCATATTTTGTACCAAACCCTGTTAGTCCCAAAGGCAGAGCCATGAGCTTTCCCCTGCTTTGATAGGGAAATAAGGTTCTGCCTTCTGCTCAGTACAGCTATTAGGACTCATAGCCCAAAACTACAGCTCACCGATATGATCTCCAAACTCCTGGCTGTTAGGCACTCTTCAGTAATAACAAACTATTCTGTGAATACCAATTAAGCAGTGACATTTGAAAAAATGCTTCTGTTCTATCACCATTGTGTCTGCACTGGAACATAACAGCTAGCTGTTCAGCAGGGAAGTGATAACGCCAAAGGAATCCTTTCTGGGATAGGAACAAACCCAAACTATTTGCTGTGGGAATTGATGGGCAGTTGTTGAAGACAATGAGTAGAGGTTGCCCTCCCAGAGCTTTACCAAAAGCTACTGCCAATTCTTGAGCTCATAACATGAGACTGAAGTAATGATTTTTGCCTTGCCTGTGTGCTGACAACACTTTTTCACTTTCTATGTCCCTGTGATCTCACATCATCAACATTGGCTCTCTTTCCTTCTTAAATCTAGCATTCCATCATAAATCTGTTTTTATTGTCCTGCTTCACTCCCAGTCTGAATAAGTAACAAGACAGTCATTGACCAATGTAAAAGATGCTCTCAGATGAAGAAGCTAGTACCAGGTGTTTCTAGTGTTTCCTGAAAGAGGATGAACATCCCAGTTCTCTTAAAGTGCTAAGAATTCCTGCATTTCTGGCTCAAAATGCTTAGCTTAACAGTCATATATTCCAGAGCAACCTACTGTTCTGCAAAGCTTTCAAATTAATCTTCCTTTAGAGGATTATCTTCATAACACATTATAGCTTTTGAAAGCCAGAAGAGCAGATGTTATCTTCAGCCTTTCTATAGATATGAAGTTTAAACTGAACAGTCTATGAAATAGCTGGTAGAGAAATTGTGTCCAAGTTGAGACAGCAGTCATTGCAGGGTGATCTGATTTTCACTGCAGACAGCCTGTAGCCCATCAGGCCAAAGAGAATCATAGAATAATAGAATAGTTAGGGTTGGAAAGGACCTTAAGATGTCTATTTCCAACTCCCCTGCCATGGGCAGGGACAACAAACACTAAACCATGTCACCCAAGGCTTCGTCCAACCTGGTCTTGAACACTGCCAGGAATGGAGCATTCACAACCTCCCTGGGCAACCTATTCCAGTGCCTCACTACCCTAACAGGAAAGAATTTCCTCCTTATATCCAATCTAAACTTCCCCTGTTTAAGTTTTAACCCATTACCCCTTGTCCTATCACTACAGTCCCTAATGAAGAGTCCATCCCCAGCATCCCTATAGGCCCCCTTCAGATACTGGAAGGCTGCTATGAGGTCTCCACGCAGCCTTCTCTTCTCCAGGCTGAACAGCCCCAACTTTCTCAGCCTATCTACATGCAGGAGGTGCTCCAGTCCCCTGATCATCCTAGTGGCCTCCTCTGGACTTGTTCCAACAGTTCCATCTCCTTTTTATGTTGAGGACACCAGAACTGCACACAATACTCCAAGTGAGGTCTCACGAGAGCAGAGTAGAGGGGCAGGATCACCTCCTTTAACCTGCTGGTCATGCTCCTTTTGATGCAGCCCAGGATACGGTTGGCTTTCTGGGCTGCAAGCGAATAACTAACTCCTTTTTTCTTTGGTCCTGAACTAGTCATGGGAGAGAGGAAAAAATATAATATCACCTTAAACAATTATTTGCAGAGCCTTAAGTTACTGCTCAAGGCAAATCCCAGGGGGCTTCCAAGGGATACAAATAGGACACAGGGCTGCTGCCCCTCAGCCCCAAGCTACTTACTGGAGGTGCTGATCAGGGAAATAGCAAAGGCCAGACACAGCTATGTGTGTGTTGTGGTTTAACCCGTAGACAGCCTAACACCACAGAGCCATTTGTTGTGGGGGAGACATAGCAAAACATCAGCCAAGGACTAATCTGAGCAATGCACCCCCTGTAACCATAGTGCTAGGCAAAATCCAACTCAAGGCAAGTTTGGGAGAAACTCCACGCTCACACACAAGGACGAGCTTGTGCCACTAGTTATTTCTCTAGAGTTATCCCAGACCTGCATCTGCAAGAAAATCAGAATCAATAGGTAGAGTCAGCTCTAATAGTACCCGTATTTCCTTACTGCCCATAGAAACCCAGGTCACTTCTGAAGTTACAATAGCAATACATTAGAAAATGAGACCATGGACTGAATGAAACACTGAGTACTTCATCATTCTCAAAGTAAAAAATCTATTGATGTCAGAAAGCAATCTAAACAAAGGAGCCACAAAGAACTGGTATTACTAATTCTTAGGATCTCATTGTGCTATTCCACATTTTTCTGTGGACAATTCCTGAGTGCTTTAGCACCATTTGTTTATGAAGCTTAGCACTGGTATGACCATGGTTTCTTAAAATTCAGCCACACCAACTGAAATGAGATGTATCTAATCCATGAAAAGCAAACTATTACCACTTTCCAAAGCTAATGAATAGTTCAGAGTGAATTTTAAAAGCCCTAAGCCTGGGAACTCTCTGCTGCAGAGACAAACCCAATACCCCAGGCGTCTGATGGAGAAGATTTCTGCTGTCTGCAGGATTAGACCCACAGAACAGTAAATAAATCAGACTCCAAAACCATGCGATTCTCTCAGCAGAACAAATCCATTTCAGCAGACAGAATAGAAAAGTTGATCTGAATCATACCAGAGTTAGGTACATTTTGTTAACCTGTTTCAATGAAGGAAGCAAACTATAGAAACAAAACTTGGCTTTCTCCTCACACACAAAACCTTGTGCAGTTGTCCTTGAATTTAGGTCAGACACAGATTAAACTTTGTCACTGCGTTACCTTTATTTAACCACTACCATTTATTTACTATTTATATAAACTAATCTATGGTAAATTCTCAGGCAAATCCTGTAAGCCCTTTGATCAACCTTTAGTCCCAGCTCACATCTCTGAGGCTGTAGAGATGCTACAAAATCCATGAAAAAGTTCTGGGTTTGGTCTATAACAGTCAGGGCAAAATTTGTTTGCTAACATCATACTCAGGTGACAAGAAAACACACTATAAGCAAGATATCCTATTTAAATAATCTTACTATGAACAGAAATACAGAAACATGCAAATAAACATGGATATACACATATCCATGTATACTACACTTACAGGCACAAACGCCCTTACAATCATGTCCTGTTTCTGCAAAAAAGGAAGTTTCCTTCCCTTATGGAAAACAAGCACTTCACAAATGATTGATCCTCAGCTCATGATTTGGATTGATTTCAGGAAAATAAGACTATTTCAGGCTGCACCTGAACATTAAAAGATTTAAAAGTGTCAAATTTTGCCCTTAGGTACATCTTATTGAAATCAAAAGCAGTTCTTACTGGGTAAAGTGAAGCATACCTGCATCTACCTAAGAAACATGGCATGTTGTTTCTATATATTTTTCAAGGCAGAATCACAAAACTACAGGGAGTGATACAAGTTGTGTTAGGCCAGCTGATGTGGTCACAGAAACCACTCATACATTTGAGACAAAAAACCCTGGACCAGAGCATGCAAGTCATTTCTGTTCTTTTACTGCTGGGTTGATGCTCAACAAGTGTGAACCAGAGTAATCCTGAAGACACTAAACATCCAGAAACAGTGGACACCAGAAAATATTCTTTCCAGAGGACATCCATCTGCTCCCATTTTCAGTTTAATAGAATTAATGATCTTCCCTTACAGACTTCTAAAGTATAAAAATAATAAATACAAAACTTGATGGCACAAATGAAACCCTCACACAAGCACTTCGGTGTTAAAATTTTAAGTCTTTCTGTATTTCTAAAACTCAGTTTTCTCACTGCAGAATGTCTTACATTGTACTGACTGTCCCCAACTGCCCCCAAAAGGAAAAATGTGAGAGACATTACCTTGGCTTTTTTTCCTCCATCTCCTATACTTTTCTGTTGTCTGGTGCCAAGCCAGCCTTCACCAACTCATCCAGCACCTGCAAGACACATCACTCTTCTTCCCTTGGCTGCCATAGGGATTCTGCCTGTGTTTATGATTAACCCACTGTGATATCAGCCAGGTAGGGTGAGGCTGTTTGAACATTTGATTATATTCATGACTCTTACTCCAGATAAGGTTTCCTGCAGCACTAAGATGTACAAGTGTAGTTGGCTGCTTAGTGAAGCCTTGCAAAACTCTGTGGGTTTAGCTCATTGTGCTCCTTTACAGAGACATTTTTTCCTCCTTCTTCCTGCCATGAGTAGGTTTTCCCCACTGCTGTGGTCAGATATAACCAGCTTATGACTGAGACAGCATTTTGGCTCATAAAACAGCTCCAGAAACACAATAGCCTGATGTTCTTGGGTGCAATGATGCAAAAATGGGGTATGCATTTCCTTCCACAGGGCAGGTATTTGCTGCACTGATACAATTTCTGCTCCTTCTCCACATGCACAGTCTCTCCAAGCTTTCCAGTCCAGACTACTGTCCCCTCTGTGCAAATATCCCAATGAAATCAATGGGAGTTTATACAAGATATTAAAGACTAGTGGAGTGGATAGGTACAAGAAAAAGCTCAGGATTTTAGTTCCCTTTAGGGATATTGCTCCAGATATGTCCTGGATATATGAAAAAGTGTTTTCATGATACGGAGAGTCCATCATTGGAACATGTGCTCAGTGAGGTTGTACAGTCTCTGTCCATGGCATGTTTCCAAACCCTGGTTGGTCCAAGCCTTGAGGAACCTGCTCTGCATTCATGGCTCAACTCCTCTGAGCAGGAGGGTATACTAGAGACCACTCGAGAGCCCTTCCAAGTTCAGTTCTCCTGGGATCCTGCCCTATGATCCTATATTCTGCTACTGGTAAAGGTGAGTGCAGGTATATCTCGATTTACAGCATGGGTTGATGATGAAATCTGCTCCCTGCAGCAATGTTGATGTTACTGTGAGTGCACAAGTCATACATCCACTCTGAACTACAGATGATGCAGCTGCAATATGGGAATTATTCTATTTTCTTGTTTCCCTGGGGCATTTGCAACCATAATGTTTTTCAAATCATTCACACAGCAAATGATGTTGTACAGCATCACAGCAATACAGCAAATGCAACGTTTCCATTAGTCGTTGCAGCAACACAGATATAAACTTTGGGAGAAAGCACGGGCATATTTTAGGCAATGTCTTGCTTAACCTAATTAAACTGACCAAACATTAACCTGCTGACCAAATACAGAGGGTGTTAACTAGCTGATCATTTGATCTCTCTTATAAAATATATCTATATATATATGCTTCACTGTGCTCTCCAGTTCTGCAAAAGTAAATCTCTTTCATGTATTGAAAACTGTCATTCACACAAAAGGGCAGGCAAAATGCTGCAATTAATACAATTAGCACGAAAAGAGGAGACCTGGCTCGCTGTGCAGTACATTGCATATGCATTTTGCTGCTCAGTTCAGTAGCTTTGCACTTCATGTTCAAGAGTTGCCAAGGAGTTGTGTCAAGGAGCAAATGTGGAAGGAAAGAAAAGCCAGATCTCTTGGCAAGACAGATATCTTGAAGGTAAATTCGGGACTTTCTAAACAGAAACTGCTTTCATCTCAGTTAAAAACAGGCTGTGTCAGAGCGACACAATAAAGGTCACCAATACTTGTTAGAATTTTGATTTTTTTAGGGTTTATGGCTGTTTTAGCACTTGGCTAGTCAGCTCAGATGCCCTAGGTGCTAAGGAAAACACACAGAGACATATTTGCAATGCCTAGCTTTTAGGCATTTGTCATTGGTGGGGTTTCACATAGCAGTCTGAATCAATTTAACAGCTTAATGCTGTTAGAGGGATAGGGGCATCACTCCCCTTTACCAATGTCCTCTTCTGCTCTCAGCCATGTTCCTGATGTTTATGTTATGCCAACTGTAGCAACAGTGCTCTGATCCAGTTTCAGAAATAAGGATACAAAGGCAGCAATTCTGCCTCAACAGGGGCAATTGGTGCTTCAGGACATCCCGCTTGGTCTCCCTTCACTGCTCTGAGTGTCCTATGGATCCTGTGCTATACTTGCCAAACCTTGTGGGTGGCTGAGCTCCCTGGTATCTCTAATGGCTCTACGTGCCTATGCTAATACAGTTCCAATTTTGCTTGTGATACAGCACGTCAGGGGAGCTGAGTGTGACCCACCAGCTTTCAGCAGGTGATGCTGCAAAGCTGAGTTCTGAAAACGAACTCAAATAATACAAAAGATGGAAACTCAATTTTCTGGAAGTCATTCTGAGCTATTCTAGGTGAATCTCAATCAGCTCCCATGTTCCAGAGAGTTTGCCTTTCACAATGCTGACTTCTTGTCATGGTCTAAGCTTACCTGGCAACTAAGTACCACACAGCCACTTGCTCTGGGGCTCAGACTAAAGCCAAAACACAGCACTGTACCAGCTACTAGGAATAAAATTAACTCGATTCCATATCCCATCACTTCATAATTATTTGGGGCACTTTTCTGGAGCACAGTTAGATCAGTACATATAGCTGCCACTGTTCACTACATTACAGAACTGACGTAGTGAATTCCTTCACATTTAGGATATTGACGCATCTTAAGAAGGCAGAAGCATCTCATGTGATACCAGATACAAATCAGGAACCAGCTGCCCTCAAGTCTGTGCTCCAGAGCGCTGCTAATGTTCCTGTCCAGAGAAGTCCAGCAGAGCTTTGCCTCACTTCACTGCATGGACCAGAAAGGGGCTTTATCATAGGATCATAAAACAGTTTGAGTTGGAAGGAGCTTTTAAAGATCATCAAGCCCAACCACACTGCAATAAGCAGGGACATTTTGAATGCAATCTGGTTGCCCAAAACCACATCCAGCCTGGCCTTAAATGTCTCCAGGGATGGCATATCCACCACATAGAATCATAGAATAGTTAGGGTTGGAAAGGACCTTTAAGATCATCAAGTTCCAACCCCCCTGCCATGGGCAGGGACATATCACACTAAACCATAGCACCCAAGGCCTCATCCAACCTGGTCTTGAACACTGCCAGGAATGGCGCATTCACAACCTCCCTGACTAACCCATTCCTGTGCCTCACCACCCTAACAGGAAAGAATTTCCTCCTTATATCCAATCTAAACTTCCTGTTTAAGTTTGAACCCATTACCCCTTGTCCTGTCACTACAGTCCCTAATGAAGAGTCCCTCCCCAGCATCCCTATAGGCCCCCTTCAGATACTGGAAGGTTGCTATGAGGTCTCCACGCAGCCTTCTCTTCTCCAGGCTGAACAGCCCCAACTTTCTCAGCCTATCTTCATATGGGAGGTGCTCCAGTTCCCTGATCATCCTTGTGGTCTCCTCTGGACTTGTTCCAACAGTTCCATGTCCTTTTTATGTTGAAGACACCAGAACTGCACACAATACTCCAAGTGAGGTCTCACAAGAGCAGAGGGGCAGGATCACCTCCTTCGACCTGCTGGTCATGCTCCTTTTGATGCAGCCCAGGATACGGTTGGCTTTCTGGGCTGCGAGTGCACACTGAAGGCGGCTCATGTTCATTTTCTCATCGACCAGCACCCCCAGGTCCTTCTCCGCAGGACTGCTCTGAATCTCCTTTGCCCAGCCTGTAGCTGTGTCTGGGATTGCTCTGACCCAGGTGTAGGACCTTGCACTTGGCATGGTTAAACTTCATGAGGTTGGCATCAGCCCACCTCACAAGCGTGTCAAGGTCCCTCTGGATGGCATGCCTTCCCTCTAGCGTATCAACCGAACCACACAGCTTGGTGTCATCAGCAAACTTGCTGAGGGCGCACTCAGTCCCACTGTCCATGTCAGTGACGAAGCTGTTAAACAAGACCGGTCCCAGCACCGATCCCTGAGGGACACCACTCATTACTGGTCTCCAGCTGAACATTGAGCCATTGACCACAACTCTTTGTGTGCAATTCTGGGCAATTCACCACCTGCATTGTAGATTTCTTCCTCACATTCAGCCTGAAATGAGATTAAGTGATGTTAATCTTACCCTAGGTATTTTTATTTCCCTAATTTCCAGGAAGACACCAGTCTCTTGGCTCTGTGGGAGACCATTGCTGGCTCTGCTGCACAGGGGTGTTAATCTGAATTAACTTTTTATTGGACAAATTAATCTCTGTGCAAAGACACATGTTCAGAATTGCCGTGACAGTAGTTTGATTTGGTTTGCTGAAGTTCGCAAGTGAAACAAATTAAATTGAAATGAGGAACACTCCAGTGGCCTGGAGGTGACGGTCTCTTGTCTGCGGGGAGGAAAGGAAAAGTGTGCCAATACCAGGCTTTCACTCTGCCAGTATCTTTGGGTTAATAAATGCTCCTAAACATAGCAGGGTCTTTTTGTAACACAAACAGATGTTGCAGAGAGACAATGATTGACTCGATTGGAAAGACACAATGGAATTCTGCTATCCTCCAACAGTAGGGTTTGGATTGGTATTAATTGACATTCATAACTCAAACAGCTACCCAATGATTAAACATGGAAAACTTTGTTGTGTTTGAACAGTGGGAGGCAAAAAGCAAAAGCAGGTCTGTCTGGAGCCATCTCCAGCCATGCAATGCTGATAGGAGAGAGCTTCCTGGCTGAGGAATTACGTGAGCCTGGGCACTTTCCTGCTCCCCAGGCAGGTGATTTCAGAAACCCCTTTGAGTCAGAAGTGTTTACTCACTAGTACATCCTCAACTCCTGACAAGGCAAGTTGATTGGAGAGTTTAGATAAAAATAGCCAAAAGGTGTGGTTAGCTTTCATTATACATACATTATTAGTTTGAACAGTGTCATTATGCTTGCAAGACAGGGTTTGAGTAATGTACTGTAGTGCGTTGAAATGCAGAGGAGAAGCACAGTCTGGGTGAAGCACATTGCTAGAGAGAAATGGGAGAACAGGCAATGAGGAGAAGGGCTGCACCCAGGAAAAGGCAAAGCTTCAGAGGTTCTAATATGCTTCAAAAGGGCAAAGAAACACAAATGGAGAGGTTTAGTGTGAAAATTCACTTGGGGATTTCATTACAAGGACATTTTATTTATGCATTGGTCATGTCAAGAGTCTCTTTTGTGAACAAAGTATCTACTATTTCCTCCTGTTGTGACAAAAAGTATTATGCCACTCTATAGACCTAGTTTAAATATTCTGTGCAGTTTAATATTCCAAGCAGCCCTCCCAGAAGACAGCAGAAACTGGCAGGGGACAGAGGAGAATGACTGAGGTGTCCAAGGGCATGATGCAGCTTCCAGACAAGTTACAGCTACAGCAATTAGCACAGTGATGCTTGGAAAGAACAAATGGGTGGGACACATTAGGGCCTTTGAAATCATCAGGAGAATGGCAAAGATGAGCAGGAAACACTTTTCACTGTTTCTGTCTGTAGAGGCATTTTGCACAAGGTACATAACTACAGTGTTGGACAGATGAATCAGTTCAGTTGCTGCTATTAGTGCAGGATCATGTAATGTTGATATACCAGAACAAATTCAGGGTAAAGCTACTTCATTCAGAGCAGAGTACAAGGTTCTCAAATACAGTAGGTTTTTAAAGTAAAGGTTTTTAAATTCACCATTAATAGGTCACCATCTTTGGCTTCTCAAGCAGTTCAGACTTTGCTAAGAAAGTCATTGGGTTTTCGTGAATATATTCAGTCCTGAGAAGAGGGTTATTTATGTAAAAGGATTGGAACAGACATCATGCACAGACACCATAAAAATCATTTTCCATGCACTGAAATGGAAGAAGACTTCTCATGTAAATTAACTATGGCCTGCCATAAAAATCTGATGGCCCCTTTCTCTCTGCTTTCTGAACAGGAACCCCCCAAAGGCACAGAGATGACATGATACCTAACTGAAGCTGTTATGCAGTCTAAAGCATACCAGGGAGGCTGCAGCCCATCTCTGTCCTGCCACAGCCTGGATAAAGCACAAGCCTGGACATGAGTTCTCTTGGAGGTCCGAGTCTTCCAGAGAAAGGGAGTAAGGAACAGCCCTGTTTCTCTTCTCTGAATTAGTCGAGATAGCAGCAGCAGGTCTACAAGAGGAATGTCTGCAGGGTTTGATGGCAGGGCACACTCCTGAGAAACCTTGCCAGAGGGACAAGCCCTCTAAGAGTTGGATTTACTTTGTTCTTCCTGGTCTGTAACAGCTGAACTGGGACGTAAGAGAAGGAAGAGCAAAGCACTTCAGCCCAGCACCTCTCCTGACTCCAGATGTCCACAGAACAAATGTTCACATGTGAACGAGTCATCTGGAGCCTCTCAGTCAGTGCAGGTGAAGAAGCATTTTGAGTGCTTGGCTGACCTGACACGCTTCTAGAGAACTTATGGGGGTGTGAACATCTGCCCCAAGCTATCCCAGAAGGTTTGGGTTCAATATTTGCAGCCATGGCCCAGGACACAGGGTGGAGTAAAAGACCCAATAGTGCTTCCCAGTCTTGTAGCAGTAAGATTACACTTACTGGCATAACAGCAAGATGCATCTAATAACTAACACTGTGGAGGGAGCAGCTCCTGTTCATGTACTCCATCAGCAAGACCATCAGTCTTGCTACAAATGCAGTCTCCCCATACTGCATT
The DNA here is from genome assembly GCF_033783945.1 of Neopsephotus bourkii. NCBI lineage: Eukaryota > Metazoa > Chordata > Aves > Psittaciformes > Psittacidae > Neopsephotus > Neopsephotus bourkii. The sequence goes on along the minus strand of NW_026902105.1, from coordinate 11,561,379 downwards.
AGCTGACACTACCTAAGAGCTCTGCAGTGATTGCAGATGGCAACAAGCAAAAAGGACATCACACAAATATGTACCAGACTGACCTGCCCAGCAGGGTGATCACTGTCACCTTATCTGTCTGCCTCACAGGTAAAGCTTCGACCACATCCTTCACCTAATAGCCCCAGTGTAGCTTACAAAGGCTTGTACCTGGAGCCCACACTGCTGTTAGATGAGCCCTTCCCAATGGTTTGAAGGCATTATACAAAGAGATGTCTCTGTTTTATGTGCATCCCTTTCTCACTCTCACTTACAGTATGGAGAGACTGGAGCATACATGGCCATATACCTCCCACATGAATCAATTAAATTTCTTCTCCTTATTTGCATTCTTACAGCTTCCCATGCAGCTCAGACATAGATGTCTTGGTTTCCTTCTGTGACAAAATACTGCATAAACCATTCAAACAGCTGTGCTTGCAGAACTGTAGTTAAAACCATGACAAAGTCATGTGTTAAAAACATAACTGTGTGTTAAAAACATGGCTGTGCTGTGTTAGGAAAGGGAAAGGAAGTTTTTTTTAGCAACTGCACTTCTTGGTATCCCATATAGATATGCTCTGCTGGTTTATTTAATCCACAACAGGTTCATTCATTTAAATTGAATCTGAAATCCGGTGGGTGATATTTTCATGCTCAGATGTCAGCAAACGCCTATTTTGCTTTTTTTTCACTCAAACAGAAACAAGCTTATACAGAATTCTCTGAGCAGTGTCCGTGATACAAATCCCACCTCTAGGCAAGCTTCCAAGCCTCAGCTCCTTGATCATATGGATGAAGGAGTGTTTTGTGCATTAAAACCTCACACAGCATTGCCCGCAGTAATCTTTCATTCTGCTTTCAAAATTCATCTACCCTCCCCTATTGCCCTTGAACCTAATTACCTACAAACACGTTCCTTTGAAGTTAACGCTGCCCACAGGATCATTTGTACACCTTCTCCCCAAGAAGCTGACCAAGTAGTTACTGACTCTCTCACACCATATGCTTCTTCATTTGTTTAGACCTTATTCCATAGTACAGGCTTGATAAGGCAAAGACGCTATATTTGTGAAATGCTTTTGATCTTGCTGTGAGTCAAACTGAGCCCCTGATTATACCCAGTGATTCTTCTGTTTCTTTCTAATTTCTGCATTAAACAGACTTAATCCATTTTCTAAGCCCCTGTGAAACAATCACTTCTCCTTGCTAAGTTAGATTGCCATTCATTCTGATTTCCCAGCTTCATCTTTGTTTCTCTGTATGTATAGTTATGGAGAATACTTACTGTCAGTGCCTTCCACAGCTCCTCCATCACTGTTCCAGCCTCAGCTTTGTGAGCATTGCTCGGAATACACATTTTTATCAATTTACAGACACCTGCCCACAAATTTCCATGGGGCTTCCTAAGCACATCCACTGCTAATGGATTTGGAATTGCTCCGTGCATTTTATCTGCACCACTTTGCCTTCATAATGCCTGTGGGATAATTTGCAGAGCAGTTTTTATATTGTCTCCTTATTTAATTTTCTTCTGTGATGTCTCAAACCAGAATGAGACCAGAATGGTGATGTCTTCATATGGCTCAGCTTCAAAGCTTCATGCAGGTGGTAAACAGGAGATTACAGCAGTAATAGGTAGTAGGCTCCCTTTCTGATGCCCTAACATCATTGCAGACCGGCTCCAGAAACCAAAATACAGCAGAGGGCCAGATGCAGACAGCCTCTTCAGCCTCCAGTATAGGTACTACAGTCCCTAAAATGCCCAGTTCCCCAGGCACTGTAATTCACAGCCTTCAAAGCAACTCTCAGTACAGCTGATAGAGACTTTTCAAGTATGGTCCCCTTTACCATTATCAGCTGTTACTCTCCCCCTCATTTGATTTTATAGGGAGGCAAAGGCTCTCCCTTGAACAGCTCTCTGCTCCTCAGGCTGACTGTGTGAGTCACCTTGTCTAGAAAACACCAACACCGCCTCTGAATTGGTAAACTGTGATTCAGCTGATTCAGGATTGGATCCATAACCAAACGAGCTTTCCAAATGATTGCAACAACTCTGGGACATCGCAAGCATCTTCGCAAATAGCCGCACTGGCACTTCTGAACATCTGATAACTTGGCCCAGATTTAGGCATCCCAGATGGTGTTCAGCTCTCACTAGCTCTTGCAAACTACTCAGACAGTACTAGCTTAATTCAGTTGAAGAAAACAATGGACAAATGTCACACTTTCTCAGATCAGAGCAGCAAGTGGGAAGGGATTTCTCCTAGTGGGTAGGGCACAGGGTCATTGCTTTCACAGGTTCAATGCCAAAAGTTTTTCACAAGTATTTCCAGGACCAGGTTTATGTTTATTTTGTCCTGATTCGATCACTAGAGGTTTTGCAAGGTGTCAGAGTCTCCTTTTGCGTGTTTTGTTGCCAGTGTTTTGTTGTGTTTTTTAATTGGCTGAGCTGTTGCAACAGTATCAACTGACAATCAGCCTTTTCTGAAATCCTCCATTTCTAGCATGGTTTGCCTGCAGAGAAAACCCCATCCACATGTGCAGCAAAACCACCCACAGGCTGACAAAGACATTTACTGCAAATTACTCAGGCATGGCATGGAAAGGGGGAAGGAGATGCAATGCAAACTCCCATCTACAGTCCGCTAATGGCACTCAGTTTATCCCCTTGCAGTGGCTGTTTTTCAATTCTTGGCTTCCTTTTGATTGCCAGGTCATTGAGATTGTTACGTGCTGCAGCTTCTGTAGCATGGATCAAATACAAAAGTAGCCAGGTCCAAATACGATATTGGGAGTTTCTGCCAGGTAGGCTGCTGTGTCAACACCCCTGTACACTGTGTGCTCACGCCGGTTTGAGTCAATATCAAACATGCAGCTGAAGTCGAGGAAGTAGCTTGTTATTTCAGTGCTGCAACCATGAGAATTTTCCTTGTGGTTTTGGCAAATGCATATTGAAAGCAGTCACTATGTCAGTCATTATTACTTGAGATTGGAAAATGCAAAGCCAGGACGGTGGTTTCTCTGGCTCTGGACTCACTTATCTTTACAGGACGCAATGGCAAGATAGCAAACATCACCCAACAGGGTCACCTGTGTGGATGTCACCAGCCTTGCCCCCTGGGTCCCTGCTTGCACTTCACATTTTTTTCCCTGGTCACTCAAGCCTCTTCTTCAGAAAGATGCTGATGCTGTTGGCCAGACACAAACATTTTATATCTCTCTGAACACCCTCAGCAACTGCTAAGTGCTGATGAGTGGCTCTGTTTTAGCACGGGTGATTGCTCCTTAAGGATCCCACTGAGATTTGGGTGCCACTGTCTTAGGTCTCATTCATACCAATGCAGAGGGATAGTTTCTGCCTCCAAAAGCTTAAAAACCTGAGAAAAATCCAACCAGGAAACCAGGGCATGTTTCAGTAAGAGCTCACTCTCCTATAAATAGACCCTGTGGCATTGTCTTCTCTTCGTTGGCTTCACTTTTCATATCATTCATGTGTAAAATTGATTCACAAAATGACAAGGTGGAAGCAAGAACTGTATTTTAAGTAAAAAAGTGATCTCAAGAAAGCAGGAGGTGAGAATGGTCACACAGACTGAGCCCAAGCCACTCAACTGCCACATTAGAGAATGGACAAGGCAACCCACAGCTCCATACTGAGTCATAGAAGATAAGATAGCAGTGAAAAGGGAAATGCCAGAAGCATCAGTGTGCCCCCATGTCAGGTCATCACTGAAGCCCTTGTTGATGCCAGCAAGGGACAGGCAACCCAGGCTGTGCTTCATGAATGGTGGGACAAAGGTAGGACAGAGGCTGGCTCTTTGCTTTGCAGTACTCAAAACCTGACCCCCAGCAACCTGACCACTTGATAGGGATAACTATAATAACCAGAATCCTGTTCATTCATACCCTGCACCATTTTGTTCTTTCATTTTGTGATGGGGATCTTTAACCACTCATATAGAGCTGACTGAAATACTGGTCCAGGCTCTCTTTGTGGAGGCAGCTTCTCCTTGAATGGACAAGAGCATTTTGGCCTCAGGGCTTTAATTCTGAGTTTTAAACCCAAACCAAGGGCTGAAGGGAGGTATATGGCATACACTACTGCGTTCCCCTCCACACACCAAGTGTGCAGTCTGGTTGCAGGACGAAATGGCATCGCAGTGCAAGTTTGACATCTGCGTTCTGATCACTGCCTCAAACTATGCTAAAAACACAGTAACCATGAAAGGCAAAGGTAAAAGGAGATGTTACTTTTTCTACAAGCCACTTCTATGCTTCTTTTGTAATATTCTGTAAAACATTAAGGACAACGCTCCACTGAGCACTGTGTGGACTGCCAGAGAGAGGCAGGATAACGTAGCTGCTGCCTCAAAGCACCCACTATCCAGGCAAAGAAAAAGCATATGAAAGATCCAACATCACCCTAAGCTCCCTGTGATTTGACTCATTGTTTATTAGAAGGGTTTGATTTATAAATGGGAGGAAATATGCCTCCATTAACCTGTCTTTCCACACCAAACACATGCTGCACAAATTATAGCCCTTGTTAAACAAGGAGGAGCAGAAAAAGCTGCATTGCTTCACGTCAGTTATTCGGCATAAAATGAAGTTTGTGTTAATACTTGCTATTCTGAACTGCGTAAGTCACAGTGGAGATGCCTGGTTACTGAACACACCAACACTGCCAGGATCCACACAGAAACAACCCACCTCCTCACAGCATCAGCACAGGATAGTGAAGCACAGAAGCCAAACACTTGTCTTCTTGGTTTGGAAGCGCATTTGTTGGCCTGCGAAGGAATTGCTTTATTTTAAGCAGCAAAATTGCACTGCACTGGGGACTGGAAAGCCAGATAAAATGGGCATCCTGGAACATAAATAAGAAAAACAGAGAGTAAGGACAGAAGTTAACTGTCAGTTTTCTCAATAAATATGACTTTAAATACATATTTCAAGGCATTGAAGGGACCACGGAGGCTGTAGCCACACTTTTTAATTTGAATTTAGATGTTGGTATAATAAAAAGATGCCAACACAAATTGAGACAGGCTAAAACCTCGTTAGTAGAAACCAAATCCAAGCAGCACTATAATAACCACTGAAACTGGAAATGCAACTGTCAGTCACCTGTGATAGAACCCATTCATGTCAGCATTTGAGCACCTACAGCCTTGGCTTTTCCTGGAATTGAGCTGGACTGAGGAAAACAGCTTCAGGTGGAATAGAAGAGAGTTCAGGATCTGCAAGATTCCCATTGAAACAGCCGTTGGCAGGGATTTGTGTGCAAAAATGAGCAACTGCACGCAGGAATCATAGACTTGCAGACCTGGGTGTTTGTAGGAGTCTGCAATGAAGTCTGCGGGGAAATCGGGAGGCTTTGTCTGAACTCCTCTGCCTTCGCTGCAGGTAAAGTGTTTTATGAAAGATTTAACAAAGCTCATTTAACTGTCACTGTGTTTTCATGCAAACACAGAACAGAATTGAAGGGAAGAAAGGTGGATGCTGTTTAGCAAAGGATAACTGACATCCTTTGCCACTTTATTGCTTCCATTCTGAGTAAAGAGCCATTTGCAAGCAAAGCCTGGAGCCTGCCTGCTCTCTTCCTTTCCCCCCCCAAAGCTGCAGCAGCAGAGCCCCCATCCCCTTTCTTAGAGATCCATTTCCAGCACAGCTGGAAGCTCAGCTGCAGCATCAGGAACACACAGAAAGCTCTGACCCTGTGCTGCAAACAGTGCTGTACCTGGGAGCATAACATACATATCCAGGGGTCAAATATCCACTTATCAGAGGCTGGATAAAGGCAGTTACTCATCTGAAATGGCATTTATTTCCAAAAACTCTAGGCATTTCTCTTAAAGTTCCTGTACAGCAACTGAAGTTTTCCATGGTAAAGCTATGACACTCAGCACCCACCAAGGTATTTCCATGAAAACATGGGAAATGCCATGTCAATTGTCTCATAGAAACCCAATGGGGAGGTGACTCTTCTGCAACCTGCCTGGGTGCACTGACCAGGACACTATGAGTTTAGGGAAAAATGAAAAGAGAAAGGAAACATGAACCCCTCCTGAACTTGTTCTTCTGCTTTATATAAATAATAGTATATTGTTTATACTATTTATATTTATATAAATATATATATTTGTGTTCTTCTGCTTTATATAAATACTAGTCTATTCAGGGGGCAACCAGGAAAGGGCTCCCTGAACCACTGCACCCGCAGGCTCACTGCCCTCAGCTGGGCTTGGTCTGGGTGCCAGCAGACAAACATGCTATCCAAACAGAACAAAACAGAGCATAACAAGATCTCGGATCTCTGCCAACCGCATCCCTCCAGTGCTAGGCTGCCATGGCAGGGGATCTTCCAGCCCTGGAAGCAGTACGCCAGCAGAACACGTGAACAGGTAGCAAGGTGCAGAATGTGAAGCAAATGCACCCCAGAAGGCCTGGATGGCTGGTACCAGTGTTTTCGGGTTTACTTTTAGGTCAGCTACTTCAAAACCAGTTTTCTTGCAAGAAAGGTACAACAATCGTTATTTTTTCCTGATGGCAATTCCCAGGTTGCTGGAGCTATCCCTTTGCACTTTATTCCCTCTTGGTCTGCTTTCTAAGGGCACCTTCACTAGCGCAGTTCACATTGATTTAACTGCAGGCTGTTCCCATGAAGCAGATCCATGGCTTGAGAAACCTTGACCCACCTTCCCATGTCTCTTTCTGCAGACTCACTGCAGCCTCTCCATCTCCAAAACCCAGTCCTAGTTTCCTTGGCCGAGCAGACATGACGTATCTGTTTGAAGACCGGTGCTACCTCGTCTCTTGTGTGTTTTAAAGGCTCCAATGGATTTATGATAGTGAGATAAATTCAGCTTTGAATCTTGCCAGCAGTTGCCTGAATAACTCAGGACTGCAAGGGTCCCCATAGACAAAGGTCAGAGCAGCTGAAGCTAGACCTTGTATTTATGTTAACTGTCCTGTTATACTGCAATGACTGCAGCATCAAGTTCAATAACACTGATAGGTTTTATACCCTGATTCAAGTACACAGCAGGAATAAAATCCCCATTTTGGCTGACAGTGGGGTAAAGCCTCACTGCAACCAGCACTAGGGTCAGGCCTATGGCTCCCCCCTGCTCCATCAACATCTTTGGAAAGAGCAAACCATTTTGTCCTCTAACTTGTGATGACAAATCCTTAGGGCCAACAGCAGAGCAGGGCACATTGTCAACAACAGCCATTTAACCAAATACTTGCCAGAAAGGCAGGCCACGGTGCATTCTGTGTTTCTATTTAGAAATACACTTACTCTCTGCCAAAGAGTCATTTCAAACCACACTGTGCAAATACAGCTGTATTTGAAACTACCAGACACAGGAATTTGCAAGGTATTTTTGGAAGTAATCTGGTGCACTGAAAGACAAGACATCTTGCCTCTTTTATTGTTACACATCACATTACCGGATTGCTCCTGGTGAACTTGCCGTTATGGTTCCCATACTGGCTTTGGAGTGTTTCAGTAGTCTTGCATTCAGCACAACTAGGAAATACATTTCTTCACTACAGTGTGATGATACAGAACTCTGCTCCTTTCCTCTAAAATAAAAGGAATAATTTGACTGCCACAATGCCCTATGCAAAACTGATGTGATGGTGGAGTTGATGAATCAGTCCTAGGAGGCTGGTAGGGCCAGCTGTAATTAGGACATCACTTCTGTCCTTCTATTTTCCTCTGGGTCTGCACTCCTTAGTATGAACTATCATAGTTCCAGGTATCAGCCTGATGACACAAGGACACAGCACTGTTGCTCAGCAAGTCAGGAAAATTGAGGGTTAAAACCTTTCTGCCCTTTACAACAGAAAAGGCCTATTGACATTGATGGCTACAAATTCACTTTAGCACTTCCCTCCCTGATCACCTCCCATCGGCTGATCAAGGGCTGTGGCTGCTGCTCTGTGAGGCACAAGCACCACAGAACTGCCAGTGGGATGGGGCACAGCAGCAGCCCCAGCCAGACATCCCTCCTTGCAAGGATGCTCCCCCGGTGGAGCTTGAACCACAAAGGTTTGGATAAAAGACCTTATTGCTTTCTACAGGTACCTGGAAAGAGGCTGTAGCAAGGCGAGTGTCGGTCTCTTCTCCCCAGTAACAAGTGACAGGACAAGAAGAAATGGCCTCAAGTTGTGCCCAGGGAGGTTTAAAATGGATATTAGGAAAAAAATTCATCACTGAAAGGTTTGTCAAGCATTGGAACAGGCTGCTCAAGGAAGTAGTGGAGTCATCATCTGTAGAAGTATTTAAAAGACAGGTAGGTATGGCACTTAGGGACATGGTTTGATGATGAACTTGGCAATGTTAAGGGTTGGACTTGATGATTTTAAAGTCTTTTTCAACCTAAACAATTCTATGATTCTAAGAGGAAATTCATCCTACAAATTCAGTGCAGCTCCTCTTCCCTTAAAATGCAGCAACTTCTATAGATCCATGAAGGAACATGTGTTCGCAGTCCTAAACCTGTCAGGAGTCTTCGATGGGGGGCAGCCAGCACTGATGTTCATCAAACACTGGGAAACACACTGCAGCCTCACAACTGGCTCATGATCAAGGCCAGGCTGAACAGAGGCTTGGGTGACATGGTTTAGTGTGAGGCGCCCCTGCCCGTGGCAGGGGGATTGGAACTTGATGATCTGTTCTATGATTCTATGTTCAGTTCTGCTGAGGAAGAATATAAACTTGATCAGTTTGGGATTTGATTCAATGCTTACGTTAGCATGACTTTTATTTACTTTCACTTTTCAAATTTAAATGCAGGCAAAATCTCTCCCGATACAATATATGTAGATTAAACAAGCAAAAAGTTCAGCGAAAAAGATTGTTTCATTTGTATTTTTACAACAGGTGAACTATTTGTCAAAAATGTGTCATTCAAAGAGGGTCTCAACTCTGGAAGAATCATAGAATAGTCAGGGTTGGAAAGGACCTTAAGATTATCCAGTTCCAACCCCCCCGTGATGGGCAGGGACACCTCACACTAAACCATGCCACCCAAAAGTTCATGTAAAGCTGTTCTTCAGCTTTAACGGGCTTGTCTGCATCAGGAAGGAAATGGGGTGGCACTTCAGCCTGTCTTATTTAAAAACATTATGATGATTCTTTCAGGGATGATCATAAACCATCACACACCCTGTAAATAAGTACTTGGCTGGCAGTGAGCTTTTTTCCTTTCTTATATAAAATTGTCTCAACAGTTCTCTTTAACTTTGTTTTATGCCTTGTGTTGATAAAGGTTAACTACATTTCACTCGAAAAAAAAAAACATTTATCTATATTGTTTGTAGTGATAAAAACAAACCAGAGCTTGGTGCAGGCATGAATCTTGCTGCCACCCTGCTCCTTGTGCAGGACTGCAGAGCCACGTGCAAATGTTTTAATCAAGTGAGGGTGAAATCTCCAGATAAATCTGAGCAGCAGAACAGGGGTAATTCATTTTCTCTGGCTGTCTGCAGCTCATCCCAAGGCAGAGCTAACAAATGCAGAGCCCCCGTGCACACCTGCAAGAGGTACGCAGCACAGCAGAGGATTCAGCCACCGAATCTCCTCCTCCACAGATGGCTATGCAGATATAAACTCTTCCAGGTTTTTTGGAGTTGGAGGGGATGGGCAGATGAAATTGTGCCTGCTTTAGAATAAATTAAATATGAACAAAGGAAGACCTTAAAGTGATTTTTGTTTCCAAAGAAGGTCTCGCAGTACTCTGAGATGAAGCATCTGACACTCCAAGGCACTCTTACAAAACCTTTTCAGCTGTAATTCCCACAGCAAGGAATTATGAAGGGAGGAAGAACAATTCAAACACAGACTAGAGAACACACATACGTAATGCTGTTTGATCCACAGCTTCCTTACCTGGGAACACTAAAAGGGCATCTAGCAAGAGGTCACACTCATTTTGGCCAATAAAACATTCGGGGTTTTTGCTCCAAAACCCACCAGAGAAGTTGGTTTCTCCTTGGCTTTCCTCAAGGCAGGCAGCAGCCCAGGCTCACTGTGGGTTATGCTGTGGTTTATGGCACACGCAGGCTGGAAGTGAGCTCAAAGCAAGAGCCAGGGAACAGTGCACAGCATCCCCCAGGGAAGGATACAAACCACTGTTATTTCCTAGAGGAGCACTCTCAGTCATTGCCTGTACAGGCCAAACGGAAGAACAGCCCCATCCCCGCTGGAAGCCCTGCCAGCTGCCATCTCCATCCCGGGTCAGACACCCTTCATCCCCACACCTCCCTTCAGACTGCATGTAGAATTCAGAAAGCTGTATGCTTTCCTCTATTGCCACAACAACATTGGACCTGAAATATCTTATGTCAGACACCCAGCCATGTGTAGGGATGTTTTAATCATGATTTCCCAGGGCTCACATCCCAGTGGGTGAGAGCCCAGCACTGCCACAGAATCATAGCATAGTTAGGGTTGGAAAGGACCTTAAGATCATCAAGTTCCAACCCCCCTGCCATGGGCAGGGACACCTCACACTAAACTGTGACACCCAAGGCTTTGCCCAACCTAGCCTTGAACACCGCCAGGGATGGAGCATTCACAACTTCCTTGGGCAACCTATTCCAGTGCCTCACCACCCTAACAGGAAAGAATTTCCTCCTTATATCCAATCTAAACTTCCCCTATTTAAGTTTGAACCCATTACCCCTTGTCCTATCACTACAGTCCCTAACGAAGAGTCCCTCCCCAGCATCCTTGTAGGCTCCATAGTTCACCCCATGTTGTGAGCTGGGCTTAACAGAACTGTCACTCCAGCTTGTCTTTCTCACATCACTGCTCAAGCCATGATGCAGTTAGAAAATGTCCATGCAGAAAACAGCATCACTTCAGCCCTCAGTGCAACCAAATAGAATAGTATCACTACTGCAAACAGACCTTCTACAACAGCTCAAGTTCCCAAACACATTTCTAGCTTTTCAGCACCAAATACCTGCTTCAACTACATAAGAAAGCTGATGACACAACTTGCAATTGCAACTCAAATTCCTGACAGTTTAAAAGTTTTCTAAGTTAAAAACAGTATTTAGATTCTTTCAATTATTCAGAATACAGCAACAACCCCTTCATTATTCTTAAAGTTTTCAGCTTGGGTAGTTGCTTTCTTAGAAAAAGCAAGTGTCACGCTCAAATGAGCTGAAACCCAAGAACAGCTCTTCCAGGGTCTAATTCAGTGACTTTTCAACCCCTTCAGAAATACCAGCACCCTGTACAGCTCTTGAATACTTTGTAGAGAACTATGGCACCAGCATCAGAGCCAAAAGCATTAGGCAGGGTTTAAACACTGTGGGGAAGACAGTCATTTAAATACCATTGTCTTTGCAGGCAGACACTAAACCCTCCATTCCTTTCTGCATCACATTCTCAGAAGTGCAACACTATCCGGAAGCTGCTAACACAGATAGCACCAGTTAGCATTCCTGTAAGTAAATGAACATACAAGTTATACTAAATCCCTCTGTCTACAACAGTCTAAAAGGTTTTACAGATATCAAATCTCATAGTATGACTATGCATCATATTTTTAGTTTGGGGTTTTATTCCCATTAGCTTGCCATCAGAGTAGTCTGATGAAAGTATCAGCTTGAGTCCAGGGCAGCCGGTTCACAAAAAAAATGCACTGGGAAGTTCAATACCTACAGTAAAAAAACAAGCAAATGTTAAATATGACAGCAATATGCCATGGAGCTCAGCTGCAGGGACTATGGTAAACTTCCAAATTACAATGACAAAATATTGTTCATGAATCTGGCATCCTCTGTCCTATATCCAGATGAGTGTTTCAGATCCACTTTATTCCTTGATCACCCCAACTGCTGCTCAGCCTGAAGAAACCCAGTTTTGGTACCTTCCTTGCTGCCTTCCTGAGCGCTTTCAGCCAAATCTATTCAAAACCTCAGAGAGTGTCTCCCTGAGCTGCCATGTTAAGATCAAACACACATCTTTGCAGCTCTTCACTTGTTTCTTCCTTCGTTCTCACTAAACCACAGACATCTCAGCTCTGCCATTCAGGAACTTCACCCATCTGCCATCCTTACCACAGTGTAGATGAGGTTAAATTTGCCACCTGATCCTCATCGGGTTTACAGTAGGAAAACAAACATGAACATGAACCACTTGCACAGAAAGAGTAACAAGATCCTATGCCCTGCCCTTCTTTCAGAGGTTCCTGGCTCTGCTTCAAAAGCCCAAACTTGGCCAACCTGCAACCAATGCTTAACCTAAGAGATACTATCATATATGGCAATGCTTATGGAATCAACAAGCACATTACAACTGATGAATGTCATTTGCCTTACCAGTATTTGCCAAAGGGTTAGTCCTATTATTGAGCTTCATAAACAGCTATATGATATTCGCCAAGCAACATTTTAATCAAGTCTATTTGCTGAAGCATCTTTACCCAGTACGGAGAGCTCTGCCTGTTTAATTACATTAGTGTTCATTAGCAAAGCACATCCCCTTTAATAATACTTCTAATTTAAAACCCCCCAAATTGAATCCACTGTTTTTTCCTGATGCTGCCTGCGACTCGAAGTCAAGACAATAACAAGAGAAGTGCTGACACCTACAGGGCAAGACGCTGGCTTAGAAACCTCAATCTGGTTAAATCTCACTACCTCACACTGCACAGTCGAGCCAAACCAGGGTATGACTTCAGAGTATGACAGCTACTTCATCTGATTTGATTTAAAAGATTATTGCAGTAATACCTCACATTCATTTTCAAAACGTAATTTACATTGATTGTAGAGTTCAGAGACCTGGAAAAACAAGCCATGAGAGTACTCATCAGTCCTATTTCTATTCCTTGCTCACATCCTTGGCACCTCTAACCTCTTTCCCATTATTTTTCTATAGGTATGGTCCCTAAGGATTTGCAACTAAGAGGTGTGTTTCCATTTCTCTATTTTGTATGAGGGAGCTCTAGGATGTAACAAGTCAGACCAACACTTCCCTCCTTCTCCCACCACTTTTCTATGCTAATATTTCTTTCCCCTTATCATCATTAGCTTAATTTCTGTTCCCCAGGTGAACATATACCTATCGTAAAGGCTCTAGCCCCACTCTTCTTGTTGCCATCGAGTTCTCTTGTCACTGGTTCATTTGCTTCCCTGCAGCTGGAACCACACAAAGACCATATTCATAAAGCTGGTCTAATGCTGGTAGTTCGGTAGCGAGTAACTAGTTTTACAAAACCATGTACTGGCTGGCTGTTCCACTGTAGCAGTGTTCTCCAACCTCACAACCTGAGTTTTGTCAAGCATTTGACCCTGCCCTACTTGAAAACAAGTGTATAGAATCACTTCATGTATTTTATATAACCAGAGTAATTGAGGTTGAAAAGGACCTCGGGTGGCCTGTAATCCAACCTCCTGTTCAGAGCAAGATCAGCCGTGAGATCAAACTGCTCAGGGATTTATCCAGTCTGGTTTTTAAAACCCCAATGGATGAAGGCTGCATAGGTTCTCCCACAGTTCTGCTGGGACTTGGAACAATAGTTTTCTTCGAGTGGCTGGGAGTGTGGAGGGGAAAGCAAAGGGTGGAGAGCAGGAGCCTAGAGATACAGGACATAGCTTTATAATGTAAAAAGAGAACAATTAAAATTAGGTCTTCATTAGTTTGCAGGAATCCAACATCAGTGTTCATTAAAGCTGTCATAAACTAATGCCTCCACCATCCTATTTGCATAGTGATACTGTCAATTCACTTGAGTGAAGCTGTGCCAAATCACCTAACAAAACAGTCAAAGATATAAGGAGCTACCAGTGGCACATGCTTTGGGGCTCCAGAAGACAGCAATTCAAGTTTGCACCACCTGAGCACACCATGCAACATCATTCAACTCTATGTGCAAGATGGAACCCTAGGCTGCGTACCTCATCACAGCCCTGGATCAGCTGATTTCAGCCCTTCTGAGATCAGCTAAATTCCTAAAGCCTGCCTAGTCCCAGCTCATCAGAAGGCCCATTTCCAAAAGGCATCTTGTACCAAATAGTCCCTAAGCAAGTGAACTTGACTACCAAAGCCACCCAAAGCCCTCTTCAAGAAGCATTAAAACAAACTTGACTTTGCTCCAGGAGATGAGAGGGAATATTAGCTTTAAGTGCTCAACAATAAAATCAGATACATTTTCTCTGAGGTCCAAAAGGAGCCTTGTGTTCCATCACAATGACAAAGTTAGAGGCATTAACATAAGTTACAGCACATATTCTCAAGAAAGCTAGAGAACTGCAAGCTGAAACAAAGGAAGGTTTAAACACAAGTAGTAAGTGTTGAGGTTTCTTTCACCATCTAGGTCTGTATTTCTTTTTTACACTGTAATCAAGACACTCAGACTCCACAGTTATTTTGCCACGATGACTCCTCAGCCGGGATTGCTTTAAAGAAACCAACAAATAACAATTTTGGTCTCATTTCTTCCACGTTCCTAGTCAAAAATGTCTTTAGTCAAAGAAAATAGGTAAGAAACCACATATGCGAGTACCTTTAAATATCCAGTAACACCACAGGTTTAGGTGCGGCTGAAGGAGATAGAGCATACACCATGATCTTGTACTCTCCCTCCTCCTCAGAGGTTAAAGCATAAGAGATTTCCATTGATAAGACTGCATTTCTGCAGAATTGCACGTACCCAGGAAAGATCCTTTGATGACATTTAGTAGTCTTGCGCACTACAGTGAGAGAGTGGTATTTTAAAGCCGTGCCCAAGAAGAAAACTGCTGCATGTGAAGGATTCTGCACATGGTTTAACCTACACCACAGTTTATTTGTAAACATCTGTTACATGTGCCAATAATTTAATTGAACACAGACTTTGTACAGTTCAATGTATAATATTAACAATGTCACACTGGAAGAGCACAACTGGGTTCAGTTACAGTTGTACTTTAAAACCATCATACAAATACAAACCATCTGGAACACTGAACACGGAAGCAAAGAAAGATTTGAGAACAACGAAAAAAAAGAACTGTGATGTCATGATCAAAAAACCTGAAAACAAACGTAACACCTTCTAGTTGGCTTCTGAGCATCTTTAGGTATATGCATCTAGACTGAACACTACTTGGGTTGTGCCAGAGCACAAAGCCAATGTGTCTTATGCAAGTTAAAAACCTCACTGAAGACAAAATTCAAATAGCTTTACAGTATGCAATGCATGTGATTTTCATGACTGTCAATGAAACTACCTGAAGAAAAGAAATTGATTTAATTTTTCTTTATTTGCAATACAATATAAAATACTTTATTTTGGTATGACGATCTTTAAGATCTTATTTTTTACACCATATTTAAAACAAAAGTCACATACTTTGAGTAAAGCCTCTGGACCATCCCAAGCACTGGCGCTGTAGTTGAGTTTCAGGTATTTTATGGACTTCTTTGGTTGCAATCTGTTCAGTAAACTTCAGATATACAGACTTGAACAAGATCCTAAGCTCGTGTTGACACTTAAATTAGAGTGGCTCAGGTCTAAGAAACTGTAATGTATCTGGAATTCTCACCAGTAACTGTAAAATGATGGGTATTTAACAACTCTGAAGAGCAAGCTATTTTTATTTAGAAACTTGACTTTAGACAACCTAATAACAAAGGGTATCCTTCACTTAGTAACACTGAAGAATATGCAGTGAGAATGAGAAATTTTCATCTATTTTCAAACTTCCATACAAGTTGCACTGTCATCACTTTACATACCAGTACAGACAGTGCGTAGCAAAATCTGATACTATACAGCAAACTAGTTCATCTACTGCAGCTCCCTGTAGCACTTGAAGTAATATCTACAGTACTTAAAGTGTAAGACATCACCTACTGCTTAGTTCCTCTACCGTGCTTAGGTATTAGCTTAATCTCCACATAACAATTCTCATAGTAAATGTTTCCTCTGGCATTTCTAGCAGATTGACATCCAAGTCCTCTTTAAATTTCTCTTGAAGGAAATAAGGCAACTTAGAAAAAATGCTATGGAGAATACGCACATCCAGTATAAAAGTCACTGTAGTGTAAATGATCGACTTTATATAGATCATCTAGCTCCATTATATATGCAGAATACCAAGTTCAGCTGCTGCTGGTAGAATACAAAACCACAACAGATGTAAGAAAGCAGCACTGAGCAAACTGAAGTACTACAGATCCAGTTTCTTAAAGCCCAAGTCCTACACTTACACACTTTAGGAATGTATATAAAGCATAGGTTAAAAGGAAGAATGGGATTTTCACAGTTGTAACTGAAGTCACTGCGTTATCCTGTGGTGGTAAACTTGTCCTTTGCGAACTTCTGTCATGTTTTTTCTTACAGCCACGCAGAAAAAGATACAAATCAAAATGTTGCCATTTTTCTCCTTGCTGTTGTCCACCATCACCTACGCCACAGATTCTTGGTCCATCACATATTGTAGGCTTGTGACGACAAGACAGTTAAGTCTCATTTTTAATGAGGACTATTTAAAACAAGGCAGTTCCAGTAAAGAAGAGTTGTCAGAGTTCTTTAGACAGCTGGGTTAAGAGTCTTAACATTTTACATCTCTTCTCTTTGTGTGCTCAATGGGACAGATTCTTTTTAAGCAGGCAAAAAGTTTTTAATGCCTAATATAAACAAAGTGAAATCATGCTACATAAAATCACCCCATACAAATAGAGCCAGAATGTGATTTTAAATGAAACAGCTCACTGTTAATGTTTATCAGCAGCAGCAGCTCATGGTTCAAGGAAAACAGATTAGAGAAGCCTCTGCCTACACATTCTCTGCTGTCATCTTCCTTTACTAATGACTACCGTGAAAAATCAAAAGCTCTGTTCTTACGAACATTAATCAACAGGACAGATCTAGCTATCTACCTTAAACTCAACTTACAACATCAGGAGTTTTCCCACAGCAATCATGACCAGCTTCAAATAACAATAAGAGACTAACTCCCAGTGTGATCAAATCTCAATCACTCCTGGTTTTATATAAAGAACAAGATGAATCCCTTATCATGAAGTACCCCATGAGCACAGCCGGCCACTTCAGCCCTTCCATAATTCTGTGCCTCCATCAAATTCTGCCAGAGGTGAAACTGCGCCACTCATCTTCAAAGTGGCCTTAAATGATCAGCAGGCCTTTGCATCTGCACTAACTCAGCCTCCTGCAAGCATCAAATCTCTTTGCATTGTACTGATTTGCCAAGGCCCCAGTGTTAAGCTGAACTACAGAATTCAACAATTCTTAATGCCCCATATCACCATATTTTGTTTTAAACAGTTGGTATCACTGAGCTTTCAGAGGAAGAGCTGAATCTCTTACCTTTATACAGAAAGATCTTCAGTAATACAGTACAAAACTAAACAGAATTTATGTCTGAGTAACGAACATAGAAAACTACTATTGCAATTTTGTGGTGACAGCATAGAAATTTAACAATCATCAGAAAGCCTAGAAAGGGCATGTTTAGTTATAAAAGAAAGATTGTCTCAAGGTAAAAATAGTGCTGACAGCTAAAAAGCTCTCTGTTGCAGCAAGATATGCAGTAATGTGTAACAAGTTCTAGACAGTTTAAGCACTCCCCCAATACTGCAACACAACATATTTTGTAACACTACTTTTACATGGGTTATGCTGCAGCAGCAGTACACTTCTTAGTGGTTGGCACTAGGAATTAATCATAATAGAAGAAAGGCATTTAGTGATCAATGCATGAGAACCCCTACTTGATCTGTTCCTTAGGTGTGGTTGAAATAAACTGAGGAAGGGGACCATCCATTCCATTCGGATAATACGCCTTCTTTGAACACAAGATTCTTGGCAGGAAGTGGAACACCCATATCTGAAGAAATAGGCTGCAAAAGAGAACTTGAAGAACCAGCATCATGGAGCTGATCCAGTGTTGAAATACCTTCCTAAAAGCAAAAGGAAGAAAAAAAAAAATAGTGTCTTAAAAGCAAGACAAACAATAAAGGATTTAACAGGTCGAATATTACAGGCTGATCTAATCCACAAATACACTTACTGTTTCTGAAGCGTGTTACTTTAATCCAATAAATACCAAACCATTATGGAAGTAAAAGGAGAATAAACAATGGGAAGCATGAAATAAGCATACAGCTGCATCACCTGCATCTGTGCATACATTATTTGGCTTCCAAGAAACCTTCAGGGAAGCCTGAAGCTTAAAAGTGCAGGAAAGACCTAGCAAAATGAATGCAAAGATAAAATCGTCAGGACAACTATCGTACTGCTGTTTATCCCATACTGTGATAAGAGGTATATATGTATTTGGAGGCACTGACTTGATCATATTTAGAGTAGTTTTATTTCCCAGAAGTTTGGTTTTCTCCATTTAAAAATCACTTCAACACCTTTTATTTCTTCAGCAATAGAAGTGCATCTCAGAGAAAAGAGCTGAGAGATTAGAACAGGAGCCACTTGAGACTGACAGATGGTTTCAAGGCTTCAAACCTACTGGAAATCTCCAACATTCTCATAAGGAGGCAGTTTCAGGATGACCCCATCCATAACACTACCTGGTTAAGTAACTTGCAAGTTCCTTTCCTTACCGTAAAGACAGTTTCAGAGAAAAGTACTGTAAGACATAAGCAGCTAAGCAGATTCCATGCTACATGTAGACATGCTTTGCTAGCTTAAACTTCCATGCAGAACTATAGCAGGCTGCAGACCTGGCATTTCTACTTACTTGCTACACAAAATCACTATTCCCTGCTCTTAGAAACATCCTCTCAGAATATGCAACTTTTCATATTTATACTCATTCAACACCAAGCTCTAGAGGATCTAGAGTAGTGTAAAAAGTAACTTAAATGAAATACACATTAATGGATATTATTTTTCCTACAGGAACAGCATTGACTTGAGATGCAGATAAAAAAAATCTCAAAAGATCAGAATATCCATGGTTTGCAGTAAGTCTCCCTAACATATCTAAGAAGCAACCAAGTAACCAGCAGAGGAGGCTGTGTTACAACAGGAGGAGTGAAGAACAATTGTGCTGTGCAGTGAAAGTAATTACACATAAGAAGCAACCACAGAAGAGATAAGTATTAAATAAGGCTAGAAAAAGGATAGGGAAGTACTCACTTTTCACTACCAGTAGCATCTGACATTGATAGTACTGCTACAAAATTACCATGTAAAGAATAAGTAAAACCAAACCATGCAAGTTTCCATCCACCCAAGAATTGCAAGAAGGAGGGCAAAAAGGGATGACAGACTATACAGAATGATTTACATCTGGATTATTGTTCCTTACCTGGAATGAATGAACAAAATTAAGGACCTGAAGAGACAGTTTTCTACTGGAATGTAAGAGTTTCTGAAGGCTGTCAAAAACAAAAGAGAGGAAGTTATGTCTGAGGTGCATAAACTTTTGTTATTACCACTATAGTAACTTGCTCACAAGTAACTCTAGTAGTATGTAATATCACATGACAAAGCTAAAAGCTTCACACAGAAAGCTTAATATTGTCATCACTGAAAAGGTGCTTAACTTACCTGCTCTTGAGTCTAGTCAGCTAAATGCTATTTTCCCTACCATTTGCACCACACTAAAGTAAAACTATCGCAACTGAAAAATGCTATTTTACATAAGACATTAATATATTAGAATTTATCATGTCTCATGCTTATCTATGAAAGTATGGTAACATGGCATGAGCAACAGATTAGTGACACACTTAAAAAGCAGGTCAACTACTATAATAAAATCCTTAAGCCATATTTTCAAGCAACCTTATTTTTGTTCCCTAGAACTATGCCCGGAAAGAAAAATAACAACCCAAACAACAAATAAACCACAAAATCCCATTGTTGAAAGAGTAATCCTTCATAAAGAAAAGCTACAGTAAAAAGCAGAAGGTAGCATGACCATAAGCCATGACTAAACTGGGCAAATAGGATACCAATAGTAAAGACAATTTCCACAAGAGCTAAATGCATTTTACATCAAAGCATTACCAGTAAGCCGTCCTCTCACCCCCACCCCTCAACAGTGAGGAGGAAGAAAGCAAGCCAGTGCTAGGAAGGGGAAATGAGCAGGAAGGCACCCAAATTTACTTTCATTTCCTGATCTTGGCTCAGTTCTATTACAGTCATTGAGCTGTAGGTATTATTTTTTTGCACAACCTCTGGACATAACACATACAACCTGTTAAACCAATAGCTGATAAATCACAGCTCACCTTTCCTTTCTACATAATCCATGAGTGGCAATTTTTCTGCAGACCTTCTGATTCAACTCGGAGCTGAAGAGCGGAATGCCAAAGCATAATTCCAGGGGAACCCATTCCAGTTCTGTTGTGGGTACTACAGGAAGTAAACCAAGAGACAACCAAATTTGAAGAAAAGACAAAGGAAGAATACTGACCCCAGAATCAGTTGGATCAGAATCCACTGGATGATTCACTCTTTTTAAGACAGGACATTTGCAACTGCTCGAAGATTTAGGGAAAATGAATTTGAGGAGGAAGCGTGGCACTTGTCCCAGACAATACTCAAAAACCATGTGTTCAGATCCTTAAAACCAATATATCTCAATGGACTGAAAATGTTTAGTACAAACCATCTGCCATCTTATTACCTTCAAGGCTTTGCTTGACTGCAGAATCCATTGGGGTTTCTTCTATTACCATCTCAAATGATTCTGTACTCCCATTCACATCAGATCCTGATGCTAGGTCAGCCTCTCCTAAAGGTGAAGCAATTCTTACATTAACATACAGATGAATATAAATTTAGTTACCAATGGATGTAAGGAACATGACACAAGCTTTGCCTAAAGACCAGACAGCTATAGAACTGGAGGAGGGGATATAGAGATACATATGGCCTGACTCATATTTTAGGGCTTAGTCACTAGGGATAGAACCATAGAGTCATAGAATCATAGAACAGTTAGGGTTGGAAAGGACCTTAAGATCAAGTTCCAACCCCCCTGCCATGGGCAGGGACACCTCACACTAAACACACTTACGAAGATTAAGTTCTTGCCTGTAACAATGACACAACTTTGAAATTATTCTTTTTTCTTCTTTTGACTGTTCTAGTCCAATGATTTCTTTCAGCAGTATCTGCAATTTCTTAGCTAGTCACAAAGAATAATAAACCTACTGCCAATAGATTTGCACACAAAATGATTTCCTGTCTTGGACAGTATTTCGTAGAGTTCCAAAGCAAAGAATTTAATCCTTTGTGAAAGTGATTGTAAGCAAAATTAAGGGAACACAGTCAAAAATGACTATTATTGGTTACCAACCTCTTCCGTCAGAAGCATCGCTCAGCTTCCTGTTAGCATGCCGACTTGAAGGATTCAGCATAGTGACATAGCCACAAAAGTGCTGCAAGTCTACTTTGTTTCTCAGTATTTTTAAAGCCGTATGAATGCCCATGTTCACACGAGAGAAGTCTAGTAGGAAACAACACATATTCCAGCTTACTTTATGAGAAACCTCTTCCATAACCTTACAGTTCATCTCTAGGCCAGACTAAGTTTCTTATCTGATTTTTTTTTCTCTTGTAGTATTCCATCTTAGCGATCACATTGGTAGGTCTGGGATGACAGATAATAACAGTCTTTCCACACCAAACACTAGTTACTATTTTACAGTACAGTAAAAGAGCAAAGGAGAACAAAAAATGCAAACAGAAGTCTCTCTCTCTCACACACAGACACATACAGACAGCAGAGGAATCAGACTGCCATAAAGTACTGGCACTGAAAGAGCTGGACAATTCAATACAAGATACATGTCCCACGTATCTGAAATTCCAAAGAATCAGAATACAGTATTAGAGGTTAACAAGGAGCTTCGACATTGAGTTGTTCATGCCTTCAAGATTTTTCACTTAGCATTAAGTAAAAAAAAAAAACAACAAACAAAACAGACATCCCAGACAGAGTGAATATAAAAGTATCTCATTTTGAACCTAATAAAAACAAAATTAGGAAGTTAGCTTTATTTCTAGTTGGCCCAGGTTCTTCTATGTGGCTTAAATAACTTTAGATTTCATATCTGCCAATGCATACTTTTTATGATAGCTCTCAGTTGGGAAGGCTACGGCCTCAACTATGCCAATCTTGTATCCCACTCATCAGTAGTATTTCAGAGTATGTTAATTCCTGCCTTTCAAAACCATTCAAGCTAGGCAGACTTTGGAGAAACAGATTTTGCTAGCTAAGCTCTTCCGAGGGAAAACCCATCCATAATAGTTTCTAGTGCTACTAATCAAGATTGTTTGGTCAGTTTTGGTCTCATCAGTCTTACAGTTAAAGAGATGCTAAAATCTTCCATATATTCTATTATTTATTCAGTTAGTAAATATGCTGGTTAATAAGCAAGTGTGCCCAAAGAAAAATCCAGAGGTGTTTGTGGGAGTTACTTCTTTACATCTGGGCTAGGAAAGAAGACAGGCCAGAAAACACATTCTAATTAGGACAGGTAAGCTACAAAGGAAAAGACTGTATGTCTAAGCTCAGATCAGACTTCTTAACAATCTAAATAGGTCTTTCAATTTTCTTATCAACTTGACTTGCAAGTCCAAGAAAATCTCTATTAAAAGGATTACCGCAACCTGACAGCACAAGGTAATGTGCAAGAAAGTTAAATACGGTGGCATAGAGATCACATTAAACAGTCGATTACCTCCCTGCTGCTCGGCTTCATCAAATGGGAAAGGTATGTGCATTGTTTCTCCCATTCCATGCATGCCATGCCCCTGAACATCAAGAAATTAAATTAGAAGCAGAAAGATATAATCATCAGCTTAGCTTAGCCCTACTTATGCTCCCTTTAAAGGACCAACAGTGACCTTGAAGCAAATGAACAGATAGACATTTATACATTAAAGTTCTGAACAGTTTATACATTTCAGTTAGCTGAAATACATAATTAAATAAAATACACAGGAGTAAATACAGTGAAGTTAAACTTCACTAAAAAGGGGTAATTTCTTCTCTCCAGTTACAAGTGGGCCTTTGAGAATGTGTAATTTTATGTTTCTCACAATATTAAGCATCTATTTATTTGAATGATTAATTCTGAGACTTCAGCTGAATAGAAGAAACAGAAGACAAAGCTATTTTACTTCTTCCAAACAGATGAACCCAATGTATGGGGCATGTTTTATTCATACTTTACCATAGGAGCTAAATACTAAGCACTCTGAAAAAGTGTGTTTCTCAAATAAATAGTTCATACTCCCAGTTACCTTACACCACTGCTGTCTAAAAAGCTTGTGAGCTCTTCACTTTTATTCCAGTTACCAATATTCCCACTCTTATAAATCCACACCTCACTTTTAGCTAGCAAAACTCAATTCTGTTTGTCTGTAATACAATAATGCACACATAATATGCATTCAGTTCAAACCCTATGTCTTCAACACCACTGAATCATAGCAGCACTGGCTACAGAAGTTGAACATATTTTTCAGCTCTTGGCAAAAGTGCAGCTCTCCTGCATTGTCCTATATCTCCTATACAACATAACAGGTTAAGTGAAAAAAATCATGCATGTTTTCATCACTTATACAGAGCACACTGTACCTGAATTAGAACTGCAGAATGCGTTAAAGCATCATTCAACATTGTGAGCACGTTTGAAGTAGGAACTACTCCTGGGTCATGACCCCAAGATGTTATTAGTAAGCGATCATAAGCCTAGAAGAGAGAAATTAAAAGAGTATTTACAGCAGTAATGGACTAGCCAAGCACATAAAGTAAAATACTAAGAAGTTAGGCATTATCCTATTGTAATTAGTTACCACAAGTAACTACAACTCCACAGTGTAATACTTTGTACCAAGGATCACTCAGAAGTTTGCCAACCTCAAAGTTTGGATGTTATTTTGCATAGGAGACATCTCCCAGCCAGTCCTGTAGAGCTGTATGGCCATTATGGCAGCCTCCTAGCAGATAGGAGATGAAAATCATCCCACAAACTTAAAAGCAAAATATAAACTAGATAAAGTAATAGTGCCTACAAAGAACAATGGCGTATCAATCCCCAAAAAACCTATCCAATGGGGAAGGACTGGAAACCCTAGTTTCTCAGTTTTCAGTTTATTCCCCTGCATCTCCATAAGTTTTCTAGAAATGTCTTGACAGTTCCTTAAGAGGACACTACAAAACAGCAACAGGAGAGAAGCATTCACATATGCACATAGAGGAAAAAAGCTCCAGTAAGTCTGTGACAGTGCAGAATGTGGGATCATCTAGTACAAGAAAATCTCAGCTATCAGCACACAGAGTCAAGCAGTACTGAAGTTTTCCAAGGCTTTCCAAGGCTACCACACTAAATGATTTTTACAAATAAAACTGCACCCTCCATACATTTACTGGCAGTTTAAGCTAATGACAGACTAAAGTCTGAACCAAACTCATCACCAATGGTCTTACTGCTTAGAAGCCTAGATTCACTTAATCCTATGTTATCTTAAAGTGAATCTTAGAAATAGAGGTGTCTACAGAATGTTTGAAATTGGAAAGGGAACGGCTATGTGAAAGGTTTGAGGAATGGAAAATATATATATATAAATCCTAGAGCCAGAGATGACTGCTGAAGGTCTCCATACCATTCTAATGTATTTAGCTCCTCAAATCTTTACTCAGAATCATGACACGAAAACTGTGGAGGCCTCTCTGCAACTATATATTTGAACAATATTATTTTACCAATTCCAAACCAAACGCAAACACTGCCAAGTGTCTCCAGCCTTTCAAATCAAAGTTGACAGTTACAATTTTTGGTTCAGGCAAGTTTGTAAGTTGCTATAGCCACTTCTACCTAGGCTTAACGAGCATACGCAATACCCAACAGTACTTCTTCATGGCAAATTTGTCCTTATTAGCATCTCAGAGAGAGAATGGGACAAGGTAGCATCTGAAGTATTTCAGGCATGAGTCAATCATTTGCACTGATTAAATTCACAGTGACTGCAGTACCACATTTTACACTAAAATTGAAGGGGGTAGCACCAAATACACTGGAGTCACATTGTGACAAGGGAGCATTCTTCTTTCAAAACGTAGAAAGAAAACAAACCAAAATACTATATAGTATTTCCTTCTAGAAAAGGCACATCACCTACAATTAACTGTACCCCTGACCTCATTCGTTACCCCTAAATAGCGTACAACCTACCTTTGAAGTGTCTGCAGAAGGGAGGGAGAATAAATCCACACATACACTACCTGAAAGATGTCTGGAAGCTTTCGAAGACGTGTTCCTTTAGAGAGCAACAGAGAGGGTGGCCCTTGTCCAGTTATGTGGTATATATACAGTTTGAACCAAACTGAACTAACTTCTGGTATTGCAGGTCCAATATGCTAAACAGATTATTCAAGAAATGAGAAGGAACTTAATATTGCAACTGTTATATGCACATATAATTTCAGAATCAATAGTTTTAAATAAATATAAATCTAGCTTATCAGCACAGGAGATCAAATCCATTACTCTGCTATTGATGATACTCTAGGTGCTTAGCTCACTACTGCAAGACTCTACAGAAAGGTGCAAGTACGGTATTTTGACCAACATAAATTCAAGAACAAAATACTTGTCCTTAACAATTTATCAAGTAAAGTCAATAAATTACATTTAATTTACTAAATAGTCCAGTTTTCCCTCACTAAACACCTTTTTTTTTTGTGAACTGCAATATTATTCTACTTGTCAATAACTGCATCACTTTAAAAGGCGTATCAGTTAGATGTATCCAAAACAAAGCTATGAAGACACTGTATTTCTAGACACTAGGAGGGGAAAACTCCAGTATTTTTTCACCTGAGGTGTACAACTGCTGATAGGACGAATTTCATTGGTGAGTGGTGCCATGGAAACCAGCAGAGTATAGTTTTTGTTGAGAACCCTGCTGCAGGTAGCTGGATCCAAGCCAAGCAAACTCTCACAACGTAAGAGGTCCAAGGGAAAACCTATACGAAAATGTAAGATTATTAAATCATCACTTAAAGCAGAACATACAACCCAAACTATGATTTCATATTTTCCATTCTCCTCTAAGCCATGAATACAATATTTTCTACAAGTTCTAAGTGACTGGAATGAATTTTAATAAATCTGTACATCAGTTTAGCAACTTAAGTCATACAGGATTGTCTGGCACAGAACTACAGTTTGCTCCTCAGGAATGAACTGATGCAAGGAAATAAGCACAGAAATACTGAGGAAGCAGGGTAAGATTTGAAAAACAAAAGAAATCAATGCTCATTAGAAGACCACTGACTTGAAAAATGTTTCTGTGACAGAACAATCCTGAATAAACAATGACTCCTTTATATGGCCTTCAGAAGCACATGATCTGAAACCAATCTCTTAACCAAGTTCAGCCTCTCTTGCCATCATTATGCTTTAATCTGTTGCATTAGATCTTAAGTCCAAGCTTTGCCAGCCACATGTCATTCAGCAGGTAAACCCAGGAATGCAGGTTCAAAGAATGATGAAAAAGTGATGTTTTGGCTCTAAAATAGTCTTAAATTTGTAGGATACAGACTGCTTTCCAAAATAGCAGCTTAATCAGATAGCTGAGTCCACAGCAGATAAGCAAACAAACTTAGAAGGAATTCCTCAGGCATTCACTGTACCGTTACTGGGCTGATCAGGATGTACAGCTTGTGCCACTAGGTCTTTATTATGCCTCAAAAACAGGATTGTGTTTCTCAGTGTTAGTGCATGATCAAAGTACCGCTGTGCTTCTCCTTCACCTGTGCTTTGAACCTAAACAAGAAATGAAAATAAATGCATAAAAATGACAGGTTGATTCCACAAGCATCAATTACACAACAGGAAAGACTAACAAATGAAAATTGTAAAGCTTTGTAATTGAGTAACAACCCTGAAGCTTAAATGCAACGGTGATCTACAGCAACTATTAAATGAAAAATGAGTCTTGACCATGGTAGTCAAAGAGTACACAATGATGGTATCTATAGATCAGAACTACAACTCAAGAGTTTAGGTAAAAGGATTTAAATGTCCAGTCATCCTGACTGGTATAAAATTACACAGCAATTAACAGCAGTCCTCCTACATAATTTTCTAGTTGTCCTTCTGGAACTATCTTTAACAGGTAGATAGGTTAAACATTCCAGGACATAATGGCCAAATTTTCCTACAAAAATGATGTGCAAGCTTTCAGAAATATTAACACCTTACTAAAAAAAAAAAAAGTGATTTCCACTGAACAAGCCCTAATGCAGGTGTGTATAGATACATTGGACACATGTAGATCATAAACTCAACTTTGCCCATCAGACTCACCATACTTATGCACATGCATGAAGTGTCCCTGTATAGATGCCAGACATATAAATGCTGTGAATCAGAAACACTTAAACTGAACCACTTAGGCTCGATATGATAAGATATGCTTGCTCTTACCACTGTATTGCTAAATAAGCAGGTTTAAACAATGAAGACACTGGGGTTTTGAGGGCCCTTTAAGACCTCAACTGCTGAAAAAATTTGATCAAACATGTAACAGATTACCTTTTCCAGCTCCACCAAGAAGCTGTCAAGACTCTCATCTGACAGTTTCCCAACTTCAAACATCGTGACTGCATGACTTTTCAAGTTCTGGAACAACAAAACTGTCTCATTTCTTTGAGAATGGAATAAGCAAGTAGAAATTTCATTAAGAAAAAACATTTCTTAACAACAAAAACCACAGGGTTTTTTTAAGTAATTACAGCTACATTATATTGAAGTCAAAGTATTTTAGAGCTTTATGTATTTACTCTCGGCATAAAACATTGAAGAACTTTGACATACTGGTGAAAGATTTCCCATCATTAAAAAGGCAGTGAGAGTAGAATCAAACAGGAAGGCAATACGCTTTGTGTGTCCACTAGACAGATTCAGGCTGCTCACGCTGGCTGTTTCAGCTAACAGAGAACAAAAAGAAAATATATGATCATATTTATTCAATTTTAAATACAATCATCACGTTTCATTCACTTAAATAAACAAGGGGGAAAAGTTATTGCCATACTGAGTAGAACAGAATTCCTTTATCACTGCTAAGTTACTGATTTACTTAGTTCAGAAGTTGGTATCTTTGCATCAATTGATATCTATAATACAGATCAGCCTCATCTTCACAAAAAAAGCTATCTGGCTTAAGGATTTTAAACATGTAGTAGATACCACCGCCCCCACTGTATATTCCATATAAAAAAAGGATCTACACAATCTGTTTTACTCATTTCTAGACCACTTTACAGCCTATGGCACTCTAAAAGTCTCAAAATAATTGGTCCTAATGTATTAAAATTTACTGATAGTGCTAACCTGGATCATCTTGACTGTTGGTATCTGTATCTGTGGCTGATGACCCAGCTTCCTGTATAGGACTTCTGTTTTCCCCACTGTCCCATGAAAGCAGCATCTTTTGAGGGTCCAAAGTACTCCTATTAATGTGAATTAAAATCCACATCTATCGGTCACTGTAGCACCAGAGAAGAATCTCTGCCTTCTGTGCTAGTAGTCCATGCATAGGCATACCTCATCCATGCCTTTCAATACTTATAAGCCCTAAATCGGTCAAGCTCAATGTCTGTCAGAGCCCTGCTTTAGCTTCAGCAGAAAAGTTTATCTGGGGGGTTGAAAATACCAGATTTTGAAAAAGAGAGATCTGAGAAAATCAAAACACCATAGGTGAAGAAAAATCCAATGGGGAAAAAAAATTAATCTAATTCACTTTGATCTCCAGTCTAAATTAACATTAAAGAAAACTCAGGCATAGATGTCATTTTAAATGGCTTAATAGGTATAAAACTAGAAGTGCCTGACAATTCTTAATTAATAAAGCATAGTACTTCAACTTGGAGAACCTTTTGTTGATTGGTATTAACATCACTTTCCCAAGATTTAATATAGATAAACATGTATATGAGTGTCAATGACAGAAGTGTAATGGTACTTGACAGCAAGCAAGCAAACTTCGGGTACATATTCACTGACAGCAGTACCAAGAGACACCGTCTCTGTAGTAATAGCTGCTATTTCTGGCCCTAGAAGTTTAAAGCAAACATACACTTGTCTCCTTGAAAAGTAAGCAATTAGGCATCAAAAAAAAAAAATATCAAAAAGGCAGCACTAAGTGACAGCCACAAAAATAGCCCATTGAATATACAGGCTAAATTATTATCCCTTATCATCAGATTAATAGAAAGAGGATCAAGTATTCTTGTAATTATACACTTACTTCAGTCTGTTTACTGAAGGAACATTCTTCCATGATGGATGAAGATTATCCAGATTTATTACTTGGCCTTTTTTATGAGCAAAGCCCAACCGACAATACATGGAGACAGCATTCTGCAGAAACACACATACACGTAATCAGCAATTGCTGGATGAAACCAGGTTGTACAATACTGAACTTTCCATACCAAGTTCAACAAATGCATTATACACACATACCTTTACTAAAGATAAGTCAATCTCCAAGACATTTGCAAGCTACAAAAGAAATAAAATAGGAAGATGAATTAACAACGGAGTATTAACAATGCATAGCAATTTACTACTTGGTGGCTTTGGCATCTGTCTGTTGGCTTTCTTTATTTTTAAACCCAGCCTATACTGGTAGGAACAATTTTGTCTTCATTGAAAGCAGTGAAAAAAGGGGATAAAGGCAGTCCTGGGGTAATGGTATGACTTCATTATCTTGAAGGTCTTTTCCAATGATTCTATGATGCTATTCAATGATTCTATGATTGTGCCACTTGAAAGCATGCAAAAGAAATATGAGGTTATCTTCCACTATGATTTCTGGGTGAACTACGTACATCAGAAGACAGTTAAAGAAGAAAAATCTGGGATATATTCAATAGGTATTTTTCAGGTGCGTATTCACCAAGTTTTGAGACTAAGTACTTATATGATTTTAGTATGAGAAATGTTTTTAGAAGTACTTATGCAAAAGTTACATTCTTATTTTAAGCCATCCCCCTGCATGTTTTCACTGCTAAAGTAAAAGTTATTTATCTCCTTTACTGCACACTATTAAAACAGATTCTGTTCCAGTTCTAGGTTATATAAAATACTCTACATTGGTGACCACTGTATGAATTCATTCCAGCTGATATTGATTCATTGAATTGAAGGTACCACTTCAAGCCTGAAGCACTGCTAGTTACATTCAAAATAAAAGAAACAGGTAGGATCTTAAGCCTGCCAATACCTCTAGATAAAATCACTTGATATTGATCCATCTCTCTGCATTAAGTATTTTCATCAATATGCTTTGAGCCCTTTCAAATACTCTTATCTCCACAACACAGGGCTTTACTTACCTCTGCCACATTCGTGTGTTCATCTATTGAAACAAATATCTTGTACAGGAGCGTTTCAAAGTAGTCACCTTGCACTCTGTTCATCACAAAACCTTCAAGTGGTGGCACTAAAAAGAATTACTTGCAAAATTACGATCTGATAACTTTCCTATTAAACTGAAACCACATGAAACCAGAAAATAAGTTTACACTTACTTGGTTTTCACAGTACCCATAATTTTGAGGATTTACCAGTCATAAAGAATAAAAGCCTAAAGATAGTATACATGGTGTTTAAAGTTCTCCCAATCCTTGAGTAATAATTTCAACATGTTTTCCTGAAGAGCCACTCTACCTCACATCATAGTCTTACAGTCTCCAGCTCATCCACTACAGATCATTTCCAGTCATCCAGTCCGTGAAATGGTTTTGTAATGTGAATGGAGACTAAATCATGGCTCTGATTGAAGCTAGACACAAAATAACCCACCTTTACCACACACTCCCGAGCTGAGACTCCCAAAGCTATTATCTAAGCAGTAAGGCTCTTGTATTTTGAAGACTTTCACTTAACTGATCCCCTCTACAGCAATGACAGGTGCTTCTGCATGACCAGGTTCTAAATGATTTGTGCCTTTGCAGATTATACTGAATTCAGAAGCCCCTGAGACCTAGCATAGCATAATGAGTTGTTTAATGGGCAGCCACATGCTGTGCTAGTTCAAACTCCTACACAGTCCCCAGACAAAGCCCATGACTATAACTGAGGTCACAAGACCACAAAGGATGGAACTGATACCTGTAAAAACATTGCAACTGTCTAGAAAATAGGACTCAAAACCCCACATCCTTTTGACAAGGCAACTATTTTTTCTATGCCGTTTTTCCTTTTCATTACATGCATAGGAGGATACTTCCTAATTCATGCTGTTAACTCTTTAAAAGAATCTCATCTTACCTAAACATGTATACTAAATAACCTAAGAATTCAAGTTGAAACAAATCCTATATACAATAAAGGCAATGTTTTAATAGGGTTGAAAACATTTAGTCAGGAAAAAATGTCATATCTCTAATGTTTTCCTTAAGCAAACTTATCCACACACAAGAGAACTACAGGATAACTGACATGAAACTAAGAAAACATTGGTATAAAACCATTAAATATTTACTTACCTGCTATACAGCTGTCATCAGATATTGGTACATCAAGGTAAATAAATCCTTTGTTATACAAACCTTTATAAAAAAAAAAAGTACAACATTTTAGAAAACAACATTTTCCAGAGATTTTCCCATCAGCCAATTCACAATTTGAAGTAACTTTTCCTAATTTCCTCTACAGTGGAGTATTACTTTGCAAGGCATGGATCAATAAACCACATCTAATATTAATCAGGTGTCACCCTAAACCAGGGTTCTTTACTTGCAGTCTGATGCAGTACACCTGGAGCTCTACAAGTACTTCAGGTCAGCACAGCAGAATGACCAAAGCAGCAGAAGATTTGAAAAAGATGAATGCAGCACTGACCAAATACTAAATTTTCATCACCACCACTGTACTGGAAAGTGAGGTATTTTTATCCTCAATTAGTTTTGCCAGCTGAGGATGCTGGCTACATTTTGGTTCTTCCCTAACTTAGGCTGGAACTCACACACTTCGTTGCATGGACACAAACCACATCAGTACTGAGGGTCCTCACATGTAGTTCCCTCACATCTTCACCAGAAGGCTTTTTTATGTTATTCCAAAATAAGTTCTGGTGCACTTCTGCCCAAGGCATCAGAAAAGCTCCAGCAGATAGAGATGAACTTTGCATAGAAAAAGGACAGTAACATGGCAGATTTTAAGATTACACTTTCCCCATGAGATTGATTTGAGCACAAAGCATCACAACTGAGTTATGCTGTGTAGGTAAGCCAGTGAGAAGCTTTTAAGAAAACAGAAAACATTTCAGCATGGTTTTCTTTAGAGCCTGAGGTCTGTAAAAGCTTTAACAATAAACCAGAAAGCTAAATTACATAGTATAAAATAAGACGAACTTGTCATTAGTGGTTTACTTGGCATTACCCAAGATCACTCCATCTATGACACGTACATTACAGCGAGAACGAAGTACACCAACTACCCTCAGGTGAAGTGCTACTAAATACCTGAAGTAGCATTGCCAGGATGATTAATATACACACAGCTCACCCCAGCTATAGCATGTGTGTATGTATCTATAATTTATCTAGTAAAACTACTACCCCAAATAAAATCTTTAATTAAATACCTACATTAAACCTACACTAACTTGGATTTTGATACAGCTGATCAGCACAGGCAGCAACATATACTCAGCTATGCAAACTGACGTGCACCAACCAACAAACCAGGTGTAATAATGGATCAGGATGACATTACAAGCCATCAGCACGCTGAGGGTGCTTTTCACTGCCTCTCCTTCAGGTTCAGCTCTCACAGCTCATACATCCTTACTCACTGTACATGAAATGTATCGATGGCATCACAGTTTGGGCTAAACAGTCCTCTTTTCCCATCAAATCCCACCCTACCGGCAGTCCTTTACATTAATAGTCTATACATTGCTTTTCTACCCAAGAGTTAGGGTAGACAGGCATGTTAGATCCTTCTAAACCTACTAAATCCAAGCTGTAACCCTCTCCACAAGTTAACACATGTAAAGAGAAAACATTTCATGATCTTTCAGAATCTGAATTTTCTGAAGCCCTATACTATTTCAGATACACCCCAGAGCTAGAATTTCATATACTTTCTCTTTGGTTTGGGATTTTTGTTTTGTTCTACTTCAGTGAGTGGAATTCTCCCTCAATTTCATAGGCAAACTTCAGTGCACAGGTTTGATTGCTTATAGTAAGCCAAGCATTTACCAACAGACTTCTCAAGAAGTCTGTCACTGAATTTGTATCCCCCTTGCCTAATGATTTGTCTGTATCTAATACCTGTTACACTGAAACAGGCAGACATATGCACATCATTCTTCAATGGCAGCTGCAGTCCACTGGGAAACAAGAGAGTCTCTAAGATTTAAACCCCATTTTTATGGTGTTCCAACAGTACAAAAGTCATGAAAACTCTCCTTCAAAAAAAAGGAGTAACGTTTTGCCACCCCAAATTACCAACTCTGACATTTTTGATTTAGTTTCTCTTGTCCTCATCTACACCCTTCTCCCCCACTGTCTTTACTGACAGTTTTTAATGAAAGTATTTGTTGAATCAAACAATAACAGAGCAACAGCTGCTAATGGCTCACTGTTAAATCATTCACAAGATCTAGACTGCAGTCCACACAAGCTTTTATTTTCCTCTACCTCCTCTTATGCTTCAGCTGTCTACACTTCCTTTTATTCCTAGTTTTCAGACACTTCTCTCAGAATTTACTAAGTAAGCAAGATCTCCAAACAGAAAAGGAATGTTCATTAAAAACTTACTGTGAACTACATTGAAGTCTAATGCACCAGCAAGCTGAGGACCTGAATCAATTATCTTATCAATAGCAGACTTCTCTGACGTAGTACAAATCTAAGTGAAAGAAAGCACGTTAGTCTTTAGTGGAAATGAGTCTATGCAACTTACTTAATACAGCTCATAAAAAACCTCAAACATGTCAGCCTCAAATCGGTCATAAGTAATATAAGAATATAGCAAGTAATCTATATTGTTAATAAAAATATTTGCACTGAAGAATTCACTGCAGTTCCTGTTAAAGTCTTAACATGTTTTACTCTTGTCCCCATACACAATTATGCATGTTCAAGGAACTGTACTTAATTGAACAGGTATTTGGTAAGTGAAGTCCACGGTATAACAGGTTTGCTCTTTAAAACTTCCAACTGAGTCTTCAGTCACACAGCTGGAACCATTCCAGGAAAAGGCCCATTACACTATCTAAGTAATGTGCTTCAGGTTAACTACTCTGGGTTGACCAGATGCCAGAAAGTAAGTAGTCACTGCCTAAGATATTCCAAATAGTAGCCAAAAAAAACTTTCATCACTGCTTTAAATGTTCCAATCTAAACAAAAGACTTGCAGAAAAGGAATTAAATCCAGATCAGACGAATAGCTAACCATAAAAAGAAGCTATGAGAATGAAGTTGAGTGAAGATGAAACATTAAGTCAGCTCACAAGTTTTTCATGTGCAAACAATGAAAAGAGACACAAGGAGTAGAAACAATGAAAACATATAAAGTGTACTAATTCAGATTCTAATTACACAAGATTCAGTCAAAACTGAGCTATTGGGGCTTAAATATTAATTTAAGGAAACACATTTTGTTGCTTGTTCCCTACAAAGCACATTACCACACATATTAGTTACCACAGATTGGTTGACACAAAACCACTTCAGTATGGTACACAGCGCAGAAAGTACAAAGGAGGGAAAGGCAGAATATGTCAACAAAGAAAATACCACAATTTCCATGAGCTCTGTTTCCGTAAGAGTTGTTATAAACCTGCAACGTAATCTTTGTGTATTCTACACATAAGGAAGCCCCTGTTTTCAGGGGCTATCAGTACTGAAGCGAAATTAGAGATGCTATCCATGCTGAAATACCTTGATATCATCCTCAGTGATGTAGCCAGACTGCACGACCCACCACGCTTCTATAGTGATCTCCACAGGTTTCACAGGTAACAGATCATGAGCAGTTTTCCTTCTGAAAAATTTCTGCAGTGGTACAGTCCATTTGAGATAGTAATAAGGAGCACTTCATGTGTGCAAACAGACATTCACCTTTATATAAGTTTATTTTTATAAACATCTTTTTTTAAGTACCTTATATTCACAGCCTGGATTCATACAAACACTATTAGCTTTGTCATTTAGTCAAAGTTTCCCTCCTCTCTCAAATCACATGAAAGTGGGAAGGAGAAAAATCACCTACATCTGATACTGTTAAGTCTTCCCATATTTTCATCCATATTGTATATGTCACTATTTAAAAGCCCTGATATCCAAACACATTAGGATCAAGTCCAAATTTAAACTGTTCATGACATTTTTTAATGTGAACAGGTCAGAGAGCACAGCAAACAAAGTATACAAATGAGGGATCTTAAAGACGTTCAAGGATCTTAAACACCCAAGAATTTTAGGAACATATTTTATTTACTTCTAAGGACAAAGTACTACACATTCTCAATAAGCATGGTGCTAAAAAAAGATAAGAGTAAATGTCACTCCAAGAAAGACAAAAATGGAGAATATTGTTTATTTATAGACCTAAACAGCTTCTCTTACATTGTACAGCCATTACTTTTTGGTTCACCCTATCAACTTCATGTTTTTCATACTTTTGTTTGGAGGAGCATCATGAAGTTACTGAAAGAGCAAGAGCTTCCTGAAGGAGGAAACTGTTGTGAACTGAAGGGTCTATTTCTATCAACAGTCATTGCAGTGGTTTCCACATGTGCTGTTCACATGCAGCAATGCCTGTTCAGACTCATTACTGTTGTCTTAAAGAAAAACATACATGCTATAGAAATTTACAGAGGACTGTCCCAGAATAAACTCTGATCTCAACCGTACCCATAGAAACATGGAGTATTTCTTCCACAACCAGTATCATTTACCATGTTTATACTGGCCAGGAGATATTAGTTATCTGGTGCCATAGAGTAAATATAGCTCTAAAAATATAAGCTGAAAAAAAACCAAATAAACAAACCCCCAAAGGAGCACACGCTTAGCAGTGAGCATCTTTTTCTTTAGTAAACTTTGACTTTAAATTAAAAAGCTCTTTTTTAACTTCAGGAAACATAATTAACAACACAACATGCCACATTACTAAACTAACCAGGCCCATGAAATTATTCCATTCTTCACTTCCTATGAAATAACATGGGAGGGGGAAAAGGGTGAAGGAAAGGGAGGGGAAATTAAAGACAAACTTACTTTTGAAGACCTACATTGGTTCATTAGATCTATATACTGATTTCTTCCTATACCAAGAAGTCTTAGACCTGAAAAATAAGGTTTTATTTCTTTTAAGACAGGTTTAAGGTACATAAAACATTCTTCAAAGGATCAGACTACTTCTGTAATAATATTTTTAATTACTTTTTCTTCACAAATTAAAAGGATAGTTATAGTAGCTCAATTCAGTTCTAACAATTTGACAGAGAACCATATGCATCTAAAACAAGAATCCCTCCCCATTAATTTACTCTGTACAGATTAAAAAAACCAATCCTGTATCACTCAAGTGACAGGGTAGCAGGGCATAATCCAACCCTTTTCTCTCCTACACTCACAACAGGTAATAACTATGCTTCAAATTAACAGGACTAAAGTTGAACCAGATTTTGGTCAGTAACTTTTTCTTCCCCCTTACATAGCTCATACCATACACTGGATTAGAACTCTAAACTAAGAATTAGAGCATAAAAGGCCACATAAGCTTCTAAGAAAGACGATTAAAATACAGTTGAGTTAAATTCAATCAAAATTTAATTCCATAATCTCTAGCTTTCAACCATCAAGGAACTATGAACAGATACTAGAAAGCTACTCCTTAGTTTTAACCCATATTCTCAGTTTTAACTCCAACTTTCTAGTTTGACACTAGTTTTTATGATGAAATGTTAATAAAGATGATTAACTTAATTACACCATAGTTACTAACATACAGCTGCTGCTAAAATAACAGAATTGTGGGCAGGAGGAGGATGGAGACAACCACAAACAAAAACCAGGGAAGCCTTTCCCTACTCCATACTCCTGACTAACACTAGATTTCCAACAAGTTATGCGGCACTGATGTAAAGTCTTCCCTTATCTGTTTCTCCAGTATGAACATTACATAGAGGCAAACCAGGAACAGTTAACTGTTTTTATTTTTAAAGGATCTTGTCAAACAAAAAACCCAACAAACCCACAAACAAAACTGTTTTCAGGAGCTGCAGACTACTCCTCATCTGACTGTACACCGTCCTTAAAGAGAACTTTATAAATTCATACCAAAGGTGAGGAATTAAGTCTTTAGCTATAAATAACTTCTAAGAGACAGATTCGATTAACACCATCCCTAAGCCAGCAGTTTGCATTTTGCTAAGATTTAGCAATAGGCTACTGCTCTTACTGTGTTCTCTTCCACCAGGTTAAATGTTTTTTTCTTTCATAATCTCCCTACTCCACACCCACAAACCGCAATAAAACATCTGGGACATCCGGAAGTGTCATAAGATACCAAATTCTCCTCTCTTTCCTGGTATATCATCCTTCAATCTTCACTGACCCTAATTCACAGCAGCATCAACAGCCTTCAGCCTTTCAGTGGCTTGCTAAAGCTTTCTTCCCAACATATGCCAGAAAACACACTAGGGAATGACCAGCAGCTCAACTTGCTGACACACAAGAGCGAGTAAGACCTTCATCCCAGAAGTCCAAGCAAACAGGAATGCAATACAAGCAAGGCCAGAAGCTGCACAAGGTTTTGCCTGTCTGCACTCACAGTAGCCCAATTCCAGCACTGACCATATGGATGGAACTCAGTATGGAGAGCACATGCTCCTTAATATCCTTAGTTAAATGCTTCTGCACCTTTGTTCACATGCTTGTGTTCAAGCAAACAGATGCCAACAAATCTGTTTTCAGAAGCTCCTTATTTCCAACTCAGTGGATGCAACTAGTAATGCAACTAGAGAATACTTACAGTCAGCAGCAGTGAAGTTGGGTAATGAATCATAGCTTTTTTCACTGTTCATTATATCCTAAAAAAAAAAAAAAAGCCAAGAAAAATTAGCTGCAGCATCAAGAAAGTTATCATTTCAGAAAAGCAGGTCCAGCAGTCTGCCTGCCTTTTAAGAACAAAATGAAATTACACCAAATCTATTAAAGTCAGTTACCTTATCAAACTTGCCAATTACTTGAGTAATCATTAACTTATTGTGTATCTGTCTCACAAAAAAATGAGACTTCTGTTTAAGCTTTTTAAAAAATATTGACTGAAAGAATAAACATAATACTGCATCTGTCTTTACACAAAAAACAGCACATGGAATCGCTAAAAGTAATAACAGAGCAAACTAACAACTAAGCCATTATGGCTGCAATCACTGTACACAAGATACAAAAACGCACTTCTGATATCCAATGACAATAGAAGAAGGTTGCCAGAGTGCTGGCAGAAAACAGAACCATCTTTGTTCTCTTAACAAAAGGATGTGCTTCCAGCTTTTGAAAAAGCTTCTAATAAGGTTAAGTGTCTTTTTTAAAAAGGACACAAAATAAAATAACCATTCAAAGGTGCTGGGTTTTAAAAATGGTAATTCTCTTTGTTTCATTAATCTAATAAAATGAGATATTTCTTTTAGTTTGAAGTGAAGAGTCACAAATCTCAAACACCAAAAGAGAAAGACAGATGCCAGAGTAAGCCCCACCCCAGCTCCACATGACAAAGTCCAGCTCTTGAAAGGTTCATGGGGGCAGAAGGGGAAATAAAACTGCAGTCACAAGCAGTTCTCTAGAAGCCTTTCTTACTCTTTCCTTACTTATTAGCAGACCCCACCTAAAACCAACCAAACTACATGATACTGCCTCATATGCATTACAGGGCCATTACCAACATCTCTAAGAAAGAAAAGAACATAGTTCTGTACTCACCTCCATTATGCCCGTGTAATAGGAAAATGGTGTTACCCTCAGACCTTTTACCATGATGTCAGACAAATGATAAGGGTACAACATGAGATGATCTCGACTGTATTTTAACAGATCCTCATAATATTTGCGTTCATCTTTCTTGACATGCTTAACTACAAGGGGAGGCAAAAAAAGAGAGTTATATTGTTCTATAATGTTAAATCAAAAAAAATCCAAACAAAACCAGTGTTACAATGAAAAGATTACAAATAGTATAATGGCAATTGACAGAAAGTTAAGAACAAAATAAAGGACTGGTGGAGGTCATTCATTATCCAAGGATTTCTACATAAAAGTATTCCCAGAGCCTTTCAGGACAACATTAGAAGAGACCAGATTTATCTTACAGGTTACCATGAAGCAGCCCATTGAGATACAACTCATGCAGGCTGTAGAAAATCATCTTTTAATTAGCAAAACTATTATCTATCTTTGGGAAGACAAAAGAATGCAGTCAATAAAACCTGAACTGAAAGTCTGCAAACAACTCATAGCAAATAGCTCATGTGGGTCAGGGCCAGTGTCCACATCTCATCTAGTGACAGATGTGGACTTTATTTTATTAGTCAAATCCTCTCTTAACATCTCTTAATTCCTTGGAAAAGGGCAGCATAACTACAGGAGGACTTCAGTTCATCCATCAACTCAGCAAACTTACAGACCTCATTGCTAGAAAAGCTGCCAAATGTACTCAAAAGTCAAGACTCTTGATGCTTTACCATTTAAAACTATTTACTTTCAGGGAAGGAAGGAAGGAACTTTGGTTAGAGCTACTTCATGCAGTTTGACAATAAAGAGGCTTCCAGACAGAAGAACTGAGTAGCAATTAGAAGTTACTTAGCTTCTTTACTCACCTAAGTTATTCCTGTATCGTAACTGATTGCGGATGCTGTAGAGTACGACCTGCCTTTCATATTCCCTCTGAGAGTTTCCAAGACCCTTGAAAACATAAACGCATTTTAGCTGACACACACAAAATTGCTTTTAGCCAAACCACTGCAGAGTGTCTCATGAGCAAACATAAGCAGGCAGCTGTCATTACTCAAGGCAGTCCCCCAGTTCAGCAGTTACGGTATCTTTAGTCTCCGTATGAGGTCAAAAGTATCTTTAAACTGCTCTCTCTACACAGAATGCAGATTTAAGCAACAATCTTTAGAGTTACTTTTTTTTTTACTAGTACCACTCTATTAGAAAAAGGAAGCACCTAATTCTCAAATAAAATGGTTTAGAAAACATGAAGCATCAAGCATTTTACCAAGCATCCAGCATCTTGCAGCCTTGAAGAATTACCCAGTAGTGTAGAATAAACCAAGCATGGTGAATGACAGGTAAAGCTTCAACTGCTGTACATAAGCAGCCTACAGCGTAAAAACCAAATAATGAAACAGCACAAGTTATAGCTTAACCCAAGTAGGGCCATCAAGTGATCTTAGGTCACAAGATCAAGGCGTAAGCACAGCACATTACTTGGCTACCATGACAGAAGATAACAAAAGAGAACTTTAGCTCATGCTTTGAATGCCTTATTTAAAAAACTGCTCCCTTAAAATTATTCATATTACTCTTGTACTCTGCATCTGCAGCAAGTGATCTGGGTTTGGGGGGGGTGGGGGAAGAGGGGGGGTCCCTTTCCTGGTTCCCTCATGATGCTCATGTTAAAAAAGAACCCTGTATAAAAAAAGTACTTTACTGTATATACGTGATAAACAAGTTGCACGCATACAGAAGAATCAGGTATTTGAAAAGAAACAGCCAATATCACAGGCAGGGTCCAATTGATTAAATATCCAAAGAAGGATCCAAATATTTGCTTGAAGTACAAATATATTACAGACTAACATGAAATTAAGCATCATTCCAAAGCTTACATTAAAGTAGATAACGCATTAAATACTGGTATATTTTCTACCCTGAATCACACAGCCAACAGCAGGGCACTCAGCTGAACAGGTAGAGAGAAATTATCATTCATGCCCCTCTTATAGCACCTGAAATCTGAAACTCAAGGAATTCAGCTACTCAGGGCCTGCAGCTACTACTCATCCTTTGTGCACAGGCAGGAGCTGTTTAACAACATCTGCTTTCAAGCAGCGTAAGACTTCGGAAATGAGCGCCTCCTCTCAACTTGACACAATACCTCCCCTCTGCTATCAGAGGCCCATTAAACCCAGCAAATCAACATTTCATGAGGTTTCCTCTTTCTCAAGCCACTCACTGTAACAGTTCCCAAGCTACGAAAACACAGTAAAGGCTGCATAGGCCAACACTGACACCTGTCCTGGGCCAGCTTTCACCACTGGGGTTGCTGAGGGACACCCGCCTCAGCACAGGCTGAGAGAACCCACCCCCCATCTCCCACTGCCCACATAACCTCCAAAGCACCCCTACCACCCCTCTCCTCACAGAGCCCCTGAACGCACGCGTTTAACCCCACATACACACCCCACACCACTCCCATACCCCGTTCTCCCCAC
The DNA here is from genome assembly GCF_033783945.1 of Neopsephotus bourkii. Taxonomy (NCBI): domain Eukaryota; kingdom Metazoa; phylum Chordata; class Aves; order Psittaciformes; family Psittacidae; genus Neopsephotus; species Neopsephotus bourkii. Next base: position 11,519,869 of record NW_026902105.1, on the reverse strand, counting down.
ATACACCACACATACACAGGTGCTCTCCCTAGTAGGGCCGCGCACCCCCGTGCCCCCCCTCCACACGTACATCCCGCACCCTCCTCACACCCCCCCCTCTCCCCGCACCCGCCCCATGTCCTCACTCTCCCCACAACCACACACGTCCCCGCCACGCCGGCACCCCGGGGCACGCAGGGCTGAGCCCGCGCCTCTCCCTGCCCCGCGCCCGGCACTGTCCCGTCCTCCCCTTCCCCGTGCGGGGCACTCGGCAGCCCGGACCCTGCCCGCCCGCACCTGCTTGACGCTGGCCGGCAGCCGGCCCCAGGGGTAGTTGTGCCGAATGTGGAACTCCACGTCGATGTTCATGGCGAGCAGGCCCGGCCCCGCCGCCGGGAGGCGCTCCGGCCCAGGGCAGTACTGCCCGCCGCCCGCTGCCTCCCGCCCGCCGCCGCTTCCGCGTTACGCCCCCCGGAACCGCCTGCACACATCAGTTCCGGGGGGGCGGGGACCGGAGGGGCGGTCGTCGCGGGGTACGGGCGGTGGGGAAGTTGCGCATGCTCTCCCCTGCAGCCTGGAGGGCCGTGGGGTGTCTCACGGCTCCTTGCCCCGCTTCTCCCGGTGACTGTAACAGGCTGCTGTTCTAACATCATAGGATCAGCTGGGTTGGAAAAGACCTTTAAGTTCATCAAGGCCAACCATTACCTCAGGACTGCCAGGACCACCACTGAACCGCGTCACTGAGGGCCTGATTTACACGGTTTGTGAACACTTGATCTGAACACAATCGCATCATGCATTTCACGTGTGCCTGGACAAACTGGTGACTGCAAGGAACATCAACGAGCGTTTCACAAGGGAAGAACGAGATCATTCATCTAGTGGTGGCCCTGGGCTATATCGGTAGCGTGCTCCCCTCGTGGTCTGCACAGTGTGGGGATGGAAAGCTTGCAGCCCTGACCACCACCCGCATCCCATCCTGTTCACGTGGGGTTTTGAGCAAGTGGTTCCTATCGTTAAGCTGCTTCAAATAAAATAGGAGCAGATGCCCCTGCTTGTCTTAGGATCTAGGTTGTTGTGAGTCATTTAGTCTTGCCTGTGTCAAAATCAGTGCCAACTTCCTGTGTAGAAGCATTTTCCTTTTGTTTAAATGTGAGGGGATTACAGACACAGGAAGGGCTGTATTTTTTTAACATTACACATTTAGTGCATGATTTGATGTATAAAAACAAAGTAAGGCCCTGATCACTTGTGCTATTTGTTCTTTAAGGCCATTTCTTGCATGCTCAGTAATAACCTTGGACCAGTGGAGACAGAGCTGAAAGGGGACCAAGCAACAAAAACAACTCAGTGCACTGTTATCTTCGAGTAGGTCCCCAAGGAACTACAGATCCAGTTCTGCTTTGGCATCAGCAGTATCTTCAGGATCCCATTTATGAGTAACTGCAGAGATACAAAGTCTCAGCTGGTGAATGTACCCCATGATGCTGACATGCAGCTGAGGAGATGGTGAGCAACTCACAGGACCTCCAGGGTCTCAGATAAGGACTCACTGTCAGGATTCAGTCCAAAAACAGTCACAGCCTGTAAATCTGACCTCATCCCTCAATTCTTTTACCCTCAGTTGTCAGGTTTCTTAGGAGCCTTCCTTTGTCACACCCTACAATGGTTTATAAATAAACTATGAAAAGACATGAATAAGAAACCCTTTTACCTTGCCCATTGCCACATAAATCAGATGGTACGAGTCGTTGGGTAGTACTGCCTGTTTGCTTTTGGTATCAGTAATTAGACACACCTCTCGGTAGGGCCAGGCAATTATTTTCTTATATGGTTCTCAGGTAAATCATCTTATTAGTGGCACCTGCACATGAATAATACTCTTAGTAAGACATAGGTATGAGAATCCACAAGCTAAAACATTAGATGCTCAGAGTAACTGTAATGTATACAGTATTCGTGTTCCATTATATTCTTATCGGCTGCCTCAGACCTCTCAGTGATAGCACATGCAAAAGGGAAGAAAAGCCAAAACAGTTAGAAAGGAATACTGATATGGTGTAGAACTTCAAAAAGGCAGGATAATTGAGCAGAACTGTGATTAGAAGACGAGAGTGGAAGTGCTTGATTTTGAACAGGATTTTCATTTATTACCAGGAAGGGTAGGTACCATACAACAGAATTGTTCTGTGTGTATTAATGAGTTTGAGAATTTGCAGACAACTGATTCAAATTCACTTTGTAAGCCACTGTCTGTCATATTTGAAAAATCATGGCAGTCAGGTGAAGTTCCCAATGACTGGAAAAAGGGAAATATAACCCCCATTTTCAGGAAGGAGAAAATGGATGACCCAGGGAATTACAGACCAGTCAGTCTCACCTCTGTGCCTGACAGAATCTTGGAGCAGATTCTCCTGGAAGGCATGCTAAGGCACATGAAAATCAACAAGGTGCTTGGTGACAGCCAGCATGGCTTCATTAAGGGGAAATCCTTCCTGACCAATTTGATGGCCTTCTGTGATGGAACTACAGACCTGATGGATAAGGGCAGAGAAGTTGATGTCATCTACATGGACTTGTGCAAAGTGTTTGACACTGTCCCACACGACATCCTTGTCTCTAAATTGGAGAGACATCAATTTGATGGATGGACCACTCGGTGGATAAAGAACTGGCTGGATGGCCGCACACAAAGAGTTGTGGTCAATGGCTCAATGTCCAGCTGGAGACCAGTAACGAGTGGTGTCCCTCAGGGATCGGTGTTGGGACCGGTCTTGTTTAACATCTTCGTCGCTGACATGGACAGTGGGATTGAGTGCGCCCTCAGCAAGTTTGCCGATGACACCAAGCTGTGTGGTTCAGTTGATACGCTGGAGGGAAGGAATGCCATCCAGAGGGACCTTGACACGCTTGTGAGGTGGGCTGATGCCAACCTCATGAAGTTTAACCATGCCAAGTGCAAGGTCCTACACCTGGGTCGGAGCAATCCCAGGCACAGCTACAGGCTGGGCAGAGAAGAGATTCAGAGCAGCCCTGTGGAGAAGGACTTGGGGGTGCTGGTTGATGAGAAAATGAACATGAGCCGGCTTCAGTGTGCGCTTGCAGCCCAGAAAGCCAACCGTATCCTGGGCTGCATCAAAAGGAGTGTGACCAGCAGGTTGAAGGAGAAGCTTGGAGAAGAGGAGGCTGTGTAGAGACCTCATAGCAGTCTTCCAGTATCTGAAGGGGAACTACAAGGACACCAGAGAGGGATTCCTCATCCGGGACTGTAGCAATAGGACAGCAAGGGGTAATGGATTTAAACTTAAAACCAGGGGAAGTTCAGGTTAGATATAAGGAAAAAGTTCTTCACTGTTAGGGTGATGAGGCGCTAGAAGAGATTGCCCAAATAAGTGGTAAATGCTCCATCCCTGGCAGTGTTCAAGGCCAGGTTGGACAGAGCCTTGGGTGACACGATAGTGTGAGGTGTCCCTGCCCATGGCAGAGGGGTTGGAACTTGATGATCTTAAGGTCCTTTTCAACCCTAACCAGTCTCTGATTCTATGATTCTGTTTTTATGAAGGTCATACATAAAGCACTCCGAACTACTACACCTTTAACTGAGGTCACTGAACTCCAAAGTTATAATCACTTTGGTTTAAATAATCTATGTAAAATACAGAGAAGAGTGAGGATTAGGCTACTGATTTTTTCCAAACCTTTGGATATCATTAAAACCTCATTCATTCCCTCCAGCACTCTCAGAATGGATATGTGTGTGTGTAGGATGTTTCACATTTTACAGTTTCTCCAGCTGACTCTTCAGGCAATTGCAGTAATGAACAGATTTATCCTGGAACACAGGCACTACATGTAACCTTCTCCAGTCTTTTATGACTTTCCCTGATCTCGTTAGTGCTCACAGTTAATCAACCCTGCTTCAAAGTGCTGCCCCTAGTTTGATGCTCAGTAGACCTGTGCCACTGACTATATGAAATGTATATTCATTATTTTTTTTTTCTGGTTGTTGCACAAATACTTACTTGAATGCATTCATTTCTGGCATGAGTAATCTTTCTCTGTGAGACAAAAAAGCAAAGATTGAACACTCTAACCTGGTGTGCATCGTCCATTAGCTGCTCTCCTGTAATAAATCACTTACCTTTGTTTATCCCTTTTTTCTAAGATATATTTAGACCAACTTCCTTTTTGCCTTTGATGTCTCTTGCTGGTCATAACTCATTCTGTCCATTTGCTTTTCTAAATTGATTCCTGTGTTCTTGTTCTCTGTATCTACTTGCAGACTCAGTTATGGTTAATCGACTTGTGGAGTTTCATTTTCTTAAAGAGAACTTGTTGCAGACTTACTGCTACACAGTTTTCTTACTGTTCCTCCTTCCTGTATAGAAAATTTGCTTCTTGGGTTTTAATGGTTTTAATGTATTTGCTTTCAGTTACTCTCAGCAGCCTTCATTCTTGGGAGACATTCTCAAGAGACATGTTGGTTCATTGACCTTTCAAAAGTCTGCGTTCTTCCTTATTCCAAGTCTTTTGTGCTTTTGTGCTTTAGCAACAAGTTAACTCCATTTGTCATTACCACTTTCAAATGAGCTACCTTCCCGTTCTGGATTTCCAGGCAGTTCATCCTTATTCAAAATCAGAAATAGCAGCCTGGCTTCCCTTAGTGACTTCCTCTATTTCCTGAGACAGAAGTTGATTTCATTGTGCTCAGCAAGCTCGATGGACTGGTGGGGGCCTACCAGTTTGCTTTTCCTACTGACAGGTAGCTGAGGTGTATCTGCACAGTAAAATACAGTGTTCTGAAAGAGCAAGCTGAGCTCAATCAGTGCAGCTGTCCTCTTACCTGAGCACGGAGAAGTTGCAATGAAATCTCTTGTTCACATTCCTTCTACTCCTGGCTGGCCTGTTCAGCTGCATGCCACCTTCACCAGCAGAGTATCTGCTCTCCAGGATGACTCTTACCTCTTTCTTGAGACTGATTTGTGCAGCTGCTTATTCAATTGACAACTGTTGATTAGATCTTAAGACCAAATAGTTCGTAGGGAACTCTTTCCTCTGAAATAATGGGCTTTTTGCATATCCAGGAATGGGACAGTGACTTCCTTCAAGGACACTCACTTCCAACTGGAAGAAAATTCATTGTAAATGCTTGGGTTTAGCCGCGTTTGTTGACAGGCTGAGTCATTTATTTAGGACTTCCACTCCACTTTTTAGCCCCTTAAATTCCTCTCCAGAGTGAACATTTGAAACCGTCTGTCCTTCCCACTGTTCATCCCTGTTAGTATCTTGGTAACCCTGTCTGAAAATCTTTTGGTCCCTCAGGGTCCCTGCTCAGTCTCTGGTCAACCCACTGCCCTTTTTGGCTGGCCTGGATAAATCTCCACACAGTGTGTTCAGAATTCTTGTGGTTGTCTTCACCTTCTGCAATCTCTCAGTCTCACACAGGTTCACCAGGGGTCAGTAGAGTTGAACAGAAATGCCAGGCACCGCTGCCACTGTAAGAGCTGTTGCACATCTCATACCAATGCTTCAGTGGAGGTTGAAGGCATTAATTCTGCGGACTGCACAAGCCATGTTTCCTCTGTCACAGAGAAATCCAGGTACCTGCCTCCCCAGGGAAAGTTCTGCCTGTTCTTGCAGACAGACAAAGCGTCATTCTGCTGGCCAGCTGTGTGGGCAGTCTGCTACCATAAATATTGTCTGCAAAATGTGCAAAGCTCAGCTTCATGTAGCTCTGACCTGTTACCACCTTGGTCCTTTATTTCACTTGCTTCACTAGGCCGAAGATTTTCACTGCCTTTTCCATTTAACCTCAGCTAAGGCCCATCAGCTGTAACCAATTCTATGGTTATCTACAGAGCAAAGACTTGCTGGGTGGTTACCAGCAATAATCTTCAGAACAGCCGTGTTATCAGTCAGCAGTTATGCATTGCAGTGTGGGGTGTTTCTTTCCTAGGATAATATTTTATCTCCTTTTCACCATTTGAATTCTCCCTATTCCACCTTTCAGAGGAGAATGTTTATAGGGACCATTTTGACAGCCATGGTGCCTTCTTGTCTTCTGCATCCAGCCTACTTGATCTTGTCATGGCATAATACCTGTCCCTCAGTTTTCCATCCTGCTGGCAAAAGAAAAGAGAAATAGGTGGAGGTGAGCTCCATTCACTAGATAACAAGAGATGCCCCTATCTTGTTGCCTGGGGTTACGTCACCCACAGAACTACAGTCCTCAGGTCTCCTGCAGGGACTCAATCCTGTTTACAAAGCTGGAAAGTGCCATAGAATCCTTAATTTTGCTTAATTGTACAAACTTTTAAGTACCCAATACATAAGCTAAGTCAACCAAATTGTTCAGTGGGAGTAGTACATAGTTCTCCTACTGATAACCTGTTTGCACATTTAGATAGACTTATTTGCATGCACAGCACAATATAGTATGACTCAATCTGTTGTTTGGTTTAAATCCTTAATGACTTGTGCCTTCATTCACAACCAGTAAAAGCAGTAGGACTGCCAGTCTGTAACATACCAAATCTGATCATTTAAGTGTGTTTGAATGGGAGCAAAGTCTTTGCAGGGAAGTACTGTCTATCAAAGCATTTATAACCTAGAATTACTACCACATTTTCAGTAACACAGTGATTTTCTTCTGCTTATTGTTTGGATAATCTCACAGACTTGGTTTTCCTTCTGAACTGCTACAAATTCAAGTGTACTTACATTCTTCTCGTATGTTTTCTCTGGCTGTTCTCTCTGAGATCTAAAGCAGGACCTTCTCTGGCTGCCAGATGCCCACTAAGCTGCTTTCTTACTCACCCTCCTGAAATGGGCAGTGGCCCCTCCCGATAAATAAGATGAAAATAAGATGGAAAAGGTCACGGGTTGAGATAAAGACAGGGAAACTGTTCACCAATTACTGTCATAGGTAAACCAGGCTTGACTTAAGGAAAATAATTTACTTTATTGCCAGTTAAAGAAAGAGTAGAATAGAGAGAAATAAAGATAAAACCAAAACCACCTTCCTCCCCACCTTCTTCACAGGCTCAACTTCACTCCTTCATTCACAGCTTTTCCACCTCCTTCCCCTAAGCAGTGCAGGGGGACAGGGAATGGTGGTTGCAGTCAGTCCACAATATTTTGCCTCTGCAACTCCTTCCTTTTCATGTTCTTCCCCTGCTCTAGTGTGGGTCCCCCACAGGGTCACAGGTCCTCCCAGAAAACCTGCTCCTGCATGTGGGCTCCTCTCCACAGGCCATTGCTCCTGCCAGGAGCCTGCTCCAGCACAGGCTCTCCACAGGCTGCAGCTTCCCATGGCATCCCACTGCTCCAGTGTGGGGTCCTCTCCATGCTTCATGTAGGCATCTGCTCCACCATGGATCTTCATGGACTGCAGGAGCACAGCCTACCTCACCATGTTCTTCTCTACAGGCTGCAGGAGAATCTTTGCTGTAGTGCCTGGAGCACCTCCTGCCTCCTTCACTGACCTTGGTATCTGCAGGGCACTTCTTCTCATGTTTTTCTCCTTCCTCTCTCACAGCTGCTCTGCAGTATTTTTTACCCGTTTATCAATATATTATCATAAAGTCCCCATGAACACAGCTGATGGGGCTCAGCTTTGCCCAGCAATGAGTCCGTTTTGGAGACAGCTGGCACTGGCATGACAGCAACCCCAGTCTCTTCTCACAGAGACCACTTGTGCAATGCCCCCACTACCAAAACCTTGCTACCTAAACCCAATAAAAGCAGTGAGATTATGTTTGAAATGTTCTGTAGGAGCTGAGGGTCCCCAATTACATGTTATATACTACTAAATGCCATAAGACCTGATATAAATTCTTCAGTGGAGGCATCCTTCCTTCTGCAATGTTTGAAGGCTCATGTTGGGCACTACCATAGCTATCTGTTGTAAGTCATTGTAATAACAATTAGATAAGTGAGTATATATAATCTGGAGGCTTATATTGTGAAATCCTGATTTCCTTGGAGAAAGCGGCCAGCTCCATAACCCAGCAGGATGTGGTGTTAGATAATAAAGCCACCATGAATACACCCCACCTTGAAATGACTAGAATTTAAATAATGTTAGAAGTTATTGATTAACCTGGGGTTGGGTAGGACTTAGCTGCTCTAGTAAAAGTTGACTGCCCCATCTGTATGCTTCCTTTATTGAAGAGCAGAAGAATTGCATCTTCCACACTCAGGATAAGCAAAAATGGGCAGTTCACATGTAAGTAGTTATTTAATTTGGATTGTCAAGAATGCAACAATTTGCTGGTTTTATTTTTGTCAATTTTCATTTTAAATGACATTAATACAGCTGCAAATGAAGATTTAAGCTCAAAATCTACTTTAAGTGTGGGTTGGAAACTTTTATGTAGCTGGTAGCATTGCTTAGCTGCAGTACATGAAACTTATTGTAACAAGTGCTTTAATGCTTATTGTGGCTTAGTTAAAAAGGGCAGCACTTTAATTTTGAGGTGAAGAGATGATGTGTATGATGTCATGGGAAGCCTAATCTTAGTTTAGCAAATTTATGTTGGAACATTCTGAACACTAAAATAATTCCCTAAAGATGTAGGAAAAACTTCCTGTCCCAAAGGCAAACACTTTCAAAATGTGGCTGTTTATCACTGAGTAGCAGGGAGAGGATTAATCTCAACTGCAGTGCTCACAGAAGGGCCTGATTAAAATCTGTGTGTCAGGATTTACTACATCAAATTAACTTGAGTTTCAACTGAGACAATTTTGGCTAATGTTTGGGCGTTTAATAATGGCTATCTAAATCTTCATAAAGATATTTAACCTCAAAACAACCTGATTGTCCAAAGTTTGTGTGTGGTAGCTGTGAATGATCTGTCCTTCTGAAAGTTAAGGAGCTTGTGCTGAACAAGTTGGGGGGGGGGGGTTAGCACCAATTTTTAAACCAATTAAAGGCAGTATTTATTCAGCAGCACATTTTCTCCTTGAATGCTGACAACCTGCAGTTTTACAGCATGTGTCAATAGAAGGCAGCCTGTTTGCTGATATAGGCTAATGTTACATTAGTTTCTCTAAGATTTGTATTATTACATGACTGTTTTTTTCATTCCAATTCAGCAAGGCCTTGAGAGATGCCAAGCATCTGCTGCTTTTGCACCAGCTCTCCAAGACATTTTCTTGGACACACTGAGCAAGAGACCCTATGCCATTTGCGTAAAGCTCCAGCTACTGAGCCAAGGAGCTTTCTGTCTCCCTGTGAAAGGGTGGGTGGTTCAATCCTTTTGTAGACTGTTTGCTTGCATAAGGGGAGAGAAGCAAGCAGCTCAGTCAACCTATCTTTGCATAGGAAACAAGGCCAAGGCGGCTTCTGCTGCTCAGCCCCGTGTATCAACATAAGCACACATTGTAGGGTTGTCAGCCGGCATCTCCTCTGATGCTGGAGTATAGTATAGTACACTGAATGAAGTGAAGAGCAAGCATACTCAATTCACGTTTAAACTAGCCACTTGAGGTCTCTCTATGTCAAAAGAGATCACAACACTGCATCTCAGGCAGGTTTAGCAGCTGTATGAGCTCCAAGCTGGCCTAGGTGGCCTGGATATAGGTGCAGTACATCAGAGTTGTGCTGTAGGCTTCAGTGCGAAGAAGTGTGAGCCCATGTTGATGAAAATGCCATGATTCAGCCCATGACTCATCTGGGAATTGCATCATTCTGCATTTGTCCCTAGGAAATTTCAGGTGACCTTGGAGAAATGCCTGCATCTGTATCAGAGAACTGCTTCTGGAACACCCTGAAGATACTAAGTTCTTAACAGAGCTTTTGAGCTGAAGTTTTTTTCTTTCTCCTAATGGCATGTTTTGCAACCACAGGTTCACAAGTGTCTTGTGTATTGTGTTTTTTAAACCTCCAGAGCAAGTCTTACAATCTCTCAGAGGATATACGGAAAACAACCATAGGGACTACCAGTTTGTCAGCAGATGAGCCAGTAAGAACTTCTCTCATGAAGGATGAAAGGGGCACAGTGGTGTTGCAGCATCTGTTGCTGTGGTTGATGGTGGCTTTGGGACACACTGCAGTGCGCATAGGCAGCTCCTCTTTCGTGATCAATACTGGCACTAGAGAGCTGGGTAAAACTGGGTGGTTTCATTTGGTTGAATATTGCATCTTTTCCAAAATTGTCTGCTTTCAAATTTCAGAAATGAGATTTTTTTAATAGCCCAAATTCTGCTGTGAGAAATATAAAATGAAGCAAACCAGTATTTTACTTGGTTAAATGGATTTAGGCTTTAAACTTTCTTTTATTTTAAAACATCATTGTCAAATGAAGTTTTCACTGAAAGCTAAGCATTGTTCAAAGAAAAGTTTCCATTACGGGGATGTTTAAATGGAACTTTTCACTTTTTGATATGTCATTGAGACATATCAAAATGTCTCATTTTAAAATGGAGCTTTCACCGAAATTAATATCTCTGTGAACATGGTAATTTGAACCAAAGTATAAAATTTTACTGAAAAAAAAATGCTTTCAACAAAAGATTTCCAACCAGCTCCAAAATGTACCTTTCTCTTAAAAACTGAGCTCGCAATTAAGAGGTGTAACTGATGCAACATTACCACTCCTGCGTATTTCCACATGCTTTTTGCTCTCTGAACTCGATCCGGTGGCTTTTTTCCACAATCAACGTTTTTGAGTGCACATCCTTAGAGATTTAAAGTCTGTAGTTACCTTCTCTGTTTGCAGTCTTGCATCAAGCTTACCTGTACTTCTGCTGTCTTCAAATTACCCCAGGCAGAATCAATCCACCTGAAAATCTGGGTAGCTGCTCTGCTGTAACTGAGGTGCTTTGGGGACATTTTGGCAACAGCAACAGTGATTTTGATGATGTGGTGGTCTGAAAAGTTTGATGGATTTTGACATTTTGTCCATTTGTATAATTGTTTTTTAATCTTCTGTCTCTGAAGAATCCAAGAAGACTCTTCATGCATTATTCTGTTGTGCTCTGTGATGTTTGTGATTTGAATGAAGCTGGGGGGGTGGGCAAGTTTTTTGGTTTTAATTTAAACCACTATTTCAGATTCTCTGGGATTCTCTTATGTTGTACCTTCTCATTGTAAAGCAGCCCAAACCTTCTGCCAGGGAGGACTCTATAATGTAAGAAGGGGGTGGCAGGTTGTTGTGAGCCAGAGTTTGAGAACTTGAAGGTGAAAAAGTAAGTATAACAGGGAATCATAGAATCACAGAATGGTTTGGGTTGGAAATGAGCTTAAGGATCATCTAGTTCCACCCCCTCTGCTGTGGGCAGGGACACCTTGCACTAGACCTGGTTGCTCCAAGCCCTGTCCAGCCTGGCCTTGAACGCTGCCAGGGATGGGGCAGCCATAACTTCCTTAGGTGACTTCTGCCAGTGCCTCACCACTCTCACAGTAAAGAACTTCTTCCTTATATCTAACCTAAGTCTCCCCTGTTTAAGTTTAAACCCATTACCCCTTGTTCTGTTGCTACAGTCCCTGGTGAAAAATCTCTCTCCACCATCCTTGTAGGCCTCCTTCAGATACAGGAAGGCTGCTATGAGATATAACCTGAAGAACATATCTGCTTCTTAGGCATAGGCTCACAAACACCGCAAGGACCTCTGTGTTGGCTATGGACATTTCTATCCTTGTAGAAATGTTTCCTTAGTACAAGTATAATTTACCACAGTGTGATTTTATTCTCTCAAAGCTCAACAATTGCTATTTGTTACTTCACTGGGCAAACCAATTATTCAGTGACAGTGGATTCTTGTTCAAGTCCCTGGCCACAAGCTCACAGTCTGCAGAAGACAGAAACACCTTCTTGTTCAAAGCACTGGGGAAAACTGAACAAGTCAGAAAATGCCAGTTTCCAACCATTTTAGTTATCATTATTCCTAATGGCCCAGGATACAAAGTGTTTTCCAATCAGGCATTATAGTCAATAAAATAAAAGTAGACAAGTCGACCCCCGGTGTAACAGAGAATTATTCCAGACGTGAAATTCTAGATTTGTCCTAGGTGAATAAAGCCATTTTTTGTCACTTCTGTTTTTCTGATTCTGTTTGCAAGACAAGTACTAAAAGGACTTGACTCATGTTTAAACACAGGCATGGTATCTCTGGAGATTTCTGGCATCCTTTTGTGCCTCTGCTTCAGCTGCCGCACCAGGGGAGTCAGGTCCGTCAGCCCTGTGTTGCCTCTGCCAGCCCCATGCAGATGCCAGGTGCTCTGGCACATCTCAAAGGTGTCTGTATTTAAGCATCCGGATTAAGCCCCCTGGAAGTAAAAGCTTCAGTTCTGCAACTTCAGCATTCCCACTGCATGTTACCTTGGTAGCTAACTCTGATTTTAAAAGTAACCTGTGTTGAGGAGTTCCAGCAGCCACAGGAAGGTTTGAACACATTAAAACTGGCCAGTGTCAAATTCAGCCATGAGAGAACTGCCCCACCCCAGCTTATTTTTTTCTCTTAATTGTGGACTTCTCTATCATGTTGATTAGCGTGAATAAATGGAATGCATAAAAAATTAGCCATAAGGTATTATGAGGTGGTATTTTAACAGGTACTTGGAAACAGGAGGAGCATTGTGGGAGAGAGGTGGGTTTAATTTTGCCATTTGAGTAACTGTCAGAGCAATTACCTTCATTGTTGCCACTTGTTTGTAATGGGAAAAAGTAAATGCTGCTAATTCTATTAGGATCTTGTTGTCACTGTAGTTTAATCTCAGATGTAGAAAATAAGGTTAGTTGCAGACCTCCATTTGGAAAGAGTCACTGAGTCATTGGAAAGGCTGTTGAATAATAAAGTCTGATCTACATGACTTACATATATTCTATTATCCAGTATTGACTTCATATAGAAATTGGTTTATTCCTCATAGCAACAAACTCACCCAACAGTACATGTTGCTGTTGTACAGCTGTTAGACCTAAAACAGCAGTGAGGATCTGGGAGAGTGGCAGCCTGCCTGGCAGATGGCAGCTGGCATTCAGAGACACTGATAGCATTCTCTGAGCAGTTAAAGAGCCACATGGCAATTTTCCAGGTACATATTGTATTTGACTGGGAAATTTACCTGAGCAGACAAAAATGACAGGTATGTTCTACAAAACAACAAAGGAAGGAACGGTGTGGTCGAAAGGACACACACAGTCCTTAAGGTAGCATTTGCCAATTGATATACATCAAATAGGTGTTTAGCAATCCCACCTTTTTATTACCATGGAACAAACCCTGGTGCTTGCTGATACTGCCCTGTTGCCAACATGCCACAGCTGTTTGCTTCTGTTTGATTTTAAATCTTAGTGCCCATCTACCCTGACCTGTGTGCTAAAAGCCTTTACATTTCACATAAATTCCTACCTGAATAATTGCACCCAACTGTTTGAATTTCACTGAAGAACTTGTAGAACATCTTTCTCTGATGCAAGGATGATAGGAGACAGTGAACCCACCATTATCTAATGACAGATACCCTCACCCCTGAGCAGCCTTTCCCAGTTAGATGACACCTGACCTTGTGTAGTAGTAATTGTTGTTTCTTTTAGTTCTCCACTGTATTAAAGAGCTCTGATACTTAGAAGCCTTTCTCATGAAATTACCTATACACCAAAATGAAATGGCCTTTGTCTGCTTTTCTGCCCTTTCTGATTGATGGTCTGGAGCTTTATGAACAAGTCACCCTTGTATCTCCAAGGAGCATTTGTACTCCTGTGCCAAGCTGGCTATCACAGCCAAGAACAGGGCCTTACTGCATGGAAGGTAGCCACAAGTCACAGGGCCCATTGCCAGCGTGTCTCAGGGCCCTTGTTCGTCCCATGGCAAAGCCAGAAGCTCCCAGCTGAGGGGCAATCCTCTGCCTCCAGGAGTTCTTCCGCCCTCAGCTCTGAGGTGTGTGACGTCTCCAGGCTCTTTGCCATGGGTGAGGGAGATACGCTGCTTGTCAGACAGGTTGCCTCTTTCAGCTGAAGATGTTTTTCCTCCTCTCTGTTGATGTTCCTTCCAGTCTCAACTGCATTTTTAACTGACATAAGCAGGAAGATGTATTTTCTATTGGGAATGCATAGGTTTAGAGTAGGGTGACATTATCTAAGAATAATAAACCTTATGTAGGGGTTGGAGGCTGTGACAATGCTTGTTGTACTTTCTGCTATGATCCAAAAATTGGCCCAGTTCAAAGGGGCCTAAGGTGTAGAAGAATCTTTATGACTGACAATGTCTGATTTAGTAAATCAGGCTATTGAAGTACAAACCTAGCACCACGCTTTCAGTCCATCTTTGAAAGTAGATCAGAATTAAAATACAGCAGCCTACTCCCATGTTTGTTCTTATGTTTTATTCTTAACACACGGAAATGCTTAAAAATGAGTGATGAGATTTGGGCTGTGATTAGGACTATCCCTTTGGGTGAGAGTTCAGAGTTTGTTCTGCTATCAGGATGTTACCCCGACAATGTGCAATACACCAGAAGACTAAAAACACAAGATCTAAGACAGTATTCTCCCTTTTTCTTTTCCTGCCCAGTACTGTTAGCCTAGTTAACCTTGGATGCCAGTTGCATTATGCTTCATTACAGGCTTCTGCCAAGACAAACAGTTCATTCTGAGTGTACTGATAAAAAATTAATCATGTGGGTGTTCATTTGCCAAAAGCTGTCTTCTGTGATCCTGGTATATTAAATACAATTTAACTAACGAGATGAGCACTCCAGTCCCATAGTTTATTATGCTAACAAGGTAACTACCTGGTTTGGTACCTTTCTTGGTAGACAGAGAGAATAAATCTTCTACACACAAAAGAGAAATAGAGAAAATCCTAGAATTGGAAGGCACCTTGAGATGTCAGCTCACTTATTCATTGCCTACAGCCAGATCAGCTCTGCCTAAACCAGTCCTGACGGCGCTAGCAGTGCTGAGGGGGAGGAGAACTGGTTCATTACTTGGAGAGGAGGTTCCCCGAAGGTCTCTGAGCTGGTGAATCAGTGACTGTGTGTGATGAGAGCTGAGAAATCTCCACCGGCTCCCCAGCTTCCTCTCTGTGATGGGTTTTCAGTTTGTTTTTCTGGCACTCCTGTGCTCACCTTTGGGACATTATGGATCGTTTGGGGCTTGGCTTCTTAAAGAAACAGGATGCATGGCACTGCAGTATGTATAGATGTTACCTTGGCTAAAAATACTTGAAGCCATTGGGCAATTTTTAGGTCAATTTATCAGCAGGATGTTACAATGCACAAAAGTACTAGTGTCTGTTACATTCCTTGAAAATCTTGAGAAGAGACTGTATTAGAAATCCCTGAACAGAAGACTGAGGCATGAGCTCAACCCTTATAAGACACTAGATAATCCACACAGTACTGGGCCATTATGCCTGCACCCGTAACAGGAATTCTATCTTCAGCTTCAGTAGGCAGTAGAGGCACCAAAGTCAGCCAGGCAGGAGATGTAAATCTGTGGGAGATGAGGCAAAGGGGTTCCTGGTGCTCACCTGCTTGGTAGAAAGGACAGCTCAGGTTGCTGCACATAGAACTGGTTTATGTCATTCTTTTGAAAACTTCCGTTTCCTCCAATGCATTTTTGCTAACTTCATTAAACATGTGTGAAGGATAAGAAAACTGGTGAAATAGCTCTGGCGTGATTCTGTTGCCCACCACCAGTAACCACTGGTGATGCCCTCAGGTGTGTGAGACATCCACACCAAGTTGACAGATGAGAGTCCAACAAGAGACCACTCATTTCTGACCAGCAGCAGGCAGCTTACCAAGGGCCATCTCTAACCCAGGGGTTATCTAATAGCACCAGATACCTATCTCTAGACAACTGAATACCTCCCTGCATTTCATTCCAGACCCCACTCATGCAGGAGTCAGTGCTGTGCAGAGCACAGCTGTGTCAGTCTGCACCTTCTGTGTGCTGCCATTTTGACATTGAATTTTTATTCCTGTTAAGCTGAAGAAAAATGAAAACAGCAACCAAAGAGAAGTTTGAAATTAGTCATACACAAAGTAAAGCATATAAAATGGACCTGGCAAAAGTGAAGACTGGGGCAGGCACTTAACATTCTTGGATCAATCCAGCCCTTTTTGAGCTCTGCTGATAGCTATCAGACCTGCATCTCAAGTGCTCTGGTCAGCAGCTACACTCCTGCTGACTCTTCCTAGTGATTTGCTTGTAAGGATCTGTGTCTGCATTTATCCATGTGCATTATCAGCATCGATCTGTGTTAGAACTGCAGTGGGTGAGCACTGTAAGCATCATCCCAAGCAGCTGCCCTTTCTGTTGTTTTCATAGAATCACAGGATCACAGAATGGTTTGGATAGGAAGGGCCCTTACAGATCATCTAGTTCCAAACCCCCTGAAGGGACACCTTCCACTAGACCAGGTGGAAAAGGAAGCCCCGTCCAACCTCACCTTGAATACTGCCAGGGATGGGGCACACAACTTCTCTGGGCAGCTTGTGCCAGCGCCGCACCACCCTCACAGGGAAGAGCTTCCTAATGTTCTTCCTAATCTATATCTCCCCTCTCAGTTTAAAGCCTTTCCCCCTTGTCCTGTCCCTACCTGCCCTTGTAAAAAGTCCCTCTCCAGATTTCTCATAGACCCCCTTCAGCTACTGAAAGGCTGCTCTAAGGTATTCAGTCTGTCCACCTGATATTTCAGACTCCACACCATGCTATCACCAAAATTGCTACAAGACTTGCAAGTCATTAACCACTCAAATCGAAGATCCAAACTCTAAACCAAGAACTATATTGAAGTGATTCTACCCATAATTTTGAAAGAAAAGGGCTTACAAGTTAGAAATGACACTGAACATCAAATTCTTTTGCCATTTATCCCTTGCAGGAAAACCGACTTGTTAAAATCCACAGGGCAGGAAGCAAGTCAGTTCTGAGACAGCTCTCCCTCTCCTGCATGGGAAGGCTCTATCAGTGAGAAAGATCAAGGTTGGGACCCAGCAGGTGGTGAATTTTAACCAGGGCTTTCCAGATGACTCAGGAGTTGGCCTTGACAGTCACCCGGAGTATCAGCTTTCCTATCTTAGAGCTGATGCTAGTATTACACACAGTACTATGATATCCCCCAGGCACATCATTTAATGTTTTACAGTGATTTATTTGAAGACAGAGGCTTCAGCAGAGCTGATCCAATAGATTCCATTAGTGCTTTAAAACAAACATGCCCTGGACATCATTAAAAAACACGCATTCCTTCCCTTCCATGTGATTTTCTCCTGAATTGTGTTTTGTTATTTATGCCTTTATGAATTCTCATAAATTCTCAATGTCATTTCAGTTGCTGGTGCTACCATCTTCCTGCCTGTTGCACCTGTGTTACAGTTGACATTACAAGGATGAGGTGTGTCTGTGCTGGGCTGGGATAGCAAAAGCTGCATTAGCAGCATTAGTATGATAAAGTGCCACAGCCCAGCACTGCCTGTGTATAAGACAAAGCACAGACCAGCTCCTTGCTTTTCAGTGTTTGCATGGGTGTTTCTGTCCAGGCTGAATGACTGAAAAGTCGGATTAAGCCTTTTTCTTCTCATTTCTCACCAGTGCATCATCTGTCCCTGGTCAGGAGGAAGTGACTGTGCAGCAGTAGTTCTCAGTTCATATTGTTGGAGTGATCTATAAACATTGTTGGGGATCTATAAATTAGAATAGTACTTGGATGCTACAAAGTAGTCAAATCTATGTATTTGATATGTTAGCACTTTTCTCTGTATTATATGCTCCAGAACTGATCTTCCAGCTGTTTCCCTGGTCCTTACCCTCACAAAGAAATGCCTTGCAAATGACTCTAGAATAACTTCAGTACTGGCTGCTTAACAATGACAGCAGCATCAACTGTGTGAGTGGCGTGAACATAATCTGAAAAGCATGCTAACACTATAAATAACAATATTTTAATGTCACCATCATTTACTTTATTCAGGTACTGTACCCTGTTCCTGCAAATAGCTTTCTACATTGCGCAGGGAAAGGCAGGGATACTGTCTCTCCAGCTTACAGTGTCCTTTGGGATTGCTCCAGAGGGCATGACACAGATGCAAGCAGTAATTAGAAGCACGTTAGCCAACATAGTGGTAACTCTGACAATGCTACCAAGTATATGTCAAAGTATGGACTGAAGTGTTGCAAAACAATTTTCATGTTAAACTTAATATTACAGAGAGGGGAAAACCATGCTGGCACCAGTGCTGTCTGCAGAACACGCTCAATTTAGCAGACAGTAGAGCATGCTCCTGAATGCTACTCCATGATGCTCATTGAGTCCACCACATGTTGAGGAGCACCTGGACCACACTTCTTGTGTCAACACCAGCCTATGCAACTCTCCAGCACAGAGGCACATTGTGCATTCAGTTTTTGCATCGTAGGGTTGTATATCCAGAGTAAACTTCTGTTGTATTGTGGGATCCCATTATTGTCTTCCCCCAAATTCATCACCCACTGAGTCTGGTTAGCTGTCATTGTTTGTTTTGTCATTACAGAAAACAAAGGTGAGGTTTATTCTCACTAGAATGATAATGAGGGTGTAGCAATCAGAAAAGAAGGAGGAAAATAGAGCTGCTTAATTTTCAAGCATGTTGTGCAAAAAAAATGATCTTTTGTACATGATTCCATCAAAGGAGAAGCATGTACAGCCTATCATAATAGAAAAATAGGAATGCAATTCCTTCTGGATAAAGGCAGGGATCAGTGCATCCGTTTTCTAACTTCGTGCTTTTCCCCTTCGTGTTTAACAAAATTCCTGGGAAATTTGAGGACTATGAAATAAAATCTTCCCCTATAAAATATTAGTTATTTATATGCATGTATTTCCACCTTGTTTGAAAGGTTTAGAGAAGTGTGTGTGTTGAGCATACAGTAGGATCCACGTTTATAAGCAACATTTGTGGCAATAAAAGTGTTAACCTTGTGTACTAGAGATGAAGAGGAATTATTGCATTGTTGTACCTTACTAATTGCTATTGCTGTAAAAGTAACTTCCGATTTCAGTGGATGGCTGCAGTACAGCAGCTGCCACTAGTAGTAAGTTGTATCCTAGCTGCTAACTGCATTAGAAAAGCCAGGTACCTAAATGGTCTTTATCACAAAGGTACATTGGTAAAGCAGTGTAGGGACTAGATTTGGGTCTTCTCCTTCAGAAAAGAGCCTTTGTCTTTTGACAGAGGATTCCTTTATCCAGAGCTGTAGTTCTTCCACCAGAGCTACTAGATCAGCATGAAACTTTTGATGATAACCAACAGCAGACTTCCAGGCTATAGCTATACTTGCAAATAAAACAGGTTGTTCTCTGGCCAGATGGGTACATGGCAGAGGTCGGCCCACAGCCATATGATGAAATTATCTTTATCCCACAAGCAGAATGATCTTATGCCTAATGTCTCTCAGGAATTGCCTCTGCCCTGTCGGGTCCCCAAAGACAAGGAGGTTAATCAGCCATTTAACCTTTTCTGCTCTTCAGAAGGCTGGTGGCATTTTCAGAAGGGCATTTAAGCTCTTTTGAAAGAGGATGTCAGAAGGATTGCCATGCCCTGGGGTATCATAATCCTTAATTAACAGTGGTGGTGTCAGTGCCTGGAAGCCCTGCAAAGCACGTAGCGTGATCCACATGCTGTTTGAATGGAAATGCCAAAGCACTTGCAGTGCCTGCTTAGACCCCACAAGTCCATGGTGTGCATATAGTTAGTTCTACTTGATTTAAGAGCCTAGGACCTATTTTCAGTATTATTTTAGAGTTTAGGCATTTAAAAGACCTGATTCATCATATTACAGGTGTTGAGAATGCTGCTGACCTGGTCTCAGATATTTCTACCCTTATCTGAGAAACAGCAGAATAGAGAGTATGACAGTATTTCGGCTCGTGTGATTCACAGCTTGTCAGATTAGTAGGAGCTGGCATGGTTTTCTGTTTACATTGATATGTCAGGCTGTAAACTGCCACTGCCCTCTGGACTCTTGAGTTATTGCCCTGGATAGGTTTAGCACCAGGTAACCACATATTTTGCCAAAATAAAACCCCAACCACTTTATCACCTTATATATCTCCAATTATCTTGTTCACATGAATGCATCGATCCAAGAAAGGTTTGCAGGACCAGTTTTTATTCAGCTGATTGGAACTGTAAGCTCCTAATACCTAGAAATGTACTGCAGAGACCAGGCCTGGTTCTGTACACATCTGATAAGGCATTTATATTGGCCTATTGTTAAAGTGGTACAAACAAATAATATTTGATTTGGCATTAAGATGCTTAGTACGAAGATACTACCTTTAAATTGTTTGAACAAGCCTGAACTGGCAGAACAAAGTTATATAGGATCAGCACCATGTGTCATGTGGTGACAACTATTTGTGGACCCATTTTAGAAGCCATGGTGGTAGATACAGTATTTCATCAAAGCCCAGTGTGAACTTCATGGTTTAGATGATGGGAACAAAGATCAAGCAAGAACCAGGCCCAAACTGCTGTTATTCAGACTAATGCAAAATTGTTTCCCATGTGTCTGTTGTGCCTCTGTTTTCCTAGTCAACCAATAAACACCATCACCATGGTTTTGATGCAGACCGAGATGCCAAGAAAATACATAGTGCCTGTAAAGGAGCAGGTAAGAAAGCTCTTGTTCTGTATACAAAGGTCAATTCAATATTATAAAAAGCATATACATAATCTTAGGGCAAACCAACTGTTCCAGTTTCTTTATGCTTTCTGTCACCTAGTGACTCAAAGAACATGCACACCCATGAGGTTTTATATGAGTAAGATATATGGCAAGGGAAGCCAGTTTGTTCCTCAAATACTGGTAGGATCTAGTTTGTTAATGGCTTGGCTGCAGGGGATTGGGGTAAACATGATATTTGCTCCCTGCAATAGGAACATCAAGCTAAGACTCTTACAACAGTCATGGAGTCTAGTCAGTCAGATCAGATTAAGGTCATGGCTATGTGTCCTTTCCCAGGCCTTCAAGGACCCACAGAAATATCACCACCTCCATATGTTCGTCAGAGCTTAGTGCAACTCCATCATCTGAAAGGAACATATGGTGTGAGAATCTGCACCAATGATTTTTAACCAAGAATACTGGCTTCCACCATCTTCTAAGGTAGTTTGAAGTAAGTTGGCTGACAATGCACTGATGTGAATGAGGAATGCACAGTGTTCATGGGATGCTTAGGTGCACAGAGGTGACCATGTCCAGCAGAGGAAGAACAGCCAGGCAGCACATGAGAGCAGAAAGTTATTAATTCACTTCAGGCATTTGCACAGTAAACATGTATTTAAGCCTTTCTTCCTGGTATAGCACTGACATTCAGAACCAGCTAGTTAAGTGCTGAACTGTTCCTGTCCTACCAACTGAGCCCCCTCCAGACAGTTCCCCAGGGGACTGTCCTACTGAGGGTTTCACCCCACATTGTCAGGTATGAGTGCTTTTCCTTCTAAAATTGAGCCATGCCTTCTCCTTTGGTTCTAAGCAGGAAGAACTGGGCAAGATGCCCTAAACTTGTCCTGTAAATACCTGGTGGTGACATGCAGGGGTGGAAACATATCGGTTGTTGCTGAATGCCAATATCATTTGTATTTGTATCATCTGTAGTTCCTTGGAAACTTGTTAGTCCCTGCTCCTGAGAGCCTGAGGTGAGGCATGGCATAAAGCCCAGTAGATGGATGCACAGTATAGATGGAAGAGCACATGGAGAGCACCGGGCCGTGTCCACCAATGTGTCACACATGGATCAGCAGACCTGGCATAAGGCTTGGTGCCTTTCATCTGCTATCTAAACCTTTTATATGCTATGGGCTCTTTGGTGGTCCCCGTCACATGCACATTCTGCATTTCAATACTTGTCTTGAAGAAATAATGTGTGAGACAAGCTTCTAGCCATTAGACACAAGTGCACCAGGATATGTGTGTTAGTGCAGTAGCTACTGTATTGTGTGTTTCAGGCATCCAGGTAACATCACTGCCATCCTGTCCCTTTAGCCACAAACATAACAATGCCTTCAGGCAGCTTTGTTTAGTGCAAACATCTGTTTATATGGCTGAGGGCAAGAAAAGTGCAACAGCAAGGTCATTGCCTTTAGTAAGCTGTTTCCATCCATTACTTAAGTTACATCTCAGCGCTGCCTGAGGGCTTTCTCCGGGAGAGTTCAGCTCCCCTGTTCGTTCCCAGGAGATGTAGCTGCAGTGGTGCCCATGACCAGGGCACCCAATGCTCCTACTTCCCTTTCACTTACTTTTGCCAAGCAGAACAGCAGCAGCAGAGTCTCAGACCATGAAGGCTGGTTCCTGCTCCTCTTCCTGACTCCGTTTAGCACAAGGCACAACCCATTTTTTACAGGCTGTGCATCCAGGCCGTGGGTTAATGAAGCTGATTTAAACCTACCCCAGCCTCTCACCCCACACTGTCCATTCTACTGTGCCAGCATAGATGTTTTGCACATTTAATGAACTGAATCTGGTGGCGGATCCCTCGGGACTACTCAAACAAGCTTTGCCACCAAAAATGTGTATGTCAGCCCATGGAGACTGCTTTTAGGAGCAGGTTCTGGCCTTCTCAAACAGAAGACTCAATTCCTCTGATGAAATACGAACAGCATAAGATGACGAATTTTATTTCATGGTCTGAACATTGTAGCTGACTACAGTTAAATATATGCTCAAAAGAATCTTAGGTGCTGCAAACCCTGATGTTGACACCAGTGAGGATATATGTACAGCGATTTTTTCTCTATAGAGGTCATGTTTTCTCTTCCTCCTGATTGAATAACTCCTGTGCACAACTTCTTTTTCAGGGACTGATGAAAAGAAAATCATTGAAATCTTGTCGAGTCGAACATCAGGGCAGAGACAACAAATAAAACAGAAATACAAGTCTCTCTATAGCAAGGTATTGTGGAATAAATAGCCTCTCTGTTTCAAACTGTGTACCTGCTAGAAATACAGCCTCCAGGCCTCTGCTTTTGAAAATGTCAAGGGCACAGTAGATTTAAGGAGGACACCAGTTAGTGTCTGATTCAGCAGTGTATTTTATCTCCTAAAATACCAATTGTATTTCTAATCTTAAGCCTCATGGTCTTCTTGAAATCAGCTTTAACCGGAGCAAGAGCATTTTAACCAAAACTGACAGAGCTATAAAATAATTCATAACTAAAATGAAATAGATTTCAGTCTGTGTTCATCTTCAGCACATTCAGATGAAGGAATTAATGTAAAAGGGAAATTTTAAGTCAGACCAGATGCAAATTCAGAGGAACTATTTGATCTCACATCATTGTATTTTTGTCGAGTTTAATAGATGCAGAATTGATTTCTTCCAGTGATGAAGCAGAATACACATTGTAAAAGTAAGAAGTCTCATTGGGCGCTTGATTTCTGGAGGAGGAAATGTAGACTGCCTTAATGATTTTGCATGGAAGAAAAATAAAGCTTCCAATGTATCATTAGGAAAACAGCTGAATCCTGAAGAGTTTATTATTAAATTGGTATTTTCTTAAGGTCTGCTTGCTCATTAGTCGTTAATGTCACTAGTCATTAATAGTTAATAAGACAGGCAGCACTGAACCTGAAAGCCTTCTATATATAAAACAGCAAGCATGATAAAAGATGTTGACTACATAAATGGTAGTTCAATAATGAGGATTAATAAAAATAGGCATTAGAAATGAGTAAATGCCATGAGACTTCTCAGTTACACCAGCATGTAGCATCCCTTCTTGCTTGACTGGGCAGCCTGAATCTCTTGGGAAGGAGCCGCAGGTTGTACCATTTCACTTTCCTTCTGCCTCATGCAGCAAGATTCATGGTGGGTGTTGAAACTGCTCCAACACCAGTGTCAGCCTCTGACTTGAGCAGACCGAGTGTTCACTCACAATTGTGTAAGAGGGTATTTGAGAACAATAGATTTAGAGCTGGGCTTCTCGTTTGTTGTTCTGAACTTGTCAAGTACTTCCCATACTACAGGAAATGTTAGATGCAGATAGGGCTTCAAATAAATCATCAGTAGGCATCCTTCTCAGTGTGCATACACCACCGAGCTCTTCTCTGGGTCTTACTAAATTTTGAATTAAGTAGATCATAGGAAGGTTGATCTATCTATCTATCTATCTATCTATCTATCATCTATCTGTTTATCTATCTATCTATTTTGGTGGAAAAAATGCTGATCACGTGGCACCAAAGCACTTCTAGAATCTGATGGGTTTTCCAGTAAGTCAATTTTAACCAAAACTGGAAGAGAAGTTTGGTAGGTTTGATCCATTCTGCTGCAGCTCTTTCAAACCAGGGAATTTGCTGTGTTGTGTTTCAGACTGTTAAGCTTTTAAAAACACTGGGTTGCACCTGTTTAAACAAGTAAGAGTAAACTGGACTGATATCAGCTGGTATTTAAAGACAGGGCAATCATTCAATCTGAAACAAAAAAAAATTAGGGAATTTATTATAAAAAAGTCTACGTATTTAAGAGCTTTTTTATGGTTTTGTCCCTTTTTAATACAGAAGCAGCTTTGAAATCATTAAATCCCCCCCCCCCCCCAAAAACAAAAATAATAAGAAAACCTATAATCCCACCTCAGCTTTTTCACTAACCCTTCTGACTATCCCCACAGGATCTGGAAGAGGTCCTGAAGGGAGAGTTGAGTGGGAATTTCGAGAAGGCTGTGCTGGCTCTGCTGGACCTGCCCTGCGAGTACGAGGCCCGAGAGCTTCGGAAGGCGATGAAGGGAGCTGGGACGGATGAGTCGCTGCTGATTGAGATTCTCTGCACACGAAGCAATAAGGTTGGGACACCGCACATGACCTTCCTTAGGTAGCAGGGCAAAGAGTTCACCAAGAGCATCCCTCTGGGAGGAGGAGGAGGGAATCAGACCAGCTCCTGTGGCTGAAACTCTTCTTGTCAGGGATTGCAGCAGTAAGGTTGCCATACCAGGAGTTAAGAGCAATATAGAATCATAGAATCATAGAATAGTTAGGGTTGGAAAGGACCTTAAGATCATCAAGTTCCAATGCCCCAGCCATGGGCAGGGACACCTCACACTAAACCATGTCACCCAAGGCTCTGTCCAACCTGGCCTTGAACACTGCCAGGGATGGAGCATTCACAGCTTCCCTGGACAAGACATTCTAGTGCCTCACCACCCTTACAGTAAAGAGCTTCCTCCTTATATCCAATCTAAAGTTCCCCTGTTTAAGTTTTAACCCGTTACTTCTTGTCCTGTCACTACAGTCCCTAATGAGTCCCTCTCCAGCATCCCTATAATTCTAATTCCTTCCTTGGTCCTAATTATATCTCTCATAGATGGCAAAGAGGCAACACTGGTGATACAGAAATCCACAGGTGCCTGTAAAAGGCTGCTTTAACACTGTTCTAACCAGTCAGGTGGCTCCTGACAGGTATGGAAATGGGATTCTCTTCAAAAAGCCCTTTAGCTTATGCCTAAACACAAATGAAACCAGGGGGACACCTGCATGAGTCAGGCATCCCTTGAAATGCTGTCCTGAACCAGGCTGGGTTTGAGCCATGTCTTTGCACTGCAGTGAGTCCCACCATGAGAAGGGAATGGTACTTTGGCTTCTCTTGCCTCCATGCGTTTCTTACACAACATGGGAATGGCACTGACTTCCTTAAGGAGAGGGAGTGTTTATTTCTTTATTTCTGTATGTCTTTATTAAATTTATTCATTTAGTTATTTATGTTTTGTCCCTTATTTGTTTATTTGCCTAGGAAATTGTAAACGTAAAGGAGGCATACAAACGGCGTAAGTAGACTTGTCTTTCAAACACCTTCATTTCTTTATCACTGGGTGAACACTCACAAAATCTGTTATTCTTCACAGTCTTTGACAGGGATCTAGAGTCTGATGTTAAAAGTGACACAAGTGGCTCCCTGCGGAAGATATTAGTCACTGTGCTAGAGGTAAGGCTGGAGGCTTTCCTCTTATGCTGCTACCTGACAGAGATGTTTCCTTTATCCTGCCTACCCTGAGTAATCATAATAAGTATTAGCTGGTATTTGTAGTAATGTAAGCATGAGATGCAGTATAATAATGTGGTAATCATAGTAAGCAAACTGCATTCTTAAGTATAAGAGGCTTCTATCTCTATAGCTTTTAATACATAAAATTTTAATTTATAAAATCAGAAGTACTTTTATAAATTCTGATACTTTGTAGACAACAGCATTATTTTATTATTACTTATAGGAAGGTAATGGCTAGAATACCTGTTCAAGTTCATGGCTTCATTATGCTGAAGTCTGTCCAAGCCCAGTAAAATCTGATTTCCGTCTCAGCTGAGGATTTTACAATTCTGATAGATACAGAACAAGTAAGAAAGATTGCTGTTGTGTAGTTTTCTATTCAGAAAAAAAAAAAAGCAGATTTACCATTAGAACACACTTTATTTTAAAACACCTACCTGAAAGAAGCAAATAGGTTCTTAAAGATAGTATAGGAGCAAGAGATTTTCCCTGAGGCTGGAAAGCCATGAGTGGCAGGGTGTATGGGATGCAGGTAGGATCACACCTAGAAATGCAGCACAGTGGTCAGTCTGATCAGATGGCCCTGAGAAATTGAAAGATTCAATAAGTAGAAGCTTTAAAGATCTGACAGACTCATCACTGAATACATCAGAGTTAGATTCCAGTTCTGGAAAGCGTTGATACAGCTTTCTTCAGCCTCTTGGGGTATACTTTACAGAGTGTTATTCATACAATAAATTCCTAAAATAAATACATATTATTCATATATGGTTTTTGTAGATTAGTCTTTCATATTTTGTACCAGGAATCCCCGTGTAAGTGAATTCTCAGGTCAGTCAGGAAAACATTTTGTAGTTATCAGGGTATATCCAGCGCCATGAAAACCACCAGCACTTCACTGCAAGCACTGGGAACCTTCTGCAGTAGCTGGATGTGGTGCAGCAGCTGCTTTCCTGAAAAAACATGGTTTGAGCCCAGGGTGCTGGACATACCCAGTATTTAAGTAGCTCAGCTCTTCTGGGGCTGCGTTGGAACATCCTGCCCAGCTCTGTTTGCACATCTCAGCCCCATTCCCACCCCAGCATCTGGCTGCGCATGCTACCACTTCCCACCAGCATAGAAATAACTGAAACAAACGGCAGAAATCAGAAGCAAAGAACAAGCTGGGTGAGAAGGGATCTCTAAAGCTCCTCTAATCGATCCTTCCTCAAAGCAAGCCTAACTCCGAACTCAGATCAGGTTTTCCTCTGACTTTGTCTTCTGCTCTGGACATATGGTGGCTGAGGGGGCAGCAGGAACACCCATGGGATGGCAAGGAGCCTTGCCACAAGGGGAATGGACCAGCAAGCCACTCCACCACAGGGGAACATCCACAGGATACGGTCCATGCCACCCGTGATAGTCCCTTGCTGCGCCAGAGGCATCAGAGTTGCAACCTCGTTAGCACCCCAGCACACAGCAAATGAAGCAGGGAGATAAACCTTACTGTACAGGCTCCATCCACCTCTAAAGCCAGCAAAGCCACGAGCTGGGTGAACACGAACACACCATTCAGAGCTGGACCAAGCCCCACTGAGCCCCAGTACAAGGCAATTGTCAGCAGATGGCAGCAGAACTATAACCAAAGTACTCGTGAGGCCATAAACTGACAACCTTCTTTTCCACTGCGAAACAGAACCAGGGCTTGATCTGATCGTGTCCTTTCCTGTAGGCAACCCGAGATGAGACCCAGGAGGTCAATGAAGAGCTCGCCGTGCAAGATGCCACAGATCTCTATAAAGTAAGTGCAATTGTGGAAAAGCCCCTGTTTGCCCCAGGCTGTGCAGCAAAGGCAACCTCGGGGTGACTATGTGCACCATGCACAGGGGTGATGGCAGTGTAAGAAACGGGCAAGGGGGGCACAGGCTGGAGCTTGGTGGATCAAGGGCTCTGCCTGACTTTTTGTCTCTGCTGTGAATAAACAAATGCTTCAAAGAAATAACATGGAATCTTTAAGGCAGGAGAAGGCCGCTGGGGAACAGACGAGCTGGCTTTCAATGTGGTCTTAGCAAAGAGAAGCTATAGTCAGCTGAGAGCTACTTTTCAAGCCTACGAAAAGGTGAGTTATTCTCTTCCACGATGTGGGTTGCACAGAGCCTGACATGTAGTTTGCAGGCCCTACAATGAGATGTAATGATCTTAAGGGTCTTTTCCAACCTAAATGATTCTATGTAGAGCAGGTGATCCCTCCTTTGCCATTTTAAAACTTCCTGAATGCTTTAAGGATCTTGG
Organism: Neopsephotus bourkii; assembly: GCF_033783945.1. NCBI lineage: Eukaryota > Metazoa > Chordata > Aves > Psittaciformes > Psittacidae > Neopsephotus > Neopsephotus bourkii. The sequence continues at coordinate 11,491,645 of NW_026902105.1, read as the reverse complement.
AAAATATTTTATACAAGTGGATCCTGATCTTATGGAAGTAGGGGATAAAAGCTGTGTTTTCTGCCAGTAAAGAACCTTCATAACCTATACAGCATCCAGCCAAAGGAATGTCACCATGTTGTTCCCTTCCCACGGCTGCTTGATGCTGGTTGTCCCCACTCCTGCAGGAGGACCAGCAAAGGTTAGGTTTACAAACTCCTGCCCTGAAGCAGGGGTTTGCTTTTCTGATCTTTTCCTCTCCAACTCCAAAGCAGAGCACGTCAAGGTCTCTCCTCCTGATCCCCCTGCTTCCCCAATACGCTCGTATTGGCTGGGCAGAGGCACATCTCCTGCCTCCTTCTCTCTGCCCATGCTGGGCAGACAACCTGTGCAGGTAGTGTGCTGTCTTCAAAGAAAAGGCAAAGCAGGCAGCAGGATCCTGTTTGGTTCTTTTCCCTGTGTTGCCCACCAGGGACATCTTACTCTCGCCTGGGCCTCCAGTGAGACCTTCACTGAGACCTCTCGCATGGAAATGACCCAAGAAAGTCAAAGCAATGGGAGATCCAACGACTTCTCCTGCAGTGAGAAGGAAGCTCAGCAGTGACATTTATTCCCAGGAGAGTGTACCCCCTCCAGCCTCTGGCTCACAGTCCTGAACTTCCCAAGGATGACTTGGAGATTCATCAGAAAGCTGTAACCCTTGGCACCAAAGATGAAAAATCTCCAGTCAAGGCCATATTTAAGTGTCAGCATAATAAGGAACCCATAGTTGGAAAAATGTTTGTAGCTTAATCCAAGTTTTGGTTTGTTTCTGGCAGGAGAACAAACCCAGTCATTAACTGATACTCCCTTGGAGTGGCCCAGACCATGGGGGTTCAGCTAAATGCTCTGATAGCCAAACTACCTTGGCTTTTTGATTACTAAAACCAAGCAGATCAGGTTGCCCAAATTGATCCACCACATCCTGCCTGACTGCATTTGAAGTAGAAGTGGGCCAAGATTAGAGCCATGCAAACATCAGTCCTCCTCTGCAGCAGAAAGATAAATAGGGAAGATGTACACCAGGTTGGGGACTCACAGAACTTAAGCATTAATCCTCAGAAGGTACCTTGAATGTGTACTTCCCAACTTTGACCTAAAACTATGCAGGGCCAACCTCATAGGTAAACCACAGCAAAGTAAAAGCCTTTGAGGTTCATTAATTTCAGGATAAACTCTGTTTTGAAGTCTGTTTTTCCCCTTTCCTACAAAAGCTGGGGGACAACTGCAGTGTTTGCAAACTTTCCCTGGGAAGCCAAAGACAATAAGCAACAAAACTTCATAGAGCTGGTAAAGCTCCAAAAATTATCTTCTTTGGGTGGGAGCCATCCAGAGCCTTTGATAGAGGGCTTAGAGGAAGCTTGATAACTAAGGGGGGGGTCACTCGGGAAGAAGCTGCAGCTTTTTTGTCCTAGAAGCCCCCAGATACAATGTGACTGATTGACGTAGGTTATCCATCTCTTAACCGCTGTGCTTTACTTGGATGCATAGACCTTCTCTTGGTGCCACTGGATCTGTGAGTGCTTATAACAGAGGAGAACTTCCTTTGCCCTCGAATTACTCCCTTGGAAAGGACCTGAATTGGCTTTTTGCCATTGGATCCTAAGTTGGATACTGGTTTTATGACAATAGGATGGCGTGTACAGACAGCACCTCTCAAGGCTCCTTTTTGTTGTCCTTGTAGGTGTGTGGGAAGGACATAGAAGAATCCATTAAAAGTGAAACTTCTGGAGATCTTGAGAAGGCTTATCTCACTCTTGGTAAGAAAAAAAGTGGTGTCAAGATCTTTCTTTCCTAGTTCTTGCCATCATCTGACATTGGTTGGGGGGTATCTGTGTACAGCCTGGTGGCAGCCATCGAGATAGACCTAAACTGAGCTGTCATATCTGCTAGGAAAAGAAGAGCCAGTTTCCAGTAGTGATTTGGACCTCTTGGTTTTAGAAATAAAACTTGCTAGACACAACTCTCCATGCAGCTGAATTATTTGCACTCTAACACATGGAGGCCATCTCCAAGCTGCCCCTGAGGCCATGGCTGTTGATAACTTCTGCCTGGGCATCATCAGAAGCATGCTAGCCAGCCACCACAAAATGTGCAGGGTCTTCAACAGCAATTTATCACTGGGAATGACTGTGACAGGTATTTAAACTTGTGTCCTGGCTCTGGTTATCTTACTGGTATTGCTGTTATCCATCTGGATCTGGGCTCTCCCAAATCTTGCTCCTGTGAGCTGTGGAGTGAGCAGCTACCACAAGAATAGATGGGCAAGTGTAACTCCAGAAGGGAAGATGCTCATTCTCATTCATTTCATTTTCACTGTGGAATGGCAGAGTACTCAGTGCTGATAATGCCACTGTGTAATACACTTTCCCAATGGATAAATGTATATGCCATTCAGATTCCAAGACTTCTCCTTGCATGCTGATAGGGGACCAGTCAAGATGAAAGCCCTACCAGCTTATATGTCTGAGCATAAACCCTAGATAGTTTCCTGTATTTATTCCTTATTTATTTCCTTCTTGTTGAAGATATATTACAAAGTGTAAATACGTAAGTATAATGAAGCCTCTTTCTGTTTTCTATAGTCAGCTGTGCCAAAGACTGCCCAGGTTACTTTGCTACACTTCTGCACAAGTCAATGAAAGGAGCTGGGACTGATGAAGACACCTTGATTCGCATCCTTGTGACGAGGTCTGAGGTAGGGTACCCTGAGACCTGTCATAACTCACATCAGCTCTGGAGGAAATACAAATGTAGAGGGTATGGAGTGGGTCCTGTAGGTCATGTATTCAGTCAAACCATCTCAGCCCAATGACATCAATGGTCACGCTTTTGTACCCAGGCAACTCTAATTTTGATGTTACATATATTTCTGTTCTCAAAAGAACTGAAGCAGAAAGCATGCAGGCAATTTCAGGTGGAGTCAACTGTACCTGGTTAAAACTAACCCATAGGGAGATCTGGCCCCAATAGGATGTGAAAAAGCAAGTTATCCTAGTTAAGTAATGATAAAGCAGCAGTTCCCAATTTGAGAATTGCCTATGAACATATGTTGCAAATTCTCTCTGATTCCAGCTGGTAAAACACAGATGGGGGGCAGGGAAGAAAAATAAAGAGCCAAAGGAGATAATTGTCGTTTGAAAAAGCACAAAACTGCAAAAGGCTTTGAGAGCTCAAAAACAGTCTTTAAGTCTTCCTTCCTCATAACTTGTGTAGGTTGTCGCCCCAGGGCTGTGTCAGTCTTGACACAGAGGAGGAGTTGTTCACAGGGATTAGGAGAGCATATTTCTCAATGATGATAGTGTGAGAAAGTAGGCTTCAGGGTAGTCTTTCTGCTGAGGCACGGTCCAATCATGATAACATTTAATACCCCACAGAGATAAAGATCAGGCCTGTGCTGTGGGTGCCTTTTCACAGCAAAGCTCAAGACAAGGCATTTAATTCCCTCCCCATAGTAACCAGAAAATTACTGCTGTGGGTGGAACAAAACTGTCTTTTAGCCACACTCTTGGAAGTGCCTCTTTCCCTGCTTGCCACAATAGATTTGCACCAAGGCTGTGCCTGCACAGCACTGCTGAGCACAGGGCAGAGGTGCCCCTTGCCACGGGTCTCCAAACAGGCCCATACCCCTCCTCTTAGCTAGTGTCCCCTCACGACACATCTGACACAGGCTTACCTCAAACCTGAGTGGCAAGCTGAAAGACCTCCAAGATATTTAGACCTCCTGCTTTGTCCTCTCCTCCTCCCATTGGGTGCAGTGGACCTTGGATCAGACCCCAAGGGTCCTGGTAGGAGCAGCACATATTGCTCAAAGCACATTCCACTCGTCTGAAGAGACTCTTGATGTCTTCTCAGAGCGACCTGCCAGCAATACAGGAGAAGTTCCAGCAAATGTACAAGAAGTCGTTAGCTGAAGCTGTCCGATCTGATACCTCTGGGGAATTCAGGAAGCTGCTGCTGGCTATTTTGCACTAAGGAGCCATCAGGAATGAAGAGGCATGCTGAGCAGCCACCTCTTGATTAGCTTCCAAAATAGCATTCAAAAAATGTGGCATTAGCACAAAGGAAAAAAATCCAATTTATTTTCTTTCCAGCTGGGAAATGTGTTGCCAAGTAATGCTGGACGTGAGGTTTATGTTATGGCTATCTCGCCAAATGTACTTAAGCAATAAAGATGTGTTAAAAAAAACCCATGTAAATTGACCTCTTTGTGTTTGCATATGTGGAAGAATCCTCTGTCATTGTTCCTTCTGGGTGGATTTTCTGTCTTTCTCTCGTTCTGGAGATTATCCCTGTTCTGTCTCCAATCTGACGGGTGCCATGTCATGCCGTTACATTTCTGCCAAGAGAAAATGGATAGCAATTTCTTCTCAGCCCATTATCACAGCTCTTTAAACAACCTGAGGGCTGTGAATTAATGATTTTATTCAGGCTCTGATTAAAGTCCTGCTATCAGTGGGGAAGGTCAGAGTGATTTCCCTGTCTGTGAGTTGCCCTCTCAGCATCCTCACCTCCTAAGTTATTCCATGAAGGAGATAAGGACTTGCAGTCCCTCTTGACACCACCCCCTGGGATATGGTGCAGGAGCACAGCTGAGGAAGAGATGGGGCTTCATGAGGTGGATCTGTCAGGCAAGCAAATGCTGTTCCCAGAGAGGCTGACATGGGCCTCAGGACTGCTTCATGGTTTCCAAGATCTGGCTGGATAAAAGCCTGAGCAACCTGGTCACACCTCATGGCTCACCGTGCTTTGTGCAGGAGGCAGAACTCGGAGACCATCAGAGGTCCTTTCCTCACTGAATGTCCCTAAAATCCTATATTGTAGGGGGAAAATAATATGACCCAGCCTGACAAATAAGGGAAATAGAAGAGTCTGTCAAGGAGATGGGCTTGTGAGCATTTCTGTGTGTCTGGCCTCTTCCCCCTTTTGAGTGTACCACTCTGCATGAGTAAGGGTCTTTCAGGCTTAGACCCTCAGAGGTATGATGGTTGATGGCATCTAATTCCCATTGAAAATAGTATTTCTGAAACACTGGACATGTTTCTCCCTGCTTGTATCAATGTCACAGCAGCAGCCCCTGGCCATTTAGGTATAATCCATAAAGATGGGGAAGAACAAATGGGAGATATGAAAGTTGGACAGCTTTTAAGGATAATGAACTGTGTGCCACACAGGTATAATAGGATGTTCTGCCATTTTAGATGCCTGACCCTCCTTTGGCACTATTTCTAAACATGAATAAATAAAGATACCAGAGGCAAATCCTGGACCTGAAATGAACCACCTGATTCGGGATTTGCCTCTATCAAAGGCACTTTAACGTTTAGACCCAGAAAGAGAAGAGCAGTGCAGGATCTGCGTATCTTCTTGTTGCTGCTGCTGTGGGGCTCATATAACCAGAGACTATAGAAAGGACAGATGAATAATCTACTTAGGTGTCCAGTGTTCCTGGTGATACTTTATCCTCCAGAGGTCACACCATGTGTTCAGTGCAAGATAAGCTGTCAGGTACCCATTCTCAGTTGATGTAAAAGCCAGTAGGTGTCTGGAATGCACATGAAGGAGCTGATTTAGGCCAAGGGTTTGTTTTAGGGTATTCCAACCAGAGTGCCCAAAGCTATGTGAGGGGGTCCTGTGAAACCTCTAGAAGCTCAGCACACTTTAAACCCAGCTATGTCCTTATTTAATGCCAAGCACATAACTTCGGCAGCCAAATTTATTCTTGCCTGAAGACTGTTTTAGTTAACACTAGTAGGTCATTCTGACTGAAGAAGGAAGAGCACAACTGCTTTCATCTTAATCTTTCACTCTTTAATTAGAGATTGTCCTGAAACCAAGCCAGGAGGCCACACATCTTCACACCCACACATACTGGGCCAAAGTCATTATTGAATTACGTGCTGTATCTCACTATCTGTGCACAATACACACAGTGATGGCAGTGACACTTGTGGGGTTGCTGTGTGTCTCCAGTGCTGTAAGGGTAAAATGTCCCTGTGTTACAGGAGTTTAGGTTAGGGGTTCAAAATTCGAGTTCAGGTTTCAAGACCAGTGTCTATAGATGTAATCTGTTGCCTCGCCTACAAAATCAGAACCAAACCCAGATTCAATCAAGTCTTCATCTAAGCCTTAGTTCAGAATTAAGTCTCACACCAATGTGATCAACAGCTGTGGTGACAGGGCACTCAGGGAACTCATGTTTGCTGAGCAGCTAGATAGAAAATGAGTAATGCAATGCTTCCAGTTTCACTGCTTCAGTGAACCTAGGATGTCAACCAGGGAGCAGGACAGAGTCTAAGGGCTTTTTCCCCAGTCCAATGAAGCCAATAGTAAATCTACATTGAGCATAGACAGGACCTGGGGAGGCTGCTTCAGTGAGTATCAGGATGAGTCCAAAACCAGGTGCTGGGAGTGGGAAGCCATTCCTTTCATGGGGATCTGGCCCAGACATTACATGTGGTGATGTCATCAGCTGCGTGAGACACATAAGTGTTGAGTAGAAAGGTCCCTATCCATGCCATCTCTTGACAGTAATTTGCTAGTATAAACATACCCTTGCTCTTTGCACATAATTATGATACACATTTACCTGCATGTGTAAATATGTGATACATACATCTAATAATTCCTCAACACATCAGTCTTCCTTTCTGCTCCTGTATTCTTGCCCTCAGCTTATAATAAGCAAAACAGTGTCAGGTGCCCATCTGACCCTGGTCAGGGCCCACCAACCAAGCTCCACATTGCCAGGGCATGCAGCATCCCAAGCAGTGGTGGCTGCTTTCCCAACCTGGGCTGAAGGCTGTGACCCAGGCAGCCACCACTGCTGCTTGGGGCATCTACCCGTCCTTTCCAGCTCATGGCATCTGATTCATTATGATCCCTGTAATTGTCTCTTTTTACAATGAGGAATGTTAATCCCGGATTCTGCTCACTCTCCCGGTTTTGTAAAGACCGTAAGAAGGAATATTTTTACTTGTCCTCCTATCTATTTAGACTTCAAATCTGGGGAAAGGGATGATCTCTCTCAACAACTGGGGGGGCTGGCAGTCACTGGGGCAGAGCACATAATACTGAATGAAATCAGTGAAGTCTGTGCCTTGAACAGTCCTTTTCCCTTATCCATATTTGTTCATTTTCACCTGAACTGCTACAGGATCTGTGTGTGAGTTCTAGCAGTTGTCTGACATCACCAATCTCCTCTGTGCACCTGTCTGCTGGACAATAAGATCACCGCTTTTTTCCGCTCTGTTGCTTAGTGCATGAGAATAGACATTTCATCATCCCATCTCATTAAAACATAAGAAGAGCTTGCTCTGAACCTGATAAAAGGTTCAACCATCCTAATTCCAACACTGAGCAATCCCGAACACTTAAGGACAGAGAGCAGAAGGAGCAGGATGAGTATACAGCATTGCAGCAGAGGTTGTCCTTTGGTAAACATTGCCACTGTCTAGAAACCGGCTGTTGATGGAGCTCATACAACCGCAGTTACAGCGGGTCACTGTTTTTAATAGCCCGTGGTGGGTCCAGCCTCCCCGAAGGGCTATGTGGGACTTGCAGCATCACGTCCCACAGTGCTGGTGGGTCACCTAACCTGTGAAGGAGCCCACTTTCCCACTCTACATGGTGTTCAGATCAGCCCTTTACCCATGTAACATCCCACTGCCGTGGTTAATACCATATCCTCTCCTCCCAAAAGGGACACTCAGTCCTGTTTTGGTCAATAGCATGTCAGCCTAGGGAAACTGTTTCCTATTGGACATACAGAAAAACATATTCACTAGGAGAGTGGCTCGGGACTGGAGCATACATTCAGAGATCATTCAGAAAGAGACTTTCTCACACAGGGTACACTGTCCTACAGAGGAAATGGCTCTATCCTCTCACCAAGGATCGTGCTGCAGCAGTAGGGGCCATACAGGACATACTGTCCTAGGATATGCCATGAAAAATGATTTCTAGTTTATTTATAGAGGAAATCCTAACTGAGCACTGCTGATGTGCCCACTTGGTTGGAGACGTATCTGAAACCATACTCTCTGGGAAAGAAAGAAGAGAGTTGTGAAGCAGGCAGCAGGAGCTTCATTGCTTGGGAGCCTTGGCCCCAAATTGGCAGGGACCTGTGCGGGGACTCAGCAGGGAGCAGCAACCCCCCCGAGAGCAATAAGCTATTTAAACAGCACACGATGTACTCTGGGTTAGCAGGGGTTTGCATAACCGTGCAAAGCCCTCGAGCCTGGGATCTTCTAAATAAATGCCACATTTATCAGTATCTAAAGCAGGAGAACATCCCACCTACCCTTCGCCAACCCCATAAAACTGTTATTAGTGAAGGCATAGCGTCATTTGTTTCTTTAAGGGTTAAAAAAATAATCCACAGCTGCTGCCAGGAAGAGGCAGGACTAAACAGGCAGCAAAGAGTTAGAGCCAGGGCAGAGATATAAAGCTAAATCAATCATCAGAATGGACCGCAGTGAGAGCATATACATACAGAGCAAGAAAGCAAGCGAGAGGCGCTTTGTTTGGGTAGCTAATGTTCTCTGGACAAGGAGAGAGAGAACTTTTCCTTTGGGTTTTTAATGCCACTCTAAATATTTATAGCAAGATCATAGCCAGCTGGTGAGGCAGCAGCAGTGGGGAGCAGGGACGGGAGGGCACGTTTTCCCCAGCACCCCATCATCACCCTCCAGGTTGTCTCTTTATTCAAAGAGGGCAAAAAGGCTGCACATTGCCAGGTTTACCCTCAAAGTGACTCATTGCAGGAGCCAAGCCCAGTGGCTTCTGCCCTTCCCTTTCCTCACCTCCTCTGGCCATTATCACATGCATATGCAGGAAGGGAAGATGCCACAAGCTCCAAAAAGGTACTCCAGCCCAATTCCACCCTGCCTTTAACACAGGGCCCTCAGGGTTTTGTCCAGCAGCATTTCACCATGCTGTTATGCTGCATTGAAAAGTCTCTGGGAAAGGCCACATACGGCATGACCTGTGATGCAAAGCTGCTGTTTTTAGAGGAGCAGACTGCCCCCAGCCCTGCAGTCTGCTGGGCCACGGATGTGGGGGCAGGAACATATGGAGGACCGCAAACACCAGCGCAGCACGGGAGTTGACATAAGGGCACTGTGGCTCCCAAGGATTTTCGCTCATCTGCCCCGCTGTGACGAGGCGCAGACATGACTCACCCGTGAGCTTTGGCTTTGAAAATATGAGAAGGACTTGTGCTTTAACCTTGTGTTTCCCTGTGGCAGCGATGCTCAGAAATGGCACTTTGAATTCAATCCCAGGGGAGGAATTTCAGCACAGAGGAGGGGCCCAAACCAGTTACCCGGACATGGGCAGCCAATGCCATTTCTCTTGAAACACACAGGACATTGGCCCAGAGCTGGGACACATCACATTGGACCTGGGCCTGCTGGAAATGGAAACCCCAGCCAGGAGCCACCTGGGCTTGTGGAGGGTCTTCCGACCCTAGGGACAGATTTAGGCTCATCATCACAGATACCTACATGTGAGTGTTAAATATGGACACCTACATGTGATTGAGGCAGTTGAGTACCTGAGGAGGCCCAGCAGCGACTGAAGGATTGTTCACCTGCCTAAACATAGGTGGTACTTCCTGGTGACCTGAATAACTCAGCAGACTTGGTTGCATTGACTAGACCTCACTGGCTGCAAAAGGAGCTTGGACACATTGCTCATGTGCAGGCGCACGCAGTCAGGGACCCCACTGAGGTGTCTGCCCTGGGGAGCTAAGTGCCACCCAGGGACCTGGTTTCCCACTTGCTGCACTCACTTCAGCAACTCCCTCCTGTCCTCCCGCCCGTGATGCTGAGCTTCCTCAAGCCAACTGCTAGAGAAGCTCTTTGCTAAGAGCTGAGGTCCTTACAAAAAAGGCCACAACCTGGTGTTTTCCGTATGAAATATTAAGCATCACCATAAAGATAAACTGCCCCAAAAGTGAACTTCACTCTGCTTGGCAGGGGTAGCTGGGCTCTCGCTTCCCACCTTGACTCAGCCATGGGCACAGTGCATCAGCATCTCCCACCAGACTGCAAGTGGGTGACGCTCCCCAGATCTCTCCATCAGGTGGAGACATGATCCATACCACCAGGATTCCTGGGAGCCCTCCTCTCTCCCTCTTTTTCCATGAAGCTACGGTGACAGAGCATTACCTAGCGCGAGGCATTGCAGACTGTTTACAGGCTTCTAGAGTTCCCAGGCACTTTAGGACAGGGTCCTGTTTCCAAGCGGACAGCCAGGACTTTTATAAGTGAACTTTCCTCTCTGTGTCTATTTATTAGATGTAAACATTTGCCAGAAAAACACCACTCGGGCATGCTCAGTCCTGGCCAGGTCATTGCAAAAGGGAACGCGGCGTCACATGTGATAACAGCGAGAAGCCCGTGTCCCTATTCTTAGCGCTGGAATGTATACAATGCCCCACCGCCGCGCCGCTCCTGCGCACAGCTCCCGAGAGCGGCAAAAGTGACTGCAGAGTAAACACGGCCAGAAATCACCCTCTATGAATCACTTACCTACTGAAAGAAACGTCCTGGGGGTTTATAGGTTTTTATCCAGGCTCTAGCTATGGAAAATCTCAGCAGAGAATAAACGACAGAGAGTAAGTGCATGCAGTGAAGGACAACAGAAGGTAAACGTTTCTACCTTACCGTTGCACTGCAGGTTGAGCAGTTAGCCATGACAATAGTCATCCTATTGTTCTGCCTGGCACTTAATTTAGTCATTGCGTGTCTTGATTAACATAAAAAACCCACAGCTAAGCAGAGTTAATAAATAACTGTTTTAATGAAGATTCCCATCTCCAGGGTTTCATTTTCCCTGCTGCAGAGTTCAGCTCTGCCAGATTTACATTCTTTGGGAGTGACTAACTCTAGGGGAAAGAGGCGCAAGCTACTAAACTGCTAATACTTAAAAATAGTGAATAAATGTCTAAGCACATTTATTCAATGAACAAACCGATTGCTTCAGGCATCCAGCTTTAATCCCAAATCAGTGAGATAACTTCAGTGCTTTTGCTTCTTGCCAGGGACATAGGCAGTGCTGACCTCAGAGCTGCAACCTAGCTGATAACTTTATGTGAATTTTAAAGGGTCTTAGTGACCTTTTAGCTTCTTTATGATTTTCCCACTGGGCTTAACCCATGTTCCATTTTTATGCATAGCAGCGAATGGATATTTAGAGCAACATCAAAGTCCCAATTTGTTCCCTTGAAGCTGGATATTTCAATTAAAGTTGCTAAAAATTTTGAGGTTTCTTCTGCCAAGTCCAGGATTCATCTCTCTCCTGTTTTGCTATGGAGGAAGGATCCACTGAGGAGTTTCTCTTCAAAGACCAGGACTTCTCCTCCGAACTGTTGAGGCAGCTGAATGCTCTGCGGCAGAGCGGGATGCTGACTGATGTTACCCTCTGCTCCGGGGGCTTTGAAATCCCTTGCCACCGAAACGTGCTGGCTTCCAGCAGTCCATACTTCAAGGCAATGTTCTGTAACAACTTCAGGGAGAGTCGCCAGGCTAAAGTCATCCTGAAGGGCATCGACGCCGAGACTTTGGACCAGCTCATCCTTTACATTTACACAGGGGAGATTCTTATATCCGCTGAGAATGTCCTGTGCCTGTTGGAGACAGCCTCCATGCTGCAGTATGCAAAGCTGTTTGAGGCCTGCTCTGCCTACCTCCAGGACAAGCTGACTCCTGACAACTGTCTGAGCATGTTCAGACTAGCAAAAGCCTTGAACTGCCAAAGCCTGACTAAGAAAGCCAAGGCTATGGCCTTGAAATGCTTTCCTGAGGTGGCCTCTTCTGAGGACCTGAAGGACCTTTGTCCCTTGGAGCTCATTGATTACCTTGGGGACGATGAGCTCTGTGGGGAGGAGGAGCAGGTCTTTGAGACCCTGATGGTCTGGATCCGGCATGACCTGCAGGCAAGACAAGGCTACATCCAAGAGTTGTTCAAGAAGGTCCGGCTTCAGTATGTCCATCCAACCTTTTTCTTTCACTTCATTGCCAATGACTCCCTTGTTAAGTCCTCACCCACTTGCAGGAGCATCCTTGAGTCAGCTTGGAGACATATGTTTTCCTTGTACAGCACCAATGCACCAGACATCAAGCCCATGCTGCATGTTCCTCGCAGGTACTCCAACCAAGAGTTCCTCATCATCATTGGTGGTAGGAAGGACAGCCAGCAGACAACAAGGGAAGTCCTGCTCTATGATGACAAGACAAACCAATGGCTAAGCTTGGCCAAACTTCCCATGCGCCTCTACAAAGCCTCTGCAGTGAGCTTGCACAGCAATATTTATGTGCTTGGAGGGATGCCTGTTAACAATAAGAAAAGCCCGGTCAGTGGTAATATTTACATTTATTCCCTCAAACTCAATCAGTGGAGGTTGATTGAGCACATGTTAGTCCCACGTTACTCCCACAGAAGCATGGCTTATAAAAATTACATTTTATCATTCGGTGGAATTGGTGAAAATCACGAAATTCTGAATTCTGTGGAAAGGTATGACAGTGTCTACAACACCAGTGAGAGCATGGCAAACATGCCTGTTGCCGTCCTTCACCCTGCTGTTGCTGCCAAAGATCAGAGGGTCTACCTCTTTGGGGGAGAAGACATTATGCAAAACCCTGTCCGGCTGATCCAGGTAATGGTCAGTCCTGCTTGTCATAAGCAGTTTCAGCTGAGGTATGCAGCAGGTCATTATCCTCCTGAGTAAATCAACCCCCCAAAAACACTTTATTGTGAGTTGCAGCCAGAGGCAGGATGAGTTGAAACATGGCTTCAGGGAAGTCTTGTCTGAAAGGAGCATTGCAACCCTGTGAGTGTTTTCCAGGCACAAGCCCCAGGGTACTTCTTTGGGTGTCATCTCTGATGCTAGTAGGCACTGGGGCCAGGGCTGCTGCAGGTGATGCTATCGCAGGCAGCAGCCAGTCCCAATGCCGGCTTCATGCCTGCAGCCAATCTCACCTAAATCAGTGCTTTCCACTTGGCAGCCGAGATGGGGTCTCAGCCACACATCTGCTTGCTCACAGCAAAACAAAGATCCATGATCATTACAGCGATTAGATTCTCACTTATCAAAGGGCCAGAATTTAAACTGACAGTTATTTCATATAAACAGTTGTGTTAAAAATGTGGCTCCTGCCACATGTCACTGGCTTGCTGCCTGCTTTCGGTGGTTAAGCTCTATTAGGAGGAAAAAAACCATGAAATCCTTTCTTATCTGATCTGATGCTTTAGCAACATTGCAGAGTTACTTTCCCCATGTGTGTTTTTCACTGGCTTAGGTATTTTAAGTAAGAAAGATCATTAAAGGCTAAGATGGCAGATAGCACATGAGCATCAGTTTTTGATGGTGATAGCACTTCTTGATTATCAGGGGGAAGGAAATAAATATTAGTTAGTGGGCAGATGTCCTGGAGGTATTTGCTATATTAAGAAGAGGTCGATGTGACATAGAAGTTTGTGTCTCCCAGATATGGATGACTGAATAACCATCATCTGGCAACAGCTCTTTTTCTCACATAAATTGATGACTTAGATACCACTCTAAGTCTCATTAACAAGTCCCTTTGCCAATCTCAGTGCATACCAGCCACCAGCACAAATATAGCAACTGGGCAAACATTGTGGCTGCCAGCTAATCTAGATGAAGTTGAAGTTTGCTTGCCCAGGAAATTGCTAAGGCTAAAGCAGCAATACACAGAATAACTGGGAAGTTAAATTAGGTGACTTGCACATTGGAAAAGCAATATCAAGTGATTTAATGGCCATGCAAAGATTTACAGGCAAGAAGCTTGCATATTGCAGATACACTCTGCTTTAGGGCATGGGCTGGCATCTCCTGAGCAGGCAAGCCTGGAAAACTACAGCACTTTCCAAGAGGACATACTAGGAAAGAAAGTAGATAAATTCTCAGCTTATGCCAGAGGATTGTGATAATTAGGACAAAATACAACCCATAAGTTCCTCTGTAATTACAACTGCCAGATAAAATGCAACACAAACAGCTGTGTGTATCTTCATTTGTCAGGTTTATCATGTCTCCAGGAACATGTGGTTTCGGATGGAGACCAGAGTGGTGAAGAACGTCTGTGCACCAGCTGTTGTGATTGGAGACCAGATTATCATCGTAGGTGGTAAGGGCTCTGTTTCACCCTCCTTCCTCTCTCCCTCTGCCAAGGTTCTGCTGGATTTTGCAGCTTTCCTGCTTGGGGTGCTCCCTCAAAAAGCATTTGGAGCTTGGGAGGGAAAGAAGAAGTGTGTCCACCCTCCATATACATCTCTTATAGAATCATAGAATCATAGAATAGTTAGGGCTGGAAAGGACCTTAAGATCAAGTTCCAACCCCCCTGCCATGGGCAGGGACACCTTGCTCTAAACCATATTACCCAAGGCCTCATCCAACCTAGCCTTGAACACTGCCAGGGATGAAGCATTCACAACCTCCCTGGACAACCTGTTCCAGTGCCTCACTACCCTAACAGGAAAGAATTTCCTCCTTATATCCAATCTAAACTTCCCCTGTTTAAGTTTTAACCCATTACCCCTTGTCCTACCGCTACAGTCCCTAATGAAGAGTCCCTCCCCAGCATCCTTATATGCCCCCTTCAGATACTGGAAGGCTGCTATGGGGTCTCATGGCCATGGAAGCGGGGACAAGTTCTCTATGAGGCACATTCTTGTTCCAAGTGGTGGGGAGAAACTGAGGAAAAGCCAATGCAAGTTACTGCTCTGCAGGAGAATGGAGGAAGCCAAGGGTATGCAGGCTCTGCTCCTTCCCTACTGACTCATGGCCTGGCCCTGCCTCACTGCTCTTCTTGGAAGGGTGGAGAGCACAGTTACCACAAGGCCATGGACAGCTTGCTGGGATGAGCGTGCTGCAGGGCTATGAGGGGTCAGTTGGTCCTGTAGCTGCCTCCTGGGGTTAACTGTGAAATGGCCTGAGAGAGGCATGAACCACTCCAAGAGGGGAAAGCTCTCGGTGTCCTTTTCAACCTGAGCATCAGCTTTTACCCATGGCACTTCGATGAATCGCAGGTCATTGGTAGTTCAGTCCTAAATGCAGCTCCCTGATCACAGGCTGGCAGGAGGAACCATGTGTTAGATTATTCAAGGGAAAATTAAACATAGAGAAGCTTTAGCAGAGTAGAAGACTGAACCCAGATGACACAGGACTCAAATGGGATGTCATCTACCAGTGGGAGGTCACTGCTACCCTTTGCAGAATAGGGGAGAGCTGGGTCAAAAGGTCTAAGACTAGCAAGATCTTGTGTGGCAGATTACCCTGACCTCAGACTACAGTGCCCAAAATACAGTATTTTCAACTCTCTTATCTTCAAATGCGTTAACATGAAGAGTATGTACTGACATCAGCCTGCTGCTGCTAAGCTTAAGATCTCAATTTATTTTGTATTTATCTAAAAAAAAAATAGCCACAGAAATTCATGTTAATTTTAAATATCTTTCATTTTGCTTGAAAGTAGAGAGATTCACCGTGGTCAATTTTTATTTACCAAACTCCATGCCAAAACATTGGCCAAACACTCTTAGTTTATCAACAGCAAATCCCACAAAAATAACATTTTGTCTTAAAAACTTCTTTCATCACGTTTCAGATCCTCTTTGCATGACTGGTCAGATCATAACAAAAGGGAGTGGGTTGGTCTAAGCAAAAGAGGCCTTGATTTTTCTAGGGGACATGGCTACAAGTCCCACAAAGCATGGATCAAAGCAGTTTCTTTGCCATGGGCACAGGAATACATGAGCAAGATGCTGGTGGATACCAAGCTTCCACACCCCCATTCCTCCAGGGCAAGAGCCATGGTACCAGCCCTCCCTCTCAGCAGATGCAAGGTTACATCACCCCTCAGTGGAAGAGCTGTCTTTTGGGTCACTGGCATGGTGACTAGCATGGATGTGGCACTGAGGGCTTTGGGAGTGGCGTGAGCACCAGTGGCACTGCGCTGTTGAGTACGGCTCTAACCCAACATGGCATCGTTGCTCCCTTCCCATATACCATTGGTTTCTCTATGCTTTAGGAGTCTGTTGAGTGAAAACAAATACTTTGGGATGTTCACCTGCAGAAAACTGCAAGCTCCAACTGTGTTTGACATGTTGATTGCTTGATCTGATGGGTTTTATGGTGCTTGTTGATGCTTGGTTGCCAAGGTGCTATGAGACAGGATGAGGACAAACAGGAAGGGAAAACAGACAGGAATTCTTGTGAAACATCATCACTTCCCACCTTAGATATCTTAATTCTGCCAAATTATGTACTAGTATAAAAGGTTTTATTGAAGACTAGCAGGAAATATGTATCTTCTGGCTATAAACTCTAATTCACATCTGTCTCTTCTACCTCTGGCTTTGCATTTAGGGTACACCCGGAGAATAATTGCTTATGACACAAAAGGCAACAAGTTTGTTAAATGTGCAGACATGAAGGACAGACGAATGCATCATGGGGCCACTGTCATCAAGAACAAGCTGTATGTCACAGGAGGACGATGTCTCACTGCAGATAATGTCATCGAGGACTTGGATTCCTTGGACTGCTATGATCCAGAGACTGACACATGGACACCAAAGGGAAAACTGCCACACAAACTCTTTGACCATGGGTGCCTTACGCTCCAGTGTGTTCCCTGTTCTAACCTTCTCTAAGCGACCTGTGACACTTCCCAGGGCATTTTGTGCTTTCCTGCACAGAAAGGACCTGCTTTGCTCTGCAGAGAGCACATGGGGAATCCTCATGGGGTCCCACAAACTCCTGACCTTGCAGGCGCCGGTGGCATTTGTCATTCCCTAAACGCTCTGCCAGAAAGGTCATGAGCTTTGTGCTTGTGCTCTGTTCACCTGACTGGTGTTGCATGTGGTGCTGCTAAATCCAGCCCCGCCACCTCACCTAGAATCTCAGCAGAAAACAGGGAAAAGATAGTGGGTAAGAACCTGGCACAAGGCTTGGCCTTGCGCAGACTTTAAAGTGAAAGGTGAATGGGAATGCTGGTATCTCCAGGGAAAGTAAGATCTGGGTAACCTGCATTTGTTAGCATGCAAACTCAGCTGCATGCTGCCACCCTTTGCTGCTCGGTGCTAACCAAGCCTTCAGTTTCCAGTGGTGGGGACATTTAGAATAGGCAGCCCCAAGCTCTAGTCTTGTATCCAGCCCAGCAGCAGCTGCCTGCGTTAGCTATGGCAGTCATCTCATCAGAAATACAATGTTAATGTTCCTAACATCAAATTAGAAATTAGCAAAAGGCTGATGCTTTGATGTGAATTCTCGCATTGTGACAAGATGCAGATTTGACTTTTCTGAGCTACTGCTCTTTCAACGGTGCAAGGAAGACTTTTGTTCCATCTCTGAAGGAGCGGGAGAAGGTGGGATGGAAAGGAAGATGTTCTGCATCTTTTTCAAGGGATTTTGTTTTGCAGGAAGCTTGCTTCTCCTTTTGCATTCAGGATAAAAGGGGGCTAGTTAGGAAGCCCTTTGGCTGATGGAATTCCTGAAATCTGGAATAGCAGAGAGGACATACAAAGGAAAGGGGATGTAAAAGAGAAGAGGTATTGGAGAGGAACATTTTCCCTTTCTGCTCTCTCCAAACCACTGGAAAACAGCGATGAGAGAAAGCCAGTGACAGGAAACCAGCTTTCCAAGAAGAGCAAGTCTAAGTCTGCCACTTGGCAAAGCAGCTCTGGCTCCACCAATATTTTCATGGGGTTCTGCCACTAAGTGCATATTTTTCAAGGGAGGGGATTGATCATCGGATATACTGAGCAGGCTGTGGAGTGCTGCCTGGTCACCAGGCTTGGTGAGACTGCTGAGATAGCAAGGGGCTCTAAAGATTGCACTGATGAGCACCATCCAAAGAAGAGATGGCAGAAACAACACTCTTTTTTACCTCATATGTGAAAGACAGTGGGACTTTTCAAAGGGTACCAGTTGGCATGAGGAAACCTTCCTCTTCACCAAAGGCTGCACAGCCATGTGGTCACCACCATGTTGCAGGACACCAACTCCAACCACTAAGATACTAAGATCCCCCCCCCAAATGGGTATCTGGGAGCAGAAGGTGACAGAAATAGTTAACGAAGTGGGGGGCTGGAAGGCAGTATTGCATATCAACTGCTGGTTTAACAATGCAAAATAAAATGGTTATTACTGTTTACATGAGGTTTGTGTTCAGGAGTCTTCATTGTTCCCTCTGCATTGTTGATAAAGGGAATTGGTTTTGTACCCGTGGGTTTTGCCAGGGTTTCCTTCTAAGGATCTGAGTAAACCTGCAAAAAATGAGTGTAAACCCAAACTCATCCCCCAGCTCGGAAGCCTTTGGCTACATTTCTCCTCTGTCTTTCAGTCTCTATCATCATCACACTGTGCAAAGCAAGGCTAAAGCATGGCACTTGCCAAATTGGATGGAGCAGTGATTCATCCTGCTTCCTCACAGACCAGCTCCAGCTCTCTGGGGAAAAAGAAGCCTTGCCATGGCCAATTATGGAAAGTCTGCCCTGGGGAGATGTTTATTCCTAACCCTGCAGTGCTGCCTTCCCAAACTCCTTCCTGTTGTGACCCCACTCAGCTCCAAACCTCCAGGAGACACCAGTTGCTGCCACACATTTTAGCTGACACAGATTCCTGCCAGGCTCGTGACTGTACCCAGAACTGAGGGAAAAGAGCTGACTTGGGGCCATAACATCGTGTTTGCAAACTACTGCCACAGTCATTGGTTTACACTTGGAAGCAAACAGAGTTTCTTAATTCCCATATCATGTAACTAGTGATTTTCCCAGCATTTATGCTGCAACCAAATAGTACCTTGCACAGCTGTAACTGGGCAGGAAATGAGGAGTGCAAAGAAGAGGCACAGTTGCAATGGCACTGAGCACACCATTCTTCCCCTGGCCCTTGGGAAACCCTAATATCACCCCCAAGTCATTGGAGATGCCAAGGGCTATTGCCAGCTCTGCTCCGGCTACAACCCTTTGCTCCTTCCCTTTACAAACTCCTCACCTCATGCCTGTTATTCAAGGAATTTGAGTTCACTGAGCAGTAAATATAAAGCCTGGTTTCTGATAGACTTCTGTCTCTTGGTCAACTTGATGCAAACTATAACCAATGCTTTTGGGCCCCTTTGCAAAATAGGTTGAAAGCAGGGAACAGTGTTGAGCCTTACCGAGGCAGATGAGGGCTGGCAGAGTCGGTCACAAGGATGAAGATGCAGATGCAGCTTCAGGGCAGGAGATATGCAGGCTTGGGCAGACACTATGGGGAGAAGGGATGCTGCATTTCAAATCAGGTGCTGGCCACCACCCAACCCACCTAAAGCAATACCTATTGCCATCCCAAGTGTTTTGCAGTTGTCATATCCAGTGGTGTTATGGGTGAAAGCACTTCTATCAAAAGGTACCCCTTTCTCCACTGTCAGGAGGGGCCTTTCCTGGCCAGGATCTGCAAGGCCATCACTACCTGGAGCACTTTCTGAGTCACCACATGCTTTTCCAGATGCCTCATCATCCTAATATTCAAGCATCTGAGCGCTCACTTAGAAGGGAGAGCAGCAAAGGTATTTATTGAATACAGTGACAGCCCCATGAAGGGGTGGGAATTTGCTGCACTTTAATAACCCTGGACACCAGGGAAAAGAAGGGTTTAAGAAAGGGATCTGGAGGTCACCTTTTAGAAGGGCTGAGCACCTGCTGCTTTTTTTCACATCAGGGAGTGCTGTGAAGGATCATCACCTCTAAGGTCTCATTCTTGAGTGTCCCGAGACAGTCACTGCATCATGGAAACCACAGGACCCCATGGCTGCAAGCAGCCTGCCCCGTGGGACAGCATGTTACCCAGTCCCTCACAGCAGGTACTTGTCCGACACGTTGAAAATCTCCCATGAGATTTTCACACTGCTCCCTCCCTCAGTAACTCACGTGAGTGCCTTTTTAACCTCACAGGTTTTAATACTGTCTGTCCTGTATCTTTGCTGTACCTTCCGCCATACCCACACAGATAAAGGGCAATCAGTTACACTTTTTGATACCATATATTTTTTTATATCTCTAAAGTTTATTAGGATGTTTCAAATTCTGTAGACTAAACAAACCCAGCCCTTTCAGTATTTCCTCATAAGTCATGTTCTCTAGACCTCTCATCGTTTCTGCTGCTTTCCTCTGGACAATTTCCAGTTTGTCTGTTTTGGTTTTAGTTTATTTAAGTGCAGGGCCGTGACTCAGCCTCACAGTGCTGAGAAGGGCAATAAACCCCTTCTGCATCTTACCTACAGCACTCCTGGTCTTCTGCTTTCCACAGCAGCAGCAGATTACTGCCTTGAGTTCCATTGTGCTCGCGACTAATAAATGCTTGCAAGTTTGGGCAAGGTCACATGGAAAGACTGCAAGAGATCCAGCATCTCCCAGGGTTATTCCATAACTCCATCTTTGCTTCAGCTCACCAGGATCCTGAACCAAATCCCGCTGAAAACAATAAGTCTCTCCACGGGCTTCAGCAAGGGGCTTTGGAGCGGGTCCTAATTATTGTGTTCTCAGCTGGGTTCTTCACTAATTCTATTAATTTTTAACAGCAAATATTTAATGTTTGAGTCATTTGTTATAACGGGGGAAAAGCTTCAGGCAAAAAAAGGAAAAAAAAGAAAGGAGGAAATTCTTTTTCTTTTTAACTTTCTTCCACTTCCCCCACTGCAAACTCAGAGCTGAATCCTGCTGCACGGGCGGGCTGCGGTGGCAGGCAGCCTTGCTTTGATCTCAGCAAAGAGCTTGGTAGGTTAAGCCTGTGTTTTCTCACTGTAACCATTTATCAAACAATCCGATCCTCTCCGAGGGCAGCCTCCTCCTTGTGCAGTAATGTGTTTATAATCGCAACGCGTTTCCTGGTTCTTCTCGATTAAACACACCTGACAGAGCAGGGACGATGTCAGTGCATAAATAAACGGGCACTTGGAGTTCGTTGCTTTGTCAGTCCCTTTTTTTTCCTAACGCCGAGGAGTTCACTGTGGGGTGAATCCTCTACTTGAGAAGGAAACAATGGGGAGAGCATATATGAATAGCGTACAGGGTAATTTATCCCTGGCATTGTTCCTTAGCCTGACCTGAGAGCCATTAATAATTGACAGTGGCAAAACCAATCCCTTTTTACAAATATAAACATCTATACTCTTTTTCCAGCTGCTTGAAAGCTCCCACACAGGCCTCAAACAGTCATATTCTCCATGGCACAAATGAGCATGAATTCCTTGGTGCAATCTACAGGAGCTAAAACCTGCTCATTAATAAAGTGCTAACAGTGATTTCAATGGCTATTTTGATGAGTTTGCCCAGGGTCCAAGCAGAGCACAGGGCAAACGGGTGTCTCAGGCTGCAATGGAGTGAAAAGGGCTCCTCAAGGCTTGTGCTGGAGCACTGAGAGATTGATCTGGCCTCTTGTGTTTATTGAAGTTTCCAAAATAGCAGCATAGTGAGGAGCCCAACTGCTCTGTCACTCGGCAGTCACCCACCGGCGCCAGCTGCCGCTTGTCACTTCTCTCCCTGGGGCTCTTGCTTTGCCTGCGCTTCTTTCGTGTTGCAAGACCCCATTCTGAGAAGAGCAAGGAGCAGCGTGTCTCCTGCAGCCCTGGGCTCTTTGGTGGATGCTTTAAACACCAGGCATCCCCACAGCTGTTGGAAATATTTGTCTTCAGACTGGGGGTGAATCAGGGGGTAAAACACTGGTGCAGGTGGAAAAAGCTGTCAGAACCTGGTCCATTTCTTCATCTGGCCAGGAAGATGTCTATAAACCACCCTCCTATATCTAATCCTCCCATTTCTAGTCTTCTGAAGGTTGTTTCTTGATCAGGCTGTGTCTTCTGATGAATAAGCCATATCCCACCACCCCTCCCTAAAGCAGGCATGCTGGGACAAGGGCTAAGGCCTGGCACCTTCCTCAGGTCCTCCAGTGCCACAGCTGTAATGGCATCCTATGAGTTTTGCCCTGGTCTTCCAAGGTTTCTCCCTGCTCTTGGACACCTTCTCCAGCCACGCAACTGGGCAGATGTGCTCTGCAGGTGCCCTGCACCCATGTTAGGAATTGGCCACGAAATAGCACCAAGGGTTCTCAAGTTCAGAGTTTCAAGCTGATAGGATGCTCCTGCTGTGGTAAATCAGTCAAAACCAGTCTGAGCCTTAGAGCAGAGCCCTGACACCTCTCCATGAGAGCCAGGTCACTGCAGGGGAACAGGGCCAGTCCAGAGGAGCAGAGAACAAACTGCATGGAGAGTGCTGCAACGTGAAACTTGGCTACAAAGCTTCAGTGCTGGGAAAGTGCAGTGTTTTGTCCAGAGCAGCAGCAAGCCCTGGAATTAATAGGGTTGATTAAACCATTTTGATGTGCATGGTATGTGGAGATAAGGGCCCAATTCCCAAGGGCTTCCAGTGAAAATTACATGTTAACCACAACAGTACGTGACATCCCCTGATGGGTGAGGAAGACTAGAGACAAGTACAAACCAAGGGGGCAAAAAAGGCAGTTCTTGGGAGAGCAAAGTGACCATGAACTTGCTGGATCTGTTTTGATGCTGAAATGACGTGGACCCTGGCACCAAGCAGATTGAAAGGAAGGGAACTATGCCTGCTCTATGTTGTTATGACACGTATATTTCCGTGAAGATGACATTAAAGAGTACCAGAGGCTCAAACACTGTTGTGTTTATCGGTTCCCTGGGTAGGACTCTTACTCTTGGAGACAGCCTGAGCCCTGCAGAATATGGCCCCTGTTCATAAAACTTTGCCTCTGGCTTGAGGACCATGGCACATGTGACATGGAGAGCCAGCCCAGCGGGTCAAGGGTCACATAGCTATTGCCCCCTGCTACCTGGCAGGACAGCATCCCTTTGTGGCATGCAAAGGGATGAGCCACCAGAAGAGACTCCCCTGCCATGCACGGAGGCTCACAGATAGGAAGCTGATGGCAGAGAACAATTCCTCTCCAAGGTGTTGATGTGGGGTTCATCCTGTGCAAAAGCACGGAAAGGCTCCTCATCACCCAGGCTGTGTCAATGGTGCCTCCATCTGCTTCAGGCCATGTTTTGATCCTGGGACTCCCTTGCAGTGGAGCTTGCACCTGAATTAGGCATTAATGGGATTGCAAATTCCCCCTACCCATGGCACGGACTCACCCATGCTTGTTCAAGCAATGCACACATAGCCATGGCATCCTGAGGAGAAGACTCCCAGCAGTTGGGCACTAGCTCAAGCCTTGACTGAGGAGGAAAGCAGAGAGGTCCTATGGACATTCTTCATGACACTGATACTTAATGGCTAGCTCAGACCTTTTTCAAAGGGGGCAGTCTTTGGGCTTGGGAGATGCTGGCTGAATCCCTGAAGACTTTGAGCTGAGAGACTCTGTTTTAAGCCTGCAAGAGTTGTGTTTCTGCTCATTATAACTTGGAACAAATGTCAGTAAACGGAGTCTGCTTCTCCTCCAGGAATAGAGGGCCCTGGAAATCTTCTCAAGAGAAAAACAGCAACACGCTGTGAGAGAAGTGGTGTCTGCAGACTGAAATACAAATGGCAGAGAAGCCAAAAGCATGTTCACCCTTCCAAGCTTGAGCTTATGTTTTTAATGGCATGAAATGTGACATGCACAGTCAGTCACAGATTTAAAGCCGAGAGTCTGTTATTTGTGATGGCAGCATAAAATACATGAGTCCTTTCTTACTCCAAAGAGCTTACAAGAGATTCAGAGCAGAGGGCATAGATGATACTCAGTGCATCATCAGCTGGAGTTTCAAAGCATACAGCTCATTTGTTAGGCGAGAGCAACACCTTATGCCATAACCTGGATCAAAACAGAAAAATCAGCTCTTCCCTGTGGCTTCCTGGTCCACAGCCATTCCCACAGATCAGCACACAAATGCCATCAAGCAAGTGCCAAGGCCCAGGGTTCCTGGAAACTCATGCAACACGTGGCTGCACCAACCTCTTCTGTCCCCAGGTGCCCCATTGCCAGAAGGGCATCATTACCCTAAAACATACCTAGGAGAACAGACTTTAGCCTGGTTTTCAGCATCTAGATTTTCCAGTCCCCCAGGAAAGGTAGCAAAAGGTTTGGGACAACTCTAGGAATGGGCATGCAACTGCGAAAGTGGATCCCTCCTGCTTTTAAACACAAATGCATGATAGAGTGAGGGAACATTCAGACAGCTCAGGGCTCCCTGATTTCCAGGAATAAACTAAAAAAGCCGTTTAGATAATTGAAAATACTTTGGCATTTCCCTTTCACATTTACAGAGCAATTTCAAAAGTAGTGCAGGCCAGTCTTCCTAGCACTGTCACCAGGGAAGGGAAATGCAGCTGGGGAAGTGATTACATGGATCAGTGAGGTTTTGCCTTTATCACATTTGGTTCTGGAATACATTCTGCTCTGCTGATTTGAGGCTGGACTAATGAAAATACATGGATTTTCACATAAATGCCACATAGTGCTTTGTGGCTGCAGGGTGTTGGTGAGCTCAGCTTGATCAGGAGAAAATCCCTGCCCAGGTTTTAGTAGACATCAGCAGACACACTGCTAGCAGAATCCTGGTACTGCCAGGCTCGGTGGGATACGGCACTTGCGAACAGTGTGACTCATCTGCCCTGGAGCTGTAGGAGCAGAGACCATGTGAAGATCTAGATCAGATTGGTGAATCAGCAGCATCTGACACAGTTTAAGAGGTTAAGCCTATTTATATACAAATGAGGGTAATTTTCATAGCTGAAGGGATTGGATTTTATTACTTTTTTATAAATTCATAATAAACTCTAGGGAGGAGAATACTGAGATCTGCTCTCAGTTAACTCCTTGGAAACAAGAGGAATTTTGTCCAAAACAGTCAAAAAGACAGAAACTCAAAACTGCATTATCCTCACTGCTTTGCATTTTAACTACTCGCAGGATTAAGTTACGCATTCAGGACAGTACAAAGCATGTCTGTAGAGCCAGACCTTGGTCTCCCTACATTGCACATGGGTGGAACTTCCCTGGCACCCACAGAACTGCATGGAATGGGGGAAACTCAGAGGTACAAATCGGATTTGCACCCTTGTGGAAACAAGTCTCTTCTTTACAGGGGACTTTCTGTCTGTCATCTCTTGCTTTAATTCATACTTTACTCTTGCTTGTCACTAATGGTAGACATAGTTTGTCAGTGTGTATCAGCAGTGGAGTTACGTGGCATAATCAGGCAAGTAATATAGGATGTGACGTGCTGATTGTGGGTAAAATGTTACTTGTGTCTCTACTGTCACACCTTGAAAGTAAGGATAATACCAATGGCACAAGGGCATTGCAAATGAATCCACCAAAGCCTGAAAAATGCAGTCTCTTGTGAATTGCCAAAGACTGCTGTTGTGCCATCCTGCTGCAGCCACTTGCTATTTGGGAATTAACCACACCTACAGAAAAAGTGCTTTTAAGTGAAAATGATGATGTTCTTAAATGAACTGGTAATTGGTTGGATAAGTACAAAGACTTATAAAATGAACGTGGATCTGGGTTTGGTGGAGATTATCCACCCCACACCCCCCCAAAAAAACCCTAAATGTTCCCTTAAAGACTACCAATGCTAGGAAAAGCCTTTTGTAAAGAACAGGGCTGAAGTTAACGACCACCTCATTTTCCTGCAGTATGTTTTTGTACACTGCTTTCCACAGACATCAAGAATGGATTGAATATGGAGTTACAGACCCACTGGGAAAACAGGCCTTATGAAAAGGACGCAGGCACTTGTAGTGTTTGCAGACTGATCGTACCCATGGACTAGTAATGATTTTACTCAAGCAAGGGCTCTTCATCTTGGAGGCAATCTCCCAAGTAAGCTTGCAGATATTAAAATCATCCCTTTGGGTTCAGCTGAAACTTCTTTTCAGACTCAGAGTACTGATGTATGGAGCATTCCATGCACTCATTTCATTCCCAGGTCTGCAATTTCAGATCATGCCAAAACATGGCATTTCCATAACATGCATTTCTACACCCACAGTCTGTAGGACCACTTCCTTGCTTGTTCTCTTGGAAAACAGCAAGTTTTTCAGTTCTTCCAATGTTTTTGCACCAGTCTTTCTGAGACGCCTTCTTATAGCCTCCCCTCAGCATCTGTTTTATTTTAAAAGGACAAAAATGCATCAGAGTCTCACACATTCTTGCTACTTTCAAGGTTCTCCAACTATGTTATTTATATGGGGTTTTTTCTGTATTTCAAATTTCATACACCCAGTGGCAAGGACAGAGACCTGCAGGGTGTGTTGTTTCTAAAAAAACCTTTTATTTTGTCTGTTCTGTTCTGAAAACTGCCTGCAAATGTAGGATTACAAGAATGTTTGGGCATCCGCCATCACTCTATTAACTTTAAGCTGATCTAGGAACTGGCAGTACTTGAGTATCCAGTTCCCAAGTAGCACTATGAACCTCACGAGTCCTTCAACCTTTTCTTCCAAGCACAACTCCTTAGGTCCCTGCACTCCCCACCACTCTTGGTAAGATCAACTTACCCTGAAATCCTAAACTAACATGAGGCATCTCCATTCTTCGGCATTCACGTGCCTGCCTCGGCACAAAAGGAGACAGAGCAATGGAGGTGCTCAACCTGACAACCCAGAAGACTTAGAAGACTTTCTGGTAGTGTTCAAGGCCAGGTTGAAGGGAGTCTTGGGTGACGTGGTTTAGTGTGAGGTGTCCCTGCCCATGGCAGGGAGGTTGGAACTGAATGATCTTAATGTCCTTTCCAACCCAAACCATTCTATGACTCTGTGAAACAGCACACACTTCATCTGTGCTTCTCCAAGTGAAAATCCCCTCATTTATCCCCTGCAGTTTGATCTGACAGTAAATGGATCAAATGCTTCAAAGCAGCCTTGGGGTGTTGGTTAAGTCCCCCAGGACTAGCATGGGGGTTCCTTGGTGCTCCACTATTTCTCATACCTTCTCAAAAGCAGTTCTGCTCAGCATGCTTCAAAGCAAGCAAGCAAACCAATTAACTGTGTTTGAAAATCCTGGCATCGGCCTGTTATGCCAAGATCCTCTTGATAACAGCACTGTTTGGAGTAAGCAAAGCACTCTCCTTGTTTTCTTCAATGTGAATTCAAGCAAACTTCTGCTGACCTCTTCATTTTGGCCATTTGATTTCAATGGGAAATGGGCTGCACAGGGACCTCTGACTGAAGCCTTGTATATTTTCTCTAATATTCTTTTATCTTCACTAAGAAACATTTACTAATACTTTAAGCTAATGTTTCTCTTCAGAGGGTCACACACAGTTCATCAGCATCCGAAGATTTCTCTAGGTCTCTAGAGTTAAGTTTTCCTAAACAGGTTGAGTATTTACTTGCAGTTGCTGAAGGCAGTGAACAGAGCCCTTCCAGCTGACATATGAAATAATGAAAGGAAAACAATATGTAAACCATACTTTCTGGAAATAAACTGACCCCTCTACATTTACAGGGTCAGGGGAGTACAAGTGACCCCATACATCCCCATGTGACTGCCCAAGTTTCTACATAGCAGGAGGGAAGAGGGCACAGCGATGTAGTTACAGAAGATGAAATGGGGATGCAGGGAAGATGAGGAAATGCAGCCAGATTTGGAGTAACAGGTGGGACCCACGAGGGATGAGCGGTGCTGAGAGCAGCCTCTGCTGAGGCAATGGGGTGGAAAACTGTCTGCAGGGATTTAACCCATGGAAATCAGCAGGGAAACTGGCACACGCAGCATCATCCCTTTCCTAGGATTGGTCCCTCAAGGAGCTCTGGAGAAACCTGACCCTGCGATAAGGGCTGTACCTCAGGACGTTGGAAACACGGGGTCTAGGCACCTGCTGTCCCAGGCTGTGTGGGACGATCAACAAACCACTTGGCCACGATGTGCAGATCCCAACAAGTGCTTAAAAACCTTCACAGTCGTGGGTGTTGGTGTCTCAGTTCTCCTGTTTCCTTTCCATGTCAGGGGAAAAAATAGCTCTTCCCTACCTCGCACATTGGAGAAGACAAACGCGTTCTGCTGCGCCAAATGTTGTTTGAAATGAGGTCCTTATTTTAGGGGCCCACTCGGCTCAGAAGAAATAACCCATGCCCATGTTTCCAGCTCAGCACAGGTACCTTGTGTGACCCTGCAGGTTTCATGCCCATGTCTCCAGCTCAGCCCAGGTACCTTGTGTGACCCTGCAGGTTTCTGCCTGGCAAAGGACAGGTCATACAGAGGCAGTGACAGAGATCCAAGCAGAGCACTGCAATCCAGAGGAGATTATGAAGCCACAGACAGCTATGAGAGTGAACTCATAGCATGTCAAGAAGAAAACAATTAGCACAGGGTTTGAAATACAGTCTCTGGGGAAGCTCAGGAAGACTTTCCATAAGTGTTTTAGTGTCTCACTTGGACACTGAGTTTTTCCCCCACCATCCTACCCCTCGTGTTGGCACAAACATATAAAGAACGCATGAAATACCATTCAACTTTATGTCATAGTTTACCTCCAATCCATGCTTTTGAGCCTGTCCAAGAGAAGGAAGAGCTGGATTTTTACATACTAAGTTTACAGGATTACACTCTGCTACGTGACTGGGGCTTTTAGATGTTAAAGCCAGATGGAGCCAGACCTCTCCTAGTCCCACTGACCTTTTCCCATTGATGACTGACATCAGGCCTGCCTATACGAACAGAGAGCAAACAAGTCCAGAGCAGCAGTTCCTTGGCAGGGACTTAGTTTACCTTTCTGTGCCACATTTAATAACACTGGATCGCACTTATCGGAATAGATTTTCCAGCAAGTGGCATGCCAAAGCCTTGATAAAATCAAGCCTTCTGTCTGATGTCAATCACGTACCCTTTGCCAGTTCAAAAGTGCTGTCCATGCTGGAAATGCGAGACCCAAGGAACACTTCAGCCCAGAAATGCACAGCTGAACCTGGCCTAGCAATACACTGTAGTAAAAAGAGGTCATCAGTGCATAGCCTTCAACTTGTTCTTCTACACTTTGTGTTAAACAACTCACTCACGGAACTGCTGGATGTGCTTCCACATGTCTTCCTCCCTGTTTTATAGGGAAGCTTGCATGGACACTGGAGCTGCAATACATGCATAGGCATGGGTATCTATCAAGGTATTAGAAGTAAAAGTGCATTCACCACCTTTTTTGCAGACATTCCATGGTCTTTACAATAGATTGACCCAAACAGCTGATTACACACATATGAAGATTCAGGGAGTGGGCAAAGCTATTTCTCAGCTCATGGCCTGAGCCTATTCTTGCTAAATATGCAAAAACAGACATTGTTCTCACCCCTGATTAGGTTATAGTTTCGGTTCTTGTTGTTCCCTGGTGTCAATAGGAAGTATGTTCTCTGGCATCTGCATTAGGCTCACTTGCACCAGTCCCCGATGGCTGCAGAGCTGCAACTTCTGCTTGTGGGTGGTGACTTTGCCTCCTGATCTATTGTTTTCAGAATGCAGCTGCAGAGGAGACGAACATGGCATCATTACTGCTATGAAAGGTCTTTTCATCCTCTGTGGTTTCCGGGTTAGAGCAGTGTTGGCTGAGGATTCCTCCCCCAGGGTGGAGGAGTAATGGAAACACAGCCTAAAACAGGATCAGGAGGAAGATGTGAAAATGAGCGCAAACGTACAGAGTATGAGTCAGTACCACAAGGAATCTCTATCCCATAAGTCAAAATCACACCTCCTCCTGGTACAGCAGAGCTGTTCCCACACAAAGAGAAGGCATCATGTGGTGTTCAGCATCTTAAAACGGACTTATATCCTGACTGAAAGTTTAATAGTGGGAAAATGCTTTCAGGTCAGTAACACTGGAGCTTCAGAGAAGGATAGGAAAAGCAAGCACAACATCACAACATGCTGCATTCATTATCTGCTGTAAAATAATATGGACTTGGCACTGAGGCCAAATCCTCTGCATGTGCAAATCAACAAAGCCTCACTGGTGCTAAACTGATGCTGAACTGATTAACTCCAGCTGATGAGCAGGCCTTTGTAAACAAAACCAGTTCTTGTACCATGGGGTCTCGTGGTTTTAAACTGTCATTAACAGCCTCACCTCAGGCTGTGTGGGAGAATGAAACTGTAGCTTTAGCACAAGGAATAGGTGAAACTACAGCTCCTCTGTCAAGTGACTTCAGACTCCAAGACCGTAAAGAGGCAGTCAATGGCAGCCTGGAGCTGCCTGAGATTCGAGCTCAGACCTGAGCCTGTGGGTCCTCCAAGGCAGACACAAAGTCCATCAGAGTGGGAAGAATTTGTCCCCCAAGGAAAGAGTAAGGGCCCAACAGAGAAAGAGCTTCTCCTCTTAGGTGAGCATGAACAGGGCAAGGCAGGGTCAAGCCCAAAGAGTAGTGCCAAGTTTGAGCCCAGGGAGTATTAGGAGGTACTCCAGTCAAGGCAGCCACAAGGCAGACTTACAGAAGCTGCGGTGCACTCTGAACCAAAGGGACTGGCATGATCGAGGTTAAGGAACGATATATAAAGAGTTATTTTTATTGCTGTTTATATCTTGAGGACCTGAAGCAGAAGTGGGATATAAGGGGGCAGGATGGAGCACGGCAACAGGGGGTGGGACTGCTGCATAGACCTAACCATGGAGCAATCATCATCCCTCCTTCAGCTCCTCCTAATGAAGCTTATCAAGCCCTGCCTCTCCCAGGGAGCTAGTTACAATCAGGGACAGAGAGGAAAGCCTGGGTAGAGCCCCACGGCCCATGCAGCTGCACACCTGAGCACACATCGTGCTTGACACCAGCGCACCGCTTCCCTGGCTGTGCCTCACCAATAGCTGCCGAGCAGCTGCATGCCACACTGCCTGCTCACATGTCACAGGGCACACAGCACTGCAGCGCTGAGCTGCCCACAGCACACCCTGCAGCCCCGGGCAGCACGGCACATTCCTCTGCCATGAGTATGGCTCGCCTGGCCGCACCCAGCCTGCCACATCCACATTGCAGCACCAGCCCTCCTGACACAGCTCCCCTGGGGAATGCAGGAGGAGCCTTTCCAGGAAAGAGGATGTTCACAGAGGGGGTGGGCTGCAGTGGGCACATGGCTCTGGGGACAACCACCTCCAAGGAAGTGCAAGATGAGGATGCTCAAGCATCCTACCAGCCTAGGAGACACCCCAAGGAACCCAGAACAGAGAAGGTCCAGGACATGGCCCGGGAGGGCAGCCTGGGCCATACCTGTGCTCTTGGTACCCATTTCCCAACTGACTCTTTAGGGGTCTCCATGCAGGTGTTCACTTGCACTGGCAGAGGGGACACCTCTGTCACCCCTGGATTAGTAGGACATGGCCAAAAGCAGGTACTAAGCCATAGTGAGTGTGCTATTTTCAGGGAGGGGCAATGCTACTCTATATTATTAAACATGCTACTCTATGTTATAGAAGCCTCTGTGTGGTTTCTCGTAGTGGCTGGTCTCTGCCATGTTCAATTTATAAGTGCAGTGACTCTTTTCCTAAGTGCTGGAATGATGAATGCTGCTGGCCTCTGCGGTTCAGGATGTTCCCAAATAAAAACTGTGTTTCCAAGGACACATGTACACCTTCCTTTCTTCCATGAATTTGCATGGCTGGAACCCAGTGAACTGCTGACAAGGCACGAGGAGGAGCAGGACGCAGGTCACTCTCTGGTATCCATCCTGGCTTATTTGAAAGCAGACCTTGTTTCAAATACAAAGCGCTGAGCAGAAGATGCCATTTGTCACTCTTGGGAGCAGATTTTCACTGTAGAGGCCCCACTCGCATTTACAGTAAGTTGCCTCATAACGTGTAGGTGATTTATGCCATTCTTCAACTATGAATTGTATTTACATCTACTCCATGGTCTTTTTACATTGTTGAAGTGTAGTAATGTGACTGTGGGGTAAGCAATAGTGATAACTTGTCTACAAGGAGAAATACATCAGGATAACTGTGTGCATGAAGAGAAGTCTTTTTCATCTTGGAAAAGCATTCTGTCTGGTTTCCTCATGTGAAAAAAACATTTGCATCACAGATTTGATCTACAGGCGTTGTTTCACTTGACCCGAACACCACAGATATGTGCTATGTCTTCCTCTGAAATGGGGTCAGGAATTATGAATCTCTTCAGTAACTCACATTATTTCTATTCACAGTATTCATCCAAAGATCCCAAGCAGGGAGGAGAAAGCTTCTATTAGCAGCAATCGAAATCATGAATGAGGATAAATGTGTCCTGTTTGCTTTTCTGGTTTGCTTTTCCAGTGTCCGGAGACTATACCTCTTCCTATTATAAGCTATTTTTCAAGGGTGATTTTACCTACAAGCAAAAATGAGCATTGTGAAATCAACTGTTAAATTTAGATCTTTGGGCTGTTTTCATCAGAACAAAAACACAGGGATCTGTAGCTGTCAGCTTTCCTAGAACTGATTCATACAGAAAGCCCAAATCCCGAGCTCAGTTACCTTAAGGTGGTTGCCAGTGACACCAGAGCCACAGGCATGAAATCAAGGTCCCTTCGGACCTTAGGATGAGGGATCTTTTGAGCATTTCAGGCAATGACCAGATCAGGAGAGGTAACTGGGAAAGAGCTATTTTAGTGTTTTCTCACTGCTAACTTCCTGAAGAAACTTTTGAAAGAGGAAAACAACATTTCTCGTGTCTCATTTTTCTTTCTATTTTAGGATATTACTTTGGCTACAGTTGGAGCTTTCTAGCTTTGAGAGCCAAATTCTACCGTTAGCTCTGCAGGGCATTTTATCTGTGAGGGGAAGAAGAGAGTTGGCTGGAACGTTTAATGGAGGGCCTGCAGGATTCTTCTGGCTCCAAATACTGGTCTTGGTGGATCCATGCCGACTGCATGCTTGGGATAATAATGCATTTTGTTCAAGAGGGGGCAGTTCTAGTGCTACCTGCACCACTAAAACACATGCCATGACTGCCTGTACTAGGGGCTAAATCCTCCATTGTGCTCTCTGATGACTTCTGAGGTCATATTGCTCAATATGCTAAATTACAGCCAATTACCTTATTATTATAGATAGAGTATTTTCATCCAACAGGCCATGGAGATGAATATTGTGCATAACACAATGCCTCTGAAGTTCACAACAGTGACTTCTGAGAAGAGACATCCATCCAGTTCACTGGTAAAAGTGATGTCTTGTATCACTTCCCAGCAGAAGGAATCAACCAGTTACTGGATGAGCCTTCAGAGCTGTACTTTAGTCTAGGAATTCAGTTCAAGAACTAAATCCTGGGCCAAAATTCTGGTATCTGCCAACTTCAGTTTTCACCCTCCTCTGTTCGCCCAGCAAATCAGATCAATGATCTCACTGATACTGTGTCAGTTTAATTGCAGGAATCGTGTTGCACCACTTAAAGCTTTTACGTGCAGGCTCGTTTCTGTGTCCTCTTGGATGTCCTCTGCATCAGGTTGGTTTGTCCCAGCCCTGACCCTGTGCATCATCTCTGTGTTGCTTTTCTAGGGGAAAAAAACAACAGCTTGCTACCAGACTCACTGATGCTGATAGTCTGTGCAGGATAAAGTAAATTAAACCCATGCATGTGGTTGGTCAGAAAATGAGTTTTACATGTGAAGAGGCTTAACTCCAGTGATGACTTTTTTGTATTCCTGTTAAACATTACAGGACCTGTACTTAACAGACGTTATGCTGCCAGCTGTATGGGTCATTTCATTGGCAAAGACCAAAACCCCAGGAAGCACTGAATTCTGTCCTCCCGGAGAAGGAAAATGGTATTTTACAAGACTCATTGGTGCTGGTGCACCACAGAAGACCTTCTGTGGCTGATGACAGCCCATAGAAAAGGATTGAAAACCAGAGAAACAAAGATCCTGCCTTCCGGGGTACACTGAGGTAACATGACAGCAGTGAACCCCTCACATTTCTAAACCCAGAGTTTCCCTGGAAAGCAGACACTTCATGAAAACATGATAAAGTTGAATTTAACCTTTTGCTGCGGCGAGCATTGCAACCAGGCATTTTACCTGCTGATAGAGGATACCCCTTTCCCTTTTTCCTTTCTTTTGTTAACAACAGAAATATTTAGGCACATTGTATGGACAGTCAGGACATGTCTACAGCTAGGGGAAAGAGACGGAGTGGGAATTTGGGAGGTGATGTCCTCTACTGCCCTTTGTGCTCTCCATGCCTGGGGAACAGGGGGATATTTTTGGAATATTATTTTATAGAGCAGAGATGGGCTATCAGGTTCCGTTTCATCTGTTGGTTCAGGTCTGCAGTGCCAATCAAGCTACAATTGTAAATCATAGAATGGAGCCCTATGTGGCGAGAAGCAAAGGAGAGGACAATGCCCTCCCTCCTTCGCAGCTGGGGCATACCTGTGGCCACCTGCATTTTCACCACTAAGCCCATGTTACTGCAATTACTGTCTGTCTCGGACTTACTTATTTGAAGCCTATTACGTCAGCTTAGTCAGATAAGCGCAGTAATGCTCTGCTCTCTGTGTTTCAGCCCCTGGTAGGAGAAGAAATAGGTTCCCCTTTCTAGAGGGAACCGAGGTTTTTCTGGCAGTGTGCGATAGTGCACAAATACATGGATAGCTGGCATCATCCAAGGTCTCAGGTCTTTACCCAAGACCCCTCAGGAAGATCCATCCAGACCCCATGCACCCTAGGGAAGGAGGATTAACAGGGAGCACAACTGACTCCCACACACACTCCTCTTCTGTCTGGGAATAGCATCCATCTGCACTTTGTGTTTTGTCCCTTCTTTACAGCCTACAAATCTTTCATCCATTATGGTTTTACTCCAACTTCCGCTGTTGAAGCAGCTGATGATTGTACAGTCTGACCATGTGAGGAAGATGGCCCAGAGATGCACTGAGCATCTCTCTGTTTATGTCCAGATAAGGCTGGATACTGGGATGGGGAAAGACTTTGAAGATCCATCAAGATTAGGGAGTTGAGTGGTATCCCCAGTTGACTTTCCTTTAGAAGTACATTTCAATGTAAACTTGCACAAATCCCAGCACCAGGGAAGGGTGAAAAAGGGATCAACTGTTCTCATGGTATCAGCCTCTCTTGTAAGCACTCAGCTGCAGTGAAACCACACCAGAAGATAAGGTGGTGGGTTCTGACTATAATGACACGAACGCTTTGGGGCTGATCTTGGGTCTAAAGATTTTAAGTTGAATTTACCTTCTCTTTCTTCCTTAAATGCTCTATTCGAAAGACAGCAGGAAGGCTTGTTCCAAAAACAGTCTGAAAGGAGTTTTATGGGAAAAGTAATAAATTTACATTTTGGCTTGCAGGGTTGTATATTGCCTGCACTGCCACAATGATCTAATTTAGCTGGAGGAGTTAGGCTCCAACATGATGACAAAGGCTGTTTCTGCACAGGCTAAACAATAACAGCTTTGTACAAGGTAAGCTTCAGTGCCTGGGAATGGGTGGAAAAGACTGGGGTCAAGCAATTTAAGGTAGGTAGCTGTCCTATAATGTATCTCTGCATTTCAAACAGCTTTGAGATCTAAAAACTCAGCTGTTTAATCAGCTGTCACCTGTTCAAGGTTTCCTAATTCTCCTACGCTACGCTCACAGCCTTAGATGATACGTATTTTCCACAGACACATGATGAGACCTCTGTTAGGCCCCATGTGTCGTTACCCTCCCACACCAGAGCTTATGTCCTTCCCGTAATGCATGTAGATATACAGATGAACACAACACATCCCCTTCAAAAAAAGCTTTCCATGCTTTTTCTCCATTAAGTTAACCTCAATTGTATTATCTGGAATTAATTTTGCTGCAGTAATTGGATGTTCAACAGAAAGAGATAAGCTCTTACGCAAGTTTTATGCTCACTGGAATAGCTGATCATTAAACTTGGATCTGGAAGGGTTTTCCTTCCTCGTGCTCCAGCTGATGTATTTACAGTGGTCACACTTTTAAAGTCAGCATCCTGCACACAGTGCTTTTAATACCTTCCAATAAATAGCACAGTATCTGCTGGGAAATGCTATTGGCCACCAGCTTTGCCTCCAGACTACTGGTCCACTGCAGCTGTCAGCAAAAAAGCCTTTTACACCACCACAGAGTTTCCAGCTAGAGTATTCCTTAGGGACATGGACTGCAAATTTAAGAACAAAACCTGCTCCACTAATATCAGTAGGAAAGTCGCCAACAGCAGCTGCAGGCACCAAGATAGATGTTCTGGCAGCAGAACAGGAGACTTACTTTGCACTCTCAGATGGATAGAGGTACTGTGTCCCTCCCAGCCTGGGCAAAACCCATGTGAGTTAGAGCAGAAGAACCTTAAAATTAGATGCAAACTTAGAAGGACCCACCTTTTTTAATGCAATATGGGTGGTAAATCACATTACATAATGAAGCTCTGAATAAAAGCAACATCTGCTCTTAGGGACCTGCAACCTAAAGAACAGGCTGGGACAGACTCAACCAACAGACTCCTCCTTGCAGTTAAATACTGAGATTTAACAACATTCTGCCTGTGAGCTAAGCTGCAGTAACTGTCCTGAGCACCCTTCTGACTCCAGTGGAACACAAGGTAATCTGACTCGACTGATGAGCAGGGAGGCAGATTGCATCACCACCAGGAGCACGGAGCCACCGCATGCCTGCAGCTCTCCTCATGCACCGGGACTTGTTAAATCCAGGCGACTGTGCATCTCGGCTGCCAAAAACCAGAAGAAAGGTCCTGTCCTGGGCCGGGTGATGCATTTTGAATCAGAGGGACAAAATTTTCTCCTGAACTGGCCTCTAATTGTAATGTGGCAGCTCACATATCCTACCATGAGCCAAGGAAGGGTGGGAGGCAACTTTTTGGTCCTTTAGGATTGATTTGCAGTGGCTGGGTACAGCACATAACTGCTTCTGCAGAGCTCAGAGGCTCTTAATGCACACCAGCTCTTGCCAACAGAAAAAAAACCCAAAATCAATGTTCCAGCCATGCAGGTGGCCTGCTTGGGTTTCTGAATTATGAGCCTGCTGAACTTGCTGAGCTATTCGCAGTCCTGCAGCCCCATATCCCACTTTTACTGTAGTAGGGATTATTTATTCCATCAACCCCAAACACCTGATCCGCTGCCAACGTGTAAGGGGGCCTTTTTGTGATTTTGAGGGATTGTCATGGCTTGTACCTCAGCCTTTGGGAAAGTAGCCAAAAAATGCTCCTGCCCACCAGCCAAGTGCTGAGATGAGCAACTCAGCAAGAGGCTGTGTAGTTGCAGTATTAGCCACAGTTAGGAGACCCGACTCGTCTTTTTTAAATGAGAAGATGCTCAAAGCAGCAAGTTGCTTTATTTCCTGCAGTTTTAATTATATTTTAAAATCAACATATATTTAGAATATATTCTTTAGAAAATAGATATTTTGGTATTACTTAGGTCTTCTTTCTATTTTACAAGAAGACTGCATCTTTCCCAGCTAAAATTTGGAAAAGAGAGAAGTGCTGTCACAAAAATATGCACTTACTTAAACTCTGAATTCATTCCTGCTGTTGCAAGCACCAGTGTTGTGCCTTCTCCTTGCACTTCCATCAGTCCAGCTCTGGGCTGATGAAAAACCTCTTGGAGAGTACTACTCCCCCTTTCTGGCATATTCTAGGAGCTGGGCTCCAACTGCCTGCAGAAAGACTAAACGATCCTAAAGATGAAGTAGCCACCCATCATCAGTGTGTGCTGAAAATCCCCTCCTTGTAATAATAGTGATGCTGCTGTGACTTCTTGGCACTTTCTCTGCAAATCCACTTGCTTTCTGGAAAAAATCAGGCATGCCTTACTCCATGCCTGGCCAAGAAAGTCCAGATGCTTTATTGCTGCATCCCCGTGCTGTGCTTAGTTTGTTAATGCTTTTATGTGAAAACAGTGTGACACATGGGAACCCTAAGCTGATACTCTATTTATTTCTTCTGTAAAGTCACTTCTTGGTGTGAGAGTTAAAGGTTATGACTGAATGGCTGCTGACTCCGGGGGTTACTGCTCTAAAGCAAACCAACACTGATTTTTATATCTGTTTATCTGAAGCTTGCAGAGCACTACACACCATGTAAACATCACAAGGCAGCAAGGGGGGAGTTGAGAGCAAGGACTGACCACTGCAATTACGTCTGCAAACAGCACAGGGAAGCACAAAAAAGCGGATTAAAAACTGTGATTGCTGAGCCACAAAGTCTGTGCCTCTACTGGAGCAATACCAAGCCTGAGAGACATGAAGCCAAAGCCCCTCAAATACATCTTTGTATTACCTATTGGAAGAGAAAATCTCTGATGTGCAGTGATCTTCAGCAGGAGAAAATGTTCTTTCATGCAGCTATTCATAAAAAAAAAAAAGGTTATAAAAATATCTTACTTGCATGTATTTAGGTTAAGAGTGCTGGCATTACAGCTGTGTGTGGGCAGTAATAGGCAGGGCAAGAGAAAGGAGCCAACCTGGTCTGATGCCTCCTACCTGCTCCTCTAAAAGGTCCCAGGTATGAGAGGTGCCCCATTGAGCTCACCACTGTTCTTCTCAGCACTTCACAGGAGTGAAGGGAAGAATCCATCATCTATTTCAGGACACCTAAATCCCTGCAGGTTTGGCTCTCGACATTATAGGTAGCTTCATAACAGAAAGGCTTGGTACACTGGCTTCTTTCCCTGACATTGCCAGTGCCAAGTGCTTAAGGACCACAACTTAGCCTTAAAAAAAACTAATATTCCTTTCTGATTGTTTTCTTAACCAAAGCACAGGGTATTTTGCATCTTTTGAACCATGGGAGCATGCTCAGAAGTCACCTCAAAGCTTGTCTCTGCAACTGTCAAGGCTGCAAATGTGCATTTAAATGAAAGCCGAGCTTCTCACCCCAAAACTATGCTCCAGATACCAGTGCTTTCAAAGCCAGTTATCACAAGACAACAATAAAAATCAGAGAGACGGTGACTGCCCTTCCAGCAAAGCATTCTTTGTGGCTACCTGTAGCCAGCTGAATCTCAGCTGTGTGGTTTTAGACACACAAGTCAGTTCCTCCAGCTGCGTGACAACAAGACTTAACTAGATCAACTCGAGAAGGCAGCTCCACCAGTGTCCCTGCTCACTGGCACCCACACTGGCCTGATGCACAGCTCGACAGAGGACAGTGGTACATGCACAGCATCCGTTGGATGCTCAAGGAGCAGAAGATAAAGCTGAAAAAGTGGTGGTGCTTACAAGTCATAGATGTGAGGGGTAAAGAATAGATGGCATTGGGTAGAAAACAGCAACAAAGACCAGTAATTACAATACTTCTGGTCCAAGTACAAGCACACGGGCCAAGTGTCCCTGTTCAACTGAAAATGTGTTTGGGAGAGGTCCCACATGAAGCTGCAGCACTATTCCTGGCTGTGCTTCGGGTGAGCTATGCCGGCCTGGAATGCATGCTTCGGGAATGCAGCTGGGCAGGCTGTGTTTAGGAAAAGTTGTGTATCCTACCAACAGGGAGGAGGATCGGAACTCTCTAATAACCACACTCCTCCCTCTGCAGGGGGTTTTGCACAGCAAATCGCCCTGCTGCCTTTTGCTCCCATCACTGCACTAGGCACTGGCCACCCACGAGACCCAGCCACCCTGGAGCAGCTTTGTACAGCTCTCCCTGTCAGGCAGGGATGC
The DNA here is from genome assembly GCF_033783945.1 of Neopsephotus bourkii. Taxonomy (NCBI): domain Eukaryota; kingdom Metazoa; phylum Chordata; class Aves; order Psittaciformes; family Psittacidae; genus Neopsephotus; species Neopsephotus bourkii. The sequence goes on along the minus strand of NW_026902105.1, from coordinate 11,451,998 downwards.
TCCCTGCCTCCTGCTGATGCTGCCAGGGTGGTGTTGAGGGGGGGCTTGCTGCAGACATGGAGGCAAGAATCCTGATAAACTCCTGTGGGATCTTCACTGAGACCAAGCAGGAAAAGCTCTGGCTTCCATAGAATCTGCTGCTGGTGCAGGAAAGGGCTTCTTGCATGTGGAAGAATGAGCTGTTCTGTTACATAGTTCTGGTGTAGAAACATGTAAGGGACAAAAGGGTCAGCTAAGGGGCACCTTCAAATCCTGTCAGGCACAACTACCCAGGCTGCTTCCCCTGCAGTGCTTTCTACAGCACAACCATGAAATCTGTGTTTGCTTAATGCTTCTATGATTCTGTGATTAATGGCCAGTGAGAAAAGATGGGAGAGAGGGAAGATGTGCTGGGTGGTCCAGCTGCAAGGAGTTACCTATTGGATTTTCTCCCCCATTGTGTTGCATGGAGGCCTGAAGCGGGCAGCGTGCCCAATGGGCAGGGCTGTAACCCCCTGGCACCTTCTCACACCTCACCTGGGGCCACCTCTCACCTTAGGAAAGTGCCCTGCCATGGATGGCTCTTCACACAATGGAAACAGCTGCTTTCTGAGGCTGCAGGAGGGACAGAAGGGTGGGAATCTCACACTCCATTCACTCCATCTGTGTTCCTACCTTCCCTTCCAGGGACATCCGTCCTCTGCAGCAGGCTCTGCCCTTGGACTGCACCATCCTTCCAACTCTGAAGGCTCCAAATCCCTATAGGAGATTAAGACACAAGATGGCTGCAAAAAGGAGTACCCCAGCATTAACCACCTCCCTGTTAACAGGCATCCAGAGAAGAAGAGCAGTGGGCAAAACCAGGGAGAATTTGAGTCACCAAACCGGGTCCCTTGAGACTGCAGGCAACCAGGCAGTGATGCTTGTTGCATGGGGGGGGGGGCTGAAAGCCACAGAAAACACTGCAGTGCCAATAACAAACTTCACACCCATTGTAAGAGCCACGGCCCTGATGTGACACAAGGACATGGGAGATGAAAGGCATGGCCACTGTGTGATGTCCCTGGGGTAATTACAGGAGCCCACTGGTTATTCTAGCAGCTCAGCCATGACCTGCACTACAAAGCCAGGGCACTGCTCATCTGAGCTTCTCAGGTGCGATGCCCTCAGAGCTTAGTGCTTTTGGTGCCTTTTGCTTTCCCCAGCACTGGCGGGGCAGCACACACACCACCAGCAAGGCACTGAAGCCGATCCAGCTCTCGGCTTGGTGCACTGCTGTCCCACAGAGAAACCTGTGTGCTGCAGGGCTGTCGCTGCAGCCGGTTCAGGCACCGCTGGCTGATTGCCCACTGCAGCTCTGAACTCCTGCTCTTCTCCATGGTGGAACTGAATGTCAAGTACTAACAGCTCCTGGCTACAAAACCCTAGGCTTCGCCCAGTGGGTGGGAGGTGGAGACACCCTTTGACATGGAAAACATATATTTTCTATGAAATCAAGCCCCGTTCCTGCTGTCAGCTACATAGTGTACTATTTACTGTAACCAAGAAATAATTCCCAGATATACTTCTGGTTTGACAAGACAAGTCCCTTGGGCTGCCCCTCTTCAGTTTGATGATACTAATTTGCTGCCAGCCTCTTTCCTCCTTTAGCTCTACCGATGGCACAGGGGGGAGGGAGCACTGGCCCATCGCGTGCCACATACGTGGAAGCTGGCTCACAGGCAACACCCCACTGTTTGTCTTTTGTGCATGGGGAACTGCCAGTACTATCGCGGCTTCCTCCTCCCTGCTATCTGTCCTAACCACATCACCCATGTTTAGAGGCAGGCTTGTGTTCATGAAGGTAAAGCCAAGTCATCATTTTACTTTTGCTAAGTATTTTCTGCTGCACACCAAACCCCCTCGCAGGTATTTGCCCCGGAAGCTGTGATGCTCCTCTCCCTCTGGTTCTTACAGAAGCTGCAGCTCTGCACTGATCCCATTTCACTGCAGAGCAGGCTTCTCCCCAGGGAGATCAAGTAACTCACCCAAGGTCAACCAGCAGCTGGTGAGACCAAATCCGCCCTTGGGGCCAGTGTCCTGGCTTGAGTCCTCACACAAACAGCCCTCTCACCCCAACATCAGCACCAAGACCCCATCCACAGGGTTAAAATCTTGGGCTTGGGCTTTCAAAGGTGACAAAAAGTTCAGCCTCCTGATCCAGCCAGGAGCTGCTTCCCTTTATTTTCCCTTTATTCCCTTTCTGCATCCTTAACTGAGCGGTGTCACTGCCAGACCCAGGAGCGAGTTGTTGGAGGATGCACCCCGCAACTCCCCATCCACATCCAGCACTGGAACCTGCCTCTGAAGGTGAGTCATGGCCCAGCACCTCCCCATGGGCTGCGTGACTTGTGCCACAGGAGTCTGGCTCCCGCACCTCCTTGCATGCCAGCTGCCTCCTTGATGACTACATCGGGTTTAATGGTCACGGGACGGGCAGGCAGGAACTGCTGTGATTTCATTGCAGCTATGACCTGATTCACCCCTCATCACACCATTTACTCCGTCTCTCTGTGGAGCGAGGGTCAGGAGACTCGTCTATCTGGTATGAGCACTAATTCCCACCACTAATGTTTTGAAGATGAGAACATGGGTGCCACTGTTATTGCTGTTAGACCTGTGCTCTGCCAACCTGAGAACCAGGGTCTGATAACGTACAGGCAGGAGTCCCTGGTGAGAGGCATTTGGTCATACATGTTTGCGTGATATCCCTGTCCTGGGAGGATCCCAAAGGAATTCACTGTCGGGTGCCTTGACGGACCCACATCCACCAGGTTGCCACCAAGAAGCTTCCAGGCAGGGGCAGAAGGGTCCCCTCCCATGCCCAGGGCCAAAGGGAGGCCTGATCCAGGGTAGAGCTACTGAATGTTTTGAAAGATAGGGCTCCACAGGACACCTGTGAGCATCCAGACAGGAGAAATAGAATCCTAGGCACAAACCAGCTCTCCTAAAGCTTCCCTATAACACACACACCAGCGAGCCAAGCTTATTCTGGCATCTACTCTCACTCAGTGACTTGCTGTTTCAGGGAACAAAGGTGTAGTAAAATAAAGCATGGGCCACACCATGGCTCACTGTTCCCAAAGTTCGATGCTCTTCATCATCACCGTGTGTCTTTGCCAGACAGCAAACCCTCCCACAGCAGTGTGAGCCACATCGTGCCCAGCCAGGGATGACGGGGACACAGAGGCTACCAGGCCTGTCTCCCTAAAGAAGTATCCATCAGCTGGTTCATTTGGGGGGTAAAAGAGGGACACTTTTGCTTCTGAGGCTTGAGAGCACAGCTGCCACAGCCAAACCTGGCTCCTGGCCTCTCCTCATCAGATGGTGGGAGCTCACCTGGGATGGCTTGAGGATCCTCTAAGGTGTGCTACATGAGGGTTTGTTGCCTGGAGTTTGCTCTGAAAGAGGGTTCCTGGCTGTACCCCCATGCAGGAAATGCACCCTTTAATGCAGATATTGATGATACAATGACCACATCAATACCTCTCCTGAAGTCCACTCCCCTGTGGGAGCCCAAGTGAGTCACAACCAACAGCCAAGCACCCGTTGCCTTTCTGTAAGCCAGCACTGCTGGGTTTTGTTACACACTGCCCAGTGCAGTACCCCTCACCCACAGCCTCAGTGCCCATTTGCACTGACAGAGCCGATTTCCAGCGTTAGCTTTGCCCTGTGGTGTCTATAATCCATATATCCTGACCATGAGTCTATAGAGGTTGAAGTGGAGACACCGTTGAAGTCCTGACCACCCCGCATGCAGAGTGGCTGCACCGCTGCACCAGGACTATGCCCACTCCCAGCTGCACCCTGTGGAAGCTTGGCAACATTACCCTGTACCCAGCTCATCCCAAAAGTTCTATTTTTCCCTTTGAAACTGTGCTATGGTGAATCCCCTCTGGCTCCAACCAGCTGTGGACAATGGCAGAGCCAATCCTGCATACCCTGAGGTAAAACTCATTCCTCACATGAAGAGCCCAGCCCTGGAGGGGTTCAAGGTTAGGGAGCTCAAATAGGAGGCAATAGAGGCTGCTTGATGTCTGTGCAACATGCACACACATGTGCACACCAGGCTGGCTGCCTGAATTGGTTTCTACAGGGCCAGTAATGCTGGCTGTGATGGACGTGCTGCAGGGAGGCCTCTTCAAGAGCCATTATGTTCATGTAGGGATGGGAACATTCTCTCTTCACAGCCAAGCACACCACTTTTAATCCCTCTGCTGCCGATTCCCAGGTCCGTAAACAAGGAGCCACGGTCAGTTACAGATGTACCACCTTTGGACAAAACCATCCCCGTGTTTGCAAAATCTCTGCACCTTCCCAGGCAGTGCGCAGGTTTGTCCCTGCTACATCAACCCCTGCATACCAACGGCCTGAAGGCAGGGTCTGGGGTACCTGCTACGTAAAGGAACTTCAATAATACTATTAAGGAAGCTGCTGCCCTGCAGCACCTCGGTGTGGAAGCACACATGTGTGGGAGAAGCCCCCAGAACAGCCTCCCCACTGTGACCTGCTCCCATGTGGATCACAGCTTCTGCACCTGGGCAGTGGGAGCAGCGCAGCTCAGCCATGAGCAGATCTATTTTGGTCGCCAGGGAAAGGGTCCATGCTCCGGAGCAGCAGCTCTGATTTCTGCCTATGCCACCATTTCTGAAGTGTCAGTGCCTGTGGCATGTCCAGCCCAGTGAACCCCGGCTCTGTGCCTGTGTGTCTGCACAGCGAGCTCAGCTCTCAGTTCTGTGTTGTGCTTGCAAACGTATCATTTGCAACTAGATGATCCTAAGGTCCTTTCCAACCCTAACTGTTCTGTGAGTCTATGATTTTTCAGCTTGTGTTCAGGCTGTCCTACAGGGCTGATGGTGGCTGGTCTCCTGCCACACTGTGTTAAAACCTCTGAAGGGTTTAACACTCCCCCTGCTTGGTTGAATCCAGAGCTCTCACCAGCTCATGGTCTGATATGGTGCTTTAGGTCAGCAGCCGACCACCTGCTGCAGATCAAAGAACCACAGACTGGTTTGGGTTGGAAAGGACGTTAAGAGCAACCAGTCCACCTCCCTGCCATGGGCAGGGACACCTCACACTAAACCATGTCACCCAAGGCTCTGTCCAACCTGGCCTTGAACACTGCCAGAGATAGAACACTCACAATAACCATCATCAGTGGCTCCCTGGCCACTCATGAGGGTTTGATGGTGCTTTTGGGTTATAACCCCAGATCATGGCAGCTTTTAGGAGATGGGACAACTCAATGCCTGCATCTGCCTCCCCTCACACTCATTTCTCTCTGCATCCCCTTCTGCAGGCTGAACCTGCACTTTAGACCTGCCAAGCGATCCTTATTGAAAGGATGAAGATATTTTCAGTGACATAGATCCACCTGGCTTAACCCACTCTCCAGGGCAGGATATGGATGACAGGCCACAGCCTTTCAGGGACACACTGAGCTCAGTGATGCTGTTAACAGGTTGCCTCACACCAAGCAGGTCCATTGCTGCAGACCTGGTTCCCTCCAGGGTCTGCTGGTTGCATCACCTGCAGTGATTCTGTTGGAAGATGATCGCTGGAAGGCATGGGGCACTTGAACTGCCAAAGAAACCCAACAAAGGTGATTTGCTACTCAAAACACTCTCACAGGTTAAACAGCATTCCCTGCCATGGAAATAATAGCTGGCACTGCTGTAAAGAAGAGTGGACCACTGCCCTGAAAGGGTGGATTGGATGAGCACGGCCCTGGTGGCCGTGTATTTGCATTTTATTTTATGCACATGCTGTGGCTCAGTGCTGCTCCACAGCACTTTCTGTCCCCAGGACTGCAGCCACCCATCAGACATGGCAGCATCTAACTGATGGGTTTTCACTCTTCCTCCCACTGGCGAGCCGTGGCAGGAGATGGAGGTGGGATGGCCAAGGGTGGACAACGCTCCTGGTGTGGAGCTTCCAGCATCAGCAGGCACACACCCCAGTTCTGCTGCCTGCCTTCAGCCCGGCAGCACTGCATCTGCACACGCAGTCCTCCAGTGCTTGTTTTTCTTTGGGATTTGGGGTTTTTTTGAGGGTGAATACGTAACACTGTCACTTGCAAGGGCCAGATGTTGCCGAATGCCTGATAGCTGCCGGTAGCGCAGCCAGGCAGCTGGCAACGTGACCTAGATTAGAGCAGTTTATCCCTGAGGCCCTGCAGGCAGCCGCTCACCATGTCTCTTCTCTTCAACTCTCAGCTCCAAGCACTGGCCAAGTAAGGCCAATGGTTGCTCCATCCCAATGGCCACCCTGTCCCAATGGCTGCCCGTCCCTTCCCATACGATTGGAGCTGCTCCTGGCCACCCAGGAACGCCCCACATGCAATGCCCCCAGGTAATACCAACCAGCAATATGAAAATCAGTGTGTTGAGATCCATACACCACAGCACAGGGTAAATACATTGTAATCCTAATCCAAAATGTCCTATATTTACAGAATGTCCCACAGTGCATCTCTGCCTGCGAACATGCCCCTTCAGCCTGTGTTTTGAATGTTCAGTACCTAACACTTCTGCTACCAAATGCCAGCGCATGCACACAATAAACTATGTGTATATATATCATACATATTTCTACATGCAATATTGCTATATATATGTATCTGTCATATTTATCTATAAAATATAAAAATAGTATTATATATAAAAATGAAATTAATATAAACCCACATGAATATATAAATAGGTACATAAAACATGACATACATAAAGCATGTTATACATAAACCATGTTATATACATTATACATTTTATGTATGTTGTACATACACAAAACTTTATGCAAGTATAAAATATATGCATATGAAGCATATATTTAGAACCAATTCAATAGAGAAAAATTTCTCTGTATGTGTTCTCTATATAGAACCACATACTACATTATATATACAGCCTGCATGTTTTCACAAGGTTCTAAATTTGTATGTTCAGATTCTGTGTATTTCTATAAATAGAACACAATTTTGTAATACATGAAAGTGTTAACCACATTCATCAAGTATTAACATGCCTGTGTACATGCTTGTGTTATTTGGATCAATAAATCGAATATAGGAATGTATCTGGAATACACATTATATCTGGAATTGCAATATACATAAGATGTTACATTTATATGTATCTGTAATCGATAGTTGATGTTTTATCTACGGAACGCAACCACCCACGCTCCTGCGCAATGCATGGACTCAGCACACATTTTGCCTCTGCTCAAGCCCTGTGACCACGCCCCCTCCGACAAAGTCACGCCCCCTCCAGCCAAGCCCCGCCTCTCGCCCCGCCCCGGGCCTCTCGCGGAGGGCGGTGCGGTGCCGATAAACACCGCCACGTGCGGAGCGGCGGGGGCGGGGTCAGCCCCGCGCTTCCGGCAACACTGCGCTGCATAAATAGCGCGGCGCGGCCGGGCGCCTGCAGCTTTGCGGCATCCTGCGCGCTGCCGTGGTCTGATCCGTCACCGATCCCGTCGCCGGCCCTCATCTTGGTGTCGGTCCCTCTCCCGGTGTTGCCCCGCTCTGTCTCGCCGCCATGCCGTTCCTGGGGCAGGACTGGCGGTCGCCCGGGCAGAGCTGGGTGAAGACGGCTGACGGGTGGACGCGCTTCCTCGACGAGAAGAGCGGCGGCTTCGTCGGCGACATCAGCAGGTACCCGCGGCGGCTCGGTCCGGTCCCCGCTCCTGCCCCCCCCAAGGCGGTGCCGCTAGGGGGCGCCGCGGTGCGACCGCGCGGCGCCGGGGGGGGTCGGTAAGATGGACGGCGGCGTCTCCTCTCTCCCGGGCTGGGGCAGGCTCCTGTGCGGGGCTGCCGGTAGTACCAGGCCTCCTTGTCGCTGAGGCGAGGGGGCTCTGCGGCTTTCCCCCGCGCATGTGATGGACCCAGAGCCAGTCTCCCTCAGCCCCGGCGGCGGTCCGCGCTGTCGGTACACAGAGGCCGTTGCCCCTCCCGGTTGTGGGACGGGAAAGAGGGGGGTGAAAACAGTCGCAGCGCATGGCTTGGGCGATGTGTCTATGAGGAGCACCGCTGAGCCTCTCCCGTGGGAAGCCCCTCTGCCTGGGGCTTCCCGGCTCTTGGGCTGGAGCGGGATGATGTGTTTGAAGCCATGAGTAATGTACCTTCCGTGCTGCTTGACTAATCTGCCTGCACAGCATCAACAACCCCCCGAGCTGCGGCGGGCAGGAAGCCTGTGCAGCAGTGTGGGTCTCCGTGGTCTCCGTCCAGACTGCTCCTGTCGGAACCAAGCGTTTCTCAGAGCTGCATCGTGTTTTTAGTTAGGTTTGGGCTGAGGGATGGGTCAGAACTGTCCATGGCAAAGGGACATGGAGCAAACAGGGATTTGCTGCGAGCCGTTGCTGAAATGTTGTTGTGCAAGGAGGTTTATGTAGCAGGTTTCCCTTTTGTGCAAGCTCTAAGTTAAAATGAAGTTTAGAATGGGAAGCATCTCATTTGTAAATAGGTAGGAAAATGGCTGTTAATAATGTGATTGTGTTGGGAATACTGGCTTTGCCATGGGTTTATACATCCCTTTTCCCATTAAAATGTGAGCAGGTGACGTACTGGCCCCAGTCTGAGGTCCTTCCAGTGCCAGGTGCTGGTGTCCAACTGTTCAACCTGTCAAGATGTCTTGGAGAAGCCTGTGGAAACCTGGCAGTACATAACCAGGGGATAATCTGCCTCCCATGCTGGAATTCTTCCACTGCTGCTGTTGTTACGGAGGTTTCAGATTACAGAGTCATTCAGTAGGAAGTCAACAGTCAGGGGTGTGCTGTTGACACGTATGATTTAAAGCAGATCCATCTTATGCTCTTGGGCCTGGATTCTGCCACTGCACGGGGCACGTTGACCCATTATTGATTCTGTATAACACTGATAAGGTGTGAGCTCGAACATCTCAAACCTGCTTCTTCCTTACTGCCATGCTCTGTTCTTGAGTTTTGGTCCCCATACCAGAGAGCAGCATGGATGGGGGAGATGTGCAGCGGAGATGTTCTGCTCCTAGGTTTAGGTGATCCTGGTGGAAGTGTTACTGTGAATATTGTGCACCTGCATTGCTGCTGTTGTTCCCCTCCTGCAGTGTGGTGGGGGAACCTGCAGGAGTTGCTGCAGTTGTTATCTGCGAGGAGAACATGGAGCAGGAGGGGGGAGCTGAGGCTCTTGGTGTTCTGAAGCCAGGGAAGTTTCTTCTGCACTGGGAGCCATGTGAGATGGCAAACCAGAACACCCATCTGGAAGAGGCCTGGGTCCCACATGGGGCTGAAACTGTTCGTTTCCATGGATGCTGCTGGTGTGGCTGTGCTGACAGATGGCAAACAGGGGAGATGAGGAACCTTGCCCCCCAGGTTTCATTCCCTTGTGGGAGCCTGTGCTGGGTAGCTGTCAGAAGTGTGAGCTGGTGTGGTGCTCGTGTTGTCTTTTGGAGGCAGTATAAACATGAGGTCTATGGAGGAAGAGGTCTGACTGTGTGAAGGTCCTCATGGCTGTTGTGGAGGAAGTTTGCCCAGGGCTGTAAGCAGCAACTCTCAAGGGCCTACCAGAGCTCCAGGGGTGTACCAGCCACAGCACTGAGAGGTGCAGTGATGTGCCTGGGACCCTTCTTTGAACTCAGAGCTACAGAGAGCCATCTCCCATCCCCTGTGAGCTGCTGGGGCAATGGGGGAGCTGTCTGTTTCATTCTCTTGCATGCATTTCCTGTCTTCACAGCATCTCCACACACAGACATCATCCTCACAGCTCTGGGCAGCATGGTGGGTGCAGGGTCCTCTGGTGTGAAAGCTCCTGGTGGGTGCTGCTGCCCCTATGGATCTGTGCTACAGTGATGTGACTGCCTGGGGGCTTCCCGGTTTCACGTTGCTACATGGGTCTGCTCATTTGCAGGTCTGAAGAATGTGAGGATGTTGATGCAAATCCTCTTTATAGATAGTCTTTCATTGGCCTTAGAGGAAATAAGGGGTTACAGCTCTCTGCATTAATCATATAGTTACAGCAGAGCTCCAGCAAAAGCAGATGGGCAGTCTTGAACTAGAGATCCTAGCTGTTAATTTGTATAGTCACTACTATTTGGTGTTTGGAAAGCCATCAGCAGAGTCTGGACCTCAGCTGAATCTGAAAGAATGTTTTGTAGGGACTCCTTTGTTAATAAATATTTTGAGTGCATATATATGTCCTCAAATACCTAAATATGTCTTTCTGTGGAAGTCTGAATGGCTCAGAGGAATTTACCACTTACAGCAGGAGGATATGGTGCTAGGTAAAGATAGAAACAGGTTGAAGAAAGGAGAATACTGCCCAGTAGTGTCCCAGTGCTAACTGTGCAATCTGTATTACTTGTTCCTGTTTGTTATGGGTATTGTAACACAGAAATGAGACACCAGAGGCTCATTTAAGAATACCATTACTGGATGCAAAATCTGCATGTAGACTTCTTGAGAGCAGCCTGCAAGGAGGCAGCTTTGGAGCTCCCAGAGAAAACCTGTGTGTTTTCTCTCCTTGCAGGAAACAGTGTTCAGCAGACTGCAGAAATAAACAGAAACCTTGCTTTGTGTCGTTCACAGCTTTTGCAAGAAGGATGATCACAACAAAGAGAATCTCTTCAACAGCCTGAACTATGATGTTGCTGCCAAGAAGAGAAAAAAAGACCTGCTGAATAACAAAGCCAAGATTCAGTGTAAGATGTCTATTTGGGCTTTCTTTTTTAAGAGGAGTTGCTGCAATACGATGGAAAATGCTTCGTATCCCTGGTTTTTGCAGTTTATGAAACCTTCCAGAGTGTCTTGAAGGGCTTTGCGCCCATGTTTGACATAAGTAGAGAACTTGGATACAGTTTAATGTGAAGATTTATGCCCCTGTTATAATCCTTGCTCTGAGGAGTTGTGCTTGTTCAGTTCAAATTTGTCATTTGTGCTTGTCAGAAGGAGGGTAATTTTTTCCTATGGTACATTCAAATGAACCAGTTCCAGGGTTTGGTTCCCCCCTCCCCCCCACCCCATAGACTTCCTTGTGCACAATAAGCTAAATTTATTCTTCCTTCCATATGCATGTTGAGCACTAATCTACATTACTGGAGGCTATAAGCCTGAATGCGAGCTTTGATCCTATCTCTGTGCGCGGAGTGCATGAAAAATGAAATAAGATTTCAGCTCACTCAAAACAATGGAAGGTTTGAAATCTCAGTGTGCTCAGTGAGCAGCAGGGGTCTGGATGGTGCACTGTGGAGGACTCGGGGGAGCCTGCAGGGGCAGCAGGGTCTGTAGTGATCTGATTGGAAGATAGGTACTAGAGTTCAATGTGAGGGCTACAAGTGTAAACACACACAGAGGAAATGAGTTACAATTCCCACACTACTATTAGCTCATTGTGCATCCCCCAGGATTTCAGAAACTGGTGCCAGAAGTTGGCCCCTCAGTGTATTTGGTTCTCTGAACAAACAAATGTTACCATGACAGTTTTTGGCTGGATTCTGCTCTGACCTACTATTCAAAAGGGCCTGGTGCAGGGTCTGCACATCTGTAACTGAGATGGGTTGGCCTTGGGCTCACAGTACCAGGCAGCAGTGACATCAGCTGCATCCTTAGGTGGAAGGACTCCAGAAGTCTGGTATTTTCTTCAAGGAAAGAAGTCTAGCAGGACAGGGAGAATAATTTTCCTTACACTAGCTGTTGATTGACAGTGTGTGGTGGAAGTAGTGTCAAAAGCCTGTGGGAGGAGGATTGAGCAGCAAAACTGCTTACAATAAGGGCCTTACTGCAAACCAAGTCGGTGTGTGGTGGGTACAGGAAAGCTATTTTGGGGAGTGGATGGGACAACTCCCATTTCTGAGGGAAGGGAGGGGCAATTAGAAATAGGAAAATTTTGGTCCCAACTAGGTTTTTCTTTTTTAGCAAGTTAGCTGCAAGCACAAGCATGCTCCTCTGAGCCTGACCTCACTGCTAAAAGCTCTCTCCCACATGCCTGGTGTCTCATGACATTTTTGCTCAACTTCAAATTTGACATTCAATCCCAAGCCTGTAACCAAGGTAATGAATAGTTAATAAAATCAATAACAACAGCACCTGGCTGTCAGCCATACTTAACTGTCTAGGACCAAAGAAGAGGAGGTGCTATGGTATATCTGTGGCTGGCAGATTAAACATTTAGAGTCTTGAGCTGTGTCACTGAAACAGAAGCCCTCTCTAAGGCTCAGGGCTGCAGTCTCAAATGAAGGAGTATGGAAACAAAGCAGCTTAGCAAGTTGCTAGATTTGGTTTCAAGTGCAGATGGTGTAAACACAAAATAGCTTCATTTGCTCTAAAAGGGCAGTGAGTATTATGAGCAGAACAGAGATCCAGCCCTCTGAGGTGGGAGATTAACTGAGCAAAATGTCTTTATCCAAACAGATTTCCACCAGGAGAAGTGGATCTACGTTCACAAGGGGAGCACGAAAGAGGTGAGTGCCTCCATAGGTTCTTTGTTCCATTTTCTGCTGTGTTTTTTTTTTCCACACAGTGGGAGATACTGTATTGATAAAAATCAGCAGAAGCTCTTCAGAGATAAGTGGAAGATGTGGCTTGTGGTTGGTATTTCAGTAATGATTTTAAGCCCCAATCAGGGAGCCAGGGCTTGCTGTACATGTGTTTAAAATACGACTTGTTTGCTTCCCTCAGTTAAAAAAAAAAAAAAACAACCAAAAACCAAAAAAACAGCCATTTGCAGACCAAGCCATAATACTGTTCTTGGCTTTCACCCAGAGCAGTCCTAACATGGAAAATCGTTGGAATTCATAGCAATGCCTTGCTTGCGTTCATGGAGAGAAGCAGCTGTATGAGACTGCTCTGAACTTGCCCTATATATTGAACCATGGGAATGTGTGGCTCATTCTCACCAGTAAATCTGTGGGTCATGAGCAGATCTCAGGTCACTGTTGAGGAAAATACCTTAATCTACATCTGGTCATGCCCACTCCTGATGTCAATAAGCGTGGCTCTGTGGGAGGCCTCCTGCAGCTGCAAGCTGCTCCCATGGTTTGTAACCATGAGCTTGCTCAGTTGAGTTTGCCCTGGGTCACATCTACCTGGTGCTGTCTGGACTCGTGTCAGCCAAAACATGACCAAGACTGTGGTGTTGTTTTTTCTGCTCAGCGCCATGGTTACTGCACCTTGGGGGAAGCCTTCAACCGACTTGACTTCTCCAGTGCTATCCTGGACTCCAGGAGATTCAACTATGTTGTGAGGGTGAGTGAAAGCCCAGGGTTTATTTTGCTGTGACGGTGGTAGAGGCTCTGAACTGAGTTGCAATTGGGTGATAGGAAGCACTTGCTAAGAGAGGCCCAGGTGTGAAAGGAGGGGGTGTTGTGCTTTGCTGCATGAAGTAGTTGATGGTAGCTGTGTTGATAGATGCCCAAAACTTCCTCTTTGATCTGTTGAAATGGAGAGGCACGTAGGTGATGGGCTGTCCTTAGCATAGCACTCCTACTATTTTTCAATTGTTAAATTCACTTCTGAAACCCAGAAAACTTAGCTTTTCATCCCTGACTTCTTAATTCAGCTTAAGTGTAACTTCTGTAGTCCCCAAAGGGAGCATGGGCTCTCTGCAGAGGCATAGAGCAGCAGCAATCTCTTTGTGCAGAAGGCTTCAGATCCATGAGGGCTGTGAAGCTTTATCTTGCTTGAAGTGAAAAAGGAGAAACACTGAGGAGCTGAGCGTTTTGGGAATGAGAGGTTGGGTTAAACCTCTTGGAGGCACTGCTCTTAACTTCTCTGAGGATCATGGTTGCTCTAAATACTGTGTGAGTAGCGGTGGTTTCAGTGGGTGAAACATTTGATTAGTCCTGACACCATTAGTTGGTAGGAAGGAGGCATCATTCCCAGGTTCCCCATACTCTGGCTTTGCATAACGGGTCTTTTGGCTCTGTGGCAGAGGGGGGTGTTAGTGGCTGGGGAGCTACTGTCTCAAGGACTGTGGATGCTTGTATATTATGTCCATGTGATCTGCAAATTGATCTTGAATTTCAGTTGTTTATCAAGGTTTGGAATTCAATAAGCTTAAAAAAAAGTCTGTTATTAACTTGAGGCTGTTTATAAACAGCTCCTTTTCACATCTCAGCAGCAGCTGATCACTGGTGAGGCACCAGCTGTTCAGGTTTTAGGTTCTGGAGCAAGCAGCATTGGTATTGCTTTCCCTTTGAGTCAAATGTCATGAAGTGTCTAAGGAAGAAGTGATCTGAGCAGGTTCACCTTGATTTGTTTAGGTGACAAGGAGCCTGTGGAAGCCTCTGTCAGCCTGGGAAGGTATCTTGCATAGGACTGCAATGATCGAGCAGAATTCCCATTTAACATTTCGAATAGTGAACTGAAATTTCAGTGAGGCTGGTGTGGTCTGGTGGGGAGGCTCTGGCTGACCTTCTTCCCCTTTTTTCCCATAAAGCATCCTGAATCTGCTGTGTCCAAAACAGCAGTTTTCTGTATGGAATTCAGCATGTGTCCTTGTTTCTACAGATTGCCTCTCTTCTGAGCTTTTAAGAACAGTTTTCCTCTGGTAGTTTTAAGGATAAAACACTACTAAGAAGTATGAAGCTTCCTAATTGAGGCTGACTTGTGGTTTGGCAGATTAAAGAAGGTATTAAACCTGGTACCATGGATCAAACAGAAAACTGGCTTCTTAAAATGAAAGACTTGTATCAGCCAAGTCTCCAGTGGATAGTAGCTCATAAAGTGCCTTAGGGGCCAGATTCACTCATGAAAAGCTCTGCCTAGATGTGGATCTTGTTTATGGTCCTTTGCAAATCACAGGCCTCCTAGAGCACACAGATGAGCAGACTGTCACATGGAAAATGCCTTTGAATATTGGCAGGCATAACATTTTTCCTTTCCCTCCCTTGTTCTCTCTAGTTCCACCCGTTGCTTGGGGTATCTGATTAATGTCACGCTACTTAGTTCATCAAGCAAATGCTTTCCAAGGAGGGAAGTTTAGAGTTGGAGGCTGGGGAAGAATATGAGGTTGTCTGTAGGGGAAAGGGGGAGAGAAGCAGCCGCATGCTTGGGATTCTGCTGGCTACACGCAAACTTGCCTTATAGAGAAATAGGCTACATCACTGCTGACAGCAAAATGGGCTTTCAGGCTGAGCATCAGCTTGTCTTTTTCAAAGCATTCCTTTCTGAATTTCTGTGAACTCAAGTGCTACAGTGGTTTTGGTGCTGATTTTCTTGTCATACCTAAGTGTCTGTTGCTTAAGATATTCCCCAAGTAATACTGACAGTGCACTGATCAAATGGGCACCTCTGAGGTGGTGTGAGCTGCAAGAAGCTTGGCAGGTATTCATGGAGCCAGTGAGTTCATATAACAGAAGAAATTCTCTTCCAACATCAGTCTCATCTTGACAGTCTGATGATATGGTGCTGGAAGTGCTAACTCTAGGCATTGGTGCTAGGACTTGATTCTTGTTGATCTTTTAAACTATAGCATCTGCCTACATGTTACAGGATAAAGTTTTAGAGCTAGTAATGAAGTGTGTGATTGATACAGAGGACCTAAACTGTTCTTAGTCTCAAAGTAGCCCTGGTTTCTCTGGCTTTAAAGACTGGAAGTATTCTGTAAGCAAAAGTAGTGTCAGCAAAGACAAGTACGTACAGCCCAGCAGTTGTTTGTTCTCCTTTGGGATTGCTGTTCAGATGATAGGTTTTACAGGTTGCTTCCTTCAGAAAGGTTTGTTGTATGATGGTTGTGCAGTAATATCTCAAGGGAAGGTGCTGTGTCTGGTCATAAAAGCTTAGGTCAGGTTAAGCTGCATGGGCACAGTTCTGGAATAACATGATCTAGATAGTGTGCAGCCTGCTAAAGTAGTCTCTTATGTTTTTACAGCAGTTAGCTCCAGGAATCTGGATTTATGCTGTGCTGAAAGAATCAGCTTGATGCTGTCTCATGGAGATCTGTCAGCACCTGTGCTGTAAATCATTATAACTCGCCCTGCTCTTGCTCTACATCCAAGCTGAAAGCCAATGTGACATTTCAGCCACAAACTGAAGGGCTGTGAGAGCAAGGTGAGGCTGGAGGAGGAATTTTTCATTGCAATACGTTTTTCTTAAGCTGTACAGATGTGAGGAACCATAATCCCCAACCAGGAGGAGCTTATGGATACCCACAGGGTGCAGTCCAGCTTCCCTATAGCTGCTTTGAGGTATTTAAAGGGGGTTTACACTTGAGTAGTTTGAGACTTGTGATTTTAATAATTACAAATCATTTCTCTTTTTGAGTCAAGGTGGCACCTATCTGCTGTGCAGCAGGCCTGCTGGGGGTTGGGGTTGGCTCTCTGTGTTATAAGCCTGTAGCTGTGTGTTGTTTGGGGTATGGATTGCCCACACACCCCGGTGTTGAATGGAGACGGTGGCACCAAGGGTCATCTGGCTGTAGCAGGTCTAAGCAGTGCTGTGCACAGTAATTGCTGTATGTCACTTATGTGTTCTTATGGTCCTGAAACAGAGAACTTTTATTACCTGCCACATGGCAGTGTTGTGTTTGCTGGGTTTTTCCCTTGTTGTGGTAGGAGGACCTGCTCTGCTTGTGGAGCCGAGTGGCTCATTGGACCAGCTGCTTTAGGCTGACTGCTAGTGGGGTTTGGGCAGGAGCCTATCACTTGTGGGGAACTGAGCAGGTTATTGCCCTGGTGCTGAAGATGCTGCCTCCTGCAAGCTTTGCAGAGGCTCTGGAATAGCCCACTGCACCTCTTGCCCTTCCTCTGGCTCTGGCATACCTCTGAGCACACAATGTGGGTGAGATGGTAGGAAGGATTTTCTGGGGAAGCTATCAAATCACCTTTATCAGCTTCTGAGCAGTTGAAAGAGTGAATTGGGCTCTAATGCCCTGTTTTCTGAAGGCCTTGCAGGCTTCTGAGGCCTAGTTACAATCAGCTGGAATGCAGTCACTTAGTGGTTTTGAAAGCAGGCCTTTTAAAATTGCTCTTAACCTTTCCCTGTGCACTCTCTCCTGCCATCTGTCCCTCTCAGTTGAGCGTGGGTTGGACTTAATGCAACTGCATCATAACACATGCTTGCAGCTCCCCAGCCTTTTTACCCTACTCAGCATTAATCTGAATTCACCAGTCTGCTTTTGGTCTGTATTATGCAAGTGGCAACATTGATTTACCTTTTATAATGCTGTAGACCCCGATTTGGCAGTCCATTAAGAGATCATACTCTGGGTCTGTGCCAAGGCTGAGACCCTTCAGTACACTGGAGCATGTGGGGCATGGATAAAACTGTACTGCTTACTTGGTTTTTGTGTATTACATGAGCACAGAAGAATAAAACGTGTCTTGGTTTGGAGGGCTAAGCTGGTTGCTTCAGCCAACAAACCCTGTGGAGCAGTCCTAGAAGTATTCACAACATAGTTTTCATATGGAATTTCATCCTGTGTTTATTGCTGCAGGGGAAGGGAGGTGACATGTGATATCTAAGTGGGTTCACTGAACATAAATTGAACCTTGATAAACACAGGGCAAATTTGAAGCTGTTCATTTGCTAAATTGGGACAAAATTAATTTAGCTATTCTTCAAGGAACTGAGATTTTTATCCTTGTTCTTAAAGAATGGCCCTGGCATCTCACTCCTCCAGTATTGCATTACGTGATGCTTATCACTGGGTGCATTTTGGTCTTTTCTGTAATGGGCACAACATTGCTAACACCCAGCCTGGAGGAAGCTGTCTCCGTGCCAGTTCCAGAATGGTGCAGTCTGGAGACAGCAGTTGTTCATGCATAGAAGAGCTGATCTGGGTGCATGTGTAGCTAATGTACAGATGGAGTCTGGTGAATTGATCACTGTAACGGAGGTCCAAAGGCTGATCAGTTCTGTGTAAGCAGGGTATTACAGACCACTTTGGGGCAGTAATATTTTTTTTCTACTTACTCCTCCTTTATTTCAAAAAAATGAATAAAAGACCTCTTATAAAACATCTTGAGCATCTTGCAAACTGCCTTGTTTTTAAGAGTATCTAGTTACTGTTGTCTTGGTTTAGCTGATATGGCAAGAAGATCCACTGATGCATGTGCACCAAGTATTACCAAACTCCTGCATCTCTTGTTTCCCTCCAAATGAGCCAAGAAAACAGGCAGTCTGCCCTTCACAGGAGCTAGCACAGGTCTTTTTTCATCTTGTTTTCTTTCAGTCATGAGAGGTACAAGATATTAATAGAATGTAAACTCAAATCCATCTGATGGAGGTGTTGGCCTGGAAATAAGACGGAAGAAGATCAGTCACTCAAGGCAACTTCACTGCTCCTAAGTGGCAGTCACATGTGAGCAGAGCAGGCGAATGACTGCAGTGACACCTCTCCCCAGCTCCCTGCTTTATGGCAAGCTGCCAGTGACTTTTTGGATGCATTCCTGTCATTCTTACAGCGGGGCAAACAGTTCAGCTCATGACTTATCGAGTCTTGTCAAAAGCCATCTTAGTTACTTGACACAAGTAGTTGCACCTTTGCTGGGCTCTGCAATGCCAGCAACTGGATACTGTAGCTGCAGATGATAAAGGATTAATAAGCTAGTCATGTGGTAAAGTGTTGATTGACTTGTAGCATAAAAGGTTTTCCCTTTCCTTTCTAAATTAAAACATCCAAACCAAATGGACTGACATGTGGACGGCTTGTGTATTTATATAATGCTGGGGGAAGGGAGGAAGGCTTGGAAGATCACAGGACACATATTCTACAGTGCATTATCCATAGGGAACTTCCACAGCTGTTCTTGTGGTGGTAGAGCTGGGGAGAAGAGGGCATCTTCCCTATGGGAAGTGCTTCCTTTAGCATGTGCAGCCTAAATTCAGTGTTCACCTTGTACACAAGTCAGATCAGTGATGGGAGCCAAATCCTAATGGAAAGTAAAAGCAAGACCTCTGTTAGGGGAGGTTAACAAGTAAACAGGACAAATGGGGAAAGGTGGCTTGGTGTTTCAGCTGTAAGACCTGAACAGGGGAGGAGACCTTGGGGCAATAGGAGTTTGTTGAAGGGGGAGGCTGTTTTTAATACAATGCTCAACCTTTCTGTCATGGTGACAGCACTCTGACAAAACCCATGCAACCCAGGAGCTTGACGTAAATTGTGGAGTCTGATTCTCATTAATGCTCCATCAATAATATCCCCGTCCAAACAGACATTCGCTCGTGTTCCCTCATGACAGGGCTTGTTTATGCCCCAGCGAAGGACAGTGACGTTGGCTGTTCGTTGTTCTCTTGGTGTGAATAGAGGCTGCCAGCCTCAGTGCTGCTCTGTGGTTTCTCTACGTCTCTGAACCATGAAATCAAGTTTTCTTCCTTCCCCCCTCCCCCCAAAGATCATTAGAGTGCTCTTCCCCCCCTTCAATGTGGGTTTAATTATTTGGCCTCTGCTCTCCTCCCCCTTTGCATTAGCTTGCTCTGTCGTTCTATCTCCCTTTTATTTTCCAGCAGCAAACAAGTCTGTGGACTGTTTTGCTGTGTCATGTGACCAGCAGTCAAGATTAGAAAGGTATCTGTGTGCTCTAAGGCTCACAACCTCTATTTTTATCCCCAGCTGCTGGAGCTGATAGCAAAGTCTCAGCTGACGTCACTGAGCGGCATTGCCCAGAAGAACTACATGAACATTTTGGAGAAAGTGGTGCAGAAAGGTAAGAGACAGGAGCGGGGAGGAGGAGGAGGAGGTAGATCTGATATAACCTAACCTAACCTGCAGCCCTCTGTGAGCCACATCCTTGAGAAAGCCAGTCAATACACCATGGTGAAGGGGGGCACCATTGCTTGTTTTTGTAGTGCAGTTCCATTTTTCCCTCGGGGAAGGACAGGAGAAGGGGGCGAGTGGGAAATGCTGTATTCCAGTAGGTATCTGAGGTGATTCCTCCTTTTCCTTGCTACCACCCCTTCTGCATCCTACTGAGTCCTATTTCTGACTGCAGAAGAGATGGGCTGCTCCTGCCCCCAGCCTATCTGCAGCCTCTGCTGCCGCCTTGTTGCCAGTTTGCTGTATCAAGTGCTCCCACTGCTCCAGAGGGAAGGAAAGCTCCAGAGCTGTCTTCACCTGCTAGGGGGGCTGAATGGTTGACATGCAGCACTTCCCTCCCTGATGGTTTAGCTCTGTCTGAAGGCTGGGATTTGAGAGCAGCCCCTTAGTGTGTGTATACATAATGAGAAAGGAGATCCTGAGCTGTCTCCCTGCACATCAGCTGGGGTAGATGAGGAAGAAGTACACACGGATATTAGAGGGGAAAACTGGCTGCTTGCCAGTGGTGGGAAATGGGAAGTGATGCAGAAAGGGCAGATACTTCATCTGCTTATCCCGGAGGATCTCTTTCCATCTGTTGTCTATCCTACTGTGCCTGGCTAATGTTTTAAGTGCTTTCCTCTAAAAAGAAAAGCACAGGCTGGCTGTTCTGGCCTGTGGGGTTATAGCAGATAAATTGACCTGCCTGAGGAACATACAGATTTGTAAAAGGATTTGGGCAGTTTCCAATTTTAACCTTTCCTGTTCTTCCAAAGTCCTTGAAGATCAGCAGAACATCAGGCTAATACGGGAATTGCTGCAGACTCTCTATACATCCCTCTGCACGTTAGTTCAACGGGTCGGCAAGTCTGTCCTGGTTGGAAACATCAACATGTGGGTGCACAGGATGGAGAGTATTCTCCACTGGCAGCAGCAACTGAACAACATTCAGATCACCAGGGTAAGCGCAAATCCTGAAAGCTAAAAATAACATGGCTCCTTTGTGAAACCTTCTCATGTAGCAGCTCTCACTTAGGTGACTGCATCTCACTGTACTACCAAGTGCAAGCACAGAGTGCTGGGGAAGGACCTGGAGCTGCCAAAATAACTGGATGCATTCCTAGCATTACTTGTGTCCCTTAAATCAAACTCAATGTACGTGACCCAGGATCGTACTCACTGTTACTGGTCACAGACCCCATGGTTTGACTCCTTAATGGCCGTGAAATGTTGTGCAAACAGAGCTGGGCAGGAAACCACCTCGCCCACTTGAGAGTCCTCAGAGACTAAGCCTCAGTGTAAAGAGTCAGCTCAGTCTTTCTGAAACTGAGACATTGTCATCAAAACCTGTTTATCAGATAGTTGAGGTTTTTAGATTTGCTCAATCTGTAAATTAAATGCGAATTTCCAAAGAGCTGTGCAACTTTGTGCTTCCTGGCTGAAAATATCAGTGATTCTTCCGGTAGTCTGGAGCTGCCTGTTCTAGCCGGATGAGTCCTGCTTTTACAATGTGTGTTTTCAGCAGTGTCTCTGTGGATGGGAAAGATGTATTGAGAAATACGTAACCTGGCTTTGCATAGGAATAGTCTTGAATGTGCTCCATTTCACAGAATCACAGAAGGGTTGAGGTTGGAAAGGACCTCTGAAGGTAGTCTGGTCCAACACCCTTGCTCAAGCAAGGACAGCTACAGCCAGTTGCCCAGGACCATGTCTAAACATCTTTTCCACTTGGAATGGATACCTACTCACAGGAATGATTAAGATTTCCCCCAAGGCTGATCTCTGGTGTGCCCCTTGTAGGGCTTTCCTGTAGTGAATTGGAGTGTGAAATTGGTTGGGCAGACCAAGGCATGGCTCAAGAGAATATAAAGAGCACCTTTTTCTCTGGGGGGTTAACTAGAGAGGCCTTTGCAAAGGATTAAGCAAAGGGCCTGTATTCATCACTTCTCTTGGGAACACCAGGAAACAATTTCCAGTCCTTCCCTGAAGTGATGCAGGCAACAGGACATGGGAAATGAACTCTGGGGAGTTTGAAGAGCTGCAAAAGCAGCAGTGCCTTATCTGATGGTGGTCAGGGAGTCCCCGCCTGCTGTCCCTCCCAGTGTGCAGCTTTTGGGATGGGCCTTGCAGGGGAAGCACTGGTCCAGCTGTGGGGTGGCTCTGGGGCGCAGCAGGTCCATGAGCTGGGGAGCTGCCCTGTGCCTGGGCACTGTCAGGCTCAGCTCACCTGGCCATCTGCTGCCCTGAGTGCTGCTTCCCTCTACTGTAGGAACTCATAAAGGACAGACAAGCATTTCAAAGAACTCTGTCTATCCAGACGGAAGTGCATCAAAGTGTTGCTTGTGAACTCATTTCTGTGTATTTACGTGTGTGTTTGCAGGCACTTTTCTAGCATAAAATAGATGTTGAGCTTGCAAAACAAGTTTCACACCCCTGAAGATGACTACAGGTCAAGTTAAAACAAAACCAGCTGAGTTTAGAGGAAGGAAGAACAAGCTCAGCTCTGTGCAGCCAGTTGCTTACAGGGCACTGAGTGCTTCTGGGGTTTCTGGAGGGGGGGAAATATCTTGGCAACAGCCAAGACCTAAACCTTTAAAATAAAGAAACTTGCAAAATATTGTGTGCTAGAGCTGCTTTAAAACAAAAAAACAACTCTGTCCAGAAAGTGACAGCGAACTGCTCTGCTCTGATCTCATCTGTGTTCCTTGTCCAAAATAAGTAATGTTTGAAAGTCCTGGAAAGGAATACTGAGGGAAAAGAAGTAGCAGATAAGTCTTTGGCCCTGACTCAGGAAACCTGTAAGGATTTGCTTGAGTCACTCTGGTTTCTTCAGAAATAAGACATAAGCATGAGCTTTGGGGCTTTTTTGAGCCTCTGAGCTTAGTTTTTCATGTTTTGCTGTAGCAAAGCTTATATGTAGAGAGTGCAGGAGAATGGAAGGGAGATCAATGGGAGGTGATCCAGGGCTTCAGTGCATTCTTCGTACCTCAACATATGACCCAGGCTGTCATGGAAAGAAATGTCATCTGGAGATGGCAGAGACAGTTCACTCCTGAAGTTCACTCATTTCTGTCAGGCCTGTTGCTGGTGGAGATGGCCAGAAATGATGTGTTTGAAAAGCTGTGGCACTTGCAGGTAGTGGGCAGTGCTGCATGGTTTGGCCAGGCTGGTGATGAGGGCACTGAAGGGAAGGTGGGAGCTATTTGCGTACACACATACTTGTTGTGCCTGTGGAGTTTCACATGGGATGACTGGAGATGGAACCACATGATTAAAAGCAGCTTCATGCAGTGTTCCCCTGCTGATGGCGGGCCTCGTGCTTCTTGTTTGAAACAGTTAATAGTTCTGCCAATTGTGAGATGGGTGCTGTGACTCTGTGACTTAAAATAGCAGCATCTCTGTACAGGGTAAATGATAAACTTGGCACATCTGTCTAACATTGTTTCTTCATTGGGACCTAATCCTAAAAGCTGCTGTTTGCCTTAATAAGGCTGGGGCTGGTTTTGGAGCAGTTGGAGTCTGGGTTGTGGTCCTTGCTAATGTTTTGCTCCCATGTGTGCCTTAAATTTCCCCCAAGTGCAGGGCCTTCAGATCCATCGTGGTCAATTTGTCCTGGAGCTGTGCCACCATGATGACTTGCAAAACAGTCCTGCACCCCATGTAGACCAGGCAAAGGTGGATGGGGTGTGAAGGTGGCTTTTGTCTCTGTGGGCTAGGATGTGCTCTGGTGTGGCTGAACAGCCTGGAAAGCCATGGCTGCAGCTGATGGGAAAGTGCAGGTCCTTCAAGTGTTCACAAAGTTAGTCTTGCCAGCAGTGACCTGGGAAGACATGCAGGGAAAAACCCTGCTGTGGGTACTCATCAGTCACTGCTGTGGTTACAGCAGGGTCCTGTGACAACATAAGCTAAAACACATGTGAGAAGAACATGAGATTCTCAGCAATATGTGTAACATGAGGCTGAACTTGAGAAGTAATACTGATCTCCCTCATGGTGGAGAGACCTGGGTGGTTTATAGTTGATACCATGATGCAGCCAATGTCCTGCTGTAGTGAAAGCTGGTGGTAGTGCTTCTGGGAGCAGAGTCTCATGAGCATGGGTATGGGAGGCTTGAACTGCAGCTCTGCTTCTAACTACTGTATTACATGTACATGGCCTCATCCTTGAAGGTATTTCAAACTGTTCTGGGGCAGAAGGTTAAATATCTCTATGTAAAATGTATCCTTATTCAAAGAGGCAACTACGGCATTATTCTCTATGTGAAGAACAACGCTAAGAAGGCAGTAACTCTGCTGCAGCATAGAATTACTTGGGTTTTCAGCTTCCTGTGAGCTCTATTTTTGTCTGTCTCTTCCAGCCTGCCTTTAAAGGAACCACTTTCACAGATCTACCATTGTGTTTACAATTGAACATCATGCAGCGACTGAGCGATGGGAGAGACCTGGTTAGCCTTGGTCAGGTGGCTCCTGACCTGCAAGTGCTCAGCGAAGACCGGCTGCTGTGGAAGAAACTCTGCCAGTACCACTTCACAGACAGACAGGTACTACCACCACTCTGCTTGTTGTACCCCACTTGCAAGTGAACACACGGGTAGGACTCTCTTAATTGACTCGCCTTGGATCTAAGTGCTGTGCCACAAGCTGATAAGACAGGCTGGCATGAGGATGGCTGTGAAGATGATTTATGTAGAGGGTTTTGCATGCCACAGCAATGATTCCTGAAACAGGAGCCTGAGGATTTAGTCATACGGTGAACTTCAACCCTAATCCAGGTAGTAACAACTGCAAGTCATGCTCCTCTTCCCATGTGTGTGGGGAAAACATGCAGGCAAGCTCCAGCCTGGCCCCTGATGTCACAAGGACAGACACCCTCACAGAGAATCTCTGTGGATGTGGTCCATGAGCGATGAGTTGTACTGTCTTATGCTTTAGAGCAGGAAATCCCCTCTGAGCTGTTCTGTGAGTGACAGGACTATGCGGAAAACAGCCCTACCAGTACCCAAGTTTACATAGGCAAACATCTTTAGCCCTTTACAAGCTGGTAATCATATAATTGCTTGGGTGGGAAGGGTCCAACCCCCTGCCACTGACTGGGACCCCTTCCACCAGACCTGGTTGCTCCAAGCTGTCCAAACTGGCCTTGAACACTGCCAGGGATGGGGCAGCCACAGCTTCTCTGAGCAACCTGTGCCAGTGTCTTGACCATCCCCACAGTAAAGAACTTCCTCCTCATATCTAAATCTACTCTCTTTCAGTTCAAAGCCATTACCTCTTGTCACTACCTGCTGCTATAAAAAACATTCCTCTTCAGATTTCTCATAGGCCCCCTTTAGGCACTGGAAGCTGCTGTAAGGTGTCCCTGGAGCCTTCTCCAGGCTGAACAAACCCAACTCTCACCATAGCATAGGTGCTCCAGCCCTATGATCATCTTCATGGCCTCCTGGACTCATTCCAACAGGTCCACATCCTTATGCTGTTGGCTCCAGACCTGGGGTCTTCTAAACTTAAAACCAAAGTCCCTCTCTCTATTTATAGGTGAATGTCTGGGGTGTTTATACCAGACCTCAGCACTTCAGGGACCATGTGCCACATCCCTCTGATGATTCGGCTTTATTTGCTTACTCTGAATCTGACTTTGGAAGTGACTCTGGGGAAGTTAATTCAAATTCAGTCTCTGCAAGTAATGAACCCTTGAAGATGGGTGTTGCCCAGGCTAATGTGACAAATCATTGACTCTGCAAGTCAATGAAGAAGCAAAACATCTTCCAAAACTGTTAAATGCAACTGTACTCACTGTCCTGCCAGCCAGATTCAGTGGCTAAAGTAGTGACAAAATAGCTCCCAGTGTTTCAGGGTTCATATGGTAATGTTAGTGAAATAGGAATAGATCCTGATAACAGTATTGGGTGAGGCTGTTACCATCAGGAAGCTGGTTGTAGCTGGATATTCAGAGCAGGAGCTATTATGGGACCTCACAAGGATGCGAGGGAGAGAACATGAATTGGGAAGAACAAAGCATTATTCTTCTGATCTGCTACAGTTGTTATTTTCTCTTCAGATTCGCAAACGGCTAATCTTATCTGACAAGGGGCAGCTGGATTGGAAGAAGATGTACTTCAAGCTCATAAGGTGTTACCCACGGAAGGAGCAGTATGGTGACACGCTGCAGCTCTGCAGGCACTGCCACATCCTCTCCTGGAAGGTATGAGGTGCTGGTGGGACAAACTCAATTGGGGTGGGAGCACTGGGGCACCCAGTGCTTTGCCTGATTGCAGCTGGTTTGGGGTGGTGTGGTTCCTTTGCCTCCATAACCTGGTGTTTTCCTACATCTTAATCCTCCCTCAGCTGTTAACGTCCTTTCTCCCCTATGCTTGATATCCCATCTTTATCTTGAACAAAAGTAGTGTCCTTCAAAGCCAGAGGGGAGGGAAATGGGCATACTCTAGGGCTGCCTGCAGTAAATCACCTTAGCATTGCCAGCAACTCCTCCCACCCATTGCATGGAGGTGGAGGTCTTGGCAACACAATTAGCTGGCTACAGAACAGCCTAGACAAAAATCTGCTGGCTGCTGTGGTAGGGCAGGTCTCTAGTTAAACTCACGCTGCTGATGGTAGGCTCCAGCCTCTCATCCCTCAGAAAAAGGGAAAAGAATGAACTGGATCTTTGCTGGTTTTATTTCCTGTGACTTGCCAGTAGCCCCTAACACACAAAGCCCAGTTCTGACTGCTTTGGAGAGTAGAAATATTATTCTGGGCTCTGCTCTACTTGCAAGCAGGATATCTGGCAGGGGGCAGTGCTAAGTTGGCTGATGCTCTGGCGCCCTTTCCACAGTCTCTCTAAATGGAGTTGTTTTCTCCTTTCCCAGGGCACTGATCACCCCTGCACAGCCAACAACCCGGAGACCTGCTCCACCTCACTTTCGCCGCAAGACTTTATCAACTTGTTCAGGTTTTGAACTTGGGTCACCGCAGCTTATGTGATTCTTACAGGACACTTTATGCCACTGAGCTTGGACACTCCATTTGTAAATAGTGTAAATATTCATGTCTGTTCGAAGCTCCTGAGTCAAGCAACAAGAGGATCTCGGAGATGAAAGGTGAAGTTGCTCACTGACACGCAGCACTTAAGGAATACAGACTTCCATAGGACTGGTGTATAAATGCAGCACGTTGTACAGAGTCCCTTTTTTTATGATCAGAGTACAAGATACAGGGCAAAAAACTTCATTTTTCTTGGTTTTAGAAGTTAAAAATGAAATTGCCCCTCAACCATTTGAGAACTCTTTTGGTTTGTTTCTTATAGAGAGAAAGCAATACGAGGCTAGGACTGTTGAACTGTTCCTCCATCTGGTTTTATTTAGCATACATATTTATAAATATGATGTTTTAAAACTATTTATGAAAAATATCCCTGTGACAAGTTTAACTTTTGTTTTTAAAGGACACATTCTGAAATGCATAGAACTCTAGCCTACTTGTGAGAGAGAATGGCAACATACTACTTTCTACCTCTAATATATTGAGTACCTTTCAAACAAGAATCCAGTGTACAATGTGAACTTTTGTATTTTGTACAATGATTTAAAGGGAAATGTTTGTGATAGTAAGCATCTTTTCTTGTATTAATGCTTACCTCTTTACATTAGTTTTCTTGCTCTGTGCTTGAATGCCTAGATGATAGGCACCATATAAGTACCTAAGACTTTACTCCATCCTCTTTTAATTCGTTGGGTTTATGAAAGACTAAGCAAAAGGAGCAAGTGAAGCCACAAGGATGAAGATTATCTAAAAGGGAGGAAGCTCTGTTATAGAGAAACAAAGGACTGGATTTAATCTCACCATGTAAAGCCGTATCCACTCCACTAGGTTAATTACACGTGTTGAAATCCCAAGTGAGGTTAGAATCTGGTTCTTCAAGCCCATGTTTTCCAACACTGCTTTGTATTCCCACTGCTGTCAAGTGAACTTAGTCATCTTGGGGCAGGTAAAATACAGGGAGAACTGGACCATCCAATCTAGTGAAATTATGCGGTTTTTAGTCACTGGAGGACTTGCAGCATCATTTCAGACTACTGGAGTTTAGGGTGATGAGCAAGACAGCATAGAATAGTTTGGGTTGGAAGCGACCTTCAGAAGTCATCTGGTCCAACCCCCCTGAAGAAACTGGTCAGCATTTTCCTAAAAACAGCAGTCGAGACTGGGGTAATCAAGGGATTTCCAGCATGGCACTTGGCATCTTTGCTACTCACACAGAGAAATAACCAAAGACCCAGCCTAATCCCTTCCACTTCAAGTGCTGAGCTGCTCTATGGGATCATCTAACACCAGCCTAGAGCCAAACTTTCAGTCCTATGGAGTAAGTGGCCAAACTGACTTCACTGCGGCCCTGATCTGGCTCAGCATCTCCTCTGTTGCACGCAATGCTTCACTCTTCCCTAGAGTGGAGCTCAAAGCATCCAGCTCATATCTAACAAGGTATGGAAGGGTTTTGCTGTTTGCTAGTAGATCTCCTGTATAGCACTTTCTCTGTGCTGATGTAAGCAGGATACCTTGGAAGGGTAAGCATTTATGTGACTATGTACAAAGAACTGTGAGGAAGTGGAGTACTCAGGACAATTCAGGAAGAACTACTTGAGTTAATTATTGTTAACTATTCTGTTCCTTTTTTTACATTTTTATAACTGACTTTCCACACTTTTCTGCAGCTGTTTATATTAAAAATTGACAGTATTTGCATTTTTGCAAACTAAATCACTTTGCATTTTCTTGGAAAAGATGCAAAAAGGGAAAAAAGCTGCCTCTAGATGGAGCACTGGGGAATGGGGGAGGAAACCCAGGAAAATGCTGACAAGAGCTGCCCTTCTGCTGAAGCTTTTGCTCTGTGAGCCTGTGCACCCTTAGCTGTGGCCCAGAGCTTGGCACTCTCCAGAGATGACGAGAAAACACGTACAGCATACGGAGCTTTGTCTTGGTGTTGATGCCCCATCCATCAGTTTGCTGGTGGAAGGCATAAGCCTGCTGATCATACTCATGTCAATTGAAAGTGATTTAAAAGCTGTTACCTTGGAAAAATGAACTTGTGCTTGTTTGGAGGGACGTTTGAGTGAAGGAGGCCGGTTTGTTTTCATTCCCACACTGTGTGTTAATATTCATACCCACAGTGGGTAGATGAGGCTGAAATCTGGCTTTGTGAGTGAGGATATTAAGGACAGAAACATGCAAGTGAAGTGAGTGAAGCACTGCCACTGTATTTGGAGATTGTTGTAGCTCCTTTTTCTAGAAGTGAGAGGACCTGTGCCCCTTGGCAGCATCTGTTTCCAGCTCTGACCTAGGGTGGGTTTATTCCATTGTCTTGCCACCCGTAGTGAGCCAACTTCACTATGGTTGATGGGAAGGCAATGCTACTTCACTATGAAATGCTGGGGGGTTCTGCCTAGTCTGAGTGCATGCTTAGCAGGTAACACTTATCCACTGTGAGACTGTGACACTGGGTGAATTTCAAGCTCAGGTTTGAATCCAGTCTAGTCCATTCCCTGCACAGCAAGACAAAATCTCAGCATTTAGCTGTGATTTGGGAATGTCTGAGCTATTACTCATCGTCTCTATCAGCCCTTCGCTGCTCTTGAGCAAAGAATTTACTCTGTGTCCTCTGCCCAGAGACCACAGGTCATGCTCACAACATAATGTGCAACTGAGGCTCCTATTTATAAAACTTCAGTTAGAGGTGGGGTTTTTATTTATTAGCACTATATAATCTTAGAGAGTCAAAGAGGTGAGGATTATTTGTTAATACATATAAACACTTGTGTGTTGCTCTTGTGAGGTCCTGAGATACTGTTGTCTGTGTCCAAAGCAGCAGAAAACCAAGCAACTACTGTGCTGGAGAACAAAATGGACTAAACAAAAGGAAACAGAATAAGCCTCACTCAGTTACTGCCTCAGTCATTACCCTTCTGCTACAGCAAGAGTCACATGAGACCTTGATCTCTTTGGGAGACTCATTGTTTCTTGAAAGGCTGGTAGAGGAAGATGTGGTGGTGAATTCAATGCTCTTGTATTTCAGATGAAATGCTGTTGCGTCCAAATACCTTAGTCCAACAACTTACAAACAAAGCAATCAGTATTTTAGCAGTGCACAGGCATCTGCTTGGCTGAGGATGGCAGAGTAACAGGACTGACAGTGATAACAGGGGCTTCCAGGCTGGATGGTTTGAGGCTGCCCTCGTGCAAAAAGGACCTCTTTATTTTAAGACAATGGTGGCAAAGCTGTTGTGAAGGGAAAACAGACTTTTACTTGTATTTTGGAAATAGAATGTTCTTTTCAAATGACATTTCACCTTCCAGTCAGTGGAAGGAGGGGTTTTTTCCTCTCTTTTATTTTTTTCCTGCCAGCATATCCAAAGAAACCTCATTATCTTCAGAGGATGAGTTAACCAGTGCAGCAGTGTAGAGCATGGTGTTGTGAAGAGGAAAAATAGATCTATGCAGGGAAAGGAGGTGGCTTAGGAAGGGAGAGATCCCAGAGACTGCAGTTCAGCTTTCTACAATAGGCAGGCATTTGGTGTTCGTTTTAATGTGATAGCCACTTCAAGAGGCGTAATTTTAGCTGTACATACCTTAAGCTCTTTATACTAATTATGGTATGGTAAAGATTGATCATAAAATGTGTAACTCCTCTTGTATTGTTTGGGTTTCTGTTTTTTAATTGTGGGAGTTTCTAGATCCTTTTATTTTGTAAAGTGCTTAGGAAGGCTTGTATTGCTCTGAAGATACTGCTTTGTATGTAAACATTTATTTGCACCCTGCCACTTTCTGTATATGGGAATATCTTTTGTATTCTTTTTCTTTGCCCCCAGGTTTTGAACTGTTTGTGTTCCCATTTCTGTTTGACTTCAGTTACCTTTGCTAAGCTGTCACCTTCTACAACATATTCAGGTACTAAACCAGCTTTTCCTGCCCAGAAAATTCCTTGGCCCTTAGTAGCTAAAATGTGATGTGGAGCAGGAGCATTTCAAATTCTGTTATGTAGCTCATAAATCAGATGTGCTGTTTCACACTTCTTTCCTGCTCAGGATAGCAAACCAGCATTGTCCTCTGCGGTTGTTCTTACAAACCTGTTGCACAGTTTCCCCATAGATCAGCACTTTGCCAAAAAGACATAGCTTTAAATTAAAATGGCACTCTTCCTAGCTGGCCTGCTTGCAAAAACGCACACCCTGTGGAGCTGATGGCTGATTAGATTGATAAAGACTTGCTTTTAGAAGGTTTAGGCCTCGGGTGTTCTTGTGCTGCTTCTCTCAGCTCATGGCTTATAATGATGCTTGTTAAAGGTTCTGAAGGCTGTCACACAAGCTGC
Source organism: Neopsephotus bourkii (assembly GCF_033783945.1). NCBI lineage: Eukaryota > Metazoa > Chordata > Aves > Psittaciformes > Psittacidae > Neopsephotus > Neopsephotus bourkii. Next base: position 11,420,920 of record NW_026902105.1, on the reverse strand, counting down.
CAGCCTGTGGATGCTGGGCTGTGTGAGTGTCTTTACCTACCTTTAGGTAATAGACATCGGGTGCTGGTAATCAGCTTTGCAGGATCTCGCCCTAGGGAGAACAAATCCATCTTGTCCTTGACACATGCAGTCTCTAGTATATTAATACCTTGAACATGACAGAGATTCTCCTCCACTGGCCAAGCACTGCTGCTTCCCCTCCTGGGGGGCCAGCTGAGGGTGGAACTTGTGTATTTGTTTTAGCCATCATGTGCATCACAGAATGCTGAAGGGCCTGCTACCAAGAGAACATTTTAATTTGAAACAGCAAATATGCTCATCTTTAGAAACTAATCTACAGTAATTATAAATACCTACTTATATATGGAAGGGAGTGTGTGTACTGCTTTGTTTTTCCTTAAAGCTGTAACTAGAGATGATATGAAGTGAAAGTCATCCCTTATATAAGACTTCTGTTTAATATTATTGTGTGGTTAAAATCCTTCCATTATAAATTTGCACTTTTTTGATTCTTCCCTTGCATGTTCAGCTCTGATTTTTACATCTGTTCTCTGCAGACAGTAATGTATTTTTGTAAAACATTTTTGACACTGAATTGCAATAAATGTTCAAACAATGTGAACCGCAGAGCTGGTTGTCTCATTGCTTCCAAGCTGACCGTTCAGACTTAACGTTTCTGGTAACTATAGGTAGCAGAGGAACATCCAGATGCAGGAACATCCAGAACTTGGGTTGTTGTGGCAGTAGAAGAATATCCTGGATAGAGCTGTTGCTTCATTGGACCTTGAAACAGATTGAGGTGAATGGAGCCCTTACTTCTAGGAAAAACATTGCTGTTGTGGAGCTTGTGTTCTCTGGACACAGCACAGGAGTGATTATTGCCCCAAAAGAGTGCTCACTCTGGTCTGATAGCTTCAACTCTAACCTGTGGCTTATGGAAATGTTGTTTTTCATGGACATGTTATCCAAATTCCAAATTTTTATCTTTTTTTCAGTTACAATTGCATCCGGTTGGTCAGGACTGCAACAGGCTGACCCAGGCTCCTGCGCAGAGGGAATGCGAATAGGAACCTACTATAAGGACTCCCAGTAAATAGGGGGAACAGCAGATGAAAAGGCAAATGAAATGTTTCAGGTTGGAAGAGGAGAAGTTACCATGGTAAAACAGGATTGCTTGCCTGATAAAAGCTATGCCAGCTATGAAAATAAGCATGAAATGCAGATGGTTGGGGTTTAGTCTCATTTGCACTGTCAAGGAATGCTTGAGTGGTTTCATAGGTCTTTCTGTAGTATGCTATGCCTCAGGTTTAGAGTTGCACCCCCAAGACACAAAGCTGTGGAAACAATGGACAGTCTGCAAGATGATCAGAGCCTTTTAAACAAGGGGATGAGAGAGCTGTTAAGACATGTTTATTACACAAACTTCCTTGAAAATGTCCAATTCTATGTATTTTAATAGGCTCAATCGTTAAAGGGGAATACTTTCTAGGAATATGGTGGATGAGGTCTGTCTACAGTTCTCATATTCTCTGTGAATATGATAATTATATATAATTCTCTATATTCTTCTTCCCCTGAGAAGGCTGCATGGAGACCTCACAGAAGCCTTCCAGTAACTGAAGGGGGCCTATAAGGATGCTGGGGAGGGACTCTTCATTAGTGATTGTAGTGACAGGACAAGAAGTAACGGGTTAAAACTTAAAATAGGGGAAGTTTAGATTGGATATGAGGAAGAAGTTCTTTACTGTAAGGGTTGTGAGGCACTGGAAGGGGTTGCCCAAGGAAGCTGTGAATGCTCCATCCCTGGTGGTGTTCAAGGCCAGGTTGGACAGAGCCTTGGGTGGCATGGTTTGGTGTGAGGTGTCCCTGCCCATGGCAGGGGCATTGGGACTGAATGATCCTAAAGTCCTTTACAACCCTAACTATTCTATGATTTTTCCTACTTTCATGTTGTTGCTGTTAACCTCTCTACCTTCTAAGAGCACTTAGGGTAGCTGTTGAGGCAGCTGGAAGCATGGATGAGGTCACTGGATGGTTTGGGTTGAGAGGGACCTTAAAGATCATCCAGTTCCAACCTCTGCCACGGGCAGGGACATCTTCCACTAGACCAGGTTGCTCCAAGGCCTGTCCAGCCTGGCGTGTTCCACTTGGATCAATAACCAGTCACCCTGTGTAATTCCTTGAAGCATCCTCAATGCTTGGAGCCAAACAAAGGAGCAGAGTTTGGGCAAAAGGCATTTTGAAAAGCATACATCAAATACTAAGATCACAACTCTGCTTTGCCCCAGCTTTCCCCAGTTCTCAGTTCTGCTTCACAAGGGGCGTGGGGTGAACCCCTGTCAATCGTGTAGGGATTGCTTTATTTTTAACAAAACCTGAGCTGCTTCTGTCATCAAAATTGCAGGAATGGGAGAGCTGTTTTCTAAAAGGCTCTATAAATAGCTTGTGTGGGTTCAAAGGCCTTCCCTAAGCTGGAAAGAAATGAGTTCACCCCTTGCCATTCTCGATGTGCAATATGCTGTGCTTTTTAGTAGAAAACAAACAAACTAATATCTTTTTAATGTGTTTTCCTTGGATTGTTTCGGTCCTGCTCAGAACAGGCCTTGGATGCAGGAGGCAGCCCCAGCAGGTTTTGGGCCTGAGGTGGCAGAGATGATGTGGGGTGCTGCGGTCCTCCTGCAGCTGCTGGAGGGAAGGAGCCCACTGCCCTCTCCATACACAGGATAAACAACCACCCCTGGGGGGTTTGTGTCTGTGGAAGAGAAACACAGCCAGTGCAGGAAGTGCAAGTCCCTCCTCTTCACAGCATGGATTTCAACTGACTTTAACAGGGCTTTTGAGCACTGAGATAAGCTTGTTCTCACAGGCATATTATTTGTGAAGTACCTAAAAAGGTGTCTCTGCGGGTAATCAGTGATGGGAATGGTCTTTGTGACAAGTGACAGCCTAGAAGCCATCTCAGTCTCTGCCTGCTCCCAGGGCCAGGGTAGCTGCAGTTCTCCCTTCTCCTTGCTTTTCCCTCTGAAGCCTGTACTTTGTGAGGGATTCAGCTCATGCCACAGGCCAGGAACCTCTCCTTCCTCCCGCCCTGGTGCAGCATCTCGGCCCACAGGAAGACTGTCAGAGGAGGCTGTGCACCCATGAGGCCATGGCCAGGCTCAGCCTAGGGCCAGCATCCATCCCAACCACCATCCAGCTTGAACCCATTGGGTCTGGTCATGCCTGAAGAAGCACTTAAATGCTGTGGAGTTTGGGCCCTAACACACTGCAGCCAACATGAGGTGCCTCTTGGTACTGCTTTAACCCTTGGGATACAGGGCACCCTCCGCGGCTGGGGGACATTCTGTCCATGGGTCTCCCATCAGAACCTGGCCATGGTTTTCAACATGGGTTCTCTTCCATCCCAATCTTATTATAGCTTTCCCAGTGAAGTGAAATTTATTCTTTCTTTTTTGGATATAGCCGGAGGTGTAAATCCAGACAAATATAACTCATGAAGGGGGATCAATGTATCCCTGCTGCTTGTGTATATAGAGCAACCGGGAGCCTTTTTAAACCTCTGAAACTAAAGTTATTTTATTTGGGGTTTTTTTCCTTGCTTATAGACAATTAAATGGTTCTCCTTGAAAAGAGCTGGCTCCTGGTTGTAGGTAGAAACCTACAATCTTTCTCTTACCACACACTTTTATATATAAAGCCTCTATTTTTAACCCAATGGTGGGATTGAGGGTTAATGCTCGTTAGATCTGTGTCTAGACAGTTGTGAAAAACAGGAAATGAATTACATTATAGTACGAAGGGAGAATTTAACCTTTTCTCTCCTCGCAGACACATGAGACCGGGGAAAATATGTTGGTGCCGAAGGGTTTGGAAAGTTTAAGGAAGTAGAAAAATGAGAAGGGGAAAAAAAAGAAACAGAGCTGGGTTTCCACAAGGCCACGTGGGAATTGTTTCATAGAAAAGAATGAGCCAGGCTCTGCCCCCAGCTACACCCAGGCAGGAATTTGTTTCCTCCGCTCCCTGAGGAAAAGTCATATTTTGTTATTCCCTGCTTATGCTGAACGCTCAGGAGCTCAGAGCCAAGTGAACCACCTCATACACGTGTAGCTGTGAGAGAGCGGCCGCCATGCGGCACCCGTCCTCGGCACACGGAGCCAGGCAGAGCGGGTCTGGAACACCCCTGTGTGGAACAGCAGCACCTCGCACCCCTTCTGCTCAGGCTGCCAAAGGCCCCAGGGTCATTTCTTTGCTATTTACAAAGTTATTTATTCTTTATTTGAGTTAAGAGACTGCAAAAATGCAACATTCCCTCCGCTTGGCCCTTCTGGAAAGCAGGAGCCTGAGGGCTCGCTGACCCAGGCCCGCAGCACAGCGATGCTGCTCTGCTGCCAGCAGGGCAAGACCTGAGGTTTAAAGGAGTGTTGCAAAGAACCCAGGGCACAAATTAAGCCTGAACTATTGCAGGCAGCTGGTCTGCTTGGGAAGAGCTGAAAAGTGGAGGCCTGGTGCTCTTTACCCACTTATACCCCTTACCCCTGCAAAATGGCTGCTGTTGATGTGTTACACACCATGATCAAAAGCAATGCTACAAGCATAAATCAGAGAATCATAGAATTGTTTGGGTTGGAAAGGACCTTAAGATCATTCAGTTCCAACCCTCTGCCATAGGCAGGGATGCCTCACCCTAGACCATGTCACCCAGCATGTCCAACCTGGCCTTGAACACTGCCAGGGATGGAGCATTCTTTGGGCAACCCATCCCAGCGCCTCACCACCCTCACAGTAAAGAAGTTCCTCTTTATATCCAACCTGAAATTCCCCTATTTAAGTTTGAACCTGTTACCCCTTGTCCTGTCACTACAGTCCCTAATGAAGAGTCCCTCCCCAGCATCCTTATAGTCCCCCTTCAGATACTGGAATGCTGCTATGACATCTCCACGCACCCTTCTCCAGGCTGAACAGCCTCAGTTCTGCTTCAAGCTCTTTCCTCAGACCCCAGTGCCCCCAGTGATGTATTTTCAACCCTTTCTCAAGCTCTTCCCCTGTCCCCGGCACAAGCCATCAGCTGGGAGCCCAAGGAGGCTGCAGAGGCACCCAGCAAATGGCCAGCTCCATCCTCCACTGATGGCTGCATCTCCCTGTGCCCGCCTCTTCCCCCCTGCAGCCCTTCTCAGCTAGGCACTATTGCAAAGCCCCTCTTTATCTCATGCACAACTTGCCTCTCATCTGCAGCCCTTTGCTCGAGCCAAATGTTGACGCTCGCTGCACAGTCTGTCAGCGGGCCAGAATCTTTACTATCCCCATGGCAGAGCAACAAAGCCCTCCCAAGGATCCTGCTCAGCCCAGGGTCTGCCGCTCCTGCCCTCCAGGGACCCCGGCTGGCTTTGGTGGCTGCTGCGAGCACAGGGGAGAGGGATTAGGGCCTCCTCAGGACTGTTTGTTTGCTTCATTTTATCGTGGTTGCTTTTAATTTTGAAGGCCCATGAAGAGTACGAACCACTGGAATAATACTGTCATTAATTTTATGGCGTCTTCAGCACCGTCCAAAATGAGAAATAAAACCCAACAAACAAACAGCTCCCCTCGCAATGGAGCTATCTAAATAAAGTTTTTAAAGCAGGACAATATTTGCCTGTACGGCTGTCAATGTTTCCACTGCCAGTTTGTCTCCTGAAGGAACCAAGCTTTGGCATAGCTTTTATCAGGAAAAGATAACATCTTCCAATGTTTCCAAGGGGGTATGGGATGGGGGAGATGATGGGAGAGCAGTAATACACTGGCCTGAGAGCCTTAGAAAGGAAGGGACCTTGATCTAACCAGATTTACTTGGCCATGATTGTGGCAGCGAGGAGGGAGCAGAGCAGGAGCCTTCACATCACTTACACCCAGGTAGGCAGCAGCAGGCAAGGTGTGGGTCCTGCTCAGGAAGAGCCAACTGCTAACAGAGCAGTGAGGATATAATTTAACACAGCTCATTGCTAATGCTGAGGTGAGCTCAGCATGCTTAGGAACCCATACCCACTGCAGAGGAAGCCGTCTGTGTCTGTACACGTGGAGAGGCACGCAGACACGCGTGTGCAGCCATGCAGACACACAATAAAGATGTCTTTCAAAAGCTTCACTCTGTAGTGTAAGAAGGTCAACAGTTTTCTTGTCAGCAGCAGCTTTGCTGGAAGGAGAGGCTTTAGGCCACGGTTCATCCTGCGGCGGGGAAGGAATGTTTCTGTATTAATCATGAACCTGTTTCTCTTTTTCAGGCAGAATGTCTTCTGTCTGATGTAAGTACAGCCTGCTTGACAGTCTAACGCAGCCAGAAATGGTGTTTGATTTATGGAGGAGGTGGAAATCCAAATAGAAAAGGATACACATATTCTAAGGGTCCCTTCTCCATGAGCACATGTTACCCTTGAGGTCTCTTGGCACTGGAAACTGATGGAGGAACCCCAGAGCAACTCTTGCTGGTTGCTGTTGCACCCTCTCAGGTATCTCCCCCAGGAAGCCACCTTTACCTCCAGCCCATCCTCAGGTTACCAGATTAACTGCTTCAGTGGGATCTTGCATCCCACTTAATATTTAATCACCCTTTGCCCTCATTCTCTTCAGTTGGCAGTGAAACCCTAGCGAGCCTGCATGCCTCAGCACTGGGGTATTTCATTACAGAAAGCTCAAAACAAAGCTTCCACTTGCTAATCCAGCCGTGCTAATGTCTGTACCACTGCAGATCCATAGATCATTCCCCAAATGCCTTAAGCAACAGCAAGAAGTAGTTATAACATTATCTGAATTGTCTGGGAGTAGGCTCTACTGCACTATGCAGGCAGGGCAGAGGACCTTAGTGCAATGTCTCTCTCATTTCAGATGAGACCAAGTGACAGTGAAGATGGTAACGCCTCTTTTGGACCACATACATGTGCTTTTGTCACATGTTGGGCCTCAGATGTCCCCAGCACTGGACAACCTCCACATATGGGTTTTTGCCATAGACTCCACCTCCTAAACCAGGGCATTTGCTCGCTGAATGAGCACAAATAATCCCAATTTCTGAGGATTTCCATAAATCCAGCAAGTGGTAATGTCCTGCCACCTCCACCGCCTGCAGTGCTCTGCACAGCACCAGCAGCAGGGACACCATGATCCTGGCAAGGGCTGCGGATGCACCCGTGTGGCCAGGGCTGGGCTCAGCCATTCCACAGCCCTGGATTTCTGTGCAAGACCACAGCAAGCACCAGCAGGAAGGTCCCACTGGGGCTCTGCAGCTGCTGGCAGGGAGACTGCTGCACCCTGGCTCACTCAGCCTTTAGGGGGAGGCTGGGGCTTTGCTTCCATGCATGGATCCAACCTCTGCATGGTGTGAGCTCGGAGGGGCTGCCAGGACCATGGGAGGGTCTTCTCTACTGGGAATGATGCCCCTCACTTAGCATTTCAGGAACACCCAGCCTGGGGAGGTTTATTTAATACTTGTCAAACGAGTTAAATGAGAGCAAGGACTAAGGAAACTTCCCAGTAAAACACCTCTGACAAATACAGCACTGCAAATCCCCTCAAGTCCCTTCTTCCCACCTTTCTGCTGGGACCAAGGCAGGGGAAAGGCTGGATCCCTGCAGCACTGGGTATTTTGCATTTCCAGAGGGAGCTGCTTGTGCTCCGTTTATTTTGTAGCAGCTCCATGGAATGATGCATTTGCAAACAAGCCCTGGCCAGACGCATACCTTAGCATATTAAAAGGTATTTTTAGTCCCTCTGGCAGAGCAGATCAAACTCTGCTTTTAGCTGCACTAAGACAACTCTACGGACACTGCTGGCAGTGCTGCACGTTCATACCGAGGTAGCCGCTGGTAGAAGCTACTTGACTAAACAGTCCCATTTCCTTCACAGACAGCGCAGGGAAAGGCTGGTGGGATCCCTGCCTTCCACAGGGCTGTATATTTGTCCCTAGGAGCACGACTTTGCCTGACAAAAGTCTGAGCTGCTGGAGAGCGTCACGTACTGAGGAAAGAATACTCTGAACGTCGCCTCCTCGCTCCGCGATGACTTTGTTTTTGCGCTGGTATAAATAAAACTGTCACCATTTCATACAGCGAAGTGCTCTGTGATGAGCACCGTATAAATAGCCGAGCTGATTACACTGGCTATAAACAGGGACTGGAAACCCTTGCTTCACCCAGGCAGTGGAAGAGCTTTACAGCGAAACGGTTAAAAGCCGCAGCAGAACGTTTTCTCGGGATGGCTCCAAGTGCGGAGCTGGTGCGCTGCCATTTCAGCAGCCAAGCTGAGACGGTGGGAAGCACGCCACCACAATTGCATACTAAAGAGAAGGGAAGGCTGAGATAACTACCATCTTCTTGCTGTGTAGGCCGTTTAAAAAGGAATAACATATAATGATTCCTGCCTTATTGCAGTGTTTGGGTTCCAGATATAGCCTTGCATGGGAAGGCCAGCATGACACTGAACCAGGCCAAATGAGCATTTTCTGCTTTGAAGTAATATGATGTCAGGAACCCAGCTCATCGGAAATACCCTGCTCATGGCCCTCTGCACCAGCACCAGACACTTAAAGTGAGCTTCAGGTGAATAAGGCTGCTTCAGCTCAAGCTTTGTGAATGACAGTTCACAGCTTTGGTCCTTTGAACATTTATTATTATCACTATAAAATGAAGCTTGGTATGCCTCATGCCTAAGAAGTGGCTCAGCTCACTCAGAAACACAGGGACTTGCCAGAGGCCTTAGATAACCAAGTAAGATTTGGTTTAGCTGCCCTCAATATCCAAGGTATTTCCTACTGTAAGTATAAGGAAACACTGGGGATACTTAAGGAACCATATTTGTTTATCTTAGGTCAAACTGGAGAGATTTTCCAGAACCACTGGTGCAGCTGCACTTAACCTGTTGAAAGGCTGCATCTGTATGGACTGCTTCACTTCTCACTCCACAGTCACAAATGAAAGCCTTCACCTAGAGCTGAGCTCCACGGAAAGGGTGCAGGCAGGTGCTGAGCAAACCTGAGCAGATGTCTCCAGACACTCACTCTCTGGGTGTGCTCCATTAACCTTGGCCTCAACTGGGCCAGCTCTTGCATAAGGAGGGAGCCAGAAGGGAGAAGAAAATCACCACATTCCCTCCATCATATTTCTGAGTTTGTAATTACCAGATGTCCAGACGGGTTTCACCTCAAGAGCAGATGAAACACTATTCCCTGGTACAGCTTCGCAGGTCATTCAATCCACAGCTACGTTTGATGCAATATGGTAAGATTTGGACCAAAGTCATTCTAACAAAAGGGAAGTGGACCCCAGAGGTGGTGAATTCACAGTAGATGTTTGGAGAGCAACAGCGCTTCAGGGCATGCACGAAGCTCTGGCTGGATGATGACGGGGTGAGAAGTGGCCATGCAGGTCAAAATGTCCTGACTGGCACTGTCATACTGGACTCTGGTTCATACAGATGCACCCCAGTGTCTCTCTGCCTCCTTAGACTCATAGTTAGGGTTGGAAAGGACCTTAAGATATCTAGTTCCAACCCCCTGCCATGGGCAGGGACACCTCACACCTTGGCATGTCACCCAAGCCTCCTTCGCAGCACAGATCAGAGTGCAGTATCCCTGGTACAAAAATGTAACCTTTGAAGTCCATAAATTGACAGTGAAGCAGTTAGTATGATATTCTAAGGGTTTTCCCATTTCAGTAGGGATTGTGAATGCTGAACAGATCCCACAACACTGGTAGGTGTTTTGACACTGCTGCCGTATAGCCCTTGATGCACAGGATGGACTGGCTTTCACATTAGAGACTCAGGCAGCCAAGGGCAATACCTTGCCCGCAGCCTTGCAGATACAAATCACCTCTGCACTGAAGTCAGTGTAGCAGTGAAATAGTCAATGTAGTAGTGTAGTCACTGTAGCAGGTACCAGCAGGGCAGAGCAGGCAGGAGAGCAGCTCTGGCCAAGCGTCCCAAACCCGTCCACCGAATGCTGACTGCTCTCTCTGCTGGCCAGCTGAGAAATGGTATTTTCTCAAGACAGCTGCTCATACTGGTGAAAGCGCGCTGAGCAAGCAAATACATGCCAGGAAAAACAAGCTTTTTGTTTTCCTGAAGTCCCAAACAGGCAAACAGAAATGCTTAGTTATCAAATAACCTATATTATTAACTAAAAAGCAGCAGCATAGAAGAGGCAGGAGAGACGTGGATGTCCCACCTCATGTTGCAGGTTACGGCATCAATAGCCTGATGGACACAAGCACTACCCTAAGATACAAGGACATGGAACTGTTGGAACAAGTCCAGAGGAGGGCCACGAGGATGATCAGGGGACTGGAGCAGCTCCCATATGAAGACAGGGTGAGAAAGTTGGGGCTGTTCAGCCTGGAGAAGAGGAGGCTGCGTGGAGACCTCATAGCAGCCTCCCAGTATCTGAAGGCGGTTGAAAAGGATGCTGGGGATGGACTCTTCATTAGGGACTGTAGTGATAGGACAAGGGGTAACGGGTTCAAACTTAAACGGGAAGTTTAGATTGGATATAAAGAAGAAATTCTTTACTGTAAGGGTGGTGAGGCACTGGAATGGGTTGCCCAGGGAAGTTGTGAATGCTGCATCCCTGGCAGTGTTCAAGGCCAGGTTGTACTGAGCTTTGGGTGAGATGGTTTAGTGTGAGATGTCCCTGCCCATGGCAGGGGGGTTGAAACTAGTTGATCTTAAGGTCCTTTGCAACCCTAACTATTCTATGATTCTGTGATTCTAAGATAGGTTGTCCCCCCATTATAAGGCTATCAGGGACTTTCCCTATGTTGTCTAGAAGTAAAAGTGATGGAGAATTTCCAGTGACAAACAGAATACAGATGCTAGGAGATCGTGGGATTGTGAGTAATTGACCTGAGGGCAAGGGGTCTTCTCAGTACCTGATTCAAGGGTGACCTAGTCTAAAAAGCCACCACTTAGGGGCTTTCAGAACGTAACTACTGTAATAACCAGACAACAGAAAGATTTCATGATGCAAAGGACAAGGTAATGAAGGCTGAAAGGCAATGGAAAATAAAGCTGCACTAAGAAACCACTGTAGTGAAAGCGAATAAGCAGATCATCTTTGTGCTGGACAGAGTGGGACATCATTAGGACACAGGGAGATTAAAAGTCTGGCAGTCTATCAGCAGCATAGAGTACAGGTGAGCACGTGCTGTTCCTGCTTAGCCGGTGCATCCCAGCAGTAATGCCAAAGCTTCCATAGTACTGTGTATCTCACAGCAGCACTCATAGCTCCCTGCAGCAGGGTGCGAGGCTCTAGGGAGAGCACCACTTTGGCTGGCTGAATGTGCTGGCCAGCTTGGAGCTGCACCTGAGGACCACCGAGTCATGCTCTACTGTGTGGTGTACCCCATGCCTATGCATACCCATGGTATAAAGTCGCTTGACTCTTAGGTGTTTAAATACATCTATTATCTCAGAGCTGATAATCAGTGGCAATTAGTGGCACCAAAGTTGCCTCATCACCATCAGCTTTGCAGTAGCTATTCTTGTACTTCTGACATGTGCTGCTTCTGCTGGCACTTGGCAAAGCAGCTCTCAACGAACTCTGCTTTTCTGTATGCAACTTGTGGGGCTCAGTGAAGTAAACTATGCCTGTGGGGCCACCTCACACACCAGTATGAAGTACAGCAGGAAGGTTAACACAGCAAGTGCCCCAAAACAGTCAGAACAAGGGGTAGTTGGAGAGAGAAAGGAGCAAAGAGGGGAAGGAATTCACTAAGTCCCTCTAATGGGACACCATGGCTAATGAGCTCTAGAAAACAGGCTGGTCTCTGCTAATTGTAGTGACGAAAGCAGCTTCTCCTCCTATTTGGGCTGTAAATGAGCACTTGGTGCACTCTTGAATTCTTTCTGACAGCACAGCTTCCGAAATGGTGGTGAAATGCCACCAGGCCTGAAGGGCTACAGAGACAGCACCACAGTACCAACCTGCTCAGCACTGAGTGAAATCATGCTCTGCCTTCTGCCTGTCCCTGTGCAATGACAACTTTCTGCAAGAGCTACAAAAAGATGGTTAATTCTAGAAAAGCTCTCATGACACCCAGCTTGCTACATGCAGAATTAAGCATCTGTTCAGCATGATTAGACAGAATTGGTAGGGTTTTTCAACTTGTATGTTCTGAATAGTGGTTGTGACTGTTCTCCCTAACAGCCTCGACCCTAAAATTAGATTAAACCAGGCAAATTCTTGCCTCTGAGCTTCAGTGAAGGGAGTGTGTCATGGATTTCAGGCACCAGAAACCAGCTGAGGTTGGCAGCTCAGTATTTAAATCAAATGACATACTCAAGTATGGAGGGATGAAAACCTCATGTTCTGCAACAGCTTAAAGGGTCTGTTGATCAATGCAGAGGAACACTGTGTATGTGAGATTCAATCACTTACTTGAAGGATAAAAAGTGCTTAACATAACCTGCTCTTCCAAAGTGTGCATCTTTCAACTCCCAGTTCTGCTACTGTCTAACACGGGCAGTGCTGGGCGCTGGGTTGTCACCTATACAGAGCTCAGCAAGCAAACAGCTGCTGCTGTGCACGTTCGCAGTCAATCTTGACATCACCCAACAATAGTAACACCACCTTCACTCACTCAAAGGATGGCTGCCACACCAGTGTCATGCAGAAAGAGCTGCTGTTTCAACCAAACACAATAAAGAAGACCTTTCAGAAGTGTATGTGGTTAAATCCAGAGCTGCCCCCTCTCTGGAGAGCTCCAAGCACCAGTTTATCAGGAACACCAAGTCCCATCACTTCAATCTCTTCTGGTAAAGCTGGTTCAGAGACAGAAACTACAGAGCAACTCTCCCACTCTGCGGATGAGTGGTGCCTATCCATAGCTCATGCTGGCACCCAAGGGATCCATGTGGTAGCAGCCTATCTGCACAGCAACCAGCCATGATGGTCTGGCCACAGAAAGTCAAGTTTCTACAGTCAGCCAGCCCTTATGACAGAAAAAGTGAGGTGTGGGTGAAGTAAATCAGTCCCACTGTTGCTCAATGGTCTGTCACTGTTGTTAACGTAAATCCTCTGGAACTAATGGGAGATAGAGTCACACAATATATACATAACAGCACACCTGTGTAACAGTAATATACATGAGTATCTTTGAAGCTTTTATACTTTCCTGTACTTACAAATAAAATGATACCTTAATACTTACAATCATTACTATGCTTTTCCTCATCAAGACTGAAGTCCATCGTCTCAATCCCTGACTGGATAAAGCCCTGAGCAGCGTGGTCTGACCCAATTTGAACATGAATTGTTCTACCAGTCTGTAATTCTATGACATGTTAGTAGGTAAAGTAGAACAGATCCAAGCCCAGATAATTAAACACCCCATCGCAGCCTATTTCTGCAATCCCATGTTTTTAGGGCACTCTTCTAAGACGTGGGAGACTGCTCCAAGCTCCCAATCAACACAGTGGCTTTCCTGGGTTCCCCTGTAAGCTTGGTATCACCTCTAAGGAAATTCAGCAGCAAGCAGCCCTGTATGGGGGAGGCTTTCTCATTCCCTTCCCCCCAGCCATATGTCCCAGCTGACTTCCTTATACCAGCAGCTGTCTGACCTCATCACAAGCCAGGTCAAGGAGCTAAGACCCAGAAAAAAACTCCCATCCTTCTTTCTGTCGTTTTAGCTTCCTACCCTGGATTACTATGGGGCCAGACAAATGCTAAGTGCAAGCATATGGGGGAAGGTGAGGACACACAAGCGTTAAGCAAAAGCAACTGCATCTTCCAGCAACCATCAGCACTGGGACAGTTTAACTGAAATGGCAGCACATTTAATTCTCCCCTTGTACAGAACAAAAACTTAGATACTTGTCTGGTTTTACGTAGTGCTTGGGAGTTCATGCTACTAAATCTGTCTTCCCTTTGTGGGCCTGACCTTTAGGCTTCTGCTAAATAAGGCCCAATTGATAAAGCTGGTGACTAAACTGAGATGCACCGTCTGTTATGTAAGTGATAGGAATCATAACACAAAGCAAACATACTGCATCTCACTTCTGAAATGTGGTGACATGTAGCAAGCTGAGCTACACTGTTCAGTATTTCATGCATATCTTTTTCCAAAAGCTTTTCCTACAGCATGCAAACACTCTTTTCAGTTTGGGCAAAGCGGATGGAAAAGCAATGTGCTTATGGTGGGATATCTGCTTTTCATTTGACAGCAAAAACCAAGCTCCTTCTTACATAATCAAAATAAAAGGTTTTATTCAGTTCATGATATTTCTGATCAGGTATCCTACCTTCCCAAATACTTACTCCATGTACAGAAATGTAAACCATAAATAGAACATAAAAGCAGCAAAACACTGAGAACAGAAGCAGGGAGAAGATCTTTGTTCACTTCACTGTCCTTCCAAGGAATAGCTGTAGTCAGTCTGTCCGCCAAATCGATGTATGAAGTCCGGAAGGGGAAACACTGAGCCCCATCCCACTTTGGGATTCATACTGATGAAATCATCCAAGTTCATCTTGGAGTCTAAAAAAAGAAGACCAGAAATGAGCAATATTTAAGTTCTTGTTGCAGCTTCTGTAGCACAGCTATACACCTGTGCAGAGAAAGCCCCAAGATTCCTCTTTGACAGTTCAGTTCAAAACTGCATAACAGTCCATAGCACGTTGCCTGAGCAGCAGCCCAGCAAGGCTTTGAAAATCGTACAGTGCTCTGAAAACATCGATTTCCAGCCTCTGAAATGTTGCTTTTGCCCCTGATCCCTCTCTCTGCCCATGGCAATAATCACATTACTGCATCAGTCAGTATCCTTAGTCATTAGAAACTAGCGTGCATAGAAAGAGTAAGACTTTTCCCTGCAAAGGCAGCCTAGAAGGGTCAAGTAGCATCAGAGAACTGGAGTGCAAGGAACAACCAACACAGGGAATCGCAATACAACAGACACTTGCAGTCTTCCTGCGCTCACACCAGTGTCATTGCTCAAAAGCAGGGGAGGTACTATTCCCCCATTACATTCTGAACCAAAGTCAACTGAGTCAGTTTTTGCACTGACTACAGAGGAACTGAGTCAGAGCAGCGGTCAGACCTGGAACTTGCTTAGTGCCTCTCAGAAGTGATTTGCCCCTTGGGAAACAAAACATTTGTGACTCCCCAGACTACAGCATTTGCTCTGGATTTGCTTTCCCTACAGCCCTGAACCTGCACACCAGTGCATTGCAAGGCCAGAACAGACACACAAGAGGAAATGTGTGACTAATGCAGCCTGTAGCCTGGAGGGATGCTCAGGTGAAGAAGGGTATCAACCTAGGCCGGGGCAGACACAGGTTGGTTCGAATCCTGAACCACTGAACAAAGTCAGTAGCCATAACTGCTCTTTGCCAGGAGTTTAATCTGCTCTGACTCCTGCAGAAGAGGTAGAAATCATACTGTCACTCCTACGGATCCCAGAGAGCTCAGTGGAGAGTGCTGGTGTGCAGTTACGGGTTTAGGTACCCCATACATTCTTTTTCTGGACCTGGGCTGGTGCAAAGCCTTGCCGTCTCACACTGAGCAGAGATTTCCGATTCCTTGGCCTATTTAGCTCTGACTACAAACTTCCTTGGACTTCCTTCTTTTATGTTCACACTGACAATTTGTGCACATATGCCTTTTAAATGCCCATTAAAAGAAATCTGGAAGAGAATGAGTTTAAAGAACAGAGTGGGAGAGCCATTGGATTTACTGTTATAGCTTTGCCACTGTATTTATACATTTATTTTAACATGGGTGATTCATGCATGCGTTTAAGAACTAAACATATGTAGGCTCTAAACGAATTTATTATAAAATCTACATGATGGAATTTGCTTCAGTTGCAAAAAGCTTGTGTAATATGGACAACATAAGCAAGGAAGTGAAGATAATGTTCAGGAATCTCAGACCCAGGAATCCCAGCCATTAATGCAGCCCCCAAAGCCTCTGTTTGCACCACGGTACAGCTTTGTGATTTGCCTAATCCCAGCTCTCATCACTTCTGAGGTCAGGCTCCTAACTCCTTTCTTGTTAACCTGTTTGGGCTCTGCACATGGAAAATCCTCATGTCCAGCCAAGCATGGTCCTGCTGCTGAAGTGAGTCTGGCAGAACAAGGCCAGCTCCTGCCTGTCTGAGTGTGAATTTGAAATAGCACAAGCCCAGATTTGCTGTTGTAGGTCAAAACCATGGAGTAGCAGTTAACAGCTCTTGCTGGTAGCCTGGCCAGCCTGTTTTCTAATTCCCAACTTGTCTTTTCCTCCCAGTGCTTTATGTGCACTGAGCATAGCAGAATAATTTCATAGAACTGTTCTGTGAATGGTAAAGAAGCCCAAAGGGGATTGTTCCAGTAGAGTTACAAACACAGCCGCTGCTGTTAGCAACTTGGAAGTTGCTGTCACATCGCTTGTAGGAAATGAAATACTCTCTTAAATTCAGGATTACGGCAGAGCATCACTGAGTCAGATCGCTGTAAAGAGAGGATGGTCTAAGAACACTCGGTAGATGGCACTAAAGCAGTACAAGATAGCCATAGGAAAAAGCGTAGTGAGACCTCTCCTGTTTCATTCGAGTGGTAACACTGCTGCTCGTTTTACTCGCGCTGTTACCGTCATGAGTGTTACGTTAGACCTTGCGAGTTTAAGGAACAGCTCGGCAAAAACGCATATGCACAGCACAGTGCTCTTCCTGAAGCAGATGAGCGACAAACAGCAGAATTACAGAAGAGGCATCTGGATGCTACAGCTGGCAGACCAAGAGGATTTCACCCCAAAAGCAAGGAGGAACATGCTTTATAGAACATTCATACATGGTCAAGAGCAGCAGAATTAAAACAAGAAAGAAATCATTAAGATTTACACTACACTTTCAGTCCTCCTGAGGTGCCGCAGCTATTCTATGAGTTTGTGTTTCTGCATGCTCAGAGCTGCTCTTCCTCTTGGACCAAACCCACTTTTTCACACACAGACGTGCTGTCTATGAGCTCTAGCTGCTGCATTTGGGGATTCTTGCATCACTTCATTTTTTTAATCAAGTCTGACACTTTTGCCCTGAGCAGGGATGAATTAAAAGGCTGCACACTAGCAGATGGCATTGCTAGCCAGGATACTTCTGCCTGCTGCCACCAGTAGTCAGAGAGCAACAGTTCAGTCAAGCCTCAGCTTGGCTCACAGACCTCGGACTAACTCTGCATAATGGCAGTGCTGAAGGGCTGCTGGAAGCGAGCAAGTCTGAAACAAAGCCTCCAAGATCAGTTCTGCTGCTGCCTAACCTTGGGGGCACCTGAAACAGAAACACAGAATCAAACAGGTTGGAAAAGACCTTTAAGATCATAAAGTCCAACTGCTCCCCAGCACTACCAAGGCCACCACTAAACCGTGTCACTAAGATTGGGTTCTTTAGACTTGCACAGATGTCTGTAGATCTCTTCAGATCTCCCTTCCTTGCAGGAGTAGGTAGAGGAGTCTTTTTGCAGGGTTTTACCACACTCAGCTGGAGGGCACTGGTCCCACAACCAAGACATAACTGACTGCAAACCATCCTGGTCTGCCTCAGTGTAAAACAAAAGGTCATGATCTTTCACAGAAACTGGTGCAATTTCAGTAAGTCTTTCACAGAATTTAGATACTTCTATCCTTAATTGTACCCTTATTGCCTTTACCCTGACTTGATTCTTTACTTTCACAAAAGCTCATGAAATAAGGACTTAACCTGACAGATTGGTGTTTTATTCTCAAACAAGAACAGAAGGCTCCTATGAAACACATATGAGCTATTTACATCTGTACTGGTGCCTGCTTTTTGCTCCCACTAGGACAGAAAAGCATCTGCCTGGTCTCTTCTAGCAGCTTGCCTGTTCCATAGATGTTATACACAGTGCTTCCATAACTTCTCAGCTGTCCTACTCATGCTCTTCAAAACAAAACAAACCCCAAACAAGTGAAACCCCATCATTTATGGCCACCAGGGATTTTAATAACAATAAAAAGAACAAAAAGCCTTTACAAATCAATCCTGCCAGTGTGCTACCAAACACCTGAGGAGATCTGAAATCCAAATCAGTGCTTTTCAGTGCTAGAGCTGATGCTAACAGTTAAGCCGTAAGACCATCTGTTCCAGGTAATTATGAAACACACCTTGCAAGCTGTATTCTACACAGGCTTGAAATAAGGAGGGCTGATCTCATCAGGACTCAAAACTAAGCAGCATCAGACCTCATTAATCTGTGGAAAGAAGACTTAAAAGAAAACCTCAGGCTGTGCTTGCCATCCCTGGAACAATGAATCTGCACACCAAATCGCATCTTCTTTGGTTTTGTATTTGAACAAAGTACCAGATTGGACCTTGTTTTCTTCTTCAAACAGAAGGCCACTAGCAACCTATTCTGCTGCAGCTCAGGTATGCTTATTCCAGCAGAGGATAGGGCTGTGTGAGACGCACCCAGGTACGTTGGCCAGCTTCTCCTGGCACTCATAGAGGCAGAGTAGAAGCCAGTAAGAAACACAGAGGCCTGGCACTAGGAGCCAGCTAGAGCAGAGCCAGTTCCAAAAGGCTCATGCTTAGCATGCGAGTTCTGATGAGATACTGAGGAGTTTTTAGTTATGTAGCTTGGGATTGTTTGCTTTTTGAAAAATAATGCTTGAAAAAGCCACCTAATTCCAGCTTCAATGTTTTTTAAGCATGGATTGGAACGGATGACTTATTTTAGAAGGTTTATTTTGCACCACCACGAGCAGCGCAAAGACAGCTGAAGAATTATTCCTTGTGAGTTAGTCATAGTTTTAAAAAAAGCTGAATTGGTGACTGATAGAGATTCCTTGATTTAATTCCAAAAGGAATTTCATGGTCAAGCATTTCCTGGTATACGTCATAAAAAAGGATCACTGGTCCCAGATCCTGTCCTAGCTGCACACTGGGTAGTTACATTATCCTGCCTATGGTCCTATATAATTTACACTTGACTTTGATACTACAGAATTTCCTTTTCCAAAGTGCTATATTCAGGCTTAGCAGCTGCTCTACTCTGCAAGAGGCAGTATTTTAGCAGACATTCTTGTCTTTTAAGTTAACTAAAAGCTTTAAAACCCAGTGGGAAAAGAGCAGCAGTGTATATAAACGTAACTAATATGCTTTAACACATAGCAAATTGCATCAACAGAATAGTACCAGAGTGCTGATTGTCTTTAAACACCAAGAGCTCACGGGCACGTTTATTTTTAACAGCACAATGCTCATGCATTAAAAGAAGGACTAATATATTTTTGTTGTATTTTTCCAGTCTTCAAATATTTGCTGTAATTGAAAGCAGTTTAATCTTACACAAACACAAATTCTGAGGGAAAGCAGAGTACTCTATCTAAGTGAGACGGCACGGAGAAAACAGTTATCTGCCATGGAATTTGGCATGGGCATGAACACTAATACCCCAGGCTCTTTTATGATAAAAAACCAGGTTTGGCACCCAGTCTTCCGTCAAGGCTAAAATAAGTCACTTTCATGCCTGATAAAACCATGCTGAGACATTACCAGTCTCTAATGGGAGAGAATTACCAGTTCCACTTGTTGACAGCAATGCCTTTAAAACCTGTATGTTGGCCTACAGGACACAGACTCATCATCTACAGACACCCAGGGCTTAGATTTAGATAAAGGTTAAAGTAAATGCTTGTTCCAGAACCATTAAGCCCAGACCCGTCACTGACTGGGCACACTGAAGCACATATGATTGTACCTCACATTAATACTGGGAAAACAAAATTAAGCTGGAGAAACTGGTAGTGAATGAAACACAACTTGAGGCATCCTAGATCTATTCCTGTTCGTGCCTAGAACTTGAAGTTACCTAATGAACCATCCTCCACCTTCAGTGTGTACAAGGGTAATCAGTTTCTTTCAGCCAAGTAACTGACCAGGAGACCAGAGTGCATCAGCACAGAGCTGGAATACTGTATCCAGTCTGGAAAAAACCCAAAACAGTGACATACTGGAGTGAGCCAGAAGAGGAACATCAAGCTGTTTGGGGTGGGAGAATGTGATATTCAAGGAGAAGCTGTGAGAAACTGGGTCTGTTCAGTCCTAAACAAAGATGAAGGGGAGACCTTACTGCTGTCTACATCTACCTGATCAGAGGACACAAAGAAGATGGAGCCAGAGCTGCCTTGAGGAGCCTGGTGACAGGACAAGAAGCAAAAAAGCAAGTTGGAATATGGGAAATTCTGATTACATGAAAATAGGAAAACGTTGTTTATATGTTTTACCATGACAGACTGCCCAGAAAGTTGGTGGAATCTCCATCCCTGGAGGTGTTAAAGACTAGACTTGAGACAGAGCCCTAAGGAACCCGTTCTGAGCAGGTGTTGGACTGGATGTCCTATGGATGTTTCTTCCAGCACAGTACGTTACAGAGCAAAGAAATAAAGCATTAGAGGAACAAAGATTTACGTATCTTTCACTATCTACCACATCACAGAGGCAATCTGGAAGTTAAGGCCACTTGTCTGCCACTTGTCAGCTAAGGCTGCTGCTCACCAGTGAGGTAAGTTCAGACAAACAAAACAGATAAGGTGAGAGTTACAGGGTCTGCAGCTATGGAGTCATTTACTAGAGCTAGAAGTACATGCACACAACTGCAATTGGTTGAGTCATTATGTAACTTACTATCCATGAGTAGTGCCTTCTACTCTTTTGATTCTAATAGAAATATTCCACCTTCCTGGTCTGGCCTGATCTATAACCCTCACACTTTCATTAGCTCTTAACTGTCACAACAAGGTTTCCACAGGCAAAAAGCCACCAGTGCCTGGGAGGCTCCAGCTAACACGGAACTGTGAACTGCAGTTCAGGCATTCGCCACCTGCTACAGTACCTTTGTTGAAAACTTTACTGGAGATAAGGCCCAACACATGGAATTTAAGGTGCTTCATAACCTGAATTGTCTAGAAAATACCTAAAGCTTCACAATGAAGACTAGAGCAGTGCTTCTGCCCACATTCATGATTCATTGTACTCCAGTGCACAACACCAAGCTTCTATAGAAGCCAAAGCCTGAGAATTAACTTCCCAGCAATTTAAAACCATAATAATCTTGGACTTAAACACAAAAGATGTTTCGTTGACTCTGCCTTCTCTAACGTAAACACACAGCAGTGCTGCATTATTAATAAAGCAACAAAATCAAACATGCAGAGCAGTAACATGAATACTCCCTTAAAGCACAACTTTACCATGCCTTTCTTCATCTGGGAGGAAAACCAGACAACAAACAAACACATGGCAGATGTTAGCCAGCTTGCCAAGCACACGATTAGAATAAGCTGAAGTGCTGTGTGATAAGAATGGTTTATGCAGCTCTACAGAGGAGACAACAAGCCTTCACTTTCCCTGTTTGGCTTAAGGCTTGGGGGAAAAAGTGCTGATTTGCCAGTTTGCCTTAAAGTGTCCTCAGGTCCAATTCACCTGGTAGAGACTTGCTCTGGCAGGATGGGACTTGCCAGCTGAAGTGTGGTATAATAAGCATGTTAAAAATTCACTTTGTAACCCCCTAGGCAAGTTATTTGGCCTCTTTGCTTCAGTTCCCTGCTGTAACAAGAGAACAGCACAGAGCCTTGGGTGACATGGTTTAGAGTGAGGTGTCCCTGCCCATGGTAGGGGGGTTGGAACTGGATGATCTTAAGGTCCTTTTCAACCCTAACTATTCTATGATTCTAACAGCACTACTTACCTCCTGTTCTCTGCTCAGCTTTTGAAGTTCAGTAATTAATGAGTAATTAATGTTTGATAATGGTAGCTGCCAGGAGGCATGCTAGACTGTGCATGTTCAGAAAAGGAAGTGCCAAATGCTTCGCAGACATATGAAACACTGACCTATCTGAATGTGCTTCCAGACACACATTATGGAAGGGTGTCTATTTCTTGGGTGCATCTTGGACTATGTCATTCACCATGGTAAGCAGAAAATGAGCTCTGGCAGCTTACCTGCAGTTTCAATACAAGGGTATGAAGGAGGAGGTTTGTGCCATTTCCCATTTGCATCTTTCATATGCGATCTGTCTGAAGCAAAAGTCTTCAAGTACAAATCAGCCCGAATCATTCGGATTTTCCTAAATAATAATGCAAAACTGTATCACAAGATGCATGGATACAATACTGCATCACTCACTCACAACAGCTCTTTCATCCCACCAAGGAACATTCATTTCATGAAACACATAAATCACAAATATTGTGGCAAGAAGTTAACAAGCAGAAAAGAAAGGAAAGGAGTTTTGATGACTGAAGAGCTTTAGAAAAATAACACAATGCATTTGTTTTACTGGGGTATAGCACAAAGCCCTTTGTCACTAAACATCCACAAAGAGAACTTCAGCTTTAATTTCATGAAATAACATTCATGGTCTTCATGTTTTATGTCATTACCTGTGAAATTCTGGACGAAGGCCATCATCCAATCTAAAGGCCTCCACACTGTACATGTCAAAGGGACATGGGAACGGCAACACTGTGTCGAGATCATAAATGAAGTTCTGCTCCCCGCTGGAAACGTGAAGTAGAATGACATGGTAGTCCTGGGAAAAAGGGTAATTGCCATGAGTTAAACAGCTTTAATGAGAAACTGGCAAAGGGAGAGGGGAGACGAATGCTTCCTAAAAGCAGAAGCTACAGATCCCTTCTTCAAACCCCACTTCCTGCTCTTGAAATATTAAGCCTGTAACATTTCTGGCACCAGGGGTTTTCGCAACACCTGTCCAGCCCATTGGGCCTTTCAAGAAGCCTTGCTATTCCATCCGTTCCTCTTCAGCCTCCTCTGGGGCTTATCTAACACGTACATTACTCCTAAGAACTCTGAAAATCTTTTCCATGTCCTGCATTAAAACACAAAAGTTGAGTGGGATAGTATTTTTATCTTGGACCCAGCCCTAAATAAATGCTCACTATGATATGAAGACAGCTTAAGACTAAAATTATCTAGTGATGTCTTCTAACAAAAGACTTGTACCTGTTGCAGTAATTTGAATTTGAGTGCAGTGTTCAGCTGCCAGAAGCACCTGAAAAAACAGCATGCAACTGAAAAGGGAGCAGATGGCTCACATGAAGAGGCCCGTTGAGAAAGACGTGCCCATAGCACCTCCTGTAGCTGGGCAGAAACACCCAGACCATAATTTTTCAAGGTAACTATTTTGTCTTGACACTTGGGTTGTGAGGTGCACTTTTATTCCTTAACTCATAAGAAACACACAAGGTTGTGGTGGAGGTTTGGAGATGCTGTAGCTACTTATGCCAGCTGTTAGGTACGTACACTGCTGTGTTCCAAAATTAAACTGAAGGTAGCTGTTAACAGCTTACTAAAGCTCAGATTAAACCCGCTCACAAAAAGAGTGTGAAGCACCATCTTTTGGCACTTTCAAGATTAAACAGAACCACAAAGGGACTGGGAGGAAAAAGATCTTGGGGCAAGCTACTTTGCCAGACCACTATATGTATGTGTATAGATACACAGACACACATATATATGTAATGTATGCAATGATAGTTAGAAGAATCTGTTACAGACTATAAGAAAACTTAACTTTACATGTCCTATGATCCACTGAAACATCCAAGTTAAAACACCTTTCAATCCATGAGACATTCACATTCTGCAGTGGCCTTTCCTGATTCTCTTATTCCTTTTGAGAGCATCTTTGTAAGACTTTGATTTCCTTAAATGAAACCTTTTTTGTGCTATGAAGATAGTGATATCTTGGGAGAGAATAAGCAATTCAGAAAACATGGAACTTCAGTTTTATTTTACACAATTTCAGGGGGAAAAATTGCCACAAGAAACAGTTTTTTCCAGGTAACTGAAAGGACTCTAATCATATGTATTTAAAAGGAATTCTGCAGTGGCAATTAGTGAACGACATTAGTTGATTAAATGACACTCCAAAGCCACCATTAACGGGTCAATTTAGTTGCTGACACCTGAAGATATGCACTGCTTATTTTTCTATCCTCTATCAGGCCTATATGGATATTTTCATTCATCTACTTCATACAAGTACAAATATCTACTTCAAATCCTAAAAAGCTGGTAGCCTCAACAACACTCAGACAATAATCTTACCAATGTTAAGGTTTATCACCTATAGATTTTACTGTCTTGCTGTTGATTTGTTATGAATGGTAAAAAGGAGCACCAGATTTAGGCTTTTTATAAATCTATTGTAAAGGAATACATATTAATACAAAGTTATAGAACGGCTGAGGTTAGAAGGGACCTCTGGAGGTCACTTGGGTCCAACCTGCTGCTCAAGCAGGGACACCTAAAGCCAGCTGACCAGGACCGTGTCCAGATGGCTTCTAAATATCTCTAAGGATGGAGATACTGCAACCTCCCTGAGCAACCTGCTCCAGTGCTCCATCACCCTCATTGTAAAACAACATGTTTATGTTCAGATGGAACAGTCTGCTGCAGTGAAGACATTGCCCACGTCTGACCCTGCAGCTGTCCACTACAGAAGCACACGCTCAAAATCACTGACGGGAGAGAACGCCTTACCCAGACAACAGGCTCATCTCCATGTCCCGATTTCTGCTTCCACAGTGGAATCTGAAAGTTGCAAGTAAATAAATCTGAAGTGAATAAAACCTTTCAATTAAATACACATTCCCTTTGGGTTAATTGGTTTGTTCTTTGCTAACCTATCCACTTCCACAGCTTACATCTGTACTGCAGTCAGAAAGATTTCTGTCATTTCTATCTTCCAGGAGCATGAAGTTGGAAACACCATTCTAGATAACATCATCATCATCCTCTCAGATTGACAGATCACAGGGAAGAATGCTCATAGGGGCATTGTGGCTTCTCCACTGTCCTGAAGGCAGCAGATAACAGATCTGACAAGGTATGATTCCAGGTCTCTGAGCCAAAGTGAGCTACAGAAGGGGTCTGGACCATGTCTTACAGGTTGGGCTGCAGGCTAGAGGCATCTCTCACCTATGCCAGGCTGTGGTTAAAATGCCTGGGACGATGTTTACTTACACCAGGCTGTAGTCTAAAGCCCTGGACTGCGTCTCACCTACACAGGGCAGCAGCCTGAAGACCTGACCCTCTCCATAGCTGCATCCACATCACACCCCATTGACTCACCATCCTCCTATCATTGGATATGAAAACAGCATAAAACTCTTCTAACGGGTACTGGCCCTGACTCCTGATGTACTCACAAAGCTTCCAAACGTTTTCTTCACTGCAAAACACAAGAACTGATTATTTCTGTTTAAACAATCAACGTGCGGACAGAGTCCCGCCCCACCGGGTGCGGACCACACCACCCGGCTCCCACCCGCCCCTCGCAAGGCCGCGGGCCGCCCTTACCAGTAACAACTGGTGTAGGCGCAGGCGGGGCGGGCTGGCACCGCCGGTTCGTATGCAGCCGCGGGCCGTGCCATGGCCGGCCTCGGCGGGTACAAAAGCGGCGAAGGAAGCGCGGGGAACGACGTACGCCACCAGCTACGGCTTCACTGAGGGGACGCGGCCGCACGGCGGCTCCGCCATCGCGGCTCCGCCTCAGGTGTTCCCCGGGAACCGCGGCCCCTTTACCCCGGCGGTCCCTCAAACCGGGTGCAAAAGGACAAGAAACCGCCGGCTGCTGTTTGCGGCGGGAGCGGCCCCTTTAAGCGGAGGCCCCGCCCCCTGCCGGTGGGAAGCGGCCGCCAGGCCAATCCCGGGACGGCAAAACAAGCCGCATCAACTTTTACGCGCCAAAAAAATTGAATTAGCCTATCGCTGCGCTGTATCCTTCCGCCAGCCGTGCCGGGACTAACTGCTGGGGCCGAGAAACAGTAGCAGGAGGAGAGAGTGAGGCGGCAGGATCCGGAGGGAGGCGGGGCCGGGGCGGGCAGCGCGCGGGCTTGTTGCAGTGAAGAGGCAGAAGGGTGCCCGCTCGGCCATGGTGGTCCTGAGGAGTAGCGCTGCTCGCCCGCCCGCACCAGCAGCCCGCGATAGCCGGCGCCGCCGCGCCTCCTTCGACCTCTTGGATTCCAGCTCCGAGTTCATCTCCCTGGAACCCCCATCGCTCAGCAGCCGCCGCATCTGGACGCGCTCCGGGGCCTCCTCGGTCACCACCAGGGCCGCGGGATCCAGGGGGACCAGGAGAACCGGCGAGGATGTGAGTAACCGGGTAAGGCTCTGCCTGTTGGGCTGTGGGCCCGGGTAGGGGTTTGCAGATACCGACCATGAGCCTCCGGGAGCTGTTGGGAGGAGCTGGGGAAGCCGCGTCCCCTCGCGAAAGCACCGGCGGTCGGCGTCGTGTGGAGGGAAAAACAGTAGGAGGGGGTTTATCGTAAGAGCCCGCAGCTACGGCCGCTTGTATCACCTACAGCTACGGCTGATTGTGTTCCCTACAGCTATGGCTCATCGTGCCACACCGGCTGTGTTGCCGTGTATGCGGAAGCAGCTGGTGTCGTCGTCTCCGTGCCCGCCCTCCGCAGCCGGCCGGGTCCGTCCCCGCTATTCCCCTGGCCCGCAGCTGTCAGTGGTCTGGGTACGCCGCTGTTCCAGGGAGCGGTGACAGGGCAGGGAGGGCGCCCCGGGCGGCCCTGCCCGAGTGAGCTGCCCGTAGTATTGAGGTTTGGCGTGTGTCTCTGTTGCCTCTACCTGCGTGTTTGGATATAATTTGTTACCGAAAGAGTTGTCTTTGGAAGACCCGCGAGACGGCTGTGCTGTAGTTGTGGCAGTGCTCACAGGGAGAGCTCGCTGCTCTGGTGACAGAAAAGCGTCAAAACCAGCGCTCAACACAGAATACACGGGACCTACAACCGCGTTCCAGCTGGCCTGAAGTGCCCGTGAAATGCTCTTTAGTCAGGGTTATATCGGTGTTACTTTGGACGCTTTATAAACAAAGCTCTGGTTAGAGATCAGGTCTACTTTAGACTTAATTAAAAGCACTTAACCTGACATGGTGAAAACGTTACTTGAGCTTTTGATAATTTTAATCTATCCCAGTAGAAGAGACATGTTGTGAGGGTTATGAAGTAGCCCATGCTGTCTGCATCTCCGTGTTGCTACTTTAGTAACTGAACCATTTCACTTTGAGAAGTTCATTGGTTTTAATCACGGAATAGTCAGGGTTGGAAAGGACCTTAAGATCATCCAGTTCCACCCCCCTGCCATGGGCAGGGACAGCTCACAATAAACCCTGCCACCCAAGGCTCTGTCCAGCCTGGCCTTAAACACTGCTAGGGAGCATTCACAACTTTCTTGGGCAACCCCTTCCAGTGCCTCACCACCCTCACAGTAAAGAGGTTCCTCCTTATGTCTAACCTGAACTTCCCCTGTTTAAGTTTAAACCCCTTATCCCTTGTCCTATTGCTGTAGTTCCCGATGAGGAGTCCTTCTCCAGTGTCCTTGTAGGCCCCCTGGAGATACTGGAAGGCTGCTGTGAGGTCTACACACAGCTTCTCTTTTCCAGTCTGAACAGCCCCAGGTTTCTCAGCCTGTCTTCATATGAGAGGTGCTCCAGCCCCCTGATCATTCTTGCAGCCTTCTCTGGACTTGCTCCAACAGCTCCGTGTCCTGTTTATGTTGAGGACACCAGAACTGCACGCAGTGCTCCAAGTGGGGTCTCATGGAAGCCAAATAGAGGGGCAGGATCTCCTTTTGATACAGCCCAGTGTTGGGGTTGGCTTTCTGGGCTGCAGGTGTGTTTGAAAAAAGCATTTAGCAATTGAAGGCTAAAGCTCTTCTCTGCTCTTTCCAAATGGGGCTCTTCTCAGGGTGTCCTGCCTTTCCGTAACAAATAGGCAGGCCAGCTCTAACTTGGAAGAGGTCTGCTCTTTACTAAAGCCCTGCCATGGAGTGGTGCTTGTAATGGACTCTGTTTCATTCCAGCAGAACTCTTGGGATTTTCAGTTGTGTGGTTTCTCATTATTTTCAGTGATACTGAACTAATAAGGAAGAAATCCTTAGGTCCTGGTTTGGTTTGTTGGGGTTGTTTTTTTTTTGACATGGAATCTGCTTAAAGGTGACCACTTTGCTTTTGCAGTCCACACTAGAAAGGGTTGTCAGAGGCTACAGGGAATTCAGCTGCCTTTTCCACACAGGCACACAAAGGCTGTGCAGAGCCAGGCAGGCAAAGTGGCTGGCTTGTGTTCTCAGTGTGGAGAAGAAGAATGAGGAAGCTAGCTACAAACTTTTCACTGAAACCAAAGCAGAATCCTCATTGTGAAACTGTGAGGTTGTTCTTTGGTTTTGTTATTTTCTTTTATCTTTTGCTTTGTTTTGGTTGTGTTTTTTCCCTTTTTGCAGACCCATTCTTTGAGGCACAGTCATTCTTACCTCATTTGTACGATGGTCATATTCTGCTACAGTGCAGAGACAGATACAAGTGCCCTAGATGATAAAATGACGATAATGATGCTAATTGCATGTTCAGGTCCTAATGCCTCTTTCCTGTCTTGTTAATGTGCATGACTTGGCAGTGGCAGCTCTTGAAGTTTTCATAATACCAGCAAGGGGTTTATCTTTAGTCAGCTTCTTTCATGCATACTGGGGAGCACACAGCAGGAAATCTGAGGTAAGCCAACATCTGTGTGTTTTATCTCTTCCAAGTTTTCAGTCCCAAGCAGTTCCATGGCAGGTACAAAGTGGTCAGTATCGCATTGAAAGCTGTGTGTCTACAGGTGTATAACCCTGGTGTAAGGCCTCAAGATGAACAAGATTGCTGTTGTGTGACCTGTATTTGGGGTCAGTGTGCTTCAGGGTTCCCTTTTTGTCTGGGCAAAGTGGAAACTGCTGTTTTTCCAGGCTGAGCCTTCATGACCCGTCTGTGTAGGGACATCAGCATCAGAGGTAACAGCCTCGTTACCTAAGGACCTTTATCTGTTTTGGTAATACTTCAACACAGAGTTACTTCCTCAGACATTACAGAGCTGAACACGGTTTTTGTACAGAGGCTTTTAGAAACAATTGCCCATTGCTGCCTATAGGATGAGGAAAGTAACAAAATATGAAATGCTTACAAGACTTGAAATACTTTACAAAACTCTTTAATCCAACCACCTTATCTTTGCTGTTTAGCCATTTGCTGCTTCTGAGTTTACTTCTTCAGTGTGTGTTTTCAGCCTGGTTGTGTTGATAAGAGTTAGTTACTCTTGCTCCGCTGGCTGCTTCTTGGTGTCTGCCATCTTGCTGACCTGGGATACCTTCCTACACATGGAGAACGATCACAGTTAGCAATATGCACTGTTGCTGCTTGGCCTGTGTCCTAATTTGAGCCAAGATTAAGGTAAAAAATACAGTACAAAGGGCAGTAAATATCACAGATATTACATGGTGAACATTGCATTAAAAATACATGACAACAGTGAACAGGTGTGTAAGTGCGCATAGAAAGATTTCCCTGGTCACTACACTGGGCTTTTCCTAACGTCTGTGCTGACATTCTCGGAGTGTTTGTTCTTCCTTCAGTCTGGCCTTTGGCTCAGAGATCTGTGAAATGTGTTACTGCAGTCATCTTTTAACTGATGTGGGAAACCTTTAAAGTTGCTCCCAAGGAATATTCTCACCAACAGGGAAGGGCTGGTTGGAAATGTGACGCTCCAGGGCAGCCTTGGTTGCAGCAATCATGAGATGATTGAATTTGAGATCCTCGGGACAGTGAGAAGAGTGTGTAGCAAGCTCACTGCCCTGGACTTCAAGAGAGCAGACTTTGGCCTCTTCAGGAACGTGCTCACTATGGTTTCATGGGATGTAGCCCTAGGGGGCAGGGAGGCTCAAGACTTAGAGTTTAAGACTTAGAGTTTAAGCAAGCTAAACTTTGCAGAGTCACTCCCAAGCTGGTAATTTCACAAGTGATCATGTATGTAGAAGTACAGCCTCTGACTTAAAAAGTTGGTCTTACTTGAAACTGTTGTATGTTCGGAGTAGCTGAATCTAGCTCTGTGGAGACTGCAAATGATCCTTCTTCCCTCTCTGATCAGGATGAAAACCCTTTAGTGGGATAATACACACACAGACATAAGTTTATATATGTAATATGGGCCCCTGTGATAGGTGGTGTTGGTCATTCAGTCTGTCTGTACCTGTCCCTGATGCTTGGGTGTCCCCAGGGGCTGGTTGTGTGAGCCCTGCTCCAGTTGCTGGTATTTAGACCCCACATGTATGCACACACCTACTGTGTATATCCCTCTGTAAATGTGCTCAGGCACTCAGTGTAATCAGTAACTGGTTCCAGATGGTGTGGCTTCCCAGTTACCTCAAGTGCAGATGTGTCCCTGGCCTAGACCTTAAAGTGGTCCAAGACTTAGGTGCTGTTAGTTGCACTGTAACTCAGAAGAGTTACAGAAAGAACCTGCCTAAATGAGGTAACATTGCCTTCTCAGCTCAACATACATGGTGTATATAAATGTTATTTCTTTTTTTTGCTAGGAATATTCCTCTAGCAAAATGGAATGTTTCGGTGGACACTGTTTAAGATCAATGAGAAAAAGCATCCCACCCTGTTCGGACTCTAGCTTTGACAAAAGCATGGAGATATTAAGTGAAAGTATCAATCGAAGACACTTAACAAGGTACCGTATTTTTGGGTGTTCGATCTCTGTTGAATAGTAGAACGAAAAGGAAAAGTGAAAGTGTGTACAGTGAGTCACATCATGATAAATCAGAAGCCGGCAGGGGAATATGGTTATGTTAAGACGAGTGCCAGTATCTCAGAACTAGAATTGCTCTTCGTAGAATTGCTCTTCATACAAGTCTTCTGCTTGTAGCAAAAACCATGCATCTTTTCGCAACTCCTTGTTGCTCTCTCTACTTTGGTTGTTCAGGTACTATGTGCCCCATTAGAACTTCAGCCTTAGAATGTTATGTGATGCCAGTCATTTAGAACTCTGTGCAAGTAGCAGCTGTGGACACAGCAGACTGGGGATCTGAATCCTTGTGGTCCACGGGCTTTTCTTTGCATGACTAGGAGCATGAGATCATAAACTAGGTAAAGTTCCCCAGTCGTGAGGGGGAATGTTTTGATGCAGTATGCTATGGTAGGATAGAAGGAATCCTTCTGTACAGTAATTCTGATACAGTGTCCTGTTTCTTAATGTAGGCAGTTGGCAAAGCGGAAATCAGAACAGAAAAAAAAAGACTATAAAGAAGGTAAGTAGTGGGAATTCTATAGGGTTCCTTTTTAGCCCAGTTTCTGAGGAGGATTGCACTTCATTACTCTGCCTATTTAACTTGGCCCCAGAAACATCTGAAAGCCAAAATCAGCTGAAACTGTGAGGATATCTTGAAGATAGGGAATTTCTGGTGAGTTTTATGCAAAGAGGTAGATGAAACAGTAAAGTTTAAACATAATTCAGTTGGGTGTTGTCACCGTGACATTAAATTTTAATTCAGTATTTAAAGAAAAAATCACTGCACTGCAGATTTTATGTTTACTGGTGCAGTGGTGAAATAAAGGTAGTGATGCATTTTCTAAATGTCTCAAAATACTTTCTATGGTTACTGCATTTTAGTCACCAGGACACTGAGAACCAGAGCCGAGGCAAAAGCTGCAGAACATGTCCATGAACAAAATGGAGATTTAGAGGTCCGCCGAAGCTGCAGGCTTCAACAAAGTCGTTACACCACTACAAATCAGTCCGTATTGTTTGACAAACTTATAACAAAGTACGTGGGTTTTTTTCCATCATTTCACAAAGCCACTGACATGAAACTTTTTAGCAGCATTTGTGGTATGGCGTACGCTGGCTAGGAGCTTTCTCCTTTTGACCACAGAAAGAGGTATTGCTAGTTGTGGCAGCGAGAGCTCACTGGATTCAGTGGTTAGGCTGAGACCTCCCTACGTGCCCCTGTGTATGTGATATGTCGGCACAGCTCGGAAAGGTTTGCAAAGTGTAACAGCAGCAGGGTGTTTCTGTCCAATATCTATAGCCACAGAAAATTGACGTGAAACTTAAATTACAGTTAAGAAAAGACTAAGCAACCTGTTGTCTGAGGAAGGCTGTGAACTAAAAATGACTTAATGCTATCATGCAGAAGCAGAGCAGCTTCCTGCTGTAATTTCTGTTATCTTACCAGGATCTTCATAATTCTACTTTTTTTACTAAAACAGACTTTTTTCAGATTTATTTTTACTGTGGTCAATGAGAGGGAAAAATAAATGTGGAAACAGAGCTTGCTTGCAAATCCTCAAACGCTTGTTCTTAAATCTGCTCTAAACCAGTAAACATTTGAACTAACTTTCAAGTAGTGTTTAAGAACTTGGCCAAGTGTCCGTGCCTCTGCTTTGTGCATACTCTATTAGACTGTCATACCGATTCTGTGTATTCTTGGATATATTTGGGGGTTTATACTTGCCTATCTTTGCTCTGACATGTCAACTTTTTATGTTAGTACTGCAGAAGCCGTCTTGCAGAAGATGGATGACATGGAGAAGATGTGTAGACGGCGAATGATGGAAGACCTGGGAGTGTTCAGCAACACAAATGTAGATACTGATTTATTTTATTATTCTTTTGTCTAGTGTGTTTCACATAGGGAAACCATTAGTTTGTCATTTTAATTGAACTGAAATAACTTCTTCCACAGAATAGTGTGGTCCAAAATAACACTTGGTTTTGCTCTAATTGTAATTTAACATACTGGTGTTAGTGGTCCTGCTGCAAATGGACTCTAAGGGTGGAGGAAACATCTTCCTCAGCGAACATGAAATAGCAGTGATGTCCTGAAATGCATGTCTTATACTGTGCTTTATAAATTGCTTTACGATTTTTGAATGAATGCTGTTTACAAACAGCTGTTTCAGGGCTTGGGTCTTAAATTTTACAAAACACTGAATTCATTGATGTGTGTTTGTTCTTTGCCGGCCTTGCCTGTAAGCTTAAGTAGTCTCTGTCCCTAGAGGAACTTGTGCTAAAATTCTATACAGCAGTCCTATTTTCTCTGTCTTGGCTTTGCTATATTAAAACAAGTTTTTCTGCAGTCCATCTGAATGACAGGCACTTCATTTTTAAACCTCTTCATAGCCTTCCTTTAGAGATACGAATTCCTTTGATTAGTGAAACTGGAATTGTTCATAGTACTTTGCACATCATCTCTCAAATGCCCATAGGGTTAATTTTTTTTTGTCTTCTAGAAACTGTTTTTTCCTGGCTTCTGCCAGGCTCTTTGATAATGAATGATTAATTACTGTGGTTAATTAATACACATTGGATTTTGTATGTAGAAAAGTATTTAACTCCCACATGTACCAAACCCCATTTTGGAGGAGGAATTCTTGATACTAATCCTGGGTACCAGAATGATGTTCCTATTCTCCAGTACCCTAATTTAATCTTTTGTATATATGGAGTACCCTAATACCATAAAGAGAAACCAAATATGCCCATGTCAGGTTTTCTGCATATTTGTGACTGATCTTTCTTGTTTCTTTTAATTAGGAAAACCTCAGTATGTATTCCCGAGGAAAGAAAGAAATCCAGAGAGCTGACAAAGAAATAGCTGGTAAGCAGAGGGTCATTGCAGATTAGTTCTGGTTTAAATTTTCTTTACTATGCTCTAGCCAAAAGCCTTGTCTTAAGCAATTGGGATGACCTGATTTCTCATCTATTAAAAAGTCCTTATTCTTGACATTCCAAGCCATAGTCAGGGATTCTAGGGCTGTGCTGCATTGAGCTGAGAACAGATATTCAGAGGTAAAAAAACTGGGTGCAACAGGTAGCTGTGGACAAGTGGGAATCTAAAGAAAAGGGTGGTATTACTCAGAATGAGATAGAATGACCCCACTACAGTGGGAGCATGACCGTGTGCAGGGTTTTAGTGGTACAGTGAGAATTCTCAGGAATTCAGGTAGGTTACCAGGTGTGTGTGGAAGGCTGCTCCCTAGCATGAAGATCATCAGGGGAGAAGACAGTGTGTTTTGCATTCTTATCATCTTTCATGAAACCCCCCTTCAAGTTACTTCACAGAAGCTAGTGACATAAACTGCATACTTTGGACGTTACCTTTTTGACTGGGGAAGTTCAAACCTGTAACTTGCCCATTACTGCTCCGGAGATCTGTGGCAGAGCTAGGACTTGGAGCTACATTACCATGCTCAGTCTCGCCATTCTGGAGTGTGAAATACACTTCCCTGAAACACTTTCTCAGAAAACACTTCCTGAAATAGTGGTTTTCACAGCAGCTGCATCTTGCCTAGGCAAGATGACACAATTGTTGTTACTGAGATACAAGAGCAGTCACCAGCAAATGGAGCAAGAACAGAACAGTATCTGTATCTGTGCTCCTCTGTGCTTTCTAATTGCTGGAATGTGTCTTCATAAATTGGTCTTCAGGTTCTGAAGGTTCTCAGATCTATTGTGTCATTAACATGGAGGTAGTAGTAAAACTGACAGGCACCTGTGTAGTGGGTTTTTGAATATAATTTGCAGCAGCATTTAAACGTTTTAATGTTGGTGTGCAGTAACTTCATCAGACGAAAGTGACGAGAAAGAAGATGAAGATGGTGAGCACACTCAAAAGCGTTATTTCTTTCGACAGAGGAAGACTGTGGAGCGCTACCAAGCGCCGCTGGAAAGTAAGTTATGCAGTTTCTCTTACAAGCTGCTCAAGATTTCCCCTGCAGCTAGACATGGGTAGAACACGTCACATTTTCTGCCTCTTTCACTGTCCTGCTTCCTGTTCAACTTTTCTGAAGCATTAGTCTAAATTCTTTGCTTTCAACAGAACCAAGACAACGTAAGATGGATTTTCCGGGCCAGTCTTCACCTGTCAGACAGACATGTTCATTTACAAGCGCTCAGCCGCAAGGCTCTTGCTGCAAAAGTAATAACAGGTTGGTGATGGTTAGCGATAGTTCTTATTTATCAGTAGTGCTGCCAGTCACATCCCTGAATTATGCTTTCAAGAGGCTTTGGATTGGTGGTAATTACAGATGAACAGTGTGATTATTGCTGTGGTGGTCTGAGGGTATAAAGAAAAATACTGGGGCACAAGATACGCTTTTTCTTAGCGATTAGGCTTGTTTAAAATGCAGGTTTGTGATCAGTGATAAGGTGATGATGAAGGTTGTGGCTGAGGTTGTGTAACTGAAATTCTTTTATTCTGGAATTGAAGCCAGAATCTTCCTCTGAAAATCTCAAGATTGTTTAATCTTGAAGGGTACGACTTTCTTTCTTAAAAGTGAAGATAACATTGTGAGAGGGGAGAGCCTGTATGGAAGTATTAACAGATCTTTTTGTAATCACTTAGAATACTGATTCTGTTTTTTCTTCAGAATCAGTTGATACTTCTGTACGAAACTACCCTTAAGCAAGAAAAATACTAAACTATAAATTGCAATAGTCATGACAAGGGAGTTTTGGATCCTGTAAGCAGTTGGAGCACGGAGAATGCCATCTCTTGCTGTATTTGACCATGGTC
This sequence comes from Neopsephotus bourkii, assembly GCF_033783945.1. NCBI lineage: Eukaryota > Metazoa > Chordata > Aves > Psittaciformes > Psittacidae > Neopsephotus > Neopsephotus bourkii. The sequence goes on along the minus strand of NW_026902105.1, from coordinate 11,385,543 downwards.
TTTAGCATCCTTGAAAGCAGATGGTTAGGGAAGGAAGACAGACTTTTAAGTAAGTTTAAAAGGTCTGTGTTTCACAGAGTGGGTACATAATGCAAAGTGAAACTCCATTTGTGTGTGTGAGAGAGATTGAAACAAGTAATTTGGTTTTGAAATTTCTTGGCAAAATAGTTTAACGTTTTCCCTTTCCAGAGTATTTTTCTGTCACAAGGGAAATCCTGTAGTTCCCTTTGAAATCATATTTATAAGAAGTACAATGCTTTAGAAACTTGAGAGAACTCTAAGTCAATTCTGAGATAGAATTTGCTTAAATTTTTACATTACTTGATATTACTTTTGATGTTACTTAGATAGAATTCACTTAAATTTTGATATTACTTAGTACTTTAATTTTCTGACTTATTTAAATGCTTGCAGACGGAAACACGCAGTCCACAGCAATGATTCCACATCCTCTTCCTCCTCATCTGATGATGATGAAGAGCATTTTGAGAGGCGTAGGAGGCACAGCCAGAACAGAAATTTAAGAAGGTGAATGAAATTGGAGAATAGGGGTGGGAGGAATCTATTGGGGTTTAATCAGTGATTCGATTTCTAGGTGGGGATGGGGAGAGGAACACTTTGATATTCATTTTTAAATAGAAGGTTGTACTGCTCCTGTGCTTTATTGTAGTTTTTTCAGAAAGAAAACCACCATAAGAATATGTAATAAAGAGAGGAAATGATGGAGGTTTTGTTACTTAACAAAAGCTCTAGAAAAGCTATTTTAGTAAGAATCTAACAAATGGGTTTTCAGCCTATTTCAGACGTGTGTGTCTTGTGGCGCACACATCCCGAAATCCCTGGGAAGGACCAGCAATGGTGGGAAGCCTTTAAACTGTTAATCCGTATGGAAATAAGTGTCCCTATAGGCTGTAACTCTTTGAATGTAGCAGCAAAAAGTCTTTGAAAGGTGTCAGTGTTTTCTGTGGCTAGATTCTTCCATCACACAATTCAAGGTCAGTTCACAGTCTCCACATAGAACAAGTTATTCTCTAAGCTTGCATTCATACCCCTACTGTGTTGGCTGGCATGGCTATTCCTAAGTACTAAGAGTTGGTAAGGTAATTAACTCTTTCATCTCTGGAATGACCATTTTCCTTTAGTTATTCATGTACATGAAATGTAAAAGCATTTACACAAATATTTAACTCTTCAGGAAGTTTATGCTCATTTACAAAGTCTTCTTCATTCATTTGCCATCATTCTAAAAGCAGAAATCTTCTGGCTGCATCTGAAGTTAGAAAGCCCTTTTTTTCTTTCTCCTTCACTCCACTCAGGTGTCTGCCACTAAACTTCCGGACAGATGAGCTAAAGGGAATTCGCAAGGATCGAATGAAAATCGGAGCAAGTTTGGCTGATGTTGATCCAATGCAAATCGATTGTTCAGTAAGTACTGCTGGGTCATGGTCTCAGTGAGAGGTTTCCAGCAGGCCCTCTGCAATTGGATTGGTTTCCAGTGTTGTACCAAGCAATTTGAAAGTTGCCCCAAACGTTTCCTTTCTGCTGACGTGAAATCGGTGATGGAATCTTGCGGAGGCTGCAGCTTTCTCTAACCTATCAAATGCGTTGTGTTGAATTTAGGTACGATTTGATGCCGTGGGTGGTCTTTCTGAGCACATTTCATCTTTAAAAGAGATGGTCGTTTTTCCGTTGCTGTACCCAGAATTCTTTGAGAGATTCAAGATCCAGCCTCCAAGGTAACAAACATTGTTCAAAACTATAGATTCTCGTTCACCTGTTTTCGGGAGAATATTCAACTGAGCTATCTTCCATGCTTCCAAATTTTCATCAGTGATGATGGGGATTCCTTAGCAGTAGTAAAAAGTAACCTCTTAACAATGAATAGAATCCAGAATGTCTGTAGGTTCTGAGATTTACTTTGTGGTGAGAATGTATCTAGAAGTGTCTTGGCTTGAAAAGCTGTTGAGGCTGTATCTAGCTGGGAATTCAGAATAGGCACCCAGCTTTGGACCTCCTCCTTGTTTATCATCAGCAATGGGAGGCCAAATCCAGTAACTTGAAAGCTTTTTAAGGGAGAGTTAAATGTTTTCCTATCAAATCTTGCCTTCTGTGACAATGAGAATGGGTATTCAGTGTAACATTGGAAAATGAACCTGTGATTCATAAATTAGCCCCGTCTCAGAATCTATGAAGTCTGTTCTTGCTTGGCTCAACTGTGCTGTAACCACCCCTGTTAGTTTGTCACCAGGTTTGGAAGTGTCCTTCTGGGATATCAGGATCTTTCTTGAGGTTTTGTGCACGTGCATTATCCTCTTTGGTTGCTTCATTTTCTGCCTTGTTGAATTGTGTAGGATCACAAGACTTCAGCTGTTACTGCTGTGTGTGTGGTTTGTTTAGGAGAGGAGAGTTGTGTGTTTTAGGGATGGGGGTTGTAATACTGTTTATTGTAATGACGTTTTCTTACAAAAATCTTCTTTTTGTGACTTTTATGGGTTTTTGTTTGTTTTAATTGCAGGGGCTGTCTGTTCTATGGTCCGCCAGGGACTGGAAAGACACTGGTTGCTCGTGCCCTTGCTAATGAATGTAGCCAAGGTGACAGGAGAATAGCCTTCTTTATGAGAAAAGGTGCTGACTGCCTGAGTAAATGGGTGGGGGAGTCTGAACGACAGCTTCGCTTATTATTTGATCAGGTGAGGTTGAAACACGCCCTGTGTTCTGTCCGAGTGGTAATGGTAATTTTCTGCTGTCAATGCTTTTAAGGACTCAGTCTTTTTCATGTTTTGTCAGTTCCTTCCACCGAAATGGGACTGAGTTCCATTTTTTTCTGTGGGTTTTTTTCAGGTGTGAAATCTTGAGATTTATTGGGAAAGATGAAACAAATGAGAGTAGCTCACACAGCAACCCCCTCAAACTGCAACCAGGCACCCAAAAAAGGTTTAAAGAGTCAAGAGATGGTGGCTTTAGATCAGAGGGAAACAGATGCAGGGTCAAAGTATGGCCATTTAAATTCACAATGGAATCTTTCTTCCAGAACCTATAATTGAATTGAGTCCCTGCCCTGTTCTTGGTAGTTGTCAAAGAGCTGTAGAAACTACTGGTGTGATTTGTTTGCTGTCACCCAGTCTCAGTGGCTGAAATAAACCGCTGTCTTCTGTTAATCATGCCACTTCCTGCATTAGCTCAATCTTTAAAGATCCCTGGTGCTAGTCTGAAAAGCCCAGTTCCAGTGACTTTTCCATCCGTAATGTTTTTCATGCTTTTTCTCCTTACAAGAGTGCTGGTTTACTTATGCCAGTATTCCTGTGTTTGCATTCTAGGCCTACCAGATGCGTCCTTCAATTATTTTCTTTGATGAGATAGATGGTCTTGCTCCTGTGAGGTCCAGTAAACAAGACCAGATTCATAGGTAATGCATTTTTTGTGCCTCCATAGAAGTTGCTTGAACTTTTTACAAAGAAGACCAAAACGTATTTCAGTTTGTGACACATAGATTTATTCTAGGAACTAGATACTCAAGCACTAATATGCCAGGCGATTTATAAACAGTAATAGAAAACAGTTTGTGAAGCTTGGTATCAGCACAAGGTCTGTGTTACCTTATCTGTTTATGTCTTAAAATGAGCCTTTCCTAATCAGCATCTCTTCAGCTAAAGCTTGCCCTTCTTGAGAGTTTGTTGGAGAAGGTCATGTGGAATATAAGAGAAGCCACTAAACCAGTGAATGAAAATTGTATTTTTCTGTTAGCTCTATTGTGTCGACACTTCTGGCACTTATGGATGGCTTAGACAGCAGAGGAGAGGTTGTGGTGATCGGAGCCACCAACAGATTGGATTCTATAGATCCGGCTTTACGAAGACCCGGACGCTTTGATCGGGAGTTCCTCTTCAACTTGCCAAATAAAGAGGTCAGAACTTCAACTCAGCCTTACTGCTAATGTGGCAAAGTCCATCTCTGTAACACAACCTCCTAATGATGCAGTTAGAGTCAAAATCAGTGTTGTACAACTCAGACAAAAGAGGGGGATGCTTGGAGAGACTGCCTTGTATTGTGGAGGGCAGATCTGATACTGGATATCTATGAATAAGGTGATTTCAAGGAGTTCGCTCGATCATGAGGTTTCGCTTCACTCTGGCCAGTCAAGACAATGGGATGCTGCTATTTGCTGGAAAGATAACAATTAATGCATGAATTAGTTATAGATCACTGCTGTTGCATCTTGAAAATGTAAGAAACGATGTGCACAAAAAGTGCATTGTCGCTAGTCTCTGTATCAGGAAACACTTAAATGAAAGTCTTGCTGAGATCAGAGATAAAGATAGGCAATGGTTGTCATTCTCTGGATCAGTGACAGTAGTTTGAGTCCTAAATATTGTTCTTCTTTGTAGTAATTGTAACAACGTGAAACTTAGTGCTAGGACTGTTTTCCTTGAGTAAACTGGCAGAAAAGCAATGATGAACTAATGAGAGACTGTCAGCATGAAATTGTGCAGAGTTTGAGAGGATTCTCTTTGATGAAACATTCTGTTTGCAGATAAGGTTGGGGTTTTTACTACTTTTTTTTCCTCAGGATCACTAGATCTTATGCTTGTGGAAACCTGGTTTTCAGGGAAGGTACAAAAGTCTTTTTCTGGGGGCCTGCACTGCAACAAGAAGTGAATGTGACAGGTTAAGAATTATTAAATATCCTGCTTGCAAAAGCAAAGAGCACATGAACTGAACTTTAAAATACCTGAAGAGCAGCAGATAAGAAAAGTATCTGCACTAATGTAAGGGGTTCTGGGGTTTTGTGGTGGTTGGTTTGCCTTTTGTTTGTGGGGTTTTTTTGTACAAGTGAACTTAGGATGCAACTAAAATGCAACCATTTTTGTTTCCAGGCCAGAAAAGAGATTTTCAAGATTCACACACGAGACTGGACCCCTAGACCACTGGACACGTTTCTTGAAGAGCTGGCTGAGAAATGTACTGGTAGGTTTGAAAACCAAGTGAGTTACTGCGTGTGACTGAGTCCTGAGAAGTCTGAGCTAGTACCAGGCAGTACCTGAGCTCTTGTGCCTCGCTGCAGAGCGAGGCAGTGAGGCAGCTCCACACCTTGGGAGCAAGCAAAGGCAGATGCTGCCTTTGTTGTAAGTTTTTTGTGTCTCTCAGAGCACTGACGGGGTTTGGGAGATACTCCTCAGGAGCAAAGTCGTGGCTGTTTCATAAGCACAGGATATCAGTCACGTAACATCTCTGCAATGCAGTAACTCTTTAAATTCTCTCCTCACAGGTTAATTTTTGGCTGCCTACAAAGTATTTTGGTTGTTGCACTTTAGCAACCTTTGCCTTGCCTTTTGTTTTGCCTGAGACTGACATAACATTTGATTCTTGTTTTGTTCATTAGGATACTGTGGTGCTGATATTAAATCCTTATGTGCTGAAGCTGCACTCTGTGCTTTGCGCCGCCGCTATCCTCAGATATACAGAAGTAGTGAGAAACTGCAGTTAGATATCGCTTCTATTAAAATAACAGCAAAGGATTTTGTCATGGCTATGCAGAAGACTGTTCCAGCTTCACAGAGGGCTGTGGCTTCACCTGGGCGAGCACTGTCACCTATTGCAAAACCACTGTTTGAAAACACACTAGCAAGAATCTTACAAGCCTTGCAGAGAGTATTTCCCCACACAGAGCTTGCGCTAAAGGACCAACAGCAAGGTATATCAAGAACAACCCCTTTGGTAAAATTCTGCCAAAGCAAAAGCTGCTGATTTGTGCCATCAATCTCTGGGCTGTAATGGCAGTAGAATTTTAGAACAGACACGTGCATGGTCTTGCATGTGAGATCAGAATGTTTTAGTGGTGTGTACTTGGGGTTTGGCTTGCATAGCATACATGAGTTCACACTCCTGACTGCATCAGCCCTGATCGTAGAATCATAGAATGGTTTTGGTTGGAAAGGACCTTAAGGTCAAGTTCCAGCCCCCTGCCATGGAACACCTCACACTAAACCGTGTCACCCAAGGCTCTGTCCAGCCTGGCCTTGAACACTGCCAGGGATGGAGCATTCACCACTTCTTTGGGCAACCCATTCCCGTGCCTCACCACCCTTACAGTAAAGAACTTTGTCATTATACCCAATCTAAACTTCCCCTGTTTCAGTTTAAACCCATTACCCCTTGTCCTATCGCTACAGTCCTTGATCAGGATTAGTCTGTTGGTGAGAGCAAGTAAATCGATAAACTCATTTCGATCCTGATTAATGGAGATCCATGAATAATTTATTGTGCTAATCCATGGAGAATATCCATCCTACCAGTACTACTCCCAGTGGAGCTGGTAGAGCATTTGCCAGTGTTAAAACAGAAACCCACCATCAAAGCAAAAGCAGAGAGGCTAGGGGATGGGTTGTTGCATCCTGTTTCTGTTGTCCACCTTCCATTATCTTCTTTAGGAGAAGATAATCCTGTTTCTGTTGTCCACTTTCCATCCTCTTCTTTGAGGAGCCGTATATAGAGGATGTTGGTCTGTATGTTCTGACTTGCTAGTCCTAGACAAATGGAAGTCTGTGGCCATGGCATTCACTTCATTTCCCCATGTCCGGCTCCAGAAAGAATTGGCCTTGTTGAGGTTTTCAGGTGTTGAGGAACTTCAGAGGTTGTTCCTAATCCTCTCTGTTGTAAGGGAAAAGCCTCCAAGTTTTCACCAATGCAGAGAGAATATCTTAGGCAAATCATGGGACATGGGACAGCTTTGTTCAGACCTGTGTAATCTCCTTAGATTTGTGGTAGAATGAGCTCTACAGAAAATAGCAGTGAGTGCCCTTAAATGAAGAAATACAAGATAAGTGTTTTCCAATGCTGATTTAGAAGCTCTGTTAATGTGAGAGCAAGGTACAGACTGTTCAGGAAAGTTAACAAACCTCTCTTGCCTTTCAGACAGTTTAAATCCCACTTTAAGAAATGATGTGATTGACAGTGATGCGGAATCACCACCAATCTTTGAAGAGAATCCAACTCATAAAACACCTGGTAGACAACCGGAAAGATTCCTCAACTTTGGCAGGTAATTGTTTGTCCCCTTTATGTTGTCAATATGGCTGGGTGTGGAAACAGTTCTGGTGTGAGGGGTGGTAGATGAAGCATTTTGCTGCCATAAGCCATCACAGTGAACGTTCCTGCCCTCTTTTCCCAAGTCAAAAATGGTCCACAGACTATGGGAATGTGTTAATTTAGTGCATTGTATTGCTTGAAAGACTCAAGACTGAAGAATTGGGCTCTCTGTCCCTCTAGATAAAAGCCACCTATGGATTTGTGTAGCCATCTTTTGCCTTTCTGCCTTCCAAGATTGTTAAACCCGTAGCAAATTATGTAGCAGAAACGAAACTGAGAAATGGTTTGTTAAAACATTATGAGGAGAGCTTACACAATGGCTGCAGTTTGTACCTTGAACCTGCTAAGCTTTTGTGAACCTTTTGGTAGCTTAATGTGAAAGTCATATAAGCCAACAGTTGCAAAACAGATTGATTTCATCCTTGCTGGGTCAGTTATTTTTGTCACTTTCTTAACATTCATCACTTCATTTCTTTAACTTGTTTTTTCCTTACTGTTCTAGAAATGTTTATTACCAGCCAACATCTTGTAGGCCACGGTTGTTACTAGTGGGAGAGCCAGGATACGGGCAGACTTCTCATTTGGCACCTGCGGTAATACACGCCCTGGAGAAGTTTCCAGTTTATACACTAGACCTATGTATGTTGTTGACAAGCAGCACCTCACCAGAAGAAACGTGTGCACAGGTATCTCTTTTTTCCCCTCTTTAATCTCATAGCATTCATGAACTGTTTCTAAACTCGTAAAGTAAGCCAAATTCACTGTTGGTGGAGGCAGTTTGGTTTGAATGTGCTCTTACATTTCCTTCTGTCTGAAAAACGCACTTTTCTTCCAGATCAAATGATATCAAAGAAGTATATTATACGTGGCCATATTTTCCAGTCCAAATTAAATAGTGAGGATATTGTAGCAGCTCGAGAAGGTGGGAGGTGCTGCTAATAAACCCCTCTCTATGGCAAGAAATACTGCTGGTCTCAGTGGGATCCAGGAAGTTGTTTCTGTTGCCTCACAAGAACCTGTGCTCCCAGTAGATGGCTCTGCATCAGCCTGACTGTGTGTCAGGCACTTGTAGCTGCCTTTTTTGTTAAGACTTAAAAGGCAGTGGAGGTTCTGGGGGTGAAAGAAGCATTATTCTTTTTTTTTACATAGGCAGTTTCTAGTGCTGGAGTGTGTGCAGTCGAAGTATTAAAATTCACTGACATTTGTACACAGGTGAATATATCTCTTCACTAGGAAAATTAATCAGATACTGATAATATTGATATTCTGAATATTGATCATCTGGATATCTGAATATTGATAATCTGAAAGGGTGCATGGAGGAATTTGTCATGTGAAAGGACAGTTCCCACTTCCCTCACATGGTAGATGCAAGTTGTCTTCTGTGATTGAGCTACAATCCATATGCATTGGCTTGTGGTCTCCCAAGACACATAATCTGGCCTCATGCATTGTTGTTTATTGGCCCATGGGTTGGTTTTCTTATCCAAGCTTTCATTTTGCCAGTTGATGCGAGAAGCTCAGAGGACGGCACCCAGTATAATTTATATCCCACATATCCATTCATGGTGGGAGGCTGTTGGAGCTACACTGAAAGCTACTTTTACAACACTACTGGAGAACGTTCCAACATTTGCTCCAGTTCTGCTGCTTGCAACATCTGATGTGCGTCACGCGGATCTCCCAAAAGAGGTATTTCTGGCCATACTTTTCTGAATGCTTTTTGTTCAGTTTCTTGCTTATAAATAAATCCTTTAAGCATTGGAGTTCTGTGCACTCTGAAGGAAATTCACACAGTTATTCCTCGGGCATCCAAACCAGGTCTCTTAAAATCTGCTTAGACAAAACACTGCTGAAAGCACTTGTTTAAAGTGGTTTTGGAATAAAGAGACTGACTTTGACCCAACTTTTTCTCCCTTCTCTCACACTCATGCTTATTAGACATATGTATAACTTCAGACAATAAATTCCAGTGACTACAAGATGGTTGGGTATGTACTTAGTCAGGAATATCCAGTGCTTGAAATGGAAATGTGGAAAGGAAGTTTGACAGAGTAGAAAGAGAATTTTCATCTTCTCTTTAAGTCACCTGGAAATCAGTTGTTGTATTTCTTGACAAAATTCAGTAAGAGGACGTGCTGCGCTGTTTGGGCATGTGAGAGTGTGCATGAAAGGAAGGTGCTCAACATGGCAATCTGCTGCTCTGATTATTTTGCCTCATTTCCCTGGGGACAGGAGGAGGGCTTACCTAGATGTGTTTTCTCATCAAATGCTTTGAAAGGGCTTCACTTTCTACACAGCTTTTTATACTGTTTAGAAGTTCTTTTTAAAAGAAGGATTGAAATTCCTTCTGTGCCTTTTGGGAGCAGAGATTACAAAAATGGAGTAGAACTTGGAAGTATGCGACTTCAGACACCTCATTTTAACTAAAGTCATAAAGAAACCCAAACCAAACCTCCATCCCTTTACTAAAAGCCTGCCTCTTCCATCTACAGCTGCCTTAAAGTTTTAAACTAAAGGACAGCAAGGAGGGTAAATACGAAATGGAGAGTCCTGGAGGTGGTGCTGAATGTCGCTACTTCATCAGTGTACCAGATGGTCTTTTCATTGAGCTGCAACTCCAGAGGTGTTCCTCAGAGAAGATGTTTTCAGTTGCTGTGCTAACCTGTGAAAATCTGGCCTTTCAAGGCCAAGTGGATGATTTTTCACAGTTTGCCTTACAGAAGCACAGGACAGTTAGGGTGGGAAAGGACCTAAAGATCATCTAGTTCCAACTCCCCTGCCATGGGCAGGGACACCTCACACTAACCCATGTCACCCAAGGCTCAGTACAACCTGGTCTTGAACACTGCCAGGGATGGAGCATTCACAGCTTCCTTGGGGAACCCATTCCAGTGCCTCACCACCCTTACAGTAAAGAATTTCTTCTTTATCTAGCTAGGTCTATTTGATTACCTAGTCTAGGTGATTATCTAGCTTCATTTAAACAGGTACTCCCCTTTTTAGAATAGAACGTGCATTTGCGTGGCCTTAGATCTGAAGTATCTTTTCTTCTCCTGCTTTAGATCAAAGACTTATTTAATGACAGCCATGAAGAAGTTTTCAAAATCCAGCTGCCTGATAGGCAAGAAAGAGGAACGTTTTTTCAGGACTTAATTGTAAATCAAGTTGCTAAGCCTCCTGCACCCAAACCCAGCGCAGGTGAGAGTATTCTGCGTACAAACTTTGCTACCTAAGTTCATAGCTGTGCAGTAGTTGCTTTGGTGGTAATTTTCTCTGAGTAGTTTTTCATCTGCTTGTGTCTGAGTACCATAAACTGACTGAAAGTTTACTATTCATTTAAGCTTGGCGTCCATTGGAAGAGCTGCCTGTAGCACCACCACCTAAGCCTCGACAATTGACAGAGGAGGAAAGAAGGCAGCTGGAGGAGCAGGAGGAGGATACATTGCGTGAACTCAGGATTTTCCTAAGGGATGTGACTCATAGACTTGTCATTGACAGACGTTTCAGAGTATTTTCAAAGCCTGTTGACCCAGAGGAGGTAAATGAGATATACTTCCAAGCCAGCTGTAGTCTTATAGAGCTTTGTGTTTCAGCAAAGTCCTGTTCCCATCAGCATCTACCGACTTCTCTTTCCTTTTACTTCTACTTGGTTTCTATTCTTCAAATCTTGGAAGCACAGATGTCCTCATCTGAACTAGTTGTTAGGCTCCTTTTATGGTCTGAGTAAAGAAAGCTGCAGCCCTCAGTCCACTTAGCTCACTGTAAAGCAGATGCCTAAGACAGATACTTGAAAGGTACAGTTCTTGCAATGTTTTTCTTGCTGCCAACAGCAAAGAGAATATGGGGTGACTTCTGTGAGAGTTTTCTTTCCTGTGGTGAAGTGAATCCTACTCTGGGTGTCCGTTCCTTTCTCTGCCCACACACATGCTTCTTCCCTCCCTGCTTCATTTTTTCCCTCTACTGGTCTGTCTCTCTGAAGCCAGTCAAAACAACCCTTTCATTTTCAAGGAAGTAACTCTTCAATGTAAACTGAAACTATCTGGTTAAATGAATCTTTGTATGTGTCGTAAATACTTGAGGGTTTTAAGAAGTCCTTTGTTCGGCTTCATTAAAATCATTAATTTTGGGAGACACTGTGTTAAATCTGAGCATGTTATGTTTCATTTGTAGGTACCTGATTATAACACAGTTATCAAACACCCCATGGACCTTTCAACAGTTCTGTCCAAGATTGACTTGCACCAGTACCTAACTGCAGGAGACTTTCTAAAAGACATTGATCTAATCTGTAGCAACGCGTTAGAATACAACCCAGATAAAGAGCCTGGAGGTGAGGATGTGTTTTTATCCCCAATTTGGAAAAAATTAAAATGTATAAATTGATGAATGTCACCTGTGGCCAGCAGAGATGGGATTACATCATTTGAAACATCCACAGAGCAGCATTGCTTGCCAGGTTGTAAATGTTGTAGCATTAAAATACTTGGGTGTGGAACTGTCGCAGAAGAGTTAATCAGAAACTCTTTTGCTGTAATAATTAACTTATTACAGCAGAAGAAGAGAACCCTTCAGAAGCTACCTGTGAGAAGAGCAAAATCTTTTTGTCTTAGTAATCGAAATGGAGGATGTCTTTGGCTGGTAAAAAATGCTCAGTTCTGACTGTTGAAATTTCAGATCGTCTCATTAGGCACAGAGCTTGTATTCTGAGGGACACTGCGTATTCCATAGTGAGGGAAGAAATGGATGAGGATTTTGAACGATGCTGTAAAGAAATACAAGAATCTCGTAAGGAAAGAGGTATGGGTTTTGACACTAAGGGTTTTAAGACTTGTCTCTGTATTTGTAACCAACAGTGCACAACACAATTCTTTGTCACCTCTCTTCTATTGCAAGGTTGTAGTTCATCCAAGTATGCTCCGTCTTACTACCATGTAATGCCAAAGCAGAACTCTGCTGCTGGGAGTAAGGGAACGGACCCGACGTGTAGTGATAAACTGAAGGTGCCAGCAGAGCCTGTATGCTTCAGTACACCCTCCTCTAAAGGCAAGTTGTATTTTATTCATGCTTCCTTAGAGAAGGTGCTAATGCTACTGCTACCTTCTCTGTTCTTGGAACTCAGCAGGTTTGTGTGATGCCTGGTTCTTCATGCCAAAGGCATTGCATTTTTCAGTTTGCTCCCCTGGATGAGATAGATGCATTCATTCAATCCAGTTATGAAGTTCAAGTGCGGTGGTTGTCTTGCACTGTAAGAGCGTGGCCTTTGTAGCCCACTGACATTTAATGGCTCTTAAATGTTGAAGTCTCTTGAAGTCAGAAATGTAGTAGGTGGCAGTTTCTGAATCCGCAATGAGTTTCCAGTTACATGAAACAGTATTTTTCCCTTCCCTGCCCTCAGATGCTAAACTCTGTGCCACCTCTTACTGTGATTCCCAATTGATGTGGGAAAAGGGAAAAACGAGGGGAGCAATACAAGTAGCTCTGCAAAGGAAGAATCATTATTTCCTCACTTTTCCTGTGAAAGGAACATAGAATCATAGAATGGTTTGGGTTGGAAAGGGCCTTAAGGTCATCTAGTTCCAACCCCCTGCCATGGGCAGGGATGCTCCACACTAGACCGTGTCGCCCAAGACTCTGTCCAAGAAACAGCGTGGCTTGGGCCTCATTCAGTTAAAAGTGCATGACATGGTGTGAGGTTTGCTGGTCTCACTGGCATGACTGGGGATTTTGCCAGCAGCTTCACCCATCAGCTCTGTGTATGCAGAGAATGGTGGTTTTCTGGAAGGCAGAAATGGGAAGTTTGTTTTACATGGGCTTACTGGAATCAGCTGATGAGGTGTTTGTCTTTATGCACAATTTATTCTTCAGCAAATACTCCCTTCAAATTGTCTCTAACTCTGCCCATTATGTGTTTTAACTTCTGGAGTTTACTGCATTAGAACAGATTTGAAGGGCTTGTCTCCAAATGCTTTTCTCTTCATCTGTATCCGTTCACATCGTAAGACGGCAACTTGATCTAATAATTCTGCTTTGCAGCAATACTTTTTATCCAAAGTAAGAATTTGCTGCTCTTAAGATCGTGAAGCTGATGGTTTTGTGAATGAAATGCTGTAGCTGCCTTTTTAAAATCTAACAGCAAATCGACCTCGGTAATGTGCAGCTCTTTAGTCTCTGAACAGATGCAGGAGAGAGAGAATGGTACTTGAGCTCCTTTGGTCATTTTCCTTGAACGTCAAGTATGATCAGGATGCTGGATGTGGAAGGAAAAAAGTTTTGGGTTACATTTCCTGTTCCCTTTTTGTAGATACGGAAAAAAGAAAACGCAAAAAGAAGAAAGTGCATTCAAGTATCGCAAACAAGAGGATGAATTTTCAGTTCAATAAAGAGAATAAAGTTCCAGAAGAGCAAAATGAAGTAGAGAGTGATGAGGAGTTAGAAACAGGAAGACCTCTTTATACCAGAGATCACAATGAAGGGGAATCCACACAGGATTCTTCAATGGATGAAAATGAAAATGTCCTGCAGGAACAACACAAGAATGTGAATGAAAATAAAGCTGGTCCAACAGGTAATTTAGGTCTTTTTTTTCTCCCTGAGGATTACACAATTGTTTGGGTTTCAGCCTCCTTCAGTTCCATTCTGTTAGTTCTGTTGTATCTCTGAAGTTAACACGCAGAATGGTGCTGCCCTTCTAGCTCTGCCAGCCAAGCTCCCCTTCTGCTGCAGCTGCTGGGGTTTTGATTCTGAAGCCTGTTATGCAAAAACTTGACAAACAGCTGTCGACTTCCTTTTTTTACATGAGTATCACAATGGGAGATATGTTTCCTAACACCATGCAGTGCTGTGATGGCAACAGGATGGTATCTTTTTTGCCCTGTTTTTACCCTGCCTTTTTCTCCAGTGCTTTTTTTGAGCGTCTCTTTCCAGTTTTGATGGAGCAGTGACTTTTGCCAGGAAGCAAGTAAAAGTCAAGAGTTTCTCAGTGGAAAAAACGGTAACAGTCCTGTGTCTGTCCTTTCAGAGAGAGGCTGTGTTCCAGGTAGAGGATACTTCACTAATCCTGTATTCCAGATAAACAGAAATCCTGACTAAAGGAATCCGTGTCGTTGCAGATGTGTGGGTGCCCCGTGCGGTTCGTGCGAGGCGTTCTGGGGGAGAAGAGCGAACGGCAATGGGTGTCGAGAAAGCGATTGAAATTCCCAAGCAGCCAGTGGTTGTGGATTACTTTGAACTCAAAGTAAGTCTGATTTTACTTACTAATACTGAAGTAGCTACATGTGCGGTTGTAACTGAAGTCAGTTGTTAACTGATGCACATTAAAGCAATTTATGAGAAGGATACCTAAGTTGTGAAATAATTCAGCCTGTGATGCACTATGACTGTCATGTTTTCACGCCAGGTATAGACTGCTCTTCTTGCTTTTGTGAGCTAAGTTTTAGGAGACTGGATTCTCTTCCTGACTTTTAATTTAAAGGGGCTTGTGGAATTGTGAAACAGTCGCCTGACAGCCTACTAGTACTGTTGGTTATTAATGCATTAACAGTTTTTATGATGGATTTGGGAGTTTTGCTTTGGTATTTGCGTGTCCTCAAAAGGACCTTTATTTCTAGCAGTGATCAACTTAACCCTGAAGTTGACGTAAAGCTTATCATGACAGGACAAGGGGGAATGGCTTTCTACTGAAAGAGGGTAGGTTTAGATTAGATATGAGGAAGCAAATCTTCCCTGTGAGTGTGGTGAGGCACTGGCACAGGTTGCCCAGAGAAGCTGTGGCTGCCCCATCCCCAGCAGTGTTCAAGGCTGCAGTCATGTATGTGGCAGCAATTGGAAATAGTTTCACAGGGGATTGTCATGGAACCAGTAAATTGAGGCTGAATGATATTTACTGTTCCAACTCAAAGCTGTACCACCAGTAACTCCACATTCAGGGTGGCACAGCTGTATCTAGAAGATCTGCAGCCTGGCTTCCAAAGATCCAGTTACAGCACCCTTGCATGGCAGCCACAGCTGCTCTGATGGAAAGCAACAGTGGCTTAGCAGTGGCTGCTGCTCTGTAACCAAGTGGGTTATGTTATTCCCTGCTGTTCTGGAAACAGCTGATTTGGAATGAAGATCATCGGTTGGTAATAAGATACTGTCTGAAAATTAAACTTTCCTTTTCTGTGAAGTATGGCAAATTAACTCATTTTCTCCAGTTCAAGCTTCCGAGATACTGAATCCCGTCTCTGAAGTGTCACTTGTATTTTATTTTAGAATAGAAGAAAGTAGGATGTCACTTCTGTTGTTATTGTTTAGCTTCCCAAAACATGGAAAACCCTGTTCAAAGGCTCTCGCACTAGAATTCTAAAGTTGTATTTCCCTCATTCTTTTTTCTTCAGCAACTGTTGCATTTTGTCACCATGATAACAAAGAACTTCAACGTTACGCAGCTGGAAAAACTCTATGCAGTTATCTGTCAGTGCATTTACCAACACCGGCAAGATTACGACAAAACTGAATTAGTAAAGGTGAATTGTTTTTGTCTTCTGGCACTTTCTATCACTGTCCTGTTGTCTTTGGCATAATCTTTGGCTGCTTTAGTAGGGAAAGCCTTGACGTTGCAGGTCCACCCTGGCAAAGCAGTTCACCTCAGTCTGTCAACAGCTCTTCTCCAGATGCTTTCTAGGGCTGTGGGCTATGGAAGGAGGGTGCTTTTCTCAGTCTGTGGCTCCCTCTTTCTCCCCTTGCAGGCAGTCAAACATGGCAATACTTTGTATTGTAGTCATGCCATTCTTGAAAGACAGGAAGTGTGAGACATAACAGGAGTGTGAGACTTTTCTCTAGTCTCACCATAATCTCTTTTTACCTAGCAGGGCTTGAGCATCCTTCGTTTGACATACAGGGAGATTCCTGCCTGTGACCATTTAATGGTAGTGAGTCAGATTCCCTGACCTCTTCCTCTAAGAGACGATTCCGAGTTGTCAGAACTCAGGAAGAATCTTCCATAGGCTCCCATGGTCCCAGCCAGGGATTCCCAGTATTGACTCGATTTGAATAGGCAGAATATTCAGATACAGACTCATACAGTCCCTCTTGCCTACACGATTTTTGGACGTGAAAGGATGCATTTGAAGCTAGTGGGAATAGGAAGGTGTTGGGATGGTGGCAGCACATGGATTTGTTAAATATAACAAACTCCTCCTGTATGTGCACATTATTTATTCTTTCTTACAAACAAATAAACAGGGTTCTCCAAGATTTTATTCATGCTAACTGCTGCTTTGTCTTCTTTTCTCGTTAGGAAATGAAGAAAGAGATTGCAGCCTTCACGTACTCTGAGTGACTCTTGATTTTGGACTGAAAAGACTTCTTGCTCTAGTTTCCTCCTCGTTGCAGAATTCATTAAAGCTTACTTCTACATATATATTTATATAAAGATATATTTGTTTAAGATTAAGAAAGCTCAAATAAAGTCTTCTAATTGCTTTATCTTTTTGTCCTGTCAGTGTATATGTATGTGACATACTGCTGAGATTGCTTTTGGAAACGCTGCAGATCTGAACTTCTACATAACTTAAGTACCTCTCTTTAAAAGAAAACAATCAAATATTTCTTTGATAAGCCTTTTTCATCATTTTCCAGCTTCTGGAAATGTGCTTTTCTGAAGTATTCAGGTGCCGTGTATTCAGTCTGTTGTATATGACAAAAAGGCTTTAAACCAAATCTCTTGTTTGGTATATGAATAGTCAGTTCTTTAGAAACATCTTAATGCAGTTTGAAGGTAGTGATAGCGGAATAGACTCCACAACTTTGTTAAAGGAAGTTGTGGAGTCTATTCCGCTATCAGTAGCATTGTGGGGGGTTTTAGTTACCTCATCATACGCCAAGTTGCTTTCATAGAATTAATAACCTAAAGAAAGCATGTGGGAGAAACACTCCTCTCACAAACCTGAGAGCTTTTTTTGTTGCATACTTTTGCCTATCGATACCACTTAACTTGAAACAAAATCAAGATCAACTAAGTTTCTACAGTAAAGTTTAGTCTTGTTTGTAATAATGGCAATCTTCTTGATAGTGGATGTCACGGAAGCAGTAAATAGAGGCTAAAAGCACTGTGTTACTGGAACTTGGTTAAAGCTCCACTAATGTTAACTCCACGTTTGTGATGCCACATGGATTTTTCACTACACTGCTGATTCTTCATGTTGATGGCCAGTGATCCAAAATGTGCAGCCACTCACCTAAATGGGAGGCTCTCGACCTCAAGGAGCTCCCTTGGATGATGTCCTGACCCAAGGGGAGAGTCCCCAACTCTAGCCCTGCTGCTCTGAGGAGGAGCGACCCCGAACAGCTACCCAAGGGGCTCCATTTCTACCCTGCTCAGATCTGAGCTGTGGTCAGATGTGGTCACCTAGCCCCCATGGGCTCAGTTTTCCTGGGCTCTTGTCTGTTGGGGGAAGCTTTTGCAGGCTTTGGTCAGGGCTTTTGTCAGAGTGGGTGCAGCTGCCACAGGGATGTTGACCATCCACCTCTGACACATCCTACCTTTCTGTTTGCACCAGCCAAAAGCATGTTGGATAGAATGAAGTTGAGGGGAATACTCAAGGGTTGCAGTGGATGCTCTGAGGGAGGCAGACTTTGATGAGAGGCAGTTGTGAGGCAGTAATGTTTTCATTTGGTATGGTTGCTCTCTTAAGCTACAGCTTCAGAACATCACACAATACACAACCAGTTAATGGGTGAAGGTGAGCGCCTCAGGATCCTTCTGTTTGCAGCTGGCATGGCTGTATCTAGAAGATCTGCATGTACATAGAAGATCCATCTAGATACATCTGCATGTATCTAGAAGATCCAGAGATCCATATACAGCATCCTGCATGGCAGCCACAGCTTCTCTGATGGAAAACAACAGTGGCTTTGCTGTGCCTGCTGCTCTATAACAAAGCAGGTTGTGTCACTGCTGTTCTGGAAGCAGTTGATTTGGAATTACGATCGTTGATGCGATAGCTTGAGTAGTAATAAAATAGTGTCTGAAAATTCAACCTTCCTTTTCTGTGAAGTATGACAAATTAACTCATTTTCTCCAGTTCAAGCTTCTGAGATACTGAATCCCGTCTCTGAAGTGCCACTTGTATTTTCCTTATTTTTTTTTTTCCTCAGCAACCGTTGCATTTTGTCACCATGATAACAAAGAACTTCAACATTCTGCAGCTGGAAAAACTCTATGCAGTTATCTGTCAGTGCATTTACCAGCACTGGGAATATTACGACAAAACTGAATTAGTGAAGGTGAATTGGTTTGTGTCTTCTGGCACTTTCTATCACTGTCCTGTTGTCTTTGGCATAATCTTTGGCTGCTTTAGTAGGGAAAGCCTTGACCTTGCAGGTCCACCCTGGCAAAGCAGTTCACCTCAGTCTGTCAACAGCTCTTCTCCAGATGCTTTCTAGGGCTGTGGGCTATGGAAGGAGGGTGCTTTTCTCAGTCTGTGGCTCCCTCTTTCTCCCCTTGCAGGCAGTCAAACATGGCAACACTTTGTATTGTACTTATGCCATTCTTGAAAGACAGGAAGTGTGAGACATAACAGGAGTGTGAGACTTTTCTCTAGTCTCACCATAATCTTTTACCTAGCAGGGCTTGAGCATCCTTCGTTTGACATACAGGGAGATTCCTCCTGTGACCATTTAATGGTAGTGAGTCAGATTCCCTGACCGAGACGAAGTCCAAGTTGTCAGAACTCAGGAAGAATCTCTTCCCAGGGTCCTAGCATTTTAACAGACACCGTTAGGGCAGGTACAGTGGCTTGTAGCTGAATTAAACCACAGAATTCTAGGTACCTGGAGAGAATTGTATCTCTTTGTTTCATTGGAGTTCATGTATTGTTGGTGTAAGTATATTTAAGCACAAGTAAAGCAATACCCTGGTTTGGAAATGTATGCCCCATTACACCAGCAGATAAAATTTCTCTTGTTTGATTTGTCAGAAAATTACAATAAAACAGACAAACAGAATACATTTTAGTGTGTTTTGGGATCAAACAAGTGGCAAAAAACGTGGCTGTTGTGTTATGTCACCTCTCAGAGGTATCTGGTGATGCTGAATGCCCACCTGTGCAATCCCTCTGTGGGTGCTGGTTTTGCAGGCGAGTTGTACTTTTTTTCTAGTATGTTTGTCCCAAACACATGTGTACTATGCGGACTTTCATCTTTTGTACTGTTTGGAGGTGGATTAATAAAAAAATCAATGAAATTCTTGCATGTTTTTGTCTGTTCTGTTTTTATCACACAGTAATTTTGACCAGTAACATGCCACCACTTCAAAGCCAGCTCTTTTAAATAAGAACTGTATGCAAGCAGCTTACCCTGCTCTTGGTGTGTCGGTCATAAGGCAACGGCAAGCAGAGGAGGAAGGAAAACTATAGTGAAAATTCCCATTTTAATGCAATGGGTGACATTGGAAATTTCACAAAGGAACTAATGTCATTCTTCCTTAACTCGGTCTCCACCTCATCTGCTGCCAGCGGTTTCCATTGGGACAGTAATGCCAGTTTGCTGCCCACCGAGGCTCCTGTCCGAAAACCTCAGCACGAGTGAGAGAGTGGAACCGAGGAACCAGAAACCTTCCTGGCACCCGAACTTCTCTCAAAGCTTTAATCCAACCCCTGCTTGCCACTAGTCTTGACAGGATACCGTATCTACACATTTCAATGTCCGTAACTGTGTAAATCTTGATCTCCCATGATCAACTGTTCGCTGTTAACTCCTGGAGATTATCGCATGCCACAACTTCATTTTCCTTTCTCAGGGAAAGAGATGTATTTTAGCGTCTGACCTAAAATGGCAAACAACGACGAAAGGATACTGCGTAGGGGAGTTAAAAACTAAAATGTGACTAAAATACGTAGGTATGTACTAAAGGAAGAAGTCCCGTTTCCCCAAGTTCTGTAACTGAACAAAAACCAGGGCGATTTTGGTTCCATGCCTTCAGAGCCGCCCCTCCTGTGCTCACTCGACCCTGCTCCTGCACCCTGCGGCCGTGGCTTCCCTCAGCGACAGCTCAGGGACCCTCCGCGGGACTACGGCCGCCGCCGTCCTTAACGCCCGGCGGGGTGCGCGGCCCAAGTTCGCCGCCGGAGGGGAGGAGCGGGCTGCGAGGGCGCCGCTGCCACCCGGGAGCTCCCGGCTCGTTCTCGCTGTCGTCGCAGCGCGCAGTCCTCCGGCCTGACCTGAGGGCGAGGAGCCGCAGCTGGCCCCCCGCTGCCTCAGCGGCGCCGGGCCGCCCCCCGGCTGCTGTCCGCCGCCTGACGGGCGGGGCGGCGGGGGAGCGGCTCCGCCTCCGCTCCCTGCCAGGGAGGCTGAGGCACCGGCCTCCGCTGCCCGGCCTCGGCGCCGCACCCCCCACGGGGCAGGGAGGCGGCGAGGATGCGAGTGTGCGCCGCGGGCGGCGGCGAGGAGAGGTCTCGGGCGGCCGGCGGCGTTGGGAGTTCCCGGCTCAGCCGCCGCCCCCCCGCCCCAAAAGAAGTGCAGTAGTTTGTGAAACGCAAGATGGCGGCGCGGCCGTGAGCGGAGGCGGCCTGCGGGTAGGCGGGCGGCGCGGGCAGAGGGGGCGAGGCGCAGCGGCGCCGGCAGGTAGGGGCTCGCGGCGGCCGTCGCCTGTGGCGCGGGCGGACAGGGGGCCCTCGGAGCCGGGAAGAGAGCGCGGCCCCCGCGGGGAGGCGTGTCCCTGCCCGCCCCGCTGCGCTGCGCTGCGCCCCGGGGGCCGGGTGCTCTCCCGGCCAGCGCCTCCCCGGGGCAAGGGCGGCTCCTGGCCGGTGGGGGCGGGCGCCCCGCTGCCGCCCCCGGGGTGTGCGCGGTGGGCCGGCAGCGCCCCGCCCGCCTCTCTCGCTCCCTCCCTTGCTCGCTATTGTCTGGCGGCGGCGGCGGCGGCGGGCATTGCCTGCCGGGGCCGGCGGGCTCCGGGCGGGCTGGGGCAGGCGGCGCTGGGGCGGGGGGGGGGAGAGCCAGGGCGTAAGTTGTGAGCGGGCTGCTGCCAGCCCCCGGCCCTGCCCGCGGGGGATTGATCCTGTTCGGGTCAGTTCTTCCCTCCTCCGCCCTGCGCCAGCCGCGGAGCCGGAGCCTGTGCGTGGCTTTGCTCGCCACGGGGCGGACGGAGGAAGATTGGTCCGAGTCGTCGCTCGGGGAGGAAAGTGAAGAAGTTCCGTCCCGGAGCGGCTGCAGGAGCTGGAGCTCCCGGCCGGGGTCACGGGCTGCGCGCACCCGCGCTGGCGCTCGGGCTGACGGACGGACTGACGGCCTCGCAGGCTGACGGCAGCGGGCGAGCCATGAAGTTGTGGCTCCCGAGTTGTGTCGCATCCCGTGGCGTTGCAGAGCGGGGCCGAGCGCGGAGCAGCGGCACGGTGTCTGTGCAGGCAAAGTTGGGGAAGACGTCTGGTTTACTCTGGTGGGGGTGTTTGTGTCCTGGGGCTCCTTCTGATGCTCGGCTCTCCCCTAGATCAGCATGTGCAGCACTGGAGATCAGCACCGGCTTTAATAAACCATGTAATGGAGGCGGTTCTGGGCTCAGAGGATCTGCAGTAGGGAGCGTTGACTGGTAGGTACCTGTGCGGGATTTCTGAGCTGCTTGGACTTTGTGTAGGTTCAGGAGCTGCCGGAGGGATGGAGAAGTTTACTTTGCACGAAGCATCACGTGAAGTAGTGAAGGCTGAGATGTCTCGGTCTGCAAGCTGGCGTAGGACCCGCTTATATTAACGTAGGGATGTCCAGAGAGTATAGTGGGCATCTAAACACTAAGTAAATCAATAGAGGATTCGGTTAGGAAACTCGTTACATGAGCACAAATGTGCCGTGAAACGCCGGAACGAGAGAGGAATTTTCAGAGTTGTGCTGCTGCTTTTGACCAGCACTCTGCGTTTTGTTCGGGTTTGCCGAGAAGGATTTCACACAAGAATAGTGCAAGCTTGTGAGTACTTGGAGAACCGCTGCTTAAAGCAACCTGCATGGTGAAAACCAGAGGACATGATCTCTTTGAGCCATGACCTGTTGGTTAGAAAACCTTTTTGTCACTGTCTTTAAGCATTGCCAGCAAGGCAGTCTGTTTCACTTGTGGTGGTAAATGAATTCCCCTGAGCCGATTAGAAGTAGGAGCCATTTTTCATGACTGATACGCTGTGGTTTTTACTTAAGGTTAGTGTTTCCTGTACCTTTGCTAGACTGAGAAGCCGTCTGTTCTCTCGTTTGGGTAATGAGTGTCTCTGCTGTGACTGTCCCCAAACTCATCTTTGTAAAACGTAGCAGTTTGAGGTAGGGCTTTTCTTTGTGAGGCATAAGACTTCTCTCCGCTCTTCAGGTTTCTTAGGGCTCTCTTCTAGATGATTTCCTGTCTTGCAACATCCTTGATGACCTGTGCGTGCTTTAGCTGGATCCAGTGTCCTGGTGTCCGGCTTAATTGCTGTCATTTATCACTGTTGGTTACTCCTGGAATAGGTGGTATTTGTCACTGGGTACCGAAACATCACTGGAGACTGTTAGAGCTGTGTGCTGAACAGTCCTGCCTTGTGTAGATTCTAGTACTAAGGGATTTGTATCAACTGATGGATTTTGTACTACTGCTAGGATTCCTTTTGTTCCTAATGTACCAAAAAGACCGGTTCTTGTATCTCTTGCTTCACTGAGCAGTTTATATCATTTCACTCAATCTTACTGCTATCCCTGAGCTTTCCCTCTGTTTTATTTATTTCCCCCCCACTTGTTTATATGTGCTCTGAGGGAAAGGATTGAATTTTGGTAACTTTTTCATCTAGTTATGATTCAGACACTTTTGTTTGATGTGACCTTAGAGGAAGTTTGCTTTAAAATACAGTCATGCATCTTTGAAGTCAGAGTCTTTCCTCCAGAGCGAGTTAAGGATTTTTTCCTGCTTTATGAAATTGGAACTTTTAAAGCACTAAGTACATAGAAGCTGGGGTCCATCCTGTTTGCACATACTAACCAAAGTGCAGTCACCTGTAGCTAAGCTATGGCTGATCTTTATTTTGGTGACCGGTTTCTCTTTACCTGTGAAGTGGAGGTCAAGAATTCCACGCTGTCAATTTGAGGACTTTTTATGGTTTTTCATTTTTAGAAATCCTGATCTTGTTGCAAAATGCACAGAGTGATCTTTTCGGTGTGTGTTTATTAAATTCTGTGTGAAAACCATTTTGGAGTCAGGGTGTAGGGGGAGGTTCTGAACATTTTTAGCTGCGTGCATGGACATGCTGTTCCCTTCTGCATGTGAAGGGTCAATATTTCTTCTCCTTGTGCTTCAGATGCAGGGTCATTGATCCATAAATGTCCAACATAGTTCATCTCCCAGTTTTTGGTGGCTTGTAAACAAGTGATGCAATTTTCACCGTAGAACCATTTTCCCTTTGTTTATTTGCTATTCCCTGAATAGGCAGCAATATTGATCTTAATGTTCTATTTGTGTATCTCTCCATTCCATGTCAGTAGTATCACCTTTGTTGAGTATATACCTATAAGAATACAAGTTTTTTGTTGCTGAAGTTTCTAATATATTCAAATTGGGCATAAATGCAGCTTCTTCAGGCTGTGAAAGGGATGTGATTGCTTGTGTTTTCAGCATTATTAGTAGTAGTATTTCAGATTTATAGTCTTCCAATTAACCTCTCCTTTTTTCTTTTTATATTTTGTATTTATATTTTTAATATTTTTATTAGTATTTTCGGTGGCTAGTTCAGGACCTTCCAAAATATCCAAACCATTTTGCTGCATAAACAGTTGTTTCTTTTTCTGTGGAGGTGGAAGCCAGCAAAAATGATGCATTTCCTTCTCCTGTACCAGCCAGATGGCATTTCAGAATTCTGTGCTTGCGTCCCTTTAACTGATGGTTCCCTTCCAGTTCTGTTGTCTTTCTTCGAGGAACTGGAAGGAACTTCAGAAGGTCCACCCAAGTCTTTTTCATGGCCTTCAGAGTTCAGTGAACTGTAAGGTGTTTCATCGAACAGTGTCTCTACTACCAGCTTCAGAAATGAGCCTGTCACATGGGGGAAGATGTGGACCACTCTTTTATCCTTGAGAGCTTTGAGATCATAGTGAATGTTAAAGTTTAACAGAACTCAGTGGAAAGGAGGATGATCTAAAGGGGCATGAACTGGAATGTAAAGTACTTTTATTCATAACACTAAAATGGTAAAAAGAGCAATATTGTACTAAAACACAGGAAGCAGGATAATTGCTAGTGAGTCAAAGAGGGGCAGATGTGGCTTAATAGGAGAACCTTTAGGAGAAATGGTCAAGAACTTTGAATATGCTCCTTTTTGCTCTCCTAAGATGTCAGAAGTAAGCCAGAACTTCACTTTGCAAGCATCCTTTAGCAGCATGACCTCTGCTTGTTCCTGTCAGGTCTAAAGGAGCTCAGTATATTCAGTTTCCCAAGAGCAGGCCTCAGATTGTTTGGAGCCAGTTAAGAAAGTGAGTGTGGTATTTTTAGGTTCACTCTGTGAAACTTTGCCTTCCCCAGTGGAATTTTGCCACCTGCTGCTCACCTTCTTTGTCTCTCTGGGAGCCGAAGGAATAGAAGGTGTTGCTGGGGGATTCACAATATGAAGTCAGTGCTCAAGCAAGCTTGAAGGCTGGCAGTTTTGTTTCCACAGTGGGCAGACAGAACTGTGTAATGAGGCATGCATAACGCCAGCCCTCGCTGTTTGGCAAAGCCGGTATCGTTCTGAGTGCCAAGTTCACCCCACCAGACAGAAGGACAGAAATGAGCTTTTGAACTTTCTAATTGTTATGGTAAAAGTTCCACCTGTTCAGCACCCTGAATCTTAAAAGCATGAACCACAGATACTGGATGGGAAATAAGCTGTTAGGTTACAGTTAATACTGTGAATTAGGCAGTCATTTAGATTTTAAGGCTTGAATGCGTGTTTGTAGCACAGGAGTGTGCTGCATTCCTGTTACTTTAACGTAGTCTTTCTTTACAAAGGTACTAAGAACTTCAGAGGTGGAAATGCATGTTTGTATAGTCTGAGGCAATCTTGGCAGAGGTCTCCAAGGCTGGCTTTCCTAAAAATGGAGGTATATTAGCCTAAACAAAGCATGGTAGTAATGCGATCGTCTTCCTCTCTGTGTTATAATGGAAAGATACTTCTTAGTCAGAATGCTCTTGACTTTAAAACTGTCCTGCTGGCTCTGTGCATGGGTGTAAGGCTCTGTTTTGGTAATTAGGTCATAATGAGTTGGAGTAATGTTCTATATCCTAAAAAGTGTAAAGGGGACACAATGGGGAGGGAGTCAGGAAAGAATAGTTATTACTGCGTGGACTGTAGCAGACTGGCTGTTAAACCTTAGCTATAGCTGTGTGCTTCTTGAGTTGAGGTTCATAGTTAATCTTTACAACACTTTAAAATGAGAAAAATAGTGCCTTGTTATTGCACAGGTCAGCTGTTACGCACAGCTTTTTGTACACAGGTTGCCTTCAGCAACATCAGTTGGAGCTGAGGGTGGTCTGTATAAGAGCTGTATCAGGATTATTTAGGCATTGGCAGCACTTGCCAAGTGAGTTAGGTGGAACAAGCGTGAAGACCCAGGTTTCTGTTTCTTAGCAGGATTCTCGGTAAGATGAAAGACATTTGTAGCTTCAGTGGGGTTTTTGGAGCATTCAACAGTGCACAGTGTCCAGCCTTGTTTGTAGTGTGGAATACTTACAGCCCTCTGTCCCCCAGACTTCTCACTGGGGGCCTGGTCTGAACCAAAGGTTCCCCGTACCTGGAGTGTCCCTTGAGTTCAAATTTCTTGTGCATGGATCGGTGTGAGGAAGTGGTGCCCCTGTAACACCCCTGCTGGCATTCCAGGTAGCTGTTTAAATATGATGCAGACCCACACAGCTGTGCTGCTTGTATTTTAAGAGTGCTTTTCAAAGTTGACTTCCTAATACGTTCTACTTAAATTTTGCCTACTGAAAACTGTTTGCTTAAATTGTGCCAGCAGAAGGCGGGGGGTCGGAACTAGATGGTCTATAAGGCCCTTTCCAGCCCAGACCATTCTGTGCTGCTGTGATTCTGTGAAATGTGTTGGAGGAGTTTGTGTATGAGTAGAGAATGAGTGGTTTTATTTTATTAAAGTCATTTGAGATGGAAGGGGCCTTCCTTTGTGTGTGGTGAGATGACTGCAGCTTTGGATGTTTTACCTTACAGTCTACCAACAGTCGCTTTAAATGTGTTTCTTGATAAGTAGCTTTCTTGGGTTTAATTTTGGTTTTCATTCTCTAGTTCTTGGGTTCCTCCACCAGCAAAATAAGGCTTTGTTAATATCAGCTGTTTGTTTCTTCTGGGGACAGGAGGGAGGAGGTGAGGAAAAAAGAGCAATACTGAAGCAAAGTAAGTTTACTCTTTCTACACAAAGTGAAGCAGCGGGTTGCATGTGCACCTCCTTAGAAATATATACTAATCCTTGTATGTAGTGTTCAGAGAGGGAGAAGTTTTACATTCCTGCACTGTCAGTACACTGATATTTTACTTCAGAATGCTTTGCTTTGAAAGCTTTCCAGTGTATTAATGTTTGTGTGGATGATGAGTGTCAACACTGTACACTGTAGTCACATGTGTGTACTGACAAAGAGCAAGCAATACTTTTAACAGCAGTTCAGGCCAGATGCAGAGGGGCACGAGCTAGTTCTGAGGGCAGAATCTGTGGATATGTGCGCCTTTGTATGAGTGAGGATCCTATTTCTGGATGCGATCCTCACGAAGTTACTATCTGTGTATTACTGAGCAGGAGCCCACTTCCTTACCAGGGAACGTTTAAGTCCGGATGTTGCAGAGATCTGTCTGGGGAAAGAGAAACAGGCTGAGGGTGAGAGCTTGCAGAAGGGTTGGGTCTGAAGATAGCTTTGCACCAGCACAGCTTCTTCTGCACTACTTTATGTGGAAAGATTCAGTCATTTCCAGCCAAAGCAGTGAAATAAAAAGCTCAGTCAGCCATTTCATCTTGAGATACCCCGCCCTCCAAAACAAGTATTAAAAAGAAAATGTAGGATTTGGCCCATGCATATCCCAGTAATTCCCCCTGATTAAGTTGATGCTCGTACCTGGGGTCTAGACAGGCCGTGTTTTGCAAAATGTAAGTACATTTTTAACTGTAGTAGAGGGAGTCAGGAGGTTTATATAGTCCCTTTGATATTTTATTTAACTCCATAGCTGCTTGGGAAGGAAGGGGTCTGTTGACCTTTGTCCTAAATTCAGTTTAATATCTAATGTTTAAATGAAGGGGGGTTGATCTTTATTCTTAATGATTCATGCTGCCTCAAAGCACAGTGGTTTCTAGTTGTGTGCTGCCTTTCCCACTGGGGGATGCAAACAAAAGAACAATAATTTCAGACTCCTCCTTCAGTTTCCAAGAGAACCTTAGCTTCTCAGGGGTAGCTTTGAATTTTAAAAGCATTTCCTTCCAAATTATGTATTGATTGCACACAAAATAGCAGTGCTGTAAGATGCAATTTAAAACAAATGCACGATGGTGCTCATTTGCTTTTAATGCTGCTTTTTTTTTTTTTCCCCCAGCAGAAAAACAAAAAGTGGATTCTGTTCCCATAAACCAGTCTTGCAAAATCCTTACAAACATTTATTAGTCTAGACACAAAATATTCTCACCCGGCCTCAGCTTGACGATGGCAACAACCAAAAAAGAAAAGAAAAAGGCAAGCTAATATTGTACTTGGCTGTCAAAAAAGGGAAAAGGGGGGGGGGGGAAGGAGAGTTTGCCCCAGGCAAGTGAACCAGTAACATTTTGCTGGAGCTGCCTACAACAACAGATGCATCTGATTCCCTGGGGGTTCCAGGCCTGCCTATTCTCTTATGCTAAACTTGGACACTCATAAACATTCTCTTTGAGTCCCACACCCCAGTGGTATCCCGGGCTCTTGTGATTTGATTGATTTAATAATGACACAAGAGGCGGTTCCTCTTGCCTCTCCTTCCCAATCTTTGTATTCCCCTGTATCTCTCCCCACACCTCCAGATATCAATTGCCTAATGCTGGAATTCAAAACCAATCCTAATACATGGGAACTGCGATAGTTGGTAGAAATAAAATTGGTTTTAGCTAGGTGATTTAATTACTGTCTAAATCTGCCCATAGGGAACCTTGATTTAAAGGATTTCTAGTCTCGATTTGCATTTGTGCTTTTGATAACTTTCATCAATGGCCAGAAATTCTCATTGTTTGATACCATGGCAGTTTGCAGAGCTTTGGCTTGTAAAGTGATAAATTATATCAGTGCGTGTTTCTTTTATCACTCCTTTATCTCAACATACATTCACTCAGACTATTATTACTTTTTTTGTCATTTTCTTAGAAAATAGTGAATTCTGTATGTCTTGTTTTTCAGAGAATAATTGGTTCCTGCTTTTCCCAATTTATATCAAACTATTTGCTCAGAAATAAAAAATTGAATGAAAAATTCCCCTAAACAGCATAACATGTCTGTATTATTAAAGTAATACTGTAAATATGTAGAATAGGTAAGAATACTTTTATCCAAACATGACTTTTTTGTTTTTAAAGCTCTGGATTTATGAGACAAAATATGGTACTTTTTACACATATGAGATTAAGTGTATTGTTTGATGTCTGTTAAGATTTTAGCCCTGTCAGAGCTTATGCTTAAACCTGAACTGGAGATCTTACACAGAAAGCAATGTGTCCTGCTTTTTCACCTTTGAGGCAGGGCACTTCTGTCATTCATGAACTAATTTGTATCCTCACTCAGTGCAGATGTCTGCAAAGTGAATGTCTGCCTGTAAGGTTAGTCGCTGACTGCCACTAATTCCGTGTTTTCACTAAGAATTTCCAACGTAGTCAACTAACATAACTTGCTTCTAAAAAAAAAGATTATATTAACTAAAACTGTCTGGTTTAGTACTGATTTTTTCCTTTTTCTCCTTGGTGCTTTTATCCCATGAATAAAAACTTCCCAGCTTACAGTTAGGACAGCACTTGTGGCAGTCACCGGTGCTCTTTGAGGATAACTGCTTTAATGTTTGTCAATCTGATAGGTGTAACTAACATGAGGAAATCTGTGTTCAGGTATTCTTGAAACATGAAATTAATAAAGTGTTTCTGACTAAAAATTACTTTGATTTTCCTACTTTAGATAATGGGAGGTTAGAACAGAACACCGATTATTCTCTTCCTCCTTCCCCCACCCAACTGATGTGCTGTGTAATTTTTAAGGCTTTTCTGTTGCTGCTTAAATGTGTTTCTAGCAACACATACAGTATTTTTAAATAAAATTCTCCTGCCTATTCTCATTTAAGTCAGTGAGAGTGCGATTTTGACCCTGGGGTATTTATGCAGCTTTAAACTACCGATGTATTTTAAAACAGAACTAATCCAAATCTTTTGGTGGTCTTTAATGCCAAAAAGAAGAAAGCAGCACCACAGCTATTCACAGTGGTTGAGGTAACTACATGCTTTCCATTTAAATCCTCTTGTGCTAATTTTCCACCATTATACCAGCACATGAGAGACAAAAAGTGAAACGGGGCCGTGTGTTGTCAGTAATCCCCTCCCTGGCAGCCCTGCACATCAGAGGTCTGTGTTTCTCCTGCAAGAATTGCTCACATGGTGGGGCAGAAGGAGCAGCCTCCAACTTGCCTCTTCACTGGGGTTGTTCCTTTGAGCAGGGATCTGGGCAGATAGGAGAGTCCTGTGTGTAGTGGATGGTAAATCATGGAGCATGGAGAAAGTTTGGGGCATCTGCAGGGAACGAGGCTGGTGAAAGACTTGGTGGTTCTTGCTGCTGGGTTGCTTCACTGCTGCATCGAAGGCCTTTATTTAGGTGAGCCAGGAGCAGTGTGGGACAGCATCAGGCTACTGCTGGGCTCCTAGTCCAGCAGCACTTGTGAAGTACAACACGGTAACTGCAAACTTCCTGCTCCCTGTGCCATGGGATGAAATACTTGTTCTGGGATGCTGACTCTTCAAGACCCTTCATTGCACCATGGTAACTTGAGTACACAGTCATCCCTCTGACTTCTGTGGGTACTTTGAGACTCAGCTTTTATTCCACATGTGCTGCTTTAAAAGCTCGATAGTCCCATATCTTTTACCTCTTTTTTTATCAGTGGGCTGATGGCAGTAAAGTGTTTATCCACTCTGTGAATGCATGATGGGGGGGAGGAAGGGGTGATCAGTCTTTGTCACACACAGAACAAGATGTTGTCTCCCACAGAAATCAGCGGGAACACCTAAGGAGCACAGTACAGTACTCAGCAGGGGGGGTGCAGTCAGGTCACTGTTGCAAATAAAAATGCTTTGGTTTTCACAAAGGTCAACTTGGTACACAGTGGTGTTCCACTACATAGTTGAGACCTGCAGAGAGTGTTCATGCCGGCAGCTTGGGCTACCCTCCTTCTCTTTAGCTGTACTGAAACATCCCAGAATCTTGGGGAGAAAACTTGAGTAGAAGGCACTTTTGGAGATCATCTTGTCCAGCTTTCTACTCAGAGTTAACTGAGAAGACAAGGGGGGTTGTTTGGGGATTTACTAAGTTTTGAAAACTTCGAGGATGGAGGTTACTTACAAATTGACAGATCTGCACAACCCCTTCAGGCAACTGGTTATAGCTCTTCACCAGCACTGAGATGCTGACTCTGCCACCACCATGTTCCTAAAGTCACGTCATCCATAGCAGACCAAAAGCGTGTTGGCATTGCAGTGAAAGGCAGGTGAACCTGAGCTAGCCTGACAATCTTGCCCTGGTCCTGGCAGTAATTTAGCACTGTTCTGGGAATACGTGCACTTAATGGTGGTGGCCAAATACCCTGAATATGGAGAGGGAAGCTGAAGTGTTGTATCTGTGCTGTCAAAGTGCTGCTGCGTGAGCAGCTTTGGTTGGATCAGGTCAGAGGGTCACATCCTGAAGAGCTCCTCTAAGATCAGCTGTGCTCGTGAACATGGACAGAACTGTTCGACCTCTCTCCAGTGTGGAGGAATCTGTCAGTAGATTCCTCGTGAATTCTTGGTTTTGTCTGTCCTTATGAGATTGAGCTGACAATTGTGAAGCCGTCCTGAAGCCATGTTAAAAAATCCCTCTTAAATACCAGCTCTGAAGTCACATGTTTGACTTCCTAAGTGGAGAAGCAAATGATGGGGCAGAGAAAATGAAGGACTTGTTACACACTCTGTGCTCCTTGACCTTCTCTCGAAGTGGTAGCACACCTAAGAGGCTGGAGGAGGCTTTAAGGGGGCAGATCCGGGACACGCAGAAGAGGTCCTGAGGAAGCGTGTGTGAGCAAAAACCCGTTGTAGCTTTAGAATCTTCAGAGGAGGTTCTAAAGAGTAGTTGCAGCCTTGATAATGTGCCTTAAAGTCTTCTTGACATGCACTAATCTAGGCCCATGCAATAGAACTGTAATATTGGGTGTTTTTTGCTTTTAAAGTGATACTTTGGAGTCCTTGCTTTTTCTTCATCCACCAAACGCTGGCCCATAGAACGCTTGACTTTATACATTTATTTCAAGTATTTTGGGAATCCTTTGGACAAACTATGGATCTGTATCCTGGTGTATGCAGGTCTGTGTATACCTGTGGAGTGTGTGGCAGTGTGTATTAGTGTCACCTGCTGAGTCCATTGGAAGCCCTTGTTTTCAGTTTCTTATGTTCATGGAAACAAGACTTTCTCACACACTGTTTCTGTTTGGAGGCTGCTTTTGTTCTCTGTTCATTGAGTTTTGGGGAACATTCAGCTGGTTCAAGAGCAAGACAGTGAGAAGGGAAGAAAGGAGAGGAAGGGAGGCAATCTCAATGTGAAAGCTGTATTATCTCTGTTTCTGAACAGCTCTGTTCCTCAGGGATTTGACATAGGAACTTGAAACTTGGCAAGGCTCTAGTCCTGTGGTCTGAGAAATGCATTTCACTGTTTAAAAAAGAAAAGGCAGAACTAGGAGTCACTACCTTTTTGTATCCAAGGTAGAGTTTGCAGACTGTTTTGTTACCTGCTCATGCACACCTGCAGGCTGTTCTAAACCACCTGTATTCAATGGATTCTCTTCCTCCATCTGTCTAGGTTACTGTATTGGCATGCATCAGCGAAGTCCTTAAGCTGCTGCTGCTCCTTGTGCTCCTGTGTGTGCCACTGGGTAAACCCTGAGACCCGGTCCCACTTGTTTGAGGGTAGAGCACTCCCAATACTGTTCATTGCTGTTGAGAAGGTGTCATTTTGCTGCGGTGACAGGCAGATACTAAAGCAGATAGCAGCCGATCTGAAATCTGGTTTCCAATGTGACAAGGGCACGTACAGTGAGTTGCAATCAGTGGAGGAGGGGGAGAGGAGAGGGAGACAATCTGTGCTGAGCTGTGTGACCTTCAGAAGCGCGGGGGTTCCTATATAGCACGAGGGATGATTAGAGGATGAGTCGGGCTATCTAGCAAGGGAGACCATCTGTGGGACTGCTGCTTTGGTGTCTGTAGAAGCTGAAAGGTGTATGGGGACACGAGCTCTGGGAAGTGAAAGGAAGGTCTTGTACTTGCAGCACTAGGCTAGGGCCTGGGAAAAGGGAGGTCTCCAGAAATTCCTTGCCTGGGAATAAACAAAAAGAGGCAGATTCGAGTCAAAAGGAGTATTTTGTGGCATTATGTCTGTGCCAGATTATTTAATTTTAAAGAAAGAAATCCCAGAATAATCAAACCTTTTGCTTTGATGGTATAAGGAGAAACTTTTTTGATCAGCAATTTAAAAAATGAATTATTTTTTACTGTTCTTTTTTTTTAAAGCCAATATAAAACATTTGGGGGCTTAAATTAAATGTTTACTGAACCCAAAAGACATTTTTAAATCTTTTTGTGTCAATAATTGATTTCTTCCTCCTTGCCTTCTCCTATGTAACAGCACAGCAAGCAAAACAAACAGAGCTGTAACTAGGCTAAAAAAGCATCCCTACCTCTGCTGCCGTTTTATTGGGTATGATAAGCATTTACAGAAGGCTGGTGCTCACTTTCAAGAACAAGCACGCAGAGATATCTGATGGTAGGAGTACTGAGAGCTCGCAATTAGAACTGAACATTTCAGTAGTAAAAGACCTGTCTGTGTGAGGTTTAGCTGCCAAGGTGCCCACATCATGTAGAAAATACATGCTGATGTGACTGAAGAGCAGAGACGTGCACCGTGTATGTTGAAAAAGGTACTTCCTCATGAGTGCACTATGATTATTAAGTACTTGTAAGATGTGATCAGTAGCTTCTGTATGATCAGACATAAAAGCTGGTTATGGCTTTGGGTGTCGAAAGCAATGGCAGAAGTTACTGTGCTCATTGCAGAGTTACCTGGGGAATGTTTTGTAATGGAGAAAGATAATGTAGGGGATTTAGTGGTCACTTCTGTGCTGAAATTCTGAAGTTGACTTTGGAGTTTACCCATTAAAACCAGTGGGGAGAGGAGGTAACGGAGGAAGTCTGGTCCCATGTCCTGCAGCAGGCCCCTTTCAGGCTCTGCTGGGCTTCGTGTCTGCTTCCCAGTGCTCCAGAGCAGGTCTGGCTTGCATGCAGCCTGAAGCTGTGTGGGCAGGCAGCACAGCAGCCTTTGGGAGCTGCCTCCCTCGTCACAAATTGTAGTGCAGCAAGGACCCGAAGTGTTCCTGTAGCGCACGTGGAGTCCTGCTGAAATCAGTCTGACACATTCTACTCTTGTGCTGAATTAGAACCAGACCTCACTTTAAAATGGGAATCAAAGGTGAATATTGCAAGGTTTAGATATTTGGTTTTATTCTCGAGTCAGTAAGCAGTAGTGCCCCCTGGACTTTGCAGATAATCAACAACTGAAGAAAAAGGCACTATAAAACAAGTCCTTCACCCTTCTTGCTGAGAGGCAGCACAGGTCAGAGCAGATTAGCCTGTAGTGAGCTCTGTGCAGAATGGGTTTTGACATGGATACATCTACTCTGAATAAATGGTAATAGAATGAGGATAAACAAAAGATCAACAATTGCATGTTGTCATGGATTAATGAGATGCTATAAGGAGAAGACAAAACAGCATTTTCTGTGTTGAGAGTGATCACAGGCAATTTGTAATCTGGGTGATTTTAAACATTAGAAGCAATTTCTATTGTTTCCTATTCTCCTGAGCCACCCTGTTTGTGCATATTCTTACAATCACATTACCTGGGTTTGAATGTTTTGTTGGCACACTTTTCCTGCACGCTGGATGGAAGTGTCATGCAGCCAGCGGGGAGAAATGCCTTCTCATAAACCATGCAACCTGAACACAGTGAGCTCTTCCTGTAAACTCATTTATTTTCTTGCTGCATCAGCGACTTGTGTTTGGGGAGGGAAGGAAGAGGTGGGTAAAGAAATTGTTGCAAACAGGTTCTTTTAGGTGTGTCTTCTGCTGTCAATCCCTTTGTCTCTTTTCAAACTAGAATCAAAGGAAAAGAAGGTTTCTGCCTGTATTTAGAACATATTTCTGTAAGTCTTTATGCAAATCTTCCATAGAAACAATTTTAAGTGTTGAATTCCACTCTGAAATAAATCTGTCTTAATGTAATTATTAATTAGCTGGGAATGTTTAATGTTTATGGTCTGTTTCTGAAGAGCATTGTTGTGTGCAGTTGCCTGCTCAGAGATAAAATATAAGGTCCTGGACCTGCACTTACTTTTTTATGTTCCTGGGAAAATGCCTGTTTCATGGGCTGGTTTTCTGGGAGTGTCAATTGTAAGAAAATCTGAGGTAAAATGACAGAAGGGGATCACAGGGATGAATGTCTTGAGGGATTAAGAGTGCAACTAACTGAAGGGTTCTGTTCAGATTCTTTCATTGAAAAATGCTGCTTTTGACATAAAGCAAACACTTGGCGTATTTAATTACAAACCCAATTGCCCAGTATAATGTCAGTGTTAACAGGGAGGGATAAAAATGCAGTCCTGATAAAAATAGCAAATTTTAAACAATATTAAGTCACGCATTTGACCCTAAAGTATGTAAGGGAGAAGCCAAAGCAATCTCTGAACCATTAGTGATGATCTTCAGGAATTCATGGAGGATGCAGGGAGGTCTCAGCAGACTTGATACAGGCAAACGGAGTCTGGTTAAATGAGGAGAGGCATGAGCAGAGGAGAAAAACTGGCAGGGAATCAGAGGCTGGTTCATGGGATCTTCATTCCCAGGGCCATACTGGAAGAATTTGCTAACAAAGCAGTCTGTAGAGCCTAGAGAATTGTAACAAGGTTCTGGAATGGGTGGATTTGTGAAAACCAGACTATGTCAAGCCAGTCTGATTCCACTTTTGCTGGAGTAATTGGCCTGCTGGAACAGGATGTTGCAGACGTCACCAAAGTCAAGATACACAGCAAGGTCTCACGTGGTCATTCCTGTGAGCAGTGCAGGAGAGGTGATGTAGAGGAACTGGAGTGCATACTTGATGATGCATGCTTGGTTTGATAAATTACTCAAGTGTGAGTACTTTTCATAATGCCCTGGTAAACTGAGAGAATGTGTCAGGGAGGGTGCTACAGATTGAATGAACCCATTAACACCAAGGAGAAGGGAATGGAGCTTTCTGTAAAGTCTGCAGAGGAAAGAAGGCTGGGAAGGGTTGTAAGCATCCTGCTTTGTTGAGATTTTAATGAATGCTGTCATAGCTCCTTCGTAGGCTTGAATTAAACAGGGGTTTGAAATCATACACTCATAGAATGGTTTGGGTTGGAAAGGAACTGAAGATCGTCCAGTTCCAGCCCCCCTGCAATGAGCAGGGACATCTTCAGCTAGATCAGGTTGCTCAGAACCACGTCCAGCCTGACCTTGAATGCCTCCAGGGATGGGGCATCCACCACCTCTTGGACAACCTGTGCCAGTGTTTTACCACCCTCATTGTAAAGAATTTTTTCCTCATGTCCATCCTGAATCTCCCCTCTTTAGTTTCTGACCATCACCCCTCATCCTGTCACAACGGACCTTACTAAAAAGTCTCTCTCCATCTTTCTTACAGGCCTGTTTTAAGAACTGAAAGGCCTCAGTAAGGTCTCCTCGGAGCCTTCCCTCCTCCAGGCTGACCAACTCCTCATAGGAGAGGTGCTCCATCCCACTGATCATTTCTGTGGCCCTTCTCTGGACCCTCTCCAGCAGGTCCATGTCTTTCCTGTACTGAGGACCCCAGAGCTGGACGCAGTACTCTCAGTGGGGTCTCAACTACTACTTAGTGTAGTTTGAAGGCCATAGATGCAGCTTTCTTCTTCTGAGACCTGCTTGCACCAAAGAAACACGTTGCTGTGTAGGTGAACAGTGGAGGAACAGGACAATTGGCCATGAGTGAAACTGAACCGCAGCAAACAGAAGTGTGGTACAGAGATTGAACTAGAAGGCTGCAGGTGATGCAACGGCGTGTGGAACCGTAGGCCTGCAGGCAGAGTGAATGCTGTTGGGTAAATGGAGGGATTGGAGAAAAACACTGATTTGTTGGACTGGTTTCCCATTTTGTTCCTTATCTGCAGCCTTATCTCGAGCATGCTTCAGCACTGCAGGTCAGGTCAAGCGTTGCTTTCACTTCTGCTCTCTGCCATCCCAGACTGGGAACCTCAGCAAGCCCCTAAGCTCACACAGACTGCCCTGAGTATAGATCCTACTACGTGCTGTGCTAGGGCTGAGGCACTGCCGAGTACCACAGTCGCTTCTCAGACTGAAGCTTCAGGCAGCAAAACTCGCTGCTAAGTAGCTTTTGAGAATGGGCATTTCTGGCATTTCTGAGATTTTGCTCAAGATCCACAAGGATTAGGTAATACCACCCAGCTCTGCCCCAGGAGCATTGCTCAACGTTGAGTCTTGGCAGATGGCCGTCTTTTGTCAAGGGCCCTTCAGCCTCATGGAGAAGCAGCACAGTTAATAATGCCCTACCTCTCATCCCTCAGGATACTGAGACAGATGGATCCGTTTAGCTTTGCTACATGGTTCTCTCACTGCAAAGGTAAATGAGATGGCCTGCAATACATAGTTTGTGTATGTGTTAAATATCTTCTGCATGGTTTTGCCAGCATTAACTTGTGCAAAAAGGGCATTTTTCAATGTCGGTGCTATTAAATAATTGTCATCCTGGAATGATGATTACCCAAGATTTATTGAGCATTGTCAGTGTTCTCAATGCCATGTAACCGTATCCTTGGCATAAGAAGCCTGTCCTGTCGGGCTGTGCACTTTGCATGTAGGCACAGTAGTAGTGCAGAGGGTGGCTGTTGAGAACATTTGGGGAGGATTCCTCCAACAAAGTAAGGTGAGGCACAGTGTTTCCAAGACAGCTTGTGGAGCAGCACTGGGTGACAGCTAGAGATGAGCACTTCTGTCTTTTGCCAGAGGAAAAAATGTGTAGCTAAGAATTACTTCTTTTCCTTCCTACCCCATACTCAAGGAAGGCTGTACAGTGAAAAGTAAGTTGGTTTTCTCCCCCTTCTTCCCATTCCTCCTAACTGCCTTTCTTCCTTTTACACTGTTCTTTTTCCTTTAAGACTTTGTCATAAACAAAGCTTGCCTTCTGTTTTTAACCTTTTACATGCTGTTCCCTTTCTAAACCTTCTGAATCATCTACTGAGTGTTCCCCTTGTACTTGAGAGTGCCCTCACTTTGGCAAGTCGCTGATGTTCCACTGTCTAAAAATGCATGTGCCGATGGGATTTCTGGTATGAGAAATCAGTGCCTGATTTTATTCTGAGAGGAAGATGATCAGAGTTTATAACCCTCTGCAGAATTTTAGGCATCAAGTCCAGCAGATGAGTTGTGGTCCCTGTGGGATAAAATTCACTCCAGTCCCTGCTCTTTGAGATTACATTTATTCTCTGAATTTCCACAGGCCTCAGCTCTGTTTGGTGGTACTTTAGTTTTCCTAAAATTATTTACATAAATTTGTGTGGCTCCTGCTTGTTATAGCCCTCTTTGATGCTTTTTCTGTCTGGCAGGGTTCACACAATCAGTCAATGTCCTTGTTAATGCATAGAAGCATGAAAACAGATTTCAGTTAATTGCCATGTGCGAGCAATCAGATTTGATTGGCTTGGGATTGGTCTTCAACTGGAGAATGACGTTTGGGGAGCTAGGAAGAAAGGATAGTCATCTTTTGTCTGTTAAAAAGGCATTGTTTTGCCTGTTTTCAGACTTGGGAGAAAAGCCCTGCATATGATCATCCTTGTGTGTATAAGGCAATAGAAGAACACTCTAAACCTGCCTTTTCTAGGACCCTTCCTAGCCTCTGACATGGAAGACATGACAGACTTAGTAGCAGAGGTGTCATACTGGGGTTGAGTTTGTGATAGGAAGGACTTGAGCTCACAAAGCAGTGGAGAGAAGTCGTAACTTAGGCAAAGCAGTTCACAGCCGAGACTGCAGAAATCGCACAGGACAACTGACCTCAGCATTGTGCCAAAACAAAGGGCTTCTGAAGAAAGTGAAGTGGTCAGAAAATCATCTGATTTACACCATTCTGTGTTTATGCCTTTCACTGCATTGACATGAATTAAAACAAATTTCAGGCTGTGATAAGTGGATTGGATTTTGCCTTTCTTAATTCAGCTTTGAGTATATCTTCTTGGAAGGGGTCTGCTGGGTTTCAGGGGATGAACGGTGGCAGGCTGAACCCAAAGGACTGAATTCTCTTAAGCTGTAATATGTAGCAGAATAGAAGCTACTCTTTAAATTGAACTAATTCCACTGTCTCTTCTTTGCTGCAGGTGGTGGATGTGGACTTTAAAACAGTGTGTCTCAACATCTCATCCTCAACTATCAATTTTTAATCTGATTGCACTACAAAAGGAAAGCTGCTAATGGGAGAAATGTTGAGACTTTACAAGAACTGACTTGAAGTACCAGAAGCCATTATTATTAATCAGGAAGAGCTTGAAGCTAAGTCCATATCTAAGCAGTCAGCATCATTTTCACATAACAGGCATGGCAAGTAAAAGGAAGTCAACAACACCGTGCATGGTCTTAGCCAACGAGCAGGATCCGGACCTAGAAATGGTATCAGACATGGAGGAAGGACCACCTGTACTCACGCCAGCAGATAACCCGACAGCAGAGAGCGTAACGAGTGATGAGGATGCCCATGAGTGTGGGGATTCAGACAATCAGAAAAATACAAGTAAAGTCGAAGGTGGTTACGAGTGTAAATACTGTACTTTTCAGACTCCAGATCTCAATATGTTTACTTTTCATGTGGATTCAGAACATCCCAACGTAGTATTAAATTCATCCTACGTTTGTGTAGAATGCAATTTCCTTACCAAAAGATACGATGCTCTCTCGGAACATAATTTAAAGTACCACCCTGGAGAGGAGAATTTTAAATTGACCATGGTGAAACGTAATAATCAGACAATCTTTGAACAAACAGTAAACGATCTCACTTTCGATGGGAGTTTTGTTAGGGAAGAAAACACGGAACAGGCTGACTCTGCTGAGGTCCCCTCATCGGGGATCTCAATTAGCAAAACTCCTATTATGAAAATGATGAAAAACAAAACAGAGACTAAACGTATCGCTGTTTTCCACAGTGTAGCTGATGACATTGCTGGTGAAGAAAAGGGAACTGAAAATGAGCCAAACTCTGAAGAAGTGGTGGAAAACCCACCACCGGCAGTTTCTGAGTCAAAAGCAAGCCATTCGGTTGTTGGCAGTGCAGCAGACGTGGCCAGTGCGGTGGTGACTCCAGCACCAGTGCTTCAGCCTGGGGTGGCACAGGTCATAACAGCTGTCACAGCTCCACAGAACTCAAACCTGATTCCAAAAGTCCTAATACCTGTAAATAGCATTCCAGCCTATAATACTGCTTTGGATAACAACCCTCTTTTGCTTAACACCTACAACAAATTCCCATATCCAACCATGTCGGAAATCACTGTTCTTTCCACTCAAGCTAAGTACACAGAGGAACAGATTAAAATATGGTTTTCTGCCCAGCGTCTGAAGCATGGTGTGAGCTGGACGCCAGAGGAAGTGGAGGAAGCAAGGAGGAAACAATTTAATGGCACAGTGCATACTGTGCCACAGACAATTACTGTTATTCCAGCACACATTTCCGCCGCTAGCAATGGTTTACCTTCAATTTTACAGACATGCCAAATAGTTGGTCAGCCAGGACTAGTTCTCACTCAAGTTGCAGGTGCAAACACGTTACCAGTAACAGCCCCAATAGCTTTGACTGTAGCGGGAGTCCCAAATCAAACACAGTTACAGAAGAGTCAGATTCACACTGCTCAGCCTATTGCAGAAACCAAACAAGTAGCGGCTGTTCCAGCCCCTCAGCCTATCAAAAATGAATCTGCCCTGATGAATCCTGACTCCTTTGGCATCCGAGCAAAGAAGACTAAGGAGCAGCTGGCAGAACTGAAAGTCAGCTACCTTAAAAATCAGTTTCCTCAAGATTCAGAAATCGTTAGGCTTATGAAAATAACGGGCCTGACTAAAGGAGAGATCAAAAAGTGGTTCAGTGATACGCGCTACAATCAGAGAAACTCCAAGAATAATCATGGGATGCATCTCAACAGTGATTCATGTGCCACCATTGTTATTGATTCAAGCGATGAAATGAACGAGTCCCCAACGGGAGCCACTCCACAAAACAAGTCATCCTGGAGTGCTTTCCCTGATTTCACCCCACAGAAATTCAAAGAGAAGACCACTGAGCAGCTGCAAGTCCTCCAAGCAAGTTTTCTTAATAACCCCATCCTTACTGATGAGGAGATGAATAGGTTAAGAGCCCAAACCAAACTCACCAGGAGAGAGATTGATGCCTGGTTTATAGAGAAAAGGAAATCAAAGGTCTTGAAGGAAGAAGGAGCTGACTTGAATGAGAGCAATGCTGGCAGCTCAAAAGAAGAGGCTGGAGAAACATCTGTGGGAGATGGAGCAGCGGGAGCAAAATCAGGGTGTTCCACTTCAAGCAAAATAGGCAAAAAATCACCAGAGCAGTTGCACATGCTCAAAAGTTCCTTTGTCCGTACTCAGTGGCCATCTCCACAGGAATACAACAAGCTGGCAGAAGAAACTGGACTCCCAAGATCAGAAATTGTGAGCTGGTTTGGAGATACTCGCTACGCCTGGAAAAATGGTGGATTGAAATGGTATTATTATTACCAGAGCGCCAATGCAAACAGCCTGAATGGCCAAGGCTTTGCAAGGAAGAGAGGGAGAGGAAGACCAAAAGGGAGGGGGAGAGGCAGGCCTCGGGGGAGGCCTCGGGGAAGCAAGAGGTTAAATTGCTGGGACAGAGGTGTGTCTGTCATAAAGTTCAAAACTGGAACAGCAATCCTGAAGGACTACTACATGAAGCACAAGTTCCTTAATGAGCAAGACCTTGATGAACTGGTAGCCAAATCTCACATGGGATATGAGCAGGTCAGAGAGTGGTTTGCAGAGAGGCAGAGAAGATTAGAACTTGGAATAGAGCTGTTTGATGAGAATGAGGAAGAAGATGAAATGTTGGAAGAGCAGGAGGATGAGGAAGAAACTGATGATAGTGATACTTGGGAACCCCCCCGACATGTTAAGCGTAAACTTTCAAAGTCAGATTGATGAGCAATTTGGGATTTGGGGCCAAAACCTATTAATGGGTTTGATGTTATGGTGAAGAGCCAAATGATTTCTTCATGGCCTTCAGTTTAGCAAGCACCTGCTTAGCATCTTTCTTCCGCCTAAAAGAACCTGGGCAAGATGCAACCTGCAAGCAGGCAACAACTATTTGCTTCCTTACTACAAGAGGTGGACATCCTGAGGCCTAGCCTAGGACATGGGATTACAAATTGGATCCAGTTCAGCTCCTCCTCTTCCACGTTACTGATGGGAAGGTTCATGTTCATCATTCACCTGACTGCTTCTCAATATTTAATTGCCTTATGTTGTTTAATTCCAGAACCACCACAGACTCATTTTTTTGTTGCTGTAGGAGAACATTGCTCATGAAGGAGGAACATACGAAAACCTAAGATGGCTTTTTGCAAACATCGCTTCACCTGAAAGGTTTCAAGGCCTGGGTTTATTTCTTAAGGAAAGAGTTCAAAACAAAAGAGAAGGGGAAAAGTGTGACAAAGGAATCAATGAACCTAGGGGTGAGGATGGCTTGGTTTAAGAAAATGAGGTGATCTTGGCACCTTTTGTGTATCTTCAGAGTGTTTTGGGTTTACAGAACTTGTGCTGAAATGCTACTTGTTGATAATTATGAGCTAACTGAATGAGTCTAATGCTAGAAGATGCTTTTCGTTACATTTAATCCGTGTATCCTACACCAATTTAATTTAAATGCCTGACAGACTTGATGCAGTTGATAGTACCATTCATTTTTAGCTTGTGCATTCTTTCCTTTGTTGGTAAGAAAAGTATGTATATTTCTAGCTAAAAAAAGTAATTCCTGAAATCTTACACTGAATTTGAAGGTAAATGTGAGGTCGAAACTGCCTGAAAGGCATTCAGAGTTGCTTATGGGGGTTGTAAGAATACAGAGATACAGAGATGCAAAGTGTCTTTGGGTGCTGTTAAGAAAGGTTTTAAAGTAAGTTGTGGCGATGACATGATGTTTAATTCTCAGACAAAATGAAGTTATATGGCTTTTAGATGCTTAGGAATGATAAACACGCCAGTGGTTAATTGTTCCTCAGCGATAGCCCAGCTGAATGACATGTGTGCAAGTTTAACTTAAATTCATCCTGATGGATTGAGCTCGCCGCTATGCTGGTTGTTCTTAGGGCTGCTGGGTGAACGCACTTAACTCCTACAGGAGGTTTGATCTGCCTGAACTGAACTGCAGAAGTAGTTTAATCTGATGTGAAACATCCACATCTTGAATAAGTGTCTTTAAAATGGGGGGGGGAAGGCCATTTTGCCATTTTGTCTCAAGACATTGAAGGTGTCGTAGATTTTGAATTAGCAACTTAAAACCAGGCCAAATTCACAGAAGTTAGTTTGGGCAGATAGATGGCATTCCATAGAACTGGTGCATTGAGGAAGAGTAGGTTGTGTTCTTGCTACTGTCTGTCTGCATTTTTTAGGGGTAAGTTGCTTTCTATTTAGATGTCAAAAGATGATGAACTGGTGCTGTTGTCACCAGCATTGTCTGCTTTTACACTGCACTAATGGAAAGGATGCTTGCAATGTCCTTTTGCTCACCTGTCAGCATCTTCTCTGTAGGCTTCTGCATGTGATGACCTAAGAGAAATTAGTGTCGGGAAAACGTGTCCCAGTGATTCCACATCTCCAGGAACTGATTCTAGGATTATTCTGTCTTTTTCCCTGGGGTAACAGTCAAAGGACCAAGAAAGTCATTTTAGTCATGATTTTCTGAAGCAGAGGAGTCCATGTTAGATCTCATTTTCCTACATGAATGTGGGTGAAACCCAGGTCAAAGCAACAAAGGGAATAATGTCCAACAAAGAATACTGTTAACCTCCTGGGTTCGCCTTCTTCTGTGGTTGCTTTAGCTGCCTTTCTGCTCCCAGATTGAACAGGCTGCTAGAGTTGCAGGAGGATGTTCTGTATGAAAGCCATTTTACCAGGGTGAGCTTTAGAGAGTGCTGGAAATAAAAGGGCCATGGCTGTTGGTGTGTGAGGTGAATTCTATGTGAAACTAATCCCTGGCTTCCGTGATTGAAATTGGTGAGGCACAAAGGAGCCATGGTGCTAGGGAGGGATAGCTC
Source organism: Neopsephotus bourkii (assembly GCF_033783945.1). Taxonomy (NCBI): domain Eukaryota; kingdom Metazoa; phylum Chordata; class Aves; order Psittaciformes; family Psittacidae; genus Neopsephotus; species Neopsephotus bourkii. The sequence continues at coordinate 11,341,822 of NW_026902105.1, read as the reverse complement.
AGAAGCCCTCAGTTTAACTTGTGAGTGGGGGAAAAGCAAAACTGTGTTGTCAGCTTATTTCACTAGAGTGTTTATGGCTCTGGATGTGAGGTGGTGGTGGATAGATCAGGATCTGGCCTTTTCAGCTTTGGCTGTTACGTGTGGTTGGGACATACTCTTGTTTGGCTGGTAATGGTATGGATGAGGCTGTTGTAGATGCCAGCAGATAGAAGAAACATTGTCCACTGGGAATACGGTGCTTGCTGAGTGGGAAAGGACAAAGCTAGTAGGGAAGGAGATGCTATTTTTAAGTTTCCAAAAATATTAAAGCAAATTCTTAAAATCCTTGGGAATATGCCTCTAGCGAGCAGTCTGCAGTTGCCTGAATGCATAAGATTGACCCAGAATTAATATTATTCATAAAAAACCAAACAGAAAACCCTCACCCAAGCAACCTGTCTAAATAAAGAGCTCATGTTTTTGTTAGCAGAGAACTGCATTTAGGTTACATTAAATCTGACCTTCTTTACAAGATGGGAAAAGATCAAGATCCAAGTTAATTATACGATCAAACTGGGAAATCTTCCATTTTGGCAGTGTTCTGTTCAGTAACACTCAGCTACAATGGCAGGCCTTAGCACATCTGGTCTGAAAAACACAGGAAGAGGAAATACATTGTTTATCAGACTAAATATAGTTGGATTGGACATATTCTGTCAGTGGAACGGTCAGAGATGGTGGCTGATGTATACCAGGCCAGATTCTCAGTTATAAGTATTACAGTTCCATGTATTCCACTGGCTCTAATGGTATTTACAGCCCACTGAGGAACATTGTCTGTGCAGAAAGTAAAATTGAAATGTAACCATGTGCTGTGGGTTGGCTAATGGGAGATGCAGAGTTACCACGTTTCCTTTGGGCTACATGCACATGTTAAGCCTTTCAGTTGTGCCAAGGATGAGAAAAATCTGGGTGGGCTCAGCCTGAAGGCAGCACTTGCATGCATTCGTTATTGCTCATAATCTGTCTGTTATTTCTGTTTGAACAAACAGAGTCCATTGATTACCAGTTTGTGTTTACAGCATGTGTATATTTGCACTGCATACTGGGAGGGAGTGAAATTCCTTCTGGAGGCTTCTCGTATGAGGACTGACAGGAGAAGCATTGGAAAGCTGTCAACATGCTGGTGTATTTTATCTGGGACTTGTAGCTGTGGGTGGTGGGAACTCAAAGCTTCTGGTAGCAGTGGTGTAGCCAACCTTAGGCTGCTGTGCTTCTTACCTAGGTACTCAGGGCACACTGTGTAGTCACCCAAGAGAAACAGAGATCACCTGGGAGTAGGATAAGGCACCTTTACATCCTCCCAGTTAACACGCAGGAAACTTCCTCAATTTAAGCACGTCAGCAAGCGTCTCAGTGGGTGATGAATGTGAGCATCTCAGTGCTCACTGGCAGTGCACCTCTGCAGCACAGCTCCCTCTTATAGCTTACACACACCTGCAAGATGCTTGGAAGTCACTTGGACTGAGCTATGTTGACAGTGGGGACGTAAGGGTCAAGAAAGTCCATCTACCCTGCGATGGGTGTCCATGCAGGGTTTTGTTGATTTCCCTGTGGGGTGAAGAACTGTGTATTCTGGCTTCCGTATTTCTCTGCAGCTTCACCTCTTGGGTTTGAGCTGGTTATGAGCCAGGTTTCAGTGACTGTCATTGACACTGAGGTAAAGAAACTCTGATCTTGTTCAGATCTCACCTCTAGGTAGCTGGCTTCTCAGTCTTCCTTGGGAGCAGTTTCAGCGCTTTCTTTAGAGCTAAGGTAGACCTTTCCTCTTCACCTGCTGTTTCTGTCAGGAGTACCTGATCTGATGATTCTAGTTAACTGATGTCTCTGGAATTCAGCTAAAGGGAGAATAAACAGGATCCTGTGCCAGAATGGAGAGGGAGGGCTAAAAGGAGGCAAGCAGTGTTAAACCGGGTGAGGCATCCCACCTTTAGTGTATTGTGCTGCTTCATGCCATGTTTTGCTCTTGCTTCTGAGCACAACGAAAGAGCACGGTTCCATCTTACATAGTGCTCTCTTCCCAGTCTCAGCCTCTGAGTGACCCCAAGGTTAGTGTTTGTTGTAGAAAGAAGGTCAGACCTATTCCTCCCTGGAGGTTTGAAGGAAGTAACAGAGTGCTGGCTTGTAAGAAGAGGGAAGAAGGGAAAATGCTGAACTTGAAGGCTCTGATTTTTGCTTGCCCTGCAGAATTCACTTACCTAGAAGCTGATAAGCAAAGCAAGTTTTTCTCTTGCTGTCCTGACAGAACGAGTAAAGTATTGCACTCACTCATTTTGAGCACACAGAAATCTCTGCTTTGTTTTGAATGCAGAGGAAAGATACCTAAGACCTCATGATTAGAATTTAGTGGATTATCTCTAATACACTCTAGTAAATGAGGCCATTCCCTTTTTTAACCTCGCCCAGGATCATTTTCAAACCTGCTTTTTCATGACATTATATGCAGTGTGGGATCTGGCTGTAACTTTGATTATTGGGAAGGAAACTCGTGCAATGCCTGCACATGATTGCTGACTTTAGGCAAAAGCCCATTTTCTTCCTGCTCACCAAGGAACTCTTGAGGCAGGCAAATGCATTCCCTTGTCCTCTGCAGAGCAGAGAAAGCATTTCTGGAGCCCAGACAAAGTGATTCATGGCCTTACGCAGCCCCCATAGGCCAAAAAGCCCAAAGATGCATTCACTCTCCTCTTCCTCCTCCGTTTCCTTTTGAAACGAGAACACAGCAGTTAAATCTGACATCTGGTCTCTGGCTGCTGAGTAACCAAGCTGTACTTAAAGGTTGGGGGGCGTTTTCTCTTTGCACTTAATGGAGTACTGTGTATTCAGGCTGGATGTCAGTATTTGCTTCTGTAAATAGGATAGTGTTGATTTGTGTCCTCCACCAGAGACCCGTATCTGTCTATATTCATATCTCCCAAGGAGAGAAGATAATGTTTAAGCTTCTGTAATATTAAATATCACTGCCCTAACCTGAATGCACAGAAGTGGAGTGCAATGAAATATAGCTACTTTCTTTGATTTAATTTATTTTTCTTGGAAAATAATTTTGCCTGCGTTCAGTAGTAATGGAAAGAGAGTGTCGATGATCAGAAAGCAGTAAAATTGTTGAGAGTTGGCCATAATACTTGGGATAAGTGTGTAAATTAAAGGTGGGAAGGGCTAATAGAGGGCTTGGTTCCCTGCACTTAACAGTGCTGGCCTAAACCTGTATCAAGCCTGTGATATCCTAGGATAAGTAGATTTACCAGGCAGCTTGACACAAGCTTATCACTCAAGCTACTTGAGGTTTGCTGATATGTTAAAATTACATAGGAAAAGATTTTAAAATGAAGGTTGTAACAGAAAGTGAAAAATCCCCTCAGCAGATTCTTACACCCACTCCAGAGCTCAGATTTCTGTGCAGAAACAATTCTCACATTTAACGAAGGGATGTTCCAAAGTACAGGTGGGTTATAACCAGTGTTTTCAAGTTTAATGGTTGGAGCGCTTGGGGGTTTTTCTCCTTCTGTAGCGAAGAGCATCTGCACTTTTCCAGTCATTGCAAAACCCACTTAGACAACATTGTAAGATGTAGAGTGGTAACTGAGGATCCTGCAGCACTTCTCAAGAGTTAAGGTAGGATTTGTCTGATCGCATATTGATGTCTGCATTTGAGCAAGACACCCCTTGTCAGCATACCCAGCGAATGCAGGGCTGCCCACCCCACGTGTCTGCACCCTCAGCCCCTCTGAGTGTGTGTGACACGTGGCTTGAGGACAGTGATGCTACAGACAGCTGAAACTGGGTGAGATGGACCTTCACCTGGCTGGATCACAGCACTGACTTTGGTGGTGTGGTTTGCAATGGTACTTACCTCTGCTTCCAACTTGGCACTCGTTGGGAAGTGTGAGGCCTTTTGGTTTGCTTTATTTGCCTTTGTTTTTTTTCTTTTATTCTAGAGCAGGTAGCACTAAGGTGGTGGATAAAATAACTGGTCCTTGGTTATAATACTGTGGCATAAAAATGATTTGGGGTTTCTCAAGTATTACGGAGATAAGGTTACTATATAAACATTGGACTGTGCATAACTTGGAATGTGTTAAGACACATACTACTTGTGTCACAGTTGATGAAAGTATTTCCTTATGCTTATTCAGTACTAGATACCTACCACGAAACTGTCCCTAAGGAATCTGCTGGAATGATGGGAGATTCTTCATCTGTGATGCGAAATGATCAACCACAAGAGCTCCATTATGATTTTGAAATGTTCCCCCCACCGCCAGTTCCAGCTCACAGAAGTGTTCCTAGTTTTGCATAGTTGGGTCTCTGCTTGTGTGCTTACAGTCTGTACAGAAATGCACTAAAATGAGTCGCCCTACCCGGGAAGGCTTTATATTGTATAGGAAACGTAGCACTGGGTACTGCTCTTCATGTGCACAGGAGAGTTACAGGTGTCGGTCTCGTTTACAGAAATGATGGCGCTTTGCAACTTTCTACAGTATATTGCAATATATTTAAATGTCCTGTTTGACATGTGAAATGACATCAAGTCAATGCATTGTTACGTATTTGAAGTATGAGGAAGACGATTCACTAACGACCAGCAAGGCTTATAGAAGGTGTCCAGAGTGTAGCCGTCTGTGTGATCTGTCTGGTGTCTGTGATGTTAAAGGAAGCAACAATACTGTCACTGTTGAGAATGAAGAGTTTCTTTTGAATGATGCAATAGCTTACAGTGTCTTTCCTTTGTAGCTGCCCAGCGTGGTGAAGGGGAAGCAATTCTTGAAAGAGTTCAAGAGAACTGGTTAACTGTGAATGGGCCTAATCTTTCGTGAAACCAAGAACATTTTTGGACACACACAGGACTTGAATACTCAAAAGGATTGGAACTTAGTGTTGTGCCAAAGTTAAACTACTGCAGTTGGCAGAAGTTCTGCACTGTAAATAGAAGACTGATTAGAAGACAGCTTGTAAAAAACACACAAAAAAATCAGATTTTAATACAGTACGTTTTTATTCTGATACACGATGGAAACAGTCTGGTTTAGACCTTTTTTGAAGAGGCTTCAGTGACCACTAGATTTTGTCCTCTTATATTTTGTTTGGCCTAATACTATATGTTCTAGTAAGATGGGCTTTACTGCCTGTGTTCTTTGATATGTGATTAAGCTTATAGCTTTGAGTGACCAAACATTTTACAGAGTAAAAGTTCTTAGAAACAGTATATAATGTAACTGATATTTTCCGTGTCTTATTTATCAGGCTCTGCACAAACTTGGGAAGTTGTGCTGGACTTGTACAACTCCTGTATGGGAACGCAGCATACTTCTGGATGTTACCCCCGTAAGCCTTGGTGGCACTACGGATCTTGTCTTTGGATTTATTTTTGTTATGTTTTTTGAGGCAAAGAGACGATGGATGCTGCTGTAAGATATTTGTAGTATTTCCATTATTGCTTTCTGTAGCAATTACTGCTTTTGCTTCAACAGATAAAGAGAATAAATCAGAGAGAAGAAAATCCTGGAAGACGCTGGGAGAAGAAAAGGATCATGTGGGAACTGCTGAAAATAAACTTTGTACCAAAAATCTGAAAACAGAAGTAATAGAATAAATGTCTCCTTACTGAGCGCGTGTGGGTTTAAGAGGTGGTGTGGAAACCAGCAACGTGTCTGTATGAAACTGGCACAAACCACGTCTGATCAAATGCCTTTTTTTGTCCCTGTTACACAAAACTGAATCTCACCGATTCCTCAGATGTGTTGAATTTGGAGAACTGGCTTTTGGCTGAGCAGCCAGCGTGAGGTCAGCTTCACGTGCGTGTCAGTACAGCTGCTTGTTGCTGCACTGTTGTGCCACGTCAGCAGGCCAGGGACGCTCACGTGGTTATTCCCATTAAGGCAGATGCTCTTTATTGTTGCATTTAAAGTACTCGGGGTGGGAAGGGTAGCGGTGAGTGGGAACCAGCTCTCCATTTCAGCCCTGTCAGGGGGACATTATGCTGTGTGGTTGCTTTTAACACGTGCCTTCTCCTCAGAGGAGAAGACTCCGAGATGAGCACTTTCTGGTGAGCTCTGCGTCCCTCTGGCGAGCCAGACTTGCTGTCACTCACACAAGCTCCCTGCTGTCCTGAATCAGGGTGACCCATCACACTGACTGCTTCAACTGTTGTGCTGCAACAGGAGGGGCTCAAGATCCAGTCTTCCCCTCAGGCATTGTGCCTCCAGACCTATCCCCACCTGAAAACAAGGTGTTTATGGCGATAAAATCACTCCTGTGCTGTAGTTTACATCAGTCCCGAAAAATCACATCCCTGGCTGAAGGAGTGACCTACGCACAGGCCTGGATATGAGCGCCAGTCCTCTGTACAGATTGGGGGCTGGCCAAATAGTTTTACTTGGTTCAGTGAGAAAAGGGGGAGGGAGAGAAGGAATGCTTATTCAAGAATCCGTCAGCTAATGAGGGAGTTACGGAAAGCCCTGGATTATGCACGCAGTCACCTTTTTTAAGCAGTTCCCTTTTTTGTTTACAGTGTTAGCAGTGATTCCAAAATGCTGCAATTCAGTCGGTATTTTCACGAGGGACCAGCTGGCCTTGTGGGTTGTTTCCCCTCTCCCAGCCTCCTCTTCCCAGCCCCTTCCCTCTTCCATTTGTTTTCATTACAATACTGACAACTACTGTATTTAAGAATTTAAAATACCGAGTCACTTTGCGCACTGCCTTATTTTTCCCTTTACACCAGAGCATCTCCTCTAGAATGATGTTCAGCTGCTCCCTGTGGACTCGGCATTGCTTTGGAATACTGCTGGTGGTGGTCTTCAGCCTGTCGGAGGGTGGATTCTGACAGTTTTGGTTGTTCAATGACTTGTTGCACTTCAAATGCTGTAAAAGAAAACCTTTGAATATATTTATATGTTTCCACCACTATCATGTTGAACTATGAGCATTGTGACTAATTCATCTCCCATGTGTGTTTCTTTACAGGCTCAGCGCTGAGCTGATGTTCGTTAACTTAAAGTATTTATTTGGTAGAAGAAAGATGAGGGAAAAGGGGAATGAAAGCGTGTGTCACACCTAGTTAATTTGTGTCTTTGGGTGAAAATAAAGGTCAGTGCTGGCAGCAATTCTCAGTGATTTTCAGTTTTCCTAAATGAAAGCCAAATAGGAAAAAACGTAATTGCAGTGCAGCCTGTCTTAAGGGACTCCCATGGAATAGGGCCCGCAGAACAGCCTCTCATAATGGTGTGTTCTGAACTGAAGGAGACAGTACAAATAATACTGCAATTGTAGCTGCTCTCAGTCCTTCCCAGCAGCCAGCCAGAGCCTCAGGTGAAGTCCTGCTGCAAGGGTTTCTGTACAAGCATCACCCCCAGCACCCACAATGTGTGATGGAGGTGGCTCATAGTTTTCCTTAGTGCCACCACAGAGTTAAAAACTGCATCACTGACATATGTTTTACAGTGTTCTTTGCTCTAAATCCATTTCACTTGCAATGATTTGGGGACGGGAGCAATTGTGGGCAAAGTCCGCTCTTGATTTCTGTGTTTGTTTGCATTTGTTCATTGAGAGGCGCTTTCCCTCGTGCTTTCTGCGGGCACTGATGCTTGTACAAGGCAAATATGAATCCCTAGAAGCTATATTTATTAGCAGTTTCCACTGGCCCTTTCCAGCCGTGCAAGAGTTGCATGGGAAACGAGGCACTGGAGAATCAACAGTTTGGTTGGTTCCCTTCTGGAGGCAGCTTCTCCGTATGGAAAAGGAGAGCGGGACTGGAAAAGCCCATGAGTCGTGAGGGTCAGTCCAGGGCAGTCCCAAGGTCAATTCCTTCAACATAGCATATTTTTTTTCTGATTCTTTAGTTTTGTTTCTCTGTGCTCCTGCAAGAGCGCAGTGTTACAGGAGCTCAGCTCAGTTTAATAGATGTTATTACCATAGAGGTCTACAGCAGCCAGGGCTGCTTAAATGGTGTCCTAGAGGAGTTAGCACCATTGTTAGTTCTGAAAACTGCAGTACTGAAGTTTTAACCAAGAGAGGCAATAAATGTGCTGTGGTCTCCACAGCTTGGTTTCATCACGGGTAACAATTAAGCAACAAGCGTGACTGTGGCCAAGGGAAGTTAATGAGTTTTCAGGAGGATAGATAAAACAGAGAATAGGGACACTGAGGGAAGCATACGAACTTCACTGCGCCCCACAGCGAGTCTGTTGGGTGTTTTCCCAGTTAGAGCAGTACAGCCCTTTGCCATGACTTCCACATCCAGCTTGTATCCACCATCATCAAGGTACAGCCTCAGTGCTTGTACTGCATGGCTGAGTGAAGCAGTTCAGGTATGTGATCCACGTCGGGGCTGGAATTGTGCAGGCTTACAGGGATATGTATCACTGCTGTAGGATTCTCCCTGGTACCTGATCTTCCTCCTGCCTTTCCACAAAGCTGCCTGCCTTTTCTCAGCAGCACTGTGGTCAAACCCAAGGGCGTGCTCATTGTATTCATCATTTATCTTATCAGACAGAAAATAGTTGCAAACCTCATTAATAGCTGAACACATCTGTGGGTAGTGCTCCCTTTTGGCGATAACGACTTTATTGGGTTTTGTGAGGCCTAAGGGGGGAGGATTATGCCCTAATTAATATCGCTTGCCAGGGGTTTGAAAAGTTGAGCAGGCAATGAACCACCTCCTGGGGGATGTGTCTTCTCCTGATTGTCCTAAGGACCCCTAAAAAGCTTTTGGCTTCCGGTAACAACAGACATTTCTTACTTTGATTGCCACGATGCATGGCCCATCCCCACTCATTTTTGTTGGGTCTTGCCTGGTGCCTTTCTTCTCAGCCGCTGGCCTCTGTGCTTTCTGTTAATACTGCCCTGGTTTCAAGGTAGTCTCTTCCACAGTGTGTGAGGATGCTGGAGCACTTTTCCCCTTCAGGGATAAGGAGTCATTTTAGTTCCTGCATTTCCCTTAACTCAGACCTGGTTCTGCTTTCCTCAAGGACAGATCTGGATGTAGCTTCCTGCAGTCACATTTGCCTAAACTAGTTTCTCAGCTTGCTTGAGATGGATGGAAGTTCATCTGATCCTGCCAACGCTTCTTTAAAGATGTACTGAGCTTGAGACAGTATTCTCCTTCTGAAATGTGGGTCAGTAACTTCTGGGAGCTTTGGCTCAGGGGGGTCAGTCTTGCTGCCCTCAGTGTGAGCACTTACTGCTTAAGGATTGCTCTTGAGCTCTGCAGTTGCACCTCAGACCATCATAGTAAGATACACAGGAGCTCGTGTGAGCTCCTCAGGGCTTGAACTGCAGTTTTGTTTGCAGTTAGTAGCATTGATAACCTCTCTATGCCACTAGCCATGAAATGTTATTTGTACTACCCTCCCACATTAGTCATGGGCAATATCCCCTTATGTGTGACACCGTGCAAAGAGGATGAAAGATGGTCTCTGCTGTAAAGAACTTGCAATCTAAATAAAAGGCAAGAGACAAGGACACAGGGAGACAATGTCAGCAAATAAAGAGCTGCTGCTCTTCTCTTTCCATGGGCATGTTTAGAGAAGAGCCTGTGTTATGACTGTCAAAAACTAATCTTCCCTCAAGGTACGAATATTTCACACTGTCTGCAAGAACCCGCTTAATGATTCAGGAGCCACCCATCCTTTGAGGAATGCTGCCTGTGGGCCCCAGTGCCCCTTCACTGCAGGCAACTCTCTTGCTTTGAGCAGGGAGCTAGTCTCTCTTTTGCTGTCTTCCAAAGGCAGTTCCTTTCCAGCACATTTTAATGAAGCTATAAACCATGTGAGAGCTGCATTATTCCTTAGCTGATGCGTGTGGGTAGTGCCTACCATGATAGGGCCCTAGTGCCGACTGAGGTTTCTTGTTTCTGCTGTGTGTGCTTGATGGTCACTAAAACCTTTGTGGTGTGCGTTCTTCTGGCACAAGAGCGGCCTGGCTGTGGCGAGGACCCATGGAGGCTATCACAATATGAATAATAACATCAGTAACTAAAGAAGCACTGGGGGAGAATTCTTCTGAATTAATTTTTCCTCAGAGTGGAGTGGGAAGCAGGGAGAGGAGGGGATGTTGGGATCTAGACAAGCTCTGTCTGCCACGCTGCATTTTCTTTCCCTGGCCAAAAGGCCCAGGCAATAGGGCAGTGTGACAGATTCCTGCCTATCACTAGAGTTGTCTTCACTGCCCAGGCTTTCCGTGGGCTCGCCCTGACTACAAGATGCAGCCTGTTTCTGCTCACTGAGGTTGAAGCTGGGTCACAGCACCTCAGCACTGTGTGAACAGCTACAATAGCTTTGCTGATGTGCAGGAACCTGCTTGGTGACCACAATGTGCTGGAGCCCATTTGTTTTATTGGTCCAATGCTCATGTGCCAAGCCCGTGGTTTACACTGCTCGTGGAGTAAGACCTTGGCTGCCTTTAGGAAGAGATTCGTCACGGCTGCTTTTTATCCCCAAAGCTGCCTACACAGAGCAGCTGCAGCAGCGCAGGCTCTCGTAGGGCTTGTGCATTCCTGAGCCCCCTCAGAGCTGCCTCTTCCAGAGATGTTTTCTCCTGCGTGAAGCCAAGGCTAACGGCACCATGGCAAATCATGCTGTGCAAACTCCGGCAAGCAGCTTTGCTTAAGTACAGTGGGAATCTGTATTCTGGCAGCTACACTGATGACTCAGGTCTTATGGGAGAAATGGAGCAAATCTCCGATGCTGACAAGGCACAGGAATTTCCTAAAGTTGCGTTTTTTTATTTCTGTAACTAATACACAAGGAGCCTTGTAAATGTTTGAGGAGAGGCAGAGGAAGGAAAGAGCCAGGCAAAGAGGAAGGAAGAAGAGAGGCAATATCAACGCCTATGATTTAGGACTGAAACCATGCAGTCAGCTACTAGGCCCCTGTGTGGTGCTCCACAATCACTGCTCTCCTATCAGTGATTTACCAAAGGCATTCTGTGCATTGCAACACAGAGCCTTTGCAGACCACACTGGGATCCTCTGAGGCAACCATGACTGAAACCCCCAGCCCTGGAGGGCTCTGCAGTCCAAGCTGGCAGCCAAGCAGTTGCTCTGGGATTTGCCCCGGGTGTGCCTTGCTCTTTGTGTTTTACTCTGAGCTGGGGCCACATTCTGCTTTGATTACTCATGTTAATTTTTTCTTCTTTTTGGTTTGTTCTTAATCATCGTGCTGGGTTTTTGTGCTTTGCTCATTAGTGGTGCCTGCAGCATGAGCAGCAGTCCTGGAGGAGGGGGAAAGGAATGTGTGTGTTCAGTGTATGTGAGCAGAAGTGCAGATGCTGTAACTGTGACGCTCCTCCAAACCTCTGCAGGCTGAGCCCTGTGTGCTCTGCCTGTCCTGCAACAGCTCATCACACTGGTCTGTTGGCAGCAGGAAGCCACATGGGTTTGGTGTGCACATGCAAGCAGCTCTGTTCCCACGTACCTTGACACTTAGGAGGACTGAGGCGTGTTGAGCACACTCTCCGTTCTCTGCAGATTCACTTGTTAAGTGGTTTCCTGTGTTCAGGCGGGCTTGTTTGCCAAACAGCAAGTTTAAAAGCAAAACAAACCTCAATCTCCTTTCATTTTTCCAATCAAATCTACCTGCCAAAACTGAGTTTTCTTCCCAGGGATTTATGCTGGCTGATGCTGCATCCAGTCATAGCTGTGCTGGTGTGGATGGATATTCTGAACATTATCCACTTAGAATAATAACCCCCCCCCCCCCCAACCTAGAACCTGTATTTTACATGTCTATTAGAAGGAAACCTTTAAAATTACCCAGATAAGCAGTGCTTTGGCCTCAAAAGCTGTTCTGGTATAGGCAGGTTCATTAGTCCATTGTACAGGTTAAGGAAGTACAAGGATGACCTTTCAGCTTACCTTCTCCAAATCTCCGTAGTGATTAGATGGGACAAAAAGAACTTTATTGGATGGACAGACTGGCGAGGTGGAGAGGAAACAGCAGTGCAGGTAGAACACAGCACACTGTGCACCACAGGACATAAAGCTGGGCTGGCTTCATCTGGGTGCTGCTAATGAGCTCATTGCATGTGATGTGCAATGTGCCAGAGAATCCTCATGTCTTGAAGAAGCCCTGTGATCAGCCTTCACTTCATCATGTCCCCATTTACTGTATCACAGTGCTTTGGGGAGGTCCAGGATTTCACAAGCTTCCTCTTCTGCTCTGGGGCAGAACTGAAATCAAATGGAAGCATTATCAAAACAGATAATGGCTCCACAGAGCCACCAGGCTAAGATACCACAGAATAACTCTACAATTACGTGACTAATTTATTAAAGCACGGGACACTTCGGCTCAGCTGTTTGTTACCAGATCTTCCATCACAGCAACTTGGGACTGAACACACCAGATCCACAGAGGTGCTATAGCCCCACTGCCCACCCAGTTCCTAAATCCAGTGGGGGTGAAGGCCAGAAGGGGAGCCACAAGCTGCTCGGGGCTGACCCCTGGCTCCAATTACACCCAAGGAAGCTTCCTCCTCTTACAGCCTGCGGCCTTATGGCGACGGGCGGGACTACAGCTCCCGGCGGGCACCGCGCTCTGCCTAAGATGGCCGCGGCCGCTGCAGCCGCTCTAGCCCTGACTCGTTGCTCCTCTGGCGGCTCGGCGCCACCCTCGGCGGACTCCCCGGCGCGGCGGGATGGAGCCGCTGTTGGGCTGGCAGTTCGAGGACTCCCTCTTCACCCCGAGCCGGGAGCGGGGCCCGGGCGGTGGGGCTCGGCCGCACTACGGCGCGAAGCACTGCGAGCCCCGCGTGAGGAGCTGGGGGCTCGGGGGCGGCGTGCGGGAGCGGGCTGGGCACGGCCGGAGCCGCGCTCACGGTTGTGCTGTGCCCGCAGTGGTTCCAGCGGGAGGCGGGCGCGGACGGGGAAGACGCCGATGCGCTGACGGGCATCAAGTTCCGGGCGGACTGGGCCTACCGGCGGCGGCACTTTGAGGTACTTAAGGGTTGGGGCAGCGGTGGGTGGAAGCTGAGGGGATGCGGTAGTCGCTGGTGAGCTGGAACAATGTGCGTGTTATGTGGAACCCGCCTGCCAGCCATGTCCAGGAGTCAGTGTAAACCGGCCACAGATCTGGCTCCCAGAGCCGATCCAGATGAGGCTTGCACATCGGAGCTGTTCAGAGGTGAGCAGGGCCGGTGTCTGTGGCCACGGAGGTTATGGTCAGCCAGTTACACATGTGGGCTCTGCTCCTGGGAGTAAGTAACGCCATGTCCCACGAAGGCCGTGAGGTGGCTGGCTGCCTTTCTCTGAGCACCCCACTGTGAGGGGAAAGCAGAACGTAGTTGTCAGGCTCCCGATACTGGTTTATGCACTCCGACATTAATTGTCCCACCTCTCTGCTGCCTCCTGTGCTCTGGATGGCTGGTGGTGCCTTGGGGGTGCGTTTATGTTTACCATTTCTGCACGCTCCTGCTAGACCTTGTCCTCACTGCCTGCTTCCTGCGCTGCACTCCGGGTCATCCATGCCCTCCTGACTCTACAGTTCCTGCTGAAACCAGCTGCTTCTGCCCTTGTTTCAACTGTAAGAGCTTCTTGTGCCAGGCTGTGGCTTGCATTACAGGCTCCCTCATTTCAAAGGCCTCAGGCCGACTTCTTGCTCCACTCCTTTCGCCTTTCCCACTGGATTTGTGGATGTGTCTGTACCTCTGCTGCACCAACTTCTGCTATTTAGTGTTATTCCAACAGTACTGCTGCCTTGTCTATACCCAACAGATGCTTTTCGGGCTCAGCAGAGAGGGCCTGGAGGGATTCATGAAAGTGTGCTGAGAAGGAAGATGCCTCAGGCTGCGGTCGTGCATGGCTGCTGCCCTTGGGAGAGCAGATTGCTCCTTGCTGTGTGCGGTGGTGCCCTCTTGGGGGAGAATGACACCCTCTCAGAGCTGCTAATGGAACAGACTCTTGCTTCCTGATCCTTTTCTGTCACGGTGATCCATGTAAAAGGTGTAGTCTTTGGCCGTGTTGCTAACCTGGATCACTGTGACAGAACCAGAGGTAGTCTGCACATAAAATTACAGATTTGAGAGCACCCACCTTAGCAAGAGGGCTGGGATTAAGTCAGTGGGGTAGTAATCTCACTTGTTGTGAACGGTTTTTTACCTCAGCCAAGGCCAGTAGATAGGAAATGCCAAGGACAGCATTGATTGAAGCTGTGTCCAGTTTTAGAATATAGATGACCGTAGAGTGATAGAATCATGGAACCATTTAGGTTTGAAACAACCTTTAAGATCATGAAGTCCAACCATAAACCTAACACTGACACTACTAAACCATGTGCTTAAGGACTACATCTACATCATGTTTAAATACCTCTGGGGATGGTGACTCCTTGGGATTCATAATGCCTGATCCTTGCCACTTTATATCCCTTTGTCACATAGGAAGGCGAACGTGGGTGTCCTACAGCCCTCCTCTGATCCGTTTTCACCAGTGGCTGCTGCACTCACTGGGTGGGGAAGGGGGGGTGTCCCTCTTTTACTTGGGAAGGAATGAGCTTAACACCAGGGAAGAAAAGTATTCCATCCATTTTGCTAGGAAGTATTTGGGGTAAGTTGCTTGGAAGCTTTTGCTGTTAGAACCAATCAGGTTTGCAAGGAACAATTAAATATTAATTTTGAGAGATGGGAGAATGAGCACTGCTCTTTAGTCTTCTGGTCTGAGCACTTACATGATGCAGGAGGAACAGAGATTCCAGTCTTGGCTTCACTGAATACTTAATGTATTTAAATGTTAATTGGAGTCCTGGTGAGTGCCCTGAGCATTAAGCTACAGAAGTATTGCTCGTTCTTGTCTTTTTCCTTAGCCCAATTAATATTTAATTATTGCATACAAATTAGAACCACCCTATGCGAACAATGGAGTTTCACCTTCCTCCTGGTGTTCACTGACTTGCTGATTACTCATGTGAGGTAGGTACTTGCAGGTTCAAACCTTCCCCTTGAGAGGTCCCCCGAACTTCAGCTGACAGCTCTGATCATTAAGTGGATAGCTAGGGGAAGGATGCCTTGTGTCACGTATTGGCTGGGTTGGTAGATGATCCCTTCTGGATCAAACCTGATGGGGGAGAGGTGGGCAAATGTGTGGTGAATCCAACACAAGTGAGGATTGAAGTTGCTTATCCGTGTCTAGACTTGGCTGTGTAGTACCAGGGCCCTCGTATGTTGCTGGCATAGGTGGTAGCTGAGACCAGAGAAATGAAAATGTGGACTTTAGCTCCTGAATTTCCTTTCTGAGTGGATTCATAACCAAAATGTACTGTCAGACTTGCCTTTAAATGAAAATCCCTCACTGGTTGGTTTGGCTTTTCTTTTTGTTGACCCTGCTAGAAAGCCCTGTGTGAATACTCGAAGTGCTTACTGCTCTTACCTCCCAGTAACATTGCCATGAGACGGGATGTCCAGGAAGGCCAGGCTCGCTGTTTGTCTCACTTAGGAAGGCACAAGGAGGCTCTGGATATTGCAGAAGAAATGGTAAATAATGCAATCTGTCTCTTAGGCTTTGAACATGAAAATATTGCTTGTAGTTCTTTCATATGGACCATTTTCTGGGAAAATAATCTTCATGTGCATAATCCTTCGTGATGTTCAGTGCTCAGAGTATGTGGTAAACACAGAGTAACTGTCACTGCAGATATAATCACTCTTCAGAAATCAGAACACCCTGTACCACAATGAGCTCCCTGTGCAGGGAGGCTGGTAGTCCTGGAAGGGACTAAACATCATGCTCTGCCAGGCAGAATTAATGTAATGTAACAGGAATTATAAGAAAGGGAATAAATGGGTGCTTAAATCTTTCCACTATAAAAGTGATGGTTCAAAACTCCCTTTTATTTCCATACACTCGCTGTCAAACCTCCACCAAGAGGAGTATCTAACTACAAACAAAAATGTCCAGAGGCTCTGAAGTCTGCTAGAATTTGCTGCTGCTGTTTATTTTCTATAAAAGGTGTTTATACTACAAAGAAGGACGGCTGTATAAAACTCTGAAGGCAAATATACAGGTGACAGCATTGGGCCTTCAGATGGGTGCAAGACAGAGGGGATGCTGTCAGTTTGATTGTGCGTGATCTCTGTCACGTATCATTGAAATTAAGAGCACAATTTTGTATAATTTAAAAATTACCTTTAATGGTATTTGTGTGTCATTCTTGAGGGAGGCATTTCCTTAGGCTCTGAGGGATGATTCTGTTCTGCTGGTTTTAATCTATTGGCTTTTGTTTCTAGCAAAAAGGTGCTACTAACACAGATCACTTGACCGTGGTTCTCAACCTGCAGCTTGCCATTTACCAGGGCCTGGAGAACACAGACAAAAAGATCACGTGTCTGCAGCAACTCATCTGCTTACATCCTTTCAACCCTCAATACTGGAAGTTACTTGCTGAAGCTTATATGAGCCTTTTAGAGTTAGTCATTCCAGAAACAAATCTAAATCAGTCTGAAGATGTTGGTGTAAGGGACAGTAGTTTCAAAACATCAGCTGCAACAGAGATTAATTTGCAGCCTTGCAGATCAGATAGCCAGAAAGAAGGCCCTCGGTGCAGCCTGGCTACAGAAACAAAGAGGGAGAATGCAGTGACTTGTAATGGCAGCCGAGCTGCTGAATTCCCCAGCCATTTGGAAGAGCTGGAAAGGACGGACCAAGGGGAATGTGCAACCTCCGAGTCCTGGGAGCAGAACATGCCAGAGAAAGTTGGGATAAAGGCATGTGCCTCGTTTATTAGAGCAAGGTAACTAAACGTGTTCTTGGAATAATGTTAACTTCTCCCAGTTGGGAACAATTTAAAACATATTTTTCGCAACCATAGTATTTTCAGTTTACGTTTTCAGGTTAAATGTTTGTTCCAGCATTGGTGATGCTGACTTGGAAACACTCTGCTATTGCTTCAGCAGAATCGACTAGCATGGTAGCTGTGAACAGCTGCAGTCTTAAGTGGAAAGGGTAAACCAGTGTCATGCACTGTTGAGAAGTGGGTTTTGATGAACTTCCTGTATGAATCTTTTCAAGCAATTCTATACAAAAGGGCCTGTTCTTCAACAGCTGCTCCTGCTAGAGCGTGGCTGTTTCCCGGGTTGGTGTTAAAGATGCAACAGCAGAAGAGACCCAGAGGGGTGGCTGGCCAGTCCTCCTCACGCAAGTGCCACCTGCCTTACTTGCTTGAAGCCTCATGGTTGAGTAAAACCGTATTTTATAATAATATCCCAATCTGCATAATGGATGAGGTTGAGAAATGAACTGTGTGACAGCTGATTGACAGGGCTGCATTAAAATGCTCTTTCTTTTTCTTCCCTCCCTTCCTAAATCTCTGGCACACAACAGAAATCCCTAAAACAGAATCTTTCAAAGAGATAATTAGGAACTGGCTTTGTTAAATTAGTCCTGGATTTTCTTTTCTGCTCTTGCCTCTCAGTAATGTATTAGTCACCAAACGTACTTAAAGCTATTTTCTGAACTTCCACAAATGCTTACAGAGAGCACTTTATAACTGCCCTGATAGGGCAAGGTTTAAGGAATGTAAAAAGAGAGACAATAGCTTTTAACTGTACTCAGACTAAGATTGACTTTAATTGCTACTTGGGAGAAGTTAATAGATTTAGTACTGATATTGAATATTAAAGCTACATTCGTATTAAAATCATGTGTTGTTTTGGTGTGAATGGTTCAGCATTTAGACAGTCATAAACTGTGGCATTTCCTTGCTTGGCTACAGTTTCACAAAGGGTTATTATGGCTCATATTTGCAGATACTTGTCCAGGGGAAGTTCCTCCCCTACCCAGGGCTTATGCATTCATTAGGCTGTCTAATATTTTCAGCTCTGTTGGATTTTGAGATGTGGACATTGTGTAAATGTGAGTGCAGGGTAAATTGCAGCTGGAGAAGGGATGCTAGGATTGCATTTTGTAGGCAATAAGGTTCTGTGTTAAAGCATCAGGAATAATTGACTCTCCTAGTTTTGCCAGCCAAAAAAGGGAGAAATGGTTTTCCTCAGTTTTCATTGAGATTTCATCCTTTCATACCTTATAGTGATGCAAATTTTGAAACAAAACCACAAAATAAAATACTTTCCGTTTTTACTTTGAATTTCCCAGTCCAAACTTTACTGGATTTACAAATGATTTGTTGGCTCAGACCAACACATTTTGATGTTTATAATGTACAAATGAAAACTTTAAGGTCTTAAGTCTCATCTTCATAAAAACACGCAACTTGATCATAAGACCTGCTTCATTTAAGTCCATTGAATGTGATAAGATAATTTGTTGTCGTTTTTTATGCATAAAGCTTGAATTAAATATAGTTTCAGTAACGTTACTGTGCAGTCCCACTGGTCCTTTGGTTTTACAGTCCTAGTGTGAGGAGAACTCTGGAAACTGCCTCAGCTCTCTCAGTTGGTGATGGGGTGCCCCTTGTGACATGAAGCTACATTGTGAGCAGTGTCAAACCTTCACCAACCGTCGTGGTGACTTCTGGGGCACTGCCCTGAACATAAAACTGTGGTTAAAGGTTTTAGAAAATCCTCCAGGGTTGGCCTGTGTGTTTGGTATTTGTCTAATTCCCCACATTTGTAGCTTTCCAGGCTGCAAAGACCATCACTGCCCTAGGCAAAAACACGCTGCTGGCTTATTAAGCCTGAATAAGGATGTGGGACTCCTGGTGTGCTGCAGTTGATGCAAGCAGATCCGAGCTTCACTTTTGAAATGTGTGGTGGATACATGGGGAGAAAAATGTTTGTGCAGAGCAACCAGGGAAACTCAGCATGTTGTTTTTTATTACTCGTATCACAGCAGGGATATTCCATACCCATGGTCATTGATAGGGATGTATGAATTTCTTTGCAGTTTTTGCAGTCAGCAAAATTCCAGAAGAGCTGTTTTAAAGTGTGATATTTTGGTTGGGTTTAGGTTCACTGACTTTTCTGCCAGCTGTGCTTTTTTTAACTGCCTTTTGCATTTCAGGCTTTTACTCCAGCTTACCCAGTCACAACAGTCATCCTTTGCACTAGAGAGGAACATTAAAGGTCAAAAAGAGATTGATGGCAAAGTGGCACGACTTGGTTTCAGTGAAAATTCCTTGCTTTTGATGATCAAGGTAAGGGGCTGTTTCCTTGTGTGTGAGTTCTCAGCTATCCTTAGGCTGATTGAGGTGCTTGAGCCAGTAGTTTAGGCACAAAATCCTATGACTCTCCTGAGCTAATGAATGGAGCCAGGAAGCAAATTCAGTTAGCTGGTGGGTTGCCCTGGTACTGTTATCTGGAGCTGGCTTGTGTCATGCAGGTGTATCCCTGTTCTGCTGAGATTTTCCTTTTGGGAATGTTCAGGGTTGTTAAGTTCTTATTGGACTTTTTATTTGCAGATACATCATCACTGTGCATTACCTGGGATGTAGATTTTATCTTGTGAATTTTAGATGCCACAAAGTGAATGACAAGTATGAAATGGAAGTGGAGATTACTTTGTTGGTCACGCCAGTGTTAAACATTTCCAGAGAAAGCCAGAGACATCCTTTCACATGCTTTCTGTGTTCTGCTTGCTGTACTGCGTTCTAGATTGAGAGAAATACAGAGGAGTTAACATTGAGTGACTTTATTCATAGAGGTTAAACATTTTTAGTGCTATTTATAGAGTTTCTGACTTTTATCTAAAGGAACAAGAAGAGGCTGTGGAGGTTCTAACTTTGCTGTCAGTACTACAGCGTTAAGTGAGTGGAAGCCAAGCTACTGCCGGGTTGGTAGGCAGTCTTGTGGGCTTTCATCCATGAGAGGGCAGCAGCACGCAGACTATCAGGTTTTGGAAAGGTTGAGGAAAGAAACTTCTCCCCTTGCTTCACTTGGTCCGACACCCCCAGGAGTAGATGAGGGTGCGGGTGCTGTTGCAGGCTGAGCACACAGTTGGTGTTGAGATTCCCGCTCCTACTCAGAGAGTAAAAATCCCGCTGTAGGAGCATAGGCAGAGGCTGGGAGGGTTGTGCAGGTCTGGAGCTTGGATTCTCTGTTCTCCCTGTATAATGCAGAATGCAACAGGCAGAAAGACAGCTTGATTGTGGCTTGGAAACTTCTGGACGGTGTGTGGTTCATGTGTCAAGGCTTGTCTTGTGAAGATTTGTTATTCATGTAATATTTGCTGTTTTCCCTCCATTTATTTTCTTGTTTCCCATCTTCTTTCTTACTCTGCAGGTTATGGGACGGGATCTTACACCAGAAAAAGAGGAATTTCAGGGTGAGGTGAAATGCATGGGCCCTTCAGTGCTGTCATCACTGGTAACTGCATCAGCCACTGAATTTGAAATCAATTGGTTTGGTAACCTCCAAGATGACTTATGTCACTTTGACAGACAGTTCTGTTCAGATACACATCTCCCACCTTTGGTAACTTAATGGTTTTGTTGTATTTATTCTCATCTCTCAAAATGATGAGGGAGTGATACATGCAATAAAGTTCATACTACATTTTGTAAGAATTCTTGTTGTATGTCTTGTAAGAACATATATATAAATCTCTTCATCCAGACTCTTCTTAACCTCTCATTTTCTTTGTTCACGGTTTCTGTTCAAATTAATAAGGAATCCGGTATAAAAGTGAGCCTCCAGTTCAGCTTTCCATCATTAACCTCACCATGTTGTGCTTGACATGCCTGTGACTTTGAGGCCTGCAGTGCTGGTGGAGTGGAAGGCTTCCTTCATGATGCCCAGTTTGAAAGGTTCTTGGTATCACATCCAGTGTTGTTCTATTTAAAGCCATGAAAACAGCCATTTTCTTAATGATTTTTTTAGTATTGATGAACTGACATTACAGGGATTTCCTGCTCAGAGGTGGATGGCTAGAAATATGAAATACATTTGTGCTGGGAAATTGTCAGTAATTCCATCTGGTTCAGGAAAAAAACATCCAAGTGGTAAATCACTTGGAACTAGAAGGAGATTTTCTTTCTTCAAAGTTAATTGGTTTTTGCAGGTTTAGAACCAGCTACAGTTGTGTCATCAGTGTGCTGAGATGAGGAAGGAGGAAACTGCCAGGGTTGTTCATATGTACTGAAGAGGGTTTAATCAGATCATATCCTTTGTAGAACCCTGAGAGGAAAAAGATCTTCACTGTGAAAACTGGAAGTGTCATTTCTGTACCATACAGCTCCTTATGTTACGCTTTCAGTTGACAGTGACACCACTTTGCTTGACTTTCCAAGGCAGTGATGCTTCGGGCTCCTACAAAAAAGGCAGAGATTATCCTGTAGTTTGTGCTTGAAATAATTGACATTTGAGCCAAACAAGATGTGTCTTTCCTCATCTTCTTATAGACTGAGACTTCGATTCTTCATAGCTTTTTGTAAATGGGGTTTTTTAAGGGATATAGTTTAAACCCAGGAATCTCTCAGACATCATTTACTGTGACTTTTCTTGATGTTTTCTTTCTGAAGTACTAAAGAGTGCTGAAACTCTGCATAGCTCACAATTGAATGGTAATTCACCATATGTGAACATGCTCTGTATCTACTACTTTTAGGTGAATTTTAAAGCTTTAAGATGCTGGTTGGGGACCCAGTTCCTAACTCTCGCTATGGTACAGCCCTCTGAGAAGTGGACTGTGGAAACTCTTGGAAAAGTGGAATATCGCCTTCAGCCATGTCCAATTATCTTTGATAGTTTGGTGACTTAATGCAATTAAACCACATCCTGGTCAGCCTGTTACGAAAGATGATGACTTTGCAGTACACTTGGGTAAGCATTAACACACTCAGAGCGTGTTACAGAATATTTGGTTTAGTCATGCTTGCGCTTTGCTAGGTAGAAATTCTTGTGTGTGTGCGTGGAGCGCTGTATTTGTATGGCAGTGAAGCCCGCCTGAGGGGCTGGGGATGCTTTTAAGACTTAACTTGTGTTGTAAGTTTTCAGCAGAGACTGTCCATAACATGCTGTAAATTAATGATGATGTTGGAGTCAACAGTAGATGGTCATGCAGCAAAGACACAGCAAATATGGAAAGCTTAGTGCCGGATGTGTCAGCAAAAAAACGGAGCAGGGACTTCTCCTTTTCTTAATCTGAAGGTTGTAAGTAGCCACATAAGATGGCTCTCATTTGTTTTGCCACAGCTCTCAAGTAGGTTCAGTTGTTAAGACACCAGAACACAGCTTTTGTGGAGCCAGGTCTGTATACTTAATGGGAGCTCACCACATGAGTTTGCTTCACTGTTTAGAAGGTGGAAATAGCATTGAAGCTATTACAGCAGCAAATTAAATACTTGCCAAATGCTGTCAGTTTGTGACGGAGGTGTCCAAAGTACACAGTGGTCTGGAGACTGTTTGGTGTGCGTGCAGTGTTTGACTTGAGGTGGTGTCTCTGGCGGGGAACACACCAGTTAACTCCCTGCTGGCTCTGGAGTGGAAGGCGAGCAGTAGCTCTTACCAACAGGCAGTATTTTCTCAAACATAACAATAAAGCAAAAATGTTGGGTTAAACTACTGCAAAGCAAACAACATGAACGTTGTTCTGAACGTGTCGCATAGTTACTGTCCCAGATAACCAGTGCTTATTGCACTGGGGCTATGAAATACTCCTTTGTTCTACTTGTGCCTGGCTATCTCTCATCTCAGCTACTTCAATTCCTCCTTTTTTGGCCTGCTCCTTGCTTCTTTGGCATGCCACTTCCAGCGCCAGTTTTCTGTTTCTGATCGTATCTCACGAGGGGTTTTGTGTTGCTGTCTTGCATTTTGAATGCCTCATCGTTGCTTCTGTGTTCTGCATAATTCTACATCTGCCTGCAATAGATTTCTTCATGTTACAG
The DNA here is from genome assembly GCF_033783945.1 of Neopsephotus bourkii. Taxonomy (NCBI): domain Eukaryota; kingdom Metazoa; phylum Chordata; class Aves; order Psittaciformes; family Psittacidae; genus Neopsephotus; species Neopsephotus bourkii. The sequence continues at coordinate 11,319,017 of NW_026902105.1, read as the reverse complement.
CTCTTATGAGCCCAAATGATCTGTGATTGCATGGTTATTGGTATTTGTACACAAACCAGTGCTCCATGCTGAGTTAAATAGGAAATTAGAGTATTGCAGATTGCACGTGAGAATCCATTGACGGTTACTGAGGTTTGATTTTGTTAGTTTAACACTTGCTTATGTTGCAGATACTTTGGGAACAACCCTCTGATGCTGGCTGTGATGCTTCTGGAATGGTTTCTGTGTACAAATACAATCTAATTGTGTGTCTTGCTTTTGAGTCTTTGAATGCTGCTGGCTTTGAGGTGAGGGAACACGATAGTGCTGTAACTAGTGTCATTAACGCAGTTTTCTCCATCACAGAATCACAGCTGGTTTGGGTTGGATGGGGACTTAAAGCTCATCCAGTTCCAACCCCCTGCCACAGGCAGGGACAGCTTTTACTAGACCAGGGTACTCCAAGCCCCATCCAACCTGGCCTTGAGCACTGCCAGGGATGGGGCAGCCACAGCTTCTCTGGGTACCCTGTGCCAGCGACTCAGAACCCTCACAGTAAAGAGTTTCTTCCTAACATCTAATCTTAATCTCCTTTCAGTTTAAAGCCATTCCCTCTTGTTCTATCACTGTGTGGTGAATTGACCATGGCTGGCTGCCAGGTGCCCACTCAGGTGCTCTATCAATCCCCCTTCTCAACACGACAGGGAATGTAAAAGTAAGATGAAAAAATACAAGGACTTGTGGGTTGAGTTGAAGTCAGTTTAATACAGAAAAAGCAAAGGCTGGGTGCAGAAACAAAGGCAAACAAAAATCTTCAGTCTGTAATTCCCAGCAGCAAGCAATGTCATTGTAAAAGTGAGTATGTCAGTAGTACTCAGTTTGCTTATAGGGAATCAAGACTTACAGCACAGGGTCCTGTTTGTACCCCCAGCCAAGAGACATCTTCATTGCTGGCCTTAACAAGGGGTTGAGCTAGTGCCACTTTGCCTTCTTTACAGTACCTGCACATGCACTGGAAGAAAACAAAAACATAAGCAAATCTGAGACAGGACCTGGGGCTCTGCAGAGCCCCCTCCCCAACTGCAGCTATGGTGCTGGGGTGCTCAGGACAGTAATCTGGCTTCTGCACGGGCCCCTGCAAAGCCTGGATAAGCCTCAGAGCACTCTGGAGGGGAATTAGCATCTTTAGTAGGTTGTGTACCCAGATCTGGATGCAGTGCTCTAAGTGGGGGTCTCATAAGAGCAGAGTAGAAGGGCAGGATCACCTCCTTCGACCTTCTGGTCACACTCCTTTTGATGCAGCCCAGGATACGGTTGGTTTCTGGGCTGAGTGCTCACTGTTGGGTCATGCCGAGCTTCCCATCAATCAATGACCCAAAGTCCTTCTCCACAGGGTTACTCCCAATCCCTTCATGCCCCAGCCTGTACTGATACTGGGGATTGCTCCACCCAGGTGCAGGACCTTGCGCTTGGCCTTGTTGAGCTTCACTGTGCTCACTTGGGCCTCCAGCCTGTCCAGGTCCCTTGGACACCGTCCCTTCCTTCCAGTGACTCAACTGCACCACTCAGGGTGGTGTCACCATGAACTTGCTGAGGGTGCGTTGTGCTGCAGCGGTGTTTGTTTGAGCCCTTCCCACTCAGCAGAGGGATGCGGTATGTCAGCATCATCAGCATGTATCAGTGCAGGGCACTGACCCTCCTGCCAGTTCATTCCTGTAACCACAGGTTCCCTCATCACTGTGCATTCAGGCTTGTGGGGGCCTGCTAGGGGTTTTGGCAGAGCTTGCTGAAATTGTAAACTCATTGTTTTCCACCCAAAGTGAAATTGCATTCATGTGATGTTCAAGTTCAGCCATCATCTGAACTAGCACAAGCTGTATCCCCGATTCAAGGCTGAAGTCAGCTCTTGGTTCACCATGTGGATCGTTAGCTTGTCCCTAACCTACTTCTTTTATCTGTGTTCTCCAATGTGCCTTGTAGGCAAATGATCTTCCCCCACAGAAATGAAGATAGAATCATAGAATCATAGAATAGTTAGAGCTGGAAAGGACCTTAAGGTGATCAAGTTCCAACCCCCCTGCTATGGGCAGGCACACCTCACACTAAACCATGTCACCCAAGGCTCTGTCCAACCTGGCAGGGATGGAGCATTCACAACTTCCCTGGCCAACCCATTCCAGTGCCTCAGCACCCTTACTTCTTCCTTATATCCAATCTAAACTTCCCCTGTTTTAAGTTTTAACCCGTTACCCCTTGTCCTGTCACTACAGTCCCTAATGAAGAGTCCCTCCCCAGCATCCCTATATGCCCCCTTCAGATACTGGAAGGCTGCTAAGAGTTCTCCATGCAGCCTTCTCTTCTCCAGGCTGAACAGCCCCAACTTTCTCAGCCTGTCTTCATACAGGAGCTGCTCCAGTCCCCTGATCATCCTCGTGGCCCTCCTCTGGACTTGTTCCAACAGTTACATGTCTTTTTTATGTTGAGAACACCAGAACTGCACACAATGCTCCAAGTGAGGTCTCACAGGAGCAGAGTAGAGGGGCAGGATCACCTCCTTCGACCTGCTGGTCACGCTCCTTTTGATGCAGCCCAGGATACGGTTGGCTTTCTGGGCTGCGAGCGCACACTGAAGCCGGCTCATGTTCATTTTCTCATCGACAAGCACCCCCACGTCCTTCTCCACAGGGCTGCTCTGAATCTCTTCTCTGCCCAGCCTGTAGCTGTGCCTGGGATTGCTCCGACCCAGGTGGAGGACCTTGCACTTGGCATGGTTAAACTTCATGAGGTTGGCATCAGCCCACCTCACAAGCATGTCGAGGTCCCTCTGGATGGCATTCCTTCCCTCCAGTGTATCAACCAGTCTCCTAGTCTCATGAAGATCTCCTTCATGAATTCCATGCTTCATGGGCTGTGGAAATTAAGACTTCAGTGGCAGTGGTCTGCAAACTTCTCCCCATATCCCTCTCCATGCCACCACCAGTTGGACCACAGCAGGATCAGTGAACGGAGCCAAGTTTCAAAGAAGAATCTTAATTAGGCGGAGGGGACCCATCTGTTAAATTCTGTTCCTGTTGATTTCAGAAGAAACAAAATGTGTTTCCTCTTCACCTGGACTCTGACTGGAACTCATTTTGCTTTTGGAAGAGAGTGAGGTGCATGAGTCAAGAGAACATGAAGAAACAAAATGATTCTCAAAGGGATTTTAATGAAAGTCTCTTGTATTTGAATGCTTGCCATATTTAGATACTGAAGTAGAACTGTCACAGGAATGAAAATCAACTTCCCCTTCTTCCCAAGGAATCTAAAAAGTGTCACTATGTACAGAATTTACAACTATATGCAGTAGTTTATTGTTACTCTGGACTCCAATATTTGATCTCAGAGGTAAAACCACACACACCAAAGCTAGAGAAGGAAGTGCCCATCCTGTTCCTCTTACGATGTTCTGCAAGTGTTACTGTCATACTTTCAAAATGATTGCTCTTCAAGGAAGAGAAACTGTCCTCACCTGAGACCTCGCTGCTGCATACAGTAGTCATCACCCACAGCCTCAGGAACTGCCTTCCTTGAGCAGGTGATAAGTGAAAGGAAATGGGCCAGATGTGCAAATGTGTTTTGGTTCCTGTTTTCTGTTGGAGTCAGATGAAAGATATAAAGCAGGTGTAAAAAAAATAATCTACTGACAGATCAATGGATGTGAGGCATCTAACTATGAGATTTGGGTGGAAATCCTTTGTTTCGGGAATTTTTTCACTATTTTTTGCCTTTCACTTACAGACGCTTCCTTTGTTTTCATGGATTATTTGATAGAAAGTTTCCCTGGTTTGGTTCAAGCTGCTGCACCTCTGTAATTCCCTCTGTAACTGTATTCAGTGGGCACTACAGGCACCCAGCTTCTCTTTAAACATTAGAAACCTCAAAGAACTCTCAAATAAAGTGCTGTTATCTCTAATTTAACATTCAGTCAAATGACCATTGAGGATTTCTAATATCCATGTACTATTAAATGAATTGGAACTCAGTCCTGGTGTGTTACTTGTAGGATTTTGCTTCTTCACTCAGCTTTATTTTCCAGTCTGGCTCTAGATAGCTACTCTGCAATAAGGGAAACTACTCTGAGCTGGTGGGATTGGAGGTGGTAACAAAGTGAGCTGAAGGCACAGAGTGGAAGTGAGCTGCGAGACATAACCTGAACTGCCGGGCTTGTGTTCACAGACCCCGTCCTAAAACCTCGCCAAGAGCTGTCCTTGCTGCTGTACCTCGGACAGTGCAGAAGAACAAACTCCTTCCCCATCAGCCCTCAGGAGTCCTCCAAAATCAAGGTGCGATGACAGCACGGAGGTAGTAGACTGCTGCTGCCATTACCGCCTCGGTTTGCTGTGTAACCCAGCCTTCAGCCTCCTCATGCCAGTGCTAGAATGCACAGCAATAAATTGTGCCTCACCCCATGCCCGGCCACCTGAAAACCAGTGAGCACCTAAATCTACTGCTCCATAGGTACGCTACCGAGGGCAGGGGATAGGCGGCAGCAGCGTTGCACTATGAGCAGCATTATTTAGATGTGTTCTTCCTGGGGTCATGATGCACCCAAGGTTTACACATTAGCAAGGCTTGGCTTTTTAATTAGGGAAACGAAGCATCCATAAGCAGCAAAACAAAAACAGGAGGCTTGAAATCATCCTCGTTTTGTATTATATAGAATTTCTATATTCATCAGTACAGGAGCGATTGCTAAACAGGTCCTCACTAGGCTTACTTGCAATTCAAACCAAGGTGGTTATTATGTAAAGAGGTTAGCTTGGTGGAGGCATCTCCAGGGTGAGCTTAACCCTGTCCTATTTGGTTCCTCTTGTCTAAGTCTTATAGGCCTGTAAACGTTCATGTTGTTATACAGCACTGTGGAGTTATCAGCCACATAGGGCGGCTGGTAGTAGTTACCCTGAATGGCCTTTTGTGGTGATGAGGGTGTGAATGAGACATAGTTGTGGAAGGAATTAACTCTATGCAGAGGTGACTGTGGGGCTAAGTTGCTGCTGAATATGAGAGCTGTTGGATTTTGCTTGTTCTGATGGGTGCTGCCATTGGAGAGGCTGCTGAAGGGATCAGACAGAGTGTTGGTGTTTTCCTCGTTGCTGCAGGGGAGGCTGCGCTGAGGGGCCCAGCTCCTATTGAACAGGAAGGGCATGGTGCGCGGCGGAGAGTTTGGGCCCCTCACGGGCTTGGACAGAGCGTAAAGGTGTCGGAACTCTTCATCAAACAGCTCCACAACTTGACCCGTGAACTTGGAGAGGAGGTTGCGGTGAACCTGGCCACATAACCACGTGAAGCTGGAGGGAGGGACAAGGTAAGGGACAGCGTTAACATCAGCCACTAAGGACTGGGCATCCCTGCAGGGTGGTGTGAAAGGCAAATGTGCTTTACTGCTGAAGTTCTTGCCTAAACACAGCATGAAGATGGTGTCACAGTTAAATTTCAGGTCAGTTCACATCAGTGCTCTTTGGCTCGGATCAACCTTTGTTAGTGCAACTGCCTCTAAGCCTTCCAGAACCCTTGTCAAGTTATACAACCTCCTAAAGCAAGCGGTGATCCAGATGCACTGCGGGTCAGGTATAAAACCCAAGGTTTGGGTGTCTGTTCCATGAAAAAGTGTTCAGCCCCAATTTTGGGTACCTCTTTTCCATGCACAATGCTTAAAGTCAGCTCTTACCATGTCTCATCTGCATACATGTACCTTGTACCTTTTCTGCAGTGCCAGGTGTGACTCTCACCACTCCAAACTGACATTAGAAAGACTAGTGCAAATAACCACTCGTCGTTTCCATGTTGCCATACTCTTTCTGCACTGGTCCAGAGAAATACATAAAGATCCAACCTCCCTGTTACCTCCACTTCCACAGAACAAACCACCACACCTGGCAAATGCTCATTTTCTTCACTACAGAGAAAATGAAGTTATAAACATTTCCTACAGCCTTTCCAACAAAAATACTACTTTGCCATAAAGGGAGAAGCACCGCAGTAGCTTTCATTCTGGTAGTCCAGAGACACATGTGAGGATACCCCACAGTTTTTAAATGATTTTTCTTTTATGTGCTTCCCTAATCCACTTGGCAAACATAAATTCACGCTCTTTTACCAAACCACAAGCCAGCTTGATTGTGGTGTGCAGGCTGCCTTGTCATAGCAGCAGCAATAAAATGAGCACAGTTGAGAGAATGAAATGTAATTACTCCCTGAGCTGATGGGGCTCACGCTGTGCAGCAGAGGATACGGAGCAGCACTGAACTCAAACCTGAGGTTACCCTGTGTTTCAAACCTGAGGTTATTCTGTGTTGCCAAACTCTGCCCAGGTTATTCCTGCGTGACTTCATTAGCTATGCTGGATTTGCACAAGGATTTGGCTGTAGGTGTGTGCACTTCGCATCTTGTGCTTGTCATGTTTTGACAAAAGGTCTGTGAAGCTCAGTGGGACTGACAGCCTGAGCCGATGCTCAGGGAGCAAAGCCAGAGGATTTATATCTGCCCATTCAGAGCATTCTTACACTGGGCTGGGTTTGGGGCACACAGTGGTTTTATATTGATGGTTCAGGAGCAAGTGGAGGAGTGAAGAAATCACTAGTTCAATGGCACCAGCCACCCCTACAACATACACTGTACATTTTATGACTGGACATGAAAATATACAGTAAGTTACCAGAATCCACCAGTTACCACCTCATCCAGTTTGTTCAAATCAGTCTAGATATGGACAAAACCTTGGGAACCACGGTGAACAGCCTAGAAAGCTAACTCCCTGCTGCATGGGTAACATCTGCTGTGCCAGCTCACTATTGCCTGTATTCACCAAGAAGCACTCTCTAAACCATTGCATGTCCTTTACCTGACTGTTCAGGAGATAATAAGCTAGGACCAAATACAAAACCACACACAATTAGTCTGGGATATCTTCACTGAAGGTTATGCTCTCATGAAAGGCCTGAAGTGTGGAGTGGCAGGTTTACACATGATGTGCTAGAGATACAGCTAGTTTACGAAAGAAAATTTAGAGATAAATAAAAATTAATTACACATATAAATGGCTTTTAAAAACCCCACAAAATCAAAGGAAAAACCTGTTGAGCCCAATTCTGACAGTACTTGCAGGGTAACTTCTGGGAGTACCTGGCAGACAGATACTCATTTGTGGCTCATTGACCTTATCCGTAACCCCTGTGAGCTGAGAAAGCTGGATCCAATCAACAGCCCAAAGATTCTTCATGGGGTGGTGGCGATGGGTCATTTGCAAAGTAACGAGGTGAGACCTGTGTGATTTTAGACAAACTTAGGACTTGTAGTGAGTCACAGCAATTTACTTGCTGTGCTCTTTGCTGGAGAACAAAGAGGAACCTGAAATAAAGACTTCACAGGTTTCCACTGGCTTCATTTTAAGAGGAATGAATTCATTGGTTAGGTTTTAAGTCCTGTTTTGCTCCTTAGTTAACTATTCGAAGTGCTCTTCTGGGGAAGGCTCACAGAAGTCTGTTGTGGTCACTATCTGCCTGTAAGGAGCATTTTTCTACCAGGCCTCTCTGAGTGAAGCACATCAGAAAGGAGAGGAAGTACAAAGAGGTCCTGCCCAGCTTTGGGACAAAGCTTTATCACAAATTCAGTCATAGAATCATAGAATAGTTAGGGTTGGAAAGGACCTTAAGTTCACCAAATCCCAACCCCCCTGCCATGGGCAGGGACACCTCGCACTAAACCATATCACCCAAGGCCTCGTCCAACCTGGCCTTGAACACTGCCAGGGATGGAGCATTCACAACCTCCCTGGGCAGCCTATTCCAGTGCCTCACCACCCTCACAGGAAAGAATTTCCTCCTTATATCCAATCTAAACTTCCCCTGTTTAAGTTTTACCCATTACCCCTTGTCCTATCACTACAGTCCCTAATGAAGAGTCCCTCCCCAGCATCCCTATAGGCCCCCTTCAGATACTGGAAGGCTGCTATGAGGTCTCCACGCAGCCTTCTCTTCTCCAGGCTGAACAGCCCCAACTTTCTCAGCCTGTCTTCATATGGGAGGTGCTCCAGTCCCCTGATCATCCTTGTGGCCCTCATCTGGACTTGTTCCAACAGTTCCATGTCCTTTTTATGTTGAGAACACCAGAACTGCACACAATACTTAACAGATACATCTCATCCGCCTTTCCTTTTTGTCCCCACACCTATCCGCTGTTCTGGATCCTGTCATTCAAGATGGTCTGAATCAAACCCCACCTCTCCTGTCCAATCTCCATTTGTTCTGGACTTAAGCTTTTTCCCCTCTGCAGTACTGCAGCTGCAGTTATTAGGGATGCTCCCACCCAGTATGTCTACAGCATTACAGCAACATGTAGTTACACACATTCAATCTAAAACTGAAGGAGTGGGGTTTTCAGCTGAGCCCAGGTTTGAATTAACCTACACCTTAGTGTTGCCTGCTGGTGGGATAACCTTGTTATGAGAAACCTGCACCACCTGAACTGAGGCTTTCAGCAGAGCACCACAGCGTTAGATGTTAGATGCTGGCCTCTGAGGCTTTCAGAGTGTCTCAGCTGCCCCTGACGACCAAGTCCTGTGCTTTCTTCTGCTCTCATTTTGCCTTCTTTAGGAGCAGAGTTCATGCACTAACTCCAGTTAATTAAAGAAAATGGAATAACAGTTACATAGGATGGAGCAGAGTAACACAGAGACAGCAAAAAGAAATACTGCATCCAAACCCCACACCACAGACATTGCCAGTAAAAAATCAGAGGAAAACTGTAACTTAAAACACTTGCTCATGCCTGCACTTGTGCAGACGCATGGGTGGAACAGCCTTCAGAAGCTTCTCAGCTTTGGTCTCCCCTGTGCAGCAGGACCACACTTACCCACACTGACCCAAGCAACAGCTTTTTAATGTGGTTTTAAAACCAACTCCAGAGCAGGAGATGCCACAGACTCGGTGTTCCCTTTGCCTCTAACTAGTTGCCAGCTCCAGTCCCCTTTGTTGTCCATTAGGCAAATATAGTTTGTCCCCAGACAGCTGGGCAGCGAGCCAGGGTCCCTTGTACAGCAGTGTCCTAAAGGGCTGTTTTATTTCCTCAGCCTGTTCCCCTCACTGATACTACAAAGTCATGCAGAGCGCAGCACTGATTAAATTTGCTGTTATAGTAGTTTAAAGATCTTTTGCTTTAAGGTTTAAGATCTGTTCCAGTTTGATTTCCAACAAATGCATTACAGAAGAGTTTGAGACTGTTTTACTCAACATCATTCTTGTTCTGCAGCAGCTGGTGGGTAAGGTTTAGGGATAACAGAAAACCTTCAGATTGATAAAGTGAGAGCTAGCAAGCCTACAGAAATGCTACATACTGACAGCCAGCCATAACCCATGTGAATCTGCAAACTGGTGCTGAGCATGCTGAAGTTAGTGCATAGATTTGTTCCTCACCACCATCTCTGCTTACTTGTTGGATAGGGGATTATGTACTTTGACAAGGCTCTTGAGGTTAGATGATACTGCAACAGCAGTAGAGAATGAATGGCAGAAGTGACTGCACAGGACTTCAAGGGTTTTTCTTTTTCAGGATTGAAAGAGAAGCCAAAAGAAAGCTAAAGAAAACAGATCTTGTTCTGTCCCTCTTCTCCCACACATCCTTTACTTCTCCTCTCTCCCTAAATCTGCTGCTGCATTTCTACACATTTTTCGTGAGGGTTTGAAAAAAACCTGAAATACTAAGAAAACTGCAGACCACCCGATAGGAAATCACTGAATATTCACTCATTTTTGTTTGAGGGTTCATTTGAAAACTGGATGAAAACTGGACAAAAACTGGATGCCCACCCCTGGACAGCGGAGCTCCTGCAGCCTGCGCTAACGCCATGTATTCACTTTCACCTTTGGTACTGTAGTTAAGGCATCTTCCCGTGCCACAGTTTTATCACACTAGAGGCATTTAAGCTTCCAAATCATAAACTGAGATTAAGAAAAAATAATCTCATCCTTTTAATTAAATAATCACTTCTTGTCTTTTTGTATGTGGATTTCCAGGACACAGTCATTTGTGAAGCTTATCTATGTAGCCATGAGGCTTAAGAACTTTATTTGATGCAAGCTCCGTCTCCTGAAATTCCCTGACTGGAGGATTTTGGACTTGAATTTAAAACCCTATTGCTGAGGTGCAACGTCCTCTACCTGAAATAATTATAGCAGCCCAGAAGTGGAGAGTTAGAGACTCAGCTCACAAACTGAGGAAACCAAAGGGAAGGCACAACAGTCATGTAGACACACACTGCCTACCTGTTAATGAAACACAAGAAAAAACAGTAAATCTCTGAAGTATTTCTGTTTTACCTTTACTCACTAAACTTGTCACATGGAGAAAAAATCCTCAGATAAGCTGAGTGACATATGCTACATTAAGGAATCCTGAGGGAGATGGAAGTGTATCATGTCTCATGATCACAGCATTCGAGGCCCCAAACAATGAGAAAAGCACGATACTGAGCTCTACACGTTCCTAGTGCTGCTCCAGGGATGCACCAGCTGTTTATTCCAGTTTCTAAACCTTTAAATTAAATACAAAGCTTCATAAAAAGCTAATTTCAGCTTTAAAGCAAATTAAATGGATTATTGAGAAATGGCACCTACTGGAAAACACGAGGGAGTTTTATTCAAAAAAACAACCTCACCTATCCACAAACTTCCATGGCACTTTTTTGGTGAAGGAATATTCTAAATCATGAAAGAGCAGCCGGCCATGAACTACAATGGATTATCTCACCTGTAAGAGCCAGAGAGCACGTATTTCCAGTCAGAGATAAGGAATTTTTCTCGTATTTGTCCTGAGAATTTCCTGCCTGATTTGGCACAGTAGACCTCTCCAGTAACACTGCGGACTGAGATGTTCTGTAAATAAAGAAAAAGGAGTGGGTGACATTGGTTTTCATATTAAATCTCCAAAGGAAAGGGACCTTCCCCCTGCTGCCCTTAGCTCTTCACTTCCCCAGTATCTGTTACGAGATCTTCATGGTCTCTCTAATGTCGTACTTCAAAATTTGGGGCAAAACCCTCTTACCTGCCCAGGGTTCCTCCTTTCAAGAGGAATATAGACTCATAGAATCATAGAATAGTTAGGGTTGGAAAGGACCTTAAGATCATCTGGTTTCAACCCCCCTGCCATGGGCAGGGACACCTCACTCTAAACCATCTCACCCAAGGCTCTGTCAAGCCTGGCTTTGAACACCGCCAGGGATGGAGCATTCACAACTTCCCTGGCCAACCCATTCCAGTGCCTCACCACCCTTACAGTAAAGAACTTCCTCCTTATATCCAATCTAAACTTCCCCTGTTTAAGTTTTAACCCCTTACCCCTTGTTCTGTCACTACAGTCCCTAATGAAGAGTCCCTCCCCAGCATCCTTACAGGCCCCCTTCAGATACTGGAAGGCTGCTATGAGGTCTCCACACAGCCTTCTCTTCTCCAGGCTGAACAGCCCCAACTTTCTCAGCCTGTCTTCATACAGGAGCTGCTCCAGTCCCCTGATCATCCTCCTGGCCCTCCTCTGGACTTGTTCCAACAGTTCTGTGTCCTTTTTATGTTGAGAACACCAGAACTGCACACAATACTCCAAGTGAGGTCTCACGAGAGGAGAGGGGCAGGATGACCTCCTTCGACCTGCAATATAAACTTGTGCTGTGTATGATAACTGTGATGCTAGCCTGACTGAAGTGACAACAGTCCATAACTGAACAGTCTGTAACCTCTGCTGACACTCCAGCAGCACTTGCTCTAGCTGTAAGCTTTTTTGTTTTACATTAGCTATGGCACAATACAGCAGGGGAAAAGCTCTGCTCTCCCTGTTCACCTGGGCCTGCAAGGTGCTGCTGTTCTGGTGCAGCCCAGATGAATGCAGTCCTGCAGGACGTGATGCAAGAACGTGTGAGTGGAGAGGCACATGCAATGCTCTGCACTGTCCCTGTACGTCAGCAAGTGCTCTTAAGGCAAGCCAGGCACACAGACCTGACTCTGCTGTCCACACAACACATTGCAGAGCCTTAGTAAATGAGTGGCACTAAGGATTTGGCTCATACATCATTAAAGCCTGTGTATTGCAGCAGCATACTTACAATAAATAGCACAGGCTTGTCCTTCCTAAGGAGTGGGTGTTTACAGACATGCAAACACTGTTATGAGCATGTTTTATTAATTTCAGTTTCTTTATGCATCTGGGGAGGAATTCAGCTGTTGAAACATAAGTGTCTGGTGCACGTAAAATGCTCTCAGCTCCATTGCCTGCCCTCCAGCTGCTGTTCCAGAAGTCTGTTGCCTCTGACATCAGCCATCCTCACAAAGATGCCACAGGTGCTCTACAGCATCTACGCAACAGCTGAAATGGTTCCTAGGAAGTTTAAGGTCTGTTTCCTCTGGCAGATATGATCCTATGGCTGATTCTGGCAGAGGCGAAGGTGTACTAAGCTAACAGCCAGCTAAATTTGAGATGTGATCTTTAAAACAGACCTTCAACGTGTTTTATAAGAAACCACTTGGTGAAACCAAGGTACTGCCATGCAAAATGGTTTGTGTGCCTGCTGCCAGCACTGCCAGACAATAGCTGCTGCACAGTAATTAAACAGAAGCAGTTGTAATGCTAGATAACTAGTTGTAATGTTAGACAGCTCTACTAGGGACTTCAGCTCTGTTTTAAGACTTCAGAGACTAGATTGCGTTCATCTAAGGACCTGTGGAAATGCTTTACATTCTTATAACATCCGTGGGAAAATGGAGGCTTCCTCAGAGAGGAATTAGGTGCACTAACCCTACCTCTGGAAATCCCTCACTCCCTTTTAATTACAAGGTGGACCTACCCTCCCATAGCCACGCTTGTAGCTCAGAGTGCCTAAAGTTGTGCAGCTGAATCTGAGCCTGAACTCTTCACAGAGCCACAGTACCTTGAAGAGATCCTCAGAAATTTGCAACTTGTCGCACATCTCCGAGAAGAGATTGATACTGCCATGATCAAGCAACAGGTAGACAAACACCATGCGCTTGTTGGCTGCCTCCAGGAGGTCACAGAAAATCTCGGTGTCTGTGAACACATCCATCACGATAGCTAGCACCTAGGGAAAAACAGCAGAGGTATTACGAGGCCTGATTTACGTAAGGTTGTTTGTGAGGCCACTGAAATGTAGTTTGTTTGGTTGAAAATCATATTACCACCAAGAGACATCTTCAGAGGATATTTCTTCTGGTTTTCTCCTTAAGTGCCTGAATCAGGAAATCGATGAGACACGTTGCTGCTTTGTTTTATTGCTCATCTAAAGCCAATATAACACACAACTTACGCACTTCAGTTAAGCTCTTTTAATCATAAAACACAGGATGACCTATGAATTTGCAGGTGAGATTAAAGCACTAGGAACAATACTGAAACCCTAATCGGAGAATAATAAGGACGTAGTTAAAATAAGAGACTGCAGCCTGTGTCAAATGGCTCACTAGCTTTTGTGAGCCACATGCATTCAGCAAGAATCACTGCATCATGCTTTCTGTTAGGACTTAAACCTGGAAGGGTCCTGGCTGTAAATCCCCACTCTGTTGTTGGGTGGGGTGATGGACTGCAACAGCTCCATCTGTTTGGGTTTTGGTTTTTCTTTTGTTAATACTGAGCTATAAACTGTTTCACTGTAGCCATGCATCCATGCTTCCCAAGTCACAGCTGGCAGGACAGTGTGCGAAAGTCTCAGGACTGGGGATAAAAGCCCTGCCAGCTACTTAAATGCACAGCCTTCAGCCAAAGTGGATCCAGGGAACTGTAAATGTGATATAAACCCGCTTCTGTACTCCAGCCCCTATGCTCAGTGTTGGGCATGGCCTCTCGAAGGTGCTGGTGGTCTTCATTGATGTCTACTGTTGTCCAAAGAAAAGGACATCTCCCCAGGACAATTCAGCCCAGCTGATACCTTACTTATCTTCAGAAGGTGCCTATTTTTCCACTGATGCAAAAGAGAACTCTTGCTAATTGCACTCACAGGATATTACCTTCAATCAAAACAAACTTTACAATGTCTCTGCAGATCTGTCTGTTTACTTCCAGCTTGCTCTTGAATCTTACTCCAAAGCCTCTTCCTATAGCTGCCAGCAGCAGCTTTTTCTCTTTGCCACCAATGGAAATGCTACAAGACCAAGCACATCCTGTGTGGCCAGCATCCTGTTCAGGCAAGCCAAATTATTCACGGAGAGCTGAGAAACCCACACCTTTCTCCTGCTGCCAAACCATGGTGCTTCAGAAAGGGCCTTGCCAAGGCCAGGTAAGCGACATGACTATGTCCAGTATCTCACATCCGCTCTTCCTGCTGACTCACCTTGTCTTTCTAAACAGCACAGTCCTGCATCAAGCCTCACTGGAGTCCCAGAGCACCCTCCCCAGCACTGCTTTTGCACCAGCTATTTCCAATTTGTATTTCTGCACCTGACTTTCCTCTTTCACTTGCAGTACTTCTTGCTGCTTTTGCCTGAATTTCCTTTCAGGATTTCTACCTATTCCACAAACGTGTTAAGATTACAGTAACCACTCACTAGTTTGATATCATCCCCAAACACAGACTTTATTCTGTTGTATAAATTGTTAATGGATATACCAAATCCTAGGCTATCCAGGATGGGCCCATATCAGATACTCATTAAGCCATGCTGCTGTTGAAAAACTGTACTCAAAAAGCAGTTGCCAAATTTATACAGTGAGTAAGTGTTGCTCTGGCACCCTCTTGTAATGTAAATTAGATGGTTAAGAAGGTCATGAGAACCATGGATTTATATTCCATTTCTCACCTTTTTCCCTACAAGTTTTCTCTTGGGACAGAAAATCAGCCTGGGTTGATACTTTACCTGGTGCTTATTTTATTATTCCAGAGACATTTCCCCTGCTACTGTATCTTCCTGATGCTGTAACTTCAAATGACTGATCTGTAATTCCTCTGATGTGCTGAGCACTTGTAGGCTTTGACAGGGCAGTTGCCAGTGGGGATTCTTCTCTCCTGCCATTACACTCATCATCAGACCCAGCACTTGCCCTTGCAGGAGACTAACATAGTGAAAGTTCCTAACTGCAGTGGGCTCTGCAGCCTGTGCTGGACAGCGGGAACTACAGCCTGGTTTTGTTCCTGGCCATTCCCCGGTAAAACTGCTAGTGATGTCTCAAGTTTATCCATGAGGAAACCTCCCAGATGATCCCAGCCCTGCAATGTCAAATAGTTTTTTCCAGGAAAACAGGGAACTGCCAGAACACACAAGACAGAAGCTTTTTGTCCCCCTCCAGCTGCTCAGCTTCTGTTTTCCCAATGTGTGGACACCCTGGCTTGGATCTGGCACCTCTCTGAAGCCCCGCATCATCTGTCTGTCATCAGGGTCATGATCTGCACCCTCCCCATGTACCAAGTTATGCTGCAGTTTTCATACAGAGCCCATATGGCATTTTTAGTGACACTGACAGCATATTATGGATGAAAGGTCTTTTCCCTGAAAGACCATTCCCAGCCTTACTCTGGGGATGGCTGCTGGCACAGACACACATGCCCTTCTCTGGACTCCCCTTCATCCACATCCCACATGGATCCCCATGAACAACTGCTAATGGCTCAGAACTCACTTTAGCTTAATTCTCATTACTGGTGTAGCGGGCTGAATGGAGCTCATCTTGCTGGTAATGCACAAGAAAGAACAGAGGCCAGCTGCCCTTTCTACAGGACAAATGCTCTGCCAGGTTAATGTGAGTTTAAAAGGAGAGGGAATGCTTTTTTTCCCTAAAGTCGCCAACATAAAAAGGTGTAGGTATGACTACGAAAGAAAAAAGCAGCACTGCCTGTGCTCAACAACAGGCTCTTTACAGCCACTTTCTAGAGCAAAGCTATACTAAATGCAAAAGGCTGGCTCAGATCAAACACCCTGTTTACGTGATCTTTTTTAAGACAACTGAGTGCAGAGGAAACAGCAATTCTCTCCGTACCTGAGTGGTTTTGTTGATGTACCGGCGTATGATGTCTCTGATGTTGTTGTTCTTCTCTGTCTGGAAATACACAGTGGCAGTGGATTTTTCCTTCAAATAGGGCTTGTCTGCTGTAATCCATGTGTGCAGCAAGGCTGGCTCGCTGCTGTCAGAAATGGTGGGGAAGTAGGTCCCTGAAGGGAGTGACCCAGCATAGTTCTGCTTTGGCGCAGCCGCCCCATCTGTAGCCAGGGTCTCCTCTGCATAATAGGACTCCCTGGCATTATCCTTGATGTACTGAGCTTCCACTGAGGAGAGGAAATCTACCTCGCCTTCCTTGTGTAAAGTTTCCAGGTAAGAGTCTGTCCCACCATCCAGAAAGGCATCAGTGGCCAACCTTATGCTTTCGTTGTGGCTGAAATCCGCTTTTGTCAGCTTTGAGGACTGGCTCTTGATATCCTCCAGCCTTCTCCTTATCTTGCCCAAGTGTCTGGGGTTGCTCATGGCTCTTTGTCGCAGCAGATCTGCCGGGCAGGCAGCATGCATATGCACGGGGTAGGCAGTCCAATCGTCCTTGTTTAGACACTGCATTGTGGCATGAAATCACCTCGGCTGAAGGAATTAACTATGAATAAAAATAAACAGATCTGATTACCTCAGAGAAACGCACACTCCCCGATTTCCTTGGTACAATTACCTTAAGAAAAACCCTCAGCTCAGTTCTCAGGTGGTGTACTTCAGCCACAATCTGTTTCCAGATAGGGCACAAGAGCAAAACTGATTAGATTGCTTATCTGACAGGTACCCACCTCACCTCCAGGGCATAGGATGGATTCGAGTCCAATCACCAGGGCCGTCCGATTCGGTTGTACTTCTCTTCCTGTCGCATCCTGTGCGATGTGAGCGAGGAAAGCACTCAAGCAGAAGCAGGTAGGCTCCTAAGCATCGTTGCATAATCTTCAAAACAGCTCGAGGCTTCTCTGTCTTCCCATAGTACTCGCTAGGGAGCAAAAACAACTCTGACGTTGAACTGGGACAGAGACAACCGCCATGTCCATAGCTTCAGAGCAGCAGAAAGGGGCACGGGCTCTTGTCTGCACCTACATGCTACCAGGCATGCTTAAAAATAGACTTGAACTTCGTCACTGTGCCCCGTTCATAGTACATTGCTATTACCATAGGCGATTCACTCATCTATTTCTTTAAAGCTTTGTGACTACACCATCCTATTAAAACAAAAATACCCCTTCCCAAACATCCTGAATAATACACGGAGGGAGGGTTGTGAGCTGGCCTCAAAGCATCAGAAATACAAACACTCATCACTTGATTGTGCACATTTAGGGCTGGTTGGTTGGTTGGTTGGTTGTGTGTTTTTTTCCCTTCCCGGGCTGCAGCTCCTGGAGTCACGTTGTCCCTGTGGCAGCTCGGCTGCTGTGTCATTAGCAGGACAGAGGCGCAGTTCGCAGTGGGGTGCGAGGCACAGCGCCCCGGGGAGCCAGGCCGGCCGGGATGAGTGTGCGGGGGTGAGGAGAGCAGGGTGGGAAGGCTCCCTGCCCGAGGTGCACCGTAAATACCTGTGTGCATGCCTGTACGCACAGGCACGTGTGACACAGTTCTCTCACGCAAGTTGGGTTTGTCCTCACCCTCTGTAGCTCTGTGTCCATGCACCGGTGTGCCACGGCTCCAGGGGGAGGGCAGGGCCAAGGGACATGTCAGCCTCAAGCGTTCTTGCATGGGGGATGAGCTGCTGAGCGTGGAAACGGTGCTGACCAGTGCGCTCAGGATCATGAATGTCTTCAGTGCCGCACTGAGTGACACAGGCACAGAGTTTCCCAGATTCTGGGTCTCTGTCTGTCAGATGCCTTATGGAGGGGGCAATACATGCGGAGGAGACAAGTATTAGCAGATTAAAAGAGAAAAGGGACTGAACCGCTTCAGATTTTACTCCCGGATCCAGAGGGCGAGAAGCACCCACAGGGGCGCTGAGGAGGGGAGCCGGCAGGGTCCGTCCCCAAGCTCCCGGTGTGGGGTTAGGAGGTACCCTCGCCCCCACCCCCAACATCCGCCCACAGCTGTCAGACGCGGCCAACAGCCACTAATTATCCACTGACCTGCTCTGCGCAATTATGCCGGGAATGATGCCGCCTCAGTAACCTGACAGGCAAGATCGCGCCTCGCCAGCGCCGATCAGCGCCTGCCGGGGCCCAGCAGGGCCGTCACCCCCCGGCCCGGTAGGGCCAGCTCCATCACCTGGGGTCCCACACTGGTCACCCAGTGTTCCACCATGGTCACAGCAGGGCCACCAGAGCTTGTCACCATGGAGCCTCGCACTGACACCACAGGGACACCCCATTGTCACCCTGGGGTCCCAGACGGCCACCACAGGCTTCCACACCGCCACCATCGGGACGCACGGGGTCACCCTCGAGCTCGCGGTCACCACAGAGCCCCACGCCGTCTCCAGAGGGCCTCGCTCTGCAGCTGCGGGGTCCCACAGGCTCACTCCGAGGACCACGCCGTCACCGCGGGGCTCTCCGGCACGAAGGAAGGGCTGTGCCGTTCGGAGCCGGGCCGTGCCGTTCGTCCCACACCTTCTTTCTTGTGTGTGGGGCTGAAGTTGCCTTCCGAGCCCTCAGCGGCCATGGCGGGGACAGACGGCGGGCAGAGGGGCCAGGTCGAGAGCCGGCGGGGCAAAACTGCATACAGCCGCCTCGTTAGCGCAGTAGGTAGCGCGTCAGTCTCATAATCTGAAGGTCGTGAGTTCGATCCTCACACGGGGCAAGGGCGGGCAGCTCTTTTACTTTCGCGGTGGACCGGCCGGGCTGCTGTGGACTGTGACCCCCTCGCTTTTATGTGCGGCAGAGCGGTATAAAACTGCACTCTTAAGCCCTCAGCGCTGTCCAGTCTGTAGTGATATGAGAAGCTGTAGTTTCAGGGCACAGGGCCTGTGTTTCCTGGTGCTGGGTTCATGTAAATGCTATTTGCAATTTACAGTGTTCCAAATGTGCTGTGGCAGAGAACTGTGTGCACCCGTGCCAGATGCAAGCCCACTGAGGTGTCTGGGGATGGAGTCAGCCCCACTCCTGCAGGAGGCTGTGGGCCCCACAGCCAGGCAAGGGGCATGGACCAGAGGCTGCCAAAGCCACAACAGAGCACAGGCTGTGCCTGGCTGGAACGCTGCTTTATACATTTACAAATGTAACCTTTTACAAACCTAAGTGTGTAACATACGGCCCAGTGCACTGGCCACAAGCTTCGTGGGTTTATTATCCGCCTTTATATATAATCGTGCAAGCTTCAAGACAGTCATGAGAAGAGGATCCTCTGCTACTTCTGCTTCCCTAAGACAATCACTGCTTGTTGCGTGTTACTCTCTTTGAAAAGGAATGATGCCTTTTCCCCACACTCTGCTGAGGGTTCTGTGAATCGTGGCTGTTACTAATGTGACCATTTCTAGTGCCAGACACAGAGGATGCGAATGTGAGGGTAACTAGCTACTGGTGCACACTTAAGTCTGTATCTGATAAAGACCTGCTGGTTCAGAGCCACTGCCTGGGTCTGGCCTCGGCATGGTGCTTTAACACCCATGGGGCACCACTGCTGCAATACTGCTGCCCCAGGGAGCTTCAGCCAACCCCCCATGGGAAGTAGGACAAATTAAATTCCAGGTCCTCATATTTTTACACAGCCAACTCTACTCTGGTATCAGCATTGTGTGTAGCAATTGTGATTCACTTTTTTACTCTGCCTCATTCTTTTCTAGTGTAACACCACATAATGTTCTACTCTTGGTTCAGAAGCATTAGCCAGTGAAAATCAGCTGAGCAGCAGTGTATTTATTTAGATCCTCTCCCCTCTTTCTCATGAAACAAACCTGCTAATACATGTAATAACTGTAGGTAGCTCCAGCTACAGAGGTTCCACAGGCTCTCTGGGCCTTGTTCTCAGTGGTTGGCTCTCAGTGGAAAGGATGTTTTTCTCCAATTGCAAATTTCACTGCTGCAATTTGCAGAATCCATTTAACACATCACTGAGAAAACCAACATTTTAACTGTGGTTTCTTTCTTCAAGTCATGGCATCTACCAGGAGAAGTGATACAAATACCACAGGTATAATAACGTGATGGCAAAAAGTGATTTATTTCATAAGTAAAAATAGTGTTATAGTTACTAAGAAAATGAGAAGGTTACAAACACACATTTTTCTAGTCAGCATTTTTATTTTTATATAAAAATATTTCTGAAGACCTTTACTATAAAGAATCTCTGATCCGTAATTGTACTATACATATTTAGCATTCCACTGATGAATAATTTGAATATACAGCTGAGGTCCTGAGCAAACCATCTCAAGGCGTCCATGGTGTAGCTGGGAGTCGAGCTGGAGGATGTCTGGTTCTAGCCTGCGAGGTCAGCCTTTGTCTGAGCCGTCGGACTTCTGCCATCAGTTCCCACTCTTGGCGTGCCAGGTCTCCTTGTCTCCTGTCTAAATCACAGAATGGTTTGGGATGGAAGGGGCTTTCGAGATCAGCCAGTTCCAACACCACTGCCACGGGTAGAGACAACTTCCACTAGATCAAGTTGCTCCAAGCCCTTTCCAACCTGTTTTTGAGCATTTTCAGGGATGGGACATCCACAGCTTCTTTGGGCAACCTGTTCTTGCGTCTCACCACCCTCACAGTGAGAAGTTTCTTCCTCATATCTAATCTAAAATCTACCCCCTTTCAGCTTAAAGCCATTGCCCCTTGTCCTCACTCTTTGGGAACATGTAAGAAGTTCCTCTACAGTTTTTTTGTTGGCCCCTTTAGCAATTGCAAGGCTGCTCTAAGGTACTTCAGCCTGGAGAATAGAATGCTCTAGGGAAACACGAAACTCACACTTAACATTGCAAGTAATGATTTTTCATAAGTACTGTGAATGCTTATTGGAAAGCAGATATTTCTGGCATAGCAATGCTGTTTTATTACTACCACTGAGGTGAAACAGCCCTAAGACTTGAAAGCAGTGCCTCTCTTTTGCTCCAAAAAGGTCTGATGCTGGAGGATTGCACTGGCCAGCCATAGATAACATGTTTCCTGTTGTACACACAGTTTTGTACCTAGAGACATATGGCTTAAAATTATGCTTTCACTGGCCAGAGCAGCTACGACAGCTCAGAGGTAATGACTGCAGACTCTAACTCTTAGTAAGACTTCAATGAAAGACAGTTCTGCATCTTCTCAACATCCCCATATCACACACAACTATGAAGACAAAAAAAAGTATAGGTAAAATGATCAGGTCAGACAGGATTAAGCTGGGCTGAGGTTTAATAGGACTGATGTGACACCTTCCAGGCACTTCCTATCTGTGCTGCCCCTGGTAGCAAAGACAGTTTTTTCAGGAGTGGAATAGAACACAACAATAAACTGGTTTACTATCCACTAAACACCTACACAACTAATAATGACTCAATTGCACAATGAGCTGTTCCAGTCATGCTTCTGAAATGAAATGTGAAAGAAAGGAGGGTCCTAACTTAGGAACTTACCATGTGATGATGACTCTAATGAGGACAAATCATTCAGGCAAATGTTTCCAGACATTGGCACCTGCTGGAGTTCTACCCCTCTCTCTGTAGGTCCGGTCTTTAAATCACATAGTCTCTCTGTGGGAATGGAGAGAAGGATTCTTCGTAAATTAAACAGAAAGTGTTTAAATTTCTAGTGAATTTTTCTAGCTTGAGGTGAAACAGTTTTCCTCCAGGAAGCAAAACTGGAACACTCATTCACCCCAGCTAATGGCAAGTACAATTTGCTCAGAATTAGAAGTTAATGTTCCTACTCTATGGGTCAAAGATATGCATCACTGCATTTCATTTTCAGAAATTATGGCTCCACATATGCTGTTTCTTCCTGTATAATTAATCTTCTGACAAAGATCATGCGGAATATGGCTACTCCTACTTCCAGTTTTAGGAGGAGGCACCCATTTTAATAATTTCCAGTTGCAAATTGCTTTATAGTAAAACCATTAGGGAAATAAGGGCAAAGTCTGAAAATGTTCACCCAAAGCAATACCAATCACCGACTACTAATCACCAGTGTTGTGTGAGCCTTGTGGAGATGGGAGCATAGTAGAAACATCTGCAAAACCACACAAAATCCAGCATTTGAGAAGGATGTGCTGGCCAATGCTGGAAGCACTAAGTGTTTTTTCCCTGTGAATAAACACTTGGCAAAGTCACTTCTTGTTCTAGTACTGTATGTCAGTCACCACAAGACAGTGTTATTTGACAGAGGATTTTTAAGGGATGTGATTTTACATTTGGCGTAAGCTGAGCTGAACCTGTGCTCCTACCAAAAATGCCATTTATATTGCTGCAAGCAGTAGATACCAAACTGAGATTCTTTTCCAATTCTGGCTGATACACTGGTTTCATGGAAGAATACTGCCAAAAAACACTTATGTAAAGGAGTTAATCTTAAGTTTATTCCTAATATTGGACACTTAGTTTTTATTCAGTTGCTGAATGCTTCATGCCAACACCCACACAGGAGAACTGCCATTATCTATATACTCACCAAAATAGCCATCTTCTCTTTGCAGCTTTTCGGCTACTTCTAACGCCTCATTCATTCTGCCTTCTAAAAACTGCTTCCTGTGCTCATCTGCAGCAGCAGCAGCCTTCTGCTCTTCCTCCAGTTGAGCTTTTTTCTGTATAACTTCTTCCCACTGTGCAACAGAGAGATTAAATGTGTCTTCAACAGATGTGTTGCAAGGAAAACACAACAAAGGAAACCATCTAGATTTTTACAGATTACACTTCACCTTTCAATCAAAATATGTGTTATTAAGCTACGTGAATGTTTCTTTTTCAAAAGTTTCTTACTCAAACACCTAGAGAAAGGTAAAAAAAGTCTTGGGTCAGAGAAAAAAGGAAAAAAAGAGGAACTTGGAGAATTAGCAACTTCTTTCCTAAATCTGAAATATCCTTACCGATTTTTGTTTTAGTGCCTCCAGAAATTTCCAGACAAAACAGGAAAGGAGATTGCTAACAAAAGGTATTTCTTCAATACCTTTCAGGTTTACGCACTACCGTGTTATGGGCAAAAGACAGTTACATTTGTGTCAGTCCCACCTAGAAAAAGCAATAATGCAAGTACCTTTTTTTCTTCTGCTTCCCTCATGGCCTTGAGCAGTTCAGCCTCTTTCACCCTGTTGTCATGCAGGAGCTTGGCTATCTCTTCATAACGCTTCTCTCGGGCCTGGTCATCATGCCTTAACTTATGCAACACCTGCAACCTCCAGTCGGTGTCAAGAAGTTTCTGCTCTGCTTGGGCTAAATTTTCTTCAGCCACCTAATAAAACATCCTTCTTACCATCAATCCACTTAGTCTGTTTCAGGTACACAGCCTTACCTACAGATAAGGCAAGATGAACTGACATTCTCCAGTATCACTCTTAGATGCTCCTGCTGGGAGACTGTACCTGCCGTGCTACTCCTCCTTTCACTACCACAGGCTGTCTCATCTATCAGGGCTTTTTTCTGCTGCTTCATCCTTGTTATTCTTTCCCTTACTGATGGGCTTTGTTTTGTTCTGTGTTTTGTTGGTTTTGGGGTATTTTAAAAATCTTTTGGAATAAAGCATCGACTCTCTCCATGATTTTGGGAGTTTTGCTTTCTGAGCATGCATTTAATATGACTTCCAGGTGCAGTTAACATAAGACTGATACCTGGATGCCAATACTTCCACCCACATCCATCTGCTTCCAAAAATCAAAGGCTGTTTACAAAAAGTCAGACCCATATGCTTATTTCTAGACAAAATATAAATGCAGATGCCAAGCATATGGGCAGTGGGTTAGCTGCAACTATTTTTCCAACTGTGCAGTTACAAGATCTGAGCTTGACAATCTGAACAATTCCTAATGTCAAGCTAAACACATTCATTACTGTGATCTAGAAGACAGCTTCTACAGCTGAATTTCCTGCCAAGTACTACCAACTGAAAGCTCCTCTGCGGCTTACTTTTGTTTTATGATGGTTGCAAATAAAACATGTTCCTTAACAGGAGGATGACTATTTTGAAAAGCACTTCTGAATCTTACTTCTATATGCCTTACTTACAGGCCTTCCAAGATCTAAGTAAAGTCAATATTCATGGCAGGCCCAGAGAATTTCAGTATTATATATATAGCTGTTTGGACACTTCCTTCAGATCTTTGAAAACCTCAGAACTTTACACATATTATCATAATCTATTAGTAAAGGTACCTGGAAATGCCTTTAGAAAATATTTTTATATTACCTTCAACTAGCTAATTGCAGTTAAGATATTAACTAGTACTACTTGCAGTTAGCATACTAACTCCCCAAAATACACATTAATACCCAATCATCTTACCATCTGAAGTTTCTGTTTGTCTTCTCTATGTATTTTCATCAATCTCTGTACAAGATGATCTTCCAGATCCACCTTTCTTCGGTGGGCATCCACCTCTTCTTTCATTTCCTTTTTTGTTGTCTCTTGATCTTTGATTAGATGCTGCCAAACACACAAATGTAAGTTACTGTTGCTAAGCTACTAACTCGTGTAATTCTGTCTCTTTAACATTTATTAAAATTTCATTAAAAAAATATTTGCCTATATCCAGAAATCTTATCCCACTACAGATCATAACTGTGCAAGAAAGCAATAGACCCTGCTGCTTTATCCACCTGGAATTACACTAAGCCTGAGTCATCACAGTGGTCTTTACAGGTTGATACTGATGTAGTTCCATTCCCTGTGTCACAGTGGAGCATAAGAGCAGAATTCCAACTTAAATGAATTAGAATCATTGTGAAAATATTCTGCACTTTTATGGCACACTTTAGCCAAAACCTCAAAATGTTTCACAAATACAAATCATGTTTCATGGTAGGAGGCCTTATAATGAACACATCATCATCTTGAATGCAGATGATTTGCCAAAGTAGCATGAATCAGCAGCAGATCTAGAAATAGAGTTTTAGCTCACACCACCTTTTCTTCTCATTCATTTGGACATAATCTGCACAGTTTTCTGGAGAAGACACAACCCTTCCCAGGCCTGCAGTCAGCAGGGTACTGAATCAAAGTTAGCACACTCGGCCTTCTAAGCCTGAATACAGCCTCTCACTAATGGTAGAGAAACAGTTCAGGACATAGCAGGCAATGCCTGTCTACCCAAACTCTTGTGGGCAGACATATATCCTCAGTTAGTTAAATAATTGCTACCTTTCTAGCCTAAAGAGGACGATCACCGGAAAATTAGTTCCCTTAAACAGCTGACTTTACATGTACAGGAACACAAATGAGTTCAGTCTGGTTTGCATTATGTAGCCACAGTGCAGCTGGGTGTGTATTTAATAAATAAA
This sequence comes from Neopsephotus bourkii, assembly GCF_033783945.1. Classification (NCBI taxonomy): domain Eukaryota; kingdom Metazoa; phylum Chordata; class Aves; order Psittaciformes; family Psittacidae; genus Neopsephotus; species Neopsephotus bourkii. The sequence continues at coordinate 11,293,672 of NW_026902105.1, read as the reverse complement.
CACTAAAAGAAATTTAGCCCAGCGTAAGTTATAAAAAGTCTACGGCCAAAAGCTTTAAAAAGCCAAATAGAAACAGACACACACTTCCGTATGAAGACAGGCTGAGAAAGTTGGGACTGTTCAGCCTGGAGAAAAGAAGGCTGCATGGAGACCTCATAGTAGCCTTCCAGTATCTGAAGGGGACCTGTAAGGATGCTGGGGCGGGACTCTTCATTAGGGACTGCAGTGGCAGGACAAGGGGTAACGAGTTCAAACTTAAACAGGGGAAGTTTAGATTGGATATAAGGAAGAAGTTCTTTACTGTAAGGGTGGTGAAGCACCGGAATGGGTTGCCCAAGGAAGTTGTGAATGCTTCATCCCTGGTGGTGGTCAAGGCCAGGTTGGACAGAGCCTTGGGTGACACGGTTTAGTGTGAGGTGTCCCTGCCCATGGTAGCGGGGCTGGAACTAGATGATCTTAAGGTCCTTTCCAACCCTAACTATTTTCAGAATACGGGTTAGCTATCTGGGTATCTGCCTGCATTCTATTGGATCTATACATACGTGAGAGGGGCACATGTAAATGTGATTTTGAAACACTAAACTTACTGTTTCAAAGCAAAACAGACATTACTAAGACCTTCCATTGACAGCCTTCCTTTTTAGTCATTTATAATAATTATTTATAATTAGTAACCCATATTTAACTTTAAACAGTATTATTGATTAAAACCCTTTACTACTCAGTAGTTATATTTCTGAATTATAAGTCAATCGTTTGAGAAAGCAACTGCACATTCCCCACAAACCATCCTTTCCTTTTTGCTTAATGTTGTCAATTAGACATTTTTTCATCAACTACATCAATCTGCTATACTGTTTTCTCCAGAAAATGTAGACTATCTGGATATCACAGATGAAAACGTGGGAGTTCCTGGGATGAGGAACATATTGTTCTAGACTTAATTCTTATTTACATGTTCCTCACTTTTCTCAACCAGCTGAACACACACCTAAACCCTGCAACAACCATGTGGTACCTGTGCACAAGAGAAGAATAAAATAGGGAGGATATGGGCATTTTGTCTCAGAAAAACAAGTAACAGTGAGTTCTACCAATGCTTTTATCGGAGTGTTTCTTCTAAAAAAGGTATCGGAGAGGAAAGGGGGGAAGAAGTCCCTGTTTCTCCTCACAAAATCTGGTTGAATGAATACAACTGAATCTGAGAAATGTAAAGGAAGAATCATAAGATATAAACATCTGTAAGGTTCCCTAATAATTACCTGCTCAAAAAGATGTCTTTGTGATTCAAGTTCCATCCATCGTACTTCTGCATCTTGAACAGTAGCAGCTGTTTCCTGCTCTCTCATGGATGCCTTGAGGAGAAGAGAAACACATGAAAATACAATGAGGGAGAAATTCTTCTCCCTCAAAAAACAGTATCAGGGAGAATGTCCAGAATCCCAAGCCATACCTTACTTCTAAGTTCTAGTTCACTTTCTGTCATATCATGAACATGTAATGGAATATGTTGCATATCAAAAGCACAGGGCAAGATGGGGAAGAGGCACAGCATAGTTTTGCATCCAGCTGGGCATGTTAGGGAAGTATCAGGCTTGATCTAGTGCTAATAACCTGCCAGATGCAGCTCCAAATTGAATAAGGGGTCTCTGAGCCCAGAATGCTGTGGAGGACAGTACACAAGAGAGGGAAGCGCCCACTCTGCATCTGGCAAAACCTGTGCTGAGTTGGAGCTAATGAATCCTATAGTGCCCTCACTGCAGAAACAAGCACACAGCTGCACTGTGCTCTGCAAAGTGTGGTGCTGAGGCACAAGGAATGGCTCTGCAAAGACTCAATTTATGCCCATGAGGTTAAACTTCCATCCTCAGCATTTGCATGCCATGGTGCCTGAGTTAGTAACATGGGAGCAGAGCCAGGCCTGGCTAGAGGCCTCTGCGGAGTCTCACCATCAATGGCAGAGTTAATCTGCAACCTGGACATACAGCCCACAGGCAGCTGAGAATTCACTAGTCCTTTAAGGATCTCAGTACGTTTTTCATCACTGCCAATATACAGATGAATCTGGCTTTTCCCAGGAATTTTGCCAGTTAAAGCAAGCCAGTGGAACACAGTTAAGTGCCAAATGAAACTGTTAAATTATGTGTTTACCACTTAAAGCAGTCTATCTGATGCTAAATACACCTCTGGGCTTACAAATCACAGCACATCAACTGAAATTTTAGTTATGCATTTTTTCCTTGCTTATTTTAACTAATAAACCTTCAAGAAAATGACTGCTTCAGCAATACTCAGCTTTTCTTATGATTTCATCATTAAGACGGTTCAGTTCCATTTGACGCTGATCTTGCTGGTATTTCAGAAAACGCCTTCTCGAAGCATCTAGAAGTTGTAGTTCCTTTACTTTCAGTTCTCGTTTCACAGCAGCTAGTCTTCAAAGCAGAAACAAACAGAAACAAGAGAACTTGTATATATAAAAGGTCAGTACCACAGAGCACAAACTTGCATTGCAGATATCCATTAGTTACTACGTGCTAATCTCTAACTTAGAAAGCTTAGGACAGTTGCTTTCATTCCTGTAAGTTGTCCAGTTTCCATTTACAAGACAAAATTAAATTCACAGACACAGATATCCTCTAATAGCAATGTACCTAATAAGCTTTAAGATCCGTGCCCTACTTTTGTTCTACTTTAATAAGCACTAGTTTACTACTTCAACCATCCAGAACTCGAAACAATTCCTTAGAATAATTACCAGTGCCCTGGTATCTCTTTCTGCACAAAATTAGCCCTACCTTTACTTGGAAAATATCAAACTCTTTCAAGGAACACAACTACAGTCTCAAGCATTAGTCTGCAAGAAAGGCTCGCTGCCTCTTACAACTTACTCTGTAGGTTACAGAGGTTTAAGAGAAGCACTTGTAGATGTAGCACTTATGGACATGGGTTAGGGGTAGAGTTGGTAGTGTTATGTTAATGGTTGGACAATGGTTGGACTCGATGATCTTAAAAGGTCTTTTCCAACCTAAGTGATTCTGTGGTTATGTGCAGGTGATCTAAAAATCTACGGAGATGTTGAAATTTCCTTAAACCTTTACAACTGCAACATATACAAACTAACAGTTCAGCTTCAGTACTAAACCAACTCGTTACTCACTGACACATAAAGCAGTGTTCTTCCTTATTCCACTAGAAACGCAAGGATGTGTACAATCACTGATACTGTAAGAGACTCCTATATTTGCAATGTGAGTCTGCCCACAGTATGAGGCTTAAGTCTCAGTGTGCAAACATACAGCAATTGACTGTTTATGAGCATTCACAATCCAGAGACTGACAAAAGGCTGCGAGCCAAGACAAAACTATGAAGTGACTTGGCCTCTGATCTGGTGTATTCCCTCAGGCAGGGCAGTAATACAACCCAGATCACTTAATTCCCACACCAAAATCTGACCCACCAGACCACACTGTTTTCCCACATTACAATTTATACAAATTAGTGGTTATTTCTTCTTTACTCATGGCTAAAAATGTAATAACAGGGTACAGTACCCAGGCCCCTAGTACTTCTCATAATACCTCTGCCTCTGTTCTGCCAGCTTCTCTTCTTCTTCCAGCAGAATTTTTCGCCTCTGTTCTTCAGCTTCTTGAAGTATCTCCTGCTTTCGGTACCAGGCTTCATCTTCTGCTTTATGTTCCTGTGCTTTAACTTCTAATTCATGTGCTAATTGCCTAAATGGAAGATGACATTAATAATTCAATCCAAGCATCAAGAACTTGCTTGATTATTTAGAATTTGATGACTGTACTAGCAAAGAATTACTGAAATGAGATGAAGGGGTATGGCATCCCCATTATGTACTGATAAAGTACATGAGAAAGAGTTACAATACTGACTGTTAAGAGACAACAGAGCATTTCAGATAACTGCAGATATTTTCTTCCTCACATTCATAACAAAAACTATTTTCTAAAGGTGCTTTGGCGTCATGGTACCCACTGATTTCAATAGCAAGCTAAAAACTCCAGGCCCTTCACAAAGTTGGACATAACAAGGCGAAGAGTCGTTTAGGCTCTGACTTATAAGCTTCAAAGTTTAAGACTTGTGGCTTAGTATTTTCTGTGAATTAACAAACAGTTTTGTTTAAGAAAAAACTGCCAATTTAACTTAAAAATGTGTCAAATCAAACAATTCTTAACCTTTAAAGTCATCTTCTAGCTATTTAAAGTCATCTTCCAGAATTTTCTTAATTGTCTCTCTTCTCAAGCATACACATTGCAACAGAAAAAGGCAATTATGTCCACTTGTCCCTCCCAGTCCGATACTGTCTTCAGCCTTCCCTTTAATACCTCTCTCGTAAGTATTCAATTTCATCCTGTCTGATCCTTTCCCGTTCCCGAGTTTGATAATCCACAATGAACTTTGGATATTTATTAAATACAGGGTACTGTCCTTTTGTAAGTGGTATGAAGTCATCAAGCATACGTTGTGGATGGATATCTAGTGGTGTAGCTTCCATAAGATGATAAGCTTCCTTAATCACAACATTAATGTCCAGATTGTTACGATGATGAAAGAAATACTGTAAGAGACATGCTTCCATTTACATTCTACAAAAGATTAAGCAAATTCTTAATATGCCTATATGGGAATAATTAGGTAAATTAGCAAGTTCTGTATTTCAAAAGTTGATTTAAAAGGGTTTATTAAGTTACCCTACCACTTAGTAAAGTATCACTGGTTAAAATGACTTGACCCAAACCTCTTCAGGTTGTAAAAATATGCTCTGGTTCTTTATGTCTCTTCAAATGGGAGTTGCCTATGGGATCTAGAAATCTAAGTGTGAATTCTGAGTGTTCAGCTGCCTGCACAGACTCTCCTACCACTGAATAAACCTTCCTCAACTTTTGGTGCTCAAACATAAAGCTTCAAAGTTCCTCTTCCTGCAGGACTTCTCTTCCTGTCAATGACCTTAATTCACCTAGAAAATCTTTAACATAACAATAATGTTGTCTCTTTGACGCCTGTCGATGACAGGCTCACAAGCACAGTTTCAAGGTGGAATCCTTTGTTTGCTTACAGAGATATTTCATATTAAGAACCCTCCTCCTACGCAAAGCTAAGCATTAGCAAATATTTTCACTTAGCTTCAGAGAATGTCAAATAATATTGTCTAATTTTGCAAATCTGGCAAAATAATGAAACAACATGACAGAATGACAGTGCCTTGTCTCCATGGGCAGAATCCCAGCAGATCCCCAAGACAAGGCAGAATTATTTTGTTGTTGATGAACTACTGATGTTTACAAAATGGCTTTTAGTGTCATTAGAAAGCTTATGAAAGCTTTTAAGTATCTTGTTGCATGAAACTGCAGGAAATTGCTCAACGTTTTACTCAATTATTGTATATTTGTCAGGTACCAGATGACGTCGTTCGGAAACACTTTATAATATATTAACGTCCTTCTGTTGTGGTTACAGCTGAACCCAGGACACCTTCTAACCTCCATAACAACAAAGTTACACGTCTCTGTAGATACTCTTTCATATGACTGATTTAAATAGGAAGAAAATTTTTACCTCAAAATCTGCTGTTTGGTTGCAGTGAAGCAAGGGAGCTCTGGAACACATGATATAGGCAACGACAATCATTAGAAAATATGAAGGATGGTTGGAGAAGATATTGTCAAAGACTTTCAGCCATTCTTCTCTTGTTAGAACCTCAGAGAACAGTGTTTCTAGAAGAGGCCAAGCATAAACCTGCATTATTTGGGAAAATTGACAAAATAATCCATTAGTATTTTTTTTGCCATTCCATTTAAACAAGAAACATGATTTTTTTCTTGCCTTATACCACGAATCTGTCAATTTATTACAGAAACAGGAACTAATTTAGAATATTTGAAGATAAGTTATATCACCCACTACAAACATTCAAAATTGACATGGGTAGGTTACAAGTAATTTTTTTATTTCACTGGATGTCTGAATCTTCTGTTCAGGTTTGCGAATCTAAAATAATCCCTAATGATAAATAAGGATTACAAAATTAATTCATCACTCTCCACTTAAAAAAAATCAGTTATAATTTGATGAAGAGATTTTCAAGCAATGTGGACTCAAAACCAAATTACTTCTAACTGTGATAGCATGTATGAGATTTGTGATCATGGAAAATGAAAAGCTGCAGGAAAGCAATGATATATTCTCTACACTCCTAAATAATCCACTGTTATTTAATGAGAACTCCCTCAACAAGAACTATGTCAAAATCAAACACTAATGCACTCTCATTCACTGCAGTCTATTTCACATACAGAAGTTGGTTAGAGCATTACCTGAGAAGTCACATTGTATTTTATTAAATGCTGAATTAGTTCTTTGTCATGATGTGCCAAAACATTTTCCATCATACCAAGGACATTAGCTGGAGGATTGGGAAAATACTCAAACCAGTGTTGACAAAAATTAACTGAAAGAGAATAAAAAGCCCAACACAGTCCACTGTAATCCAGAGCAATGGACTCTTGACAACCTTAAAGTTTAGTTATAAAGGCTACGAATTTAAGAGGTGGTTTTAGACAGCAAAACCTACTTAATTTACTCCCATCTCTCCTCTTTCCTTGCATTTACTCCTAAATCATGCCCACAGTTCACTGCTCCTCCAGCTGCACTAGCATGACTGTTTATGTCAGTTCACTATGAACCAGACTGAGGAACTAATCTGGCTCAAAAATAAAAGTAAAAGAAATCTGTGTGCTGTGGGACAAGTGGTTGGAGGCAGATGGGAATACTTACACTGGTATTTGTGTCTCATGAAACTACAGCCTGGATCAAGTAATTTTTAACATACTAAGAATAATTTCAGTAAACTTGGATACTTACTCACTAACAGCATGTGTTTGCAAAGTGGGTATGTATGCTTGGCAGCACATATCTTCTGTAGATTTAGCAGCAGCTGGAACAACTAATTTAAGTGCAAAGCACTTTAATTTAGAATGTTTCTTCAGAACACAGCCATAGCCAGCTTTCAGCCAAATGTCTAATTTGGAGTTACCACATGCTTAGGACAACTAAACACAGTAAAACCTTAACTGAGATCATTCCCTTTTGGCTGGGAGCGGGTGAGAAGGTGGGTGGATGGGACTACTTTTCCCACGTCTTAGGGATTGCAGTTATTATACTGGATGCACTTGGTTTTGCTGATCAGACTTTACAAATACTACTAACTTTTTTGCTAGAAGCACTGCAAAAAGAAGCCTAATGTTTTATTTATAAGGAGGGTTTTGTTTCAAGCATACAGTTGCTACATATTAATTCCTGGCAACACCTTCAGAAGAGAGCCTGGTGACCTCTTAGGAAATACCTCACTCATTTCATCAGGAAAAGCTCTTTTGCATGGGAAAGCTTAAACATGTTGCAGCATAGTTGAGTTTTTAAAATGACTGCTTACCTACTACTGTAGCAACAACTTCAAAGCAGATCAGCTGGTTGTTCTGGAATAATTTTACAAATGGGAATGCCAGCAAAGGAATATAAGGTGTCTCAGCAAAGATAGCAGACCAGTGAGCTAGAGCTGATAAGGTCCTGTAGGAAAAAAAGCAAACGAAGATGTAGAAAACATCGATCCAAAACCAAACAAAAATATAATATGCATTTTGGAACCACAACATAGAAAGACTGTAAATGACAAGGTAGACGCAGAATTGTATGAGTTACAAAAACAAAATTGTGTAAGCACACTACTAGTTCATTCCACAATTTTCCTTACAGCTGATTCCAGCTATTGGATACATTTCAGATCACTATATGATAACAAAAATCTGTATTTAAGTAAATCTAAATATGTATTTTACCTCTGTAAAACTCTCAGAAGTTTCCTATTTTTGACGGGATACTCCTTCTGAATATTCACAAATGCACTGTGGGTACCCTTATCTATTAGGCTACTGAATGCCAAGTGGTTTTCAGGAAGTTGTAATAAGGAACGCCAAACAAACATCCTGCAATTAAAAGGCACACTTAGTCAAGCAATTTCTCTTTCATACGCCAGTAAACACAAGCACTTTGGTCTTGTGCAAGCATGAACATGCACACAGAAATACCTGTACTTTGCTGGATATTCTCCAAATCCTTTCAATAAGGTCTGCAGACGTTTCTTGTTTAATCCTCCTGGCAATTCATTCTACAACATAGGGGATCAACAATAAGTGTAAGGATTTCTATCACATAATATCTTTGTTCACACTCTAATCCATGACAGTAGTTAAAGATATACTGAAGTTCCTAACTCAGAATCATAGAATAACACATACTGCTATCTGTTACATAACCTAGGTATTTCAACAACAAAAAAGATAATTCGGATCATTCACCTACTACTGAACTCAAAGAACAGCTACCACCGATTTCAGTCAGAAGCACATTAGACCCAAGTGACTAAGCTATACGTTACTAAATAATGGATATAGCCAAACCATAAGGAATACTGACAAAAAGAATAGATCATATTGTAATGAATGTTACAGGTAGATATGTACAGATACAGATATGTGTCTGTATATATATGTGTATATACATGAGAATGTATCTACATGAGATGCAACAGAAGATGGCACAGTGATGACAAACAGGAAACAAATGTAACAGAAACTCATCTTCTAAATAATTAATAAAAAATTTAATGACTTCTAGGCAGACATTTTAGAGGTGGCAGTTCACTAGCAGTGCAGCAGATCTCATCTAGCAAATATCCTAATATGTTACAAGTTGCTTGAACAACTTCAGAGGTAGCACAAGCTGACTGGAGGCAGCTCTGCCTGCGTTCCATACAGGAGTATGGGCTAAACAGAGAGAATAAAAGGTACTAAAACTCCCTTGATTCCCTCTCTGCTCAAACATCCAAGTGAATAAGTGCCTGAACTTACTCTTTAAAGGAAGAAACTACATACTTTTTTTGCAATGAATTTTAAATACTGCAGACCGGAGAACAAAATATCCACAGCTTCTTCCTACCTCTTTATTTTCAAGTGATGCGTTCCCTTGCAGTTTCATCAGTCTGGTTTGAATTTTGCTTCCTTTGAATTTACAAGGCCTCTTCGACCTCCCTGAAGTCACTCTCATGGTCAATTTATTTGCCTCTGATGTGCACTTGGACCAATCTTCTACTTTGAACACGGGTGGTGGAGGCTAATATTGAGTGAAAATACCTCTGTTAAAATATCTCCGTTAAAATCACTGTAATTTGTTTATTCTACGTTATGCCATAGTTTTGAGCTTGGTGGCCATAACAAGAGACACATTTATACCATAAATAAATATATATGGTCTGTGTACTCCTAAATAAGTATGCCAGAGAATAAGTCTGCTGTATTAAACTAGAAAGACTGTGAGAGCTTCCAAACCAACCCAAACATCATGTTATTTCCCTGCTTAGCAAACAAAGAAATATAATTTCAGTGTAGTATAAATGTGTATCATATCCTCTTCAGGTTATTTACTTTTAGTGAGTTTCTCAAGATCACTAGAATAGTTTGCATTTCTATAGCACCAGTTAAAAAGAATACAAAAGCCCTTTACAAACTTTAATTAGTCTCCAGTGTCAGCAAGGCATTAATTCAGTGTTGGAGATTGGGAAAGCAAGTAAGTGGATATCCCAGTTCATGTCAAACCGGCAGTAGAAGTGTAGATGGAATGCATGTGTGACATCTTCACACATCCTTCCTCCGCTCCAACTCCGTCATTATCCGAAGCTGGTTACTGTTTACTTCAAAGGCATGGTGATTAAAGATACATGGAATTCTGGATTTAGAAACCTGACTCCCATTAATAAATTACTTTAATAAAATAAGAACTGGTATTTAGAACATTTGTTTCTTAGGAAGGATTAGGAGTATGATTGTGTCATAATGATGGATGCTGGTATCCAATAACACAGTAAGAACAACAAAATCATAGTGACAAAAGCACCATTCATGCCTGTGGTTTAAAAGAGCATCAGTTGCAAAACACCTCCTATAGGAAACGGAACAGGAGCAGCATAATTATGCTGTTTCCATCTCCCACAGAACTTCTTTATAAAGTGGTCCATGCAAACTGCTGCAGAAAGAAATACCGTTTCCTCCTCCACCCAACACCAGAAACACAGTGTTATATATACTTTAAAACATCATACTACTTGACAGGCTGGAGTAACTATGAAGGAAACGCTACAAACCACTTTTCTTTATTGGTAGTGTTAAGTATGGCACTCCAACAGATCTGCAAACTACTCCTGATACAAAAGTTATACAGACAAGTATCAACTTTAATGGGATTTACTGCTGTTTTAAGAACTATAAAACACTCTACCTTATTTCCTTCTTGAGTCAAAGCTCGGACACTGTATAAGTTCAGGCTACCATTTTCCATTACTGCTGCAATATACCGCCCATTGGGGCTAATCGCTGATGTACTAATTCCCTCTTCATTACTCCCAATGTCAAAAAGAAGTTTGCATGTTTCTATATTGATAAATCTCATAATATTATCTTGACTTAACACTCCAAGGACCTATAAGTTAAAAGGATTCATTGATTAATATTGTCAATGTAAAATAAAGAGGAATGCCCAATTCAGCAATGACATTAAGGTAAAAGAGCAACTGAGTCGACATTCAGCACAGGAAGTTTCTTTTGGCATGGTATGGGCCCATATCCCCAGCATCCCCCAAAGCTCCTCAAAGTATATGCATTGAATCAGCTAGCCAAATATCCCAGTGTTAAGATTTGTACATAAACTGACCTGGTTGGAGCCCCCATCAAAACTGTCAGGGAGGAATTCCAGATGACGAACAGCTCGTACTTTTGGAGGCATTTGGATTATTCTTGTCAACTGCTTTGATTCTAAACACCATAAGTGAAGCTGATTTGATTTTCCACCAGCTACAAAAATCCGGCCATCTCTGGATCATGATGAGATAAAGTTTCCATCACAATACTATAATTCAAGTTCATATTAGCCAAAAGAGATTGTACATTTTCTTCTATGCCCTCAAATCACTTTTGCATCTGCCATTATTCCTGTCCTACTCTCCTGAAAGAACAAAATAGCTCCTAAATAATAAAATTTGCTTTTGCAAAGGATAAACTTTTTTTTAGTGGTCACTGAAAATCAGCTCACTTTATTTTGACTGCTATGGGACTGTAATAAAAGCTGCTATTGATCCTTCCTGAAACTATCAGTTACAGCAGAATTCAAAAGCTTATCCCAGTATATAGCTCAATACTTCCACAAAACATTACAAGAAAGGAAAGAAAACACGTTTTAAAACTACAATTTTTGTAGTCTGCCTTTAGAATGTTAAAAATAGCAATTTACCTGGTAACTGCAAAGGCCTTATAAAGTAATGCAGAACCTTCTACAGGAGTTGGCAAACGGTATTTACAGTGAAGAGTATCGAATTCCCATGCAAAAACAGAATTATCTTTGAAACAGCTGAGGATGGTGTTACTCAGTGGAAGAAAAAAAACCTGGAAGAGTACATAAAATCAAAAAAAAAAAAAAAGGGACATATTGTCAAGGAAATACCCTTTAAATTGGACCAAAGTGCACAGCAAAATAGAACAGTGAAGAACCACGACAGTCTGGGTATAACTGTAACTGTAATGCAGCTGCAATGGAAGGCTTAGACCCCCCTGGTCACAGCCTAAACAGACCCACTCTCCCTCACACTGGTTCAGACTTGCACCTTCTGCTAAGCCAGTTTAACTCAGAAAAATTGAGCATACCTTTATCTGTATTATTTTTATGTCTGTTAAACTGTCTTATGAAGGTTTTGTATGAGTGCCAGAGAGGGCATAATATAAATGGTGGGAACGTGAACTCAGGAGGAGGAGCGGATGTGAAATGTGAGCCAGAACAGCTCACTAAGTAACTGCTTCTTGCATCCTCTACAAACTAGCTTCAGCATTCAGATAGTGCCAGCAGTCTGTCAATGCACTCTATGAAGCATTCATCTCTAGATTTTAACTTCTTAGTTTTACATACAACTATTAAAAGTAAAAAACGCTGTAGAAAGTTTAGCAATGTATCTCCAATTACACAATGCAGATTTTACTGTGAGGATGAATGAAGACAAAACCAAAAAGCTTGTGAATATATATTCCTTAAATTAGTCTGAACATGTTTATTGCTTATGTGTAATCTGTTTCAATAAGGAAAAAAAGGATTATTTACATTTTTGGATGTCAGCAGATACGTTCTTGTTTAATGATAAGTTAATGGTTTAGATGAGAGGTTCTATTTTGGCAGCAGCACATGCAGCTTCAGCAAATTCCTAGTACCTATAATTCCAAAGGCTAAATTGGAAATGTCTTCTGCTATGTGAACATTAAGGGACTCCCTGAAGCACTTACTGGCCGTCAGCACACAGTCAGTGCTATGAAGATCAGAATTTTGGTCTGAATGGTCTCTCTGGCCTTAAAAATCTGTGAATCTGGATATGTGGGATGGGATTCATGTCACTGAATGTTAGTGACCGAAAGTTGGATGTTCAGTCCAAATTAGTCACTTGACAGCGAGCAAAAGTTATCTGTGGGGAAAGAGTTACCTTATCTACCAGAGTCATTTATCTTCAGACAGAGCTGCCTGTCCTTCTGCAGGGACCCTGAGGAAGTCTAGACAATGAATTGAGAGCAGATGCCTATCATGCAGATAGATGAAGTTTAAATTCTGATAAACTGAAGTACTGAACAGTTCCTCATTTTCTGCTTTGCCCTACAAAAATACCACAGGATGGTTGCAAGCAGCTGTTGAATAAGCAGTGATGCTTTGGAATTGGTCATTGTAAATGTCTTCTTAGCTCTCTGATATCATTTTTTTTTTCCAAATGCTATTCTTGCAGCATGCAGCTCAGTTTCTGTCTTTTTTAATTAGCTTTGCCCCATGCCAACTTAACAGAAGGTGTATGTTGGAGTGCAACTGGGTTTAAGTGAAGAGACACCAAAAAGTACACTGTAGAGATTGATGCGACACTATTATGACAGCTCAGACAGCAAGCGAGAATCCAACTTTGGGCAGTGAGTGTCAGGACTGTGGTTTAATAATAAATGTGATCTTCAATAAAGCATTTATCTGTATGTCTTAAATTGTGGCATGGGAGTAAATACCATTATTTCTCTCTGCTCTCCTCTCGTGAGACCTTACTTGGAGTATTATGTGCAGTTCTGGTGTTCTCAACATAAAAAGGACACGGAACTGTTGGAACAAGTCCAGAGGAGGGCCACAAGGATGATCAGGGGACTGGAGCACCTCCCATATGAAGACAGGCTGAGAAAGTTGTGGCTGTTCAGCCTGGAGAAGAGAAGGCTGCGTGGAGACCTCATAGCAGCCTTCCAGTATCTGAAGGCGGTTGAAAAGGATGCTGGGGAGGGACTTTCATTAGGGACTGTAGTGATAGGACAGGGGGTAACGGGTTAAAACTTAAACAGGGGAAGTTTAGATTGGATATAAGGAGGAAGTTCTTTACTGTAAGGGTGGTGAGGCACTGGACTGGGTTGCCCAGGGAAGTTGTGAATGCTCCATCCCTGGCGGTCAAGGCCAGCCAGGTTGGACAAAGCCTTGGGTGACATGGTTTAGTGTGAGGTGTCCCTGCCCATGGCAGGGGGGCTGGAACTAGATGATCTTAAGGTCCTTTCCAACCCTAACTATTTTATGATTCTATTTTAAAGACAGGAAAATGAAACCTGGATAAATTGGATTATTTGCATAATCAGAAATGGTAGAGCAAAATAAAAAGTGCAGGGTCTTGATTCCTAAACAGTGATCTATCCATTCAACCACAGTCACTATTGTTTGGATTTAAAGGTTGTTTCCATACTCTAACATCCTGATCCTACCAAATTCCAAGAGCTACTTATCAATAAGAAGTCCCTCCACAAAGACAGATACTGAACATTAGGAAAATCCTGTCCACTAAAGAAATGCAGCCATCCTTGGGGGGAAGACATAATTATTTTAGCAACGTGCACTGCTCAACACTTTAAATAAAACAAACAAACAAAAATTGGTTCATGGTCTTCCACAGTAATTGTTAGGTGACTGTTCCAAACTGACAAAATTTCTGCCTGACCTAGAACACGGTGAAGACACTTAAATGAATAGCCTTGTTCTCTGCAAAATCAGCATAGCTGCTTAGTGACCAGCAGGGTAAGAACTCTGGTTTGAAGTGGTGTTTGTAAGACTATTCATTGCAGAGCAGCACACGTGTAAGCAAAGCTCAGGCGCTGCGTCAGTATTTTCTGTAGTATTTATGCCAGTTTGACATGAGGTGGCGCAGGTAGACCTGTTTAAAGCAGCGTTAACACTAAGACCTACTTAAACCACCCCCTGACACAAACATGTCACCTTTCTCAGCTGCTCTGTTGTTCCAGTATAAGTGTGATGCAAAGAAAACACAAGGCTGAAAAGCAGCAATTTCTTTTGCTGAGTTACTTTTCAGCTTTGTTCCCACATCCAGTGCTTAGCATGCATAGAAAAAAGAGCAGCTTTGGAACAGCTGAATGAGGTAGGTGGTGGTGACTATCTGAAGTCACTATTATGACACTAAAACTGTTTTGTGTTGTTTTGTGGGGTTTTTTTTAACAACACCCTTAAATTCCAGTATCATTTAGGTTGGAATCACTCTCTGGAGGTCCTCTAAGCCCACTACCAGTCAAATCAGGGTCAGTCGAAAGACATATCCAACTTCCAGATTAAACTGGGTTAGTCAAGGTCATCCCACAGGGATCTACTTGGCTGGGGAGCAGCTCTGTGAAAGGGACATCTGTGGTGTTCCGGTGGACACAAGCTCAGTATGAGTGAACAGTGTGCGACTCTAGCCAAGAAAGCCAACAGGATGCTGAGGAACATCAACAAAAGCATCACCAGCAGAGATAAAGATGTAAGTTTCCCTCTCTACTCAGCGCTTGTCAGGCCACACCTGGAATACTGTGCTGTTTGGTTCCTGCTATACAAAAAAGATGTGAACAGGCTGGAGAAGGTCCAGAGAAGGGCCACAAAGGTGATCAAAGGACTGGGAACTGAGAAGCCTGCCCTATGAGGAAAAGCTAAGAACTGGGTTTATTCAGCCTTGAGAAAATAAAGTTCAGGGGAAAACGTATCCCCATGTTCCAGTATTTAAAGGATGGCTACAAAGAAGTGGAGGCTCCCTTTTTACAAGGAGTCACATGGAAAAGACAAGGGGTGATGGGCACAAGTTACTTCTGGGGAGATTTCAACTGGACACAAGAGGAAAAATTTTCACAAGAACAATCAGCCACTGGAATAATCCCCCCTGGGAAGTGACAAGATTCTCCAACACTGGACACTTTTAAGATTCAGCTAGGAAGAGTGCTGGGACATCTAGTCTATCCCGTGCTTTACCTAGAAAGGTTGGACCAGAAAAGCCTTGAGGTCCCTTCCAACCTGGTATTCTATGATTCTACAATATCCAACCAACTTTTGAGCATCTCTAAAGATAAAGGTTCCTTAAAGTTTCCCAGCACATCTCTGCAACTATTGAGTCATGATTCCAGTTATCTGGGTCACATGACAGGATGACAGTTAAGGAAATATACCCAAAAAACATATAAAAGAGTCAGCTGTATTTTAAAGAATATTTTCAAGTACTGTGATTTTAAAATGCAGTATCACTCTTCCTGAGGTATGTTTGTTCACCCTTTAGCAACTGCTCTTTACTCACCTTCTGTATGCCCACAGACTGACGAACATTCAGCTTTCTTTTTCTTTGAAAGGTGTCCAGGTCCCACAGCTGTGCTGTATCCGTGGATGTAGTGATGGCATACCTGCCCGAGCCATGGACGGAGATGGAAGTCACTGAAGAATCATGTCCTCTCATCCAACTAACCAGCTCCTTGGTTTCTGCAGGAGTTGATGAAAAAAAAAAAATATCAAAAGATAAGAAAATCATTCAAAGTGAATCAAGTTTACTTTTTATTGACAACACTCTGCTGTGAAAGAGACTTCTAACATACCTCATATATGAGCATTTACCATCACAGACAAGAAACAAACTTATCAGTCTTCATATAGCTATTACACCTCAGAGAAATATAACCATCTCCTCATCTCCATAATAATTTTCATAAATTATTCTCAGTTTCACACAGGAAGTCAACTTCTTAGAATCACAGAATGCTTTGGGTTGGAAGGGCCTTTAATGATCATCCATTTCCAACCCTCTGCCGTGGGCAGGGAGAGCTTCCACTAGACCAGGTTGCTCCAAGCCCCATCCAACCTGGCCTTGAACACTGCCAGGGATGGGGCAGCCACAGCTTTTCTGGGCAACCTGTGCCAGTGCTTCACCACCCTCACAGTAAAGAATTTCTTCCTAATATCTAATATAAATCTGTTCTCTTTCATCTTAATGCCATTCCCCTTTGTCCTGTCACCACCTGCCCTTGTAAAATGTCTCCCTCCAGATTTCTTGTAGGCCCCTTTTAGGTACTGGAAGCTGCTCTAAGGTCTTCCTGGAACCTTCTTTTCGCCAGGCTGACCAAGCCCAACTCTCCTGCGTAGACTTGTTTAATTTAACCTAAGAATCAGTCTTAAAATGTCATGAACACTGTGATCAGGTAAGATTATCAAATTACCCACAATAATCTCTAGAAGTTGAGACTCAATGTTCTAGTTAAAATTCTCCACTTGTTTTTACTTGTGGACAATATGTATGGATGATTACACAACCACTTACAGGTACACGGAAGAAAGCTTTAATGACTATGGGCTATGACTATAGAAAGGCACAGTCAGAAAGCAACACCTCAATAATTCTTTTAGAGTTCGAAACGTTTTTATGCTGTATATTGCATACTAAGGAAAGGGTTCTTCTGACTACATTGTCTCCTATTTGTGACTGCATGACCACTAATCTTCCCTCGGCAATCAAACTGTATTTGTGGCAATTACACTATTTACACTGGGTAGTTTGTCTGACAGCCCATGGGGTGGTTCCAGCTGACCTGCTGCTGCGCTTACAGAGAACTTAGTGCTTGAAAATATCCACCCAGGAGGCAATGACATGGGATTAGAGAATATAGCTTCTACAGAAGTATTATGTAATACATTCACCCATTTAACTTCTAATCAAGACAGAGACATGCAGCTGGCCTGTAAAGTTCATTTTAAATATCTACAGTATTTAAAGAATACAGACCTACTTGCGTATTGATAGTTCTTTTCGTGTATACTGCCTCTTTGTTCAAATATTTTACTGTAATTAATAACTGGTTCAGTTGTAAACTAACATACTTCCAACTGATTTAGGGTTGATTTTACATGTATGTTTGCTCATTCTAAGCAAACATACCCAGAATGACTTTAAAAAAGGTAACATACATAATTGTGATCCTGTGCTAGACTTTAGTTAACCAGATGCCTGTGTGACTGAAGAAACTTTGACAATGCAAAGGGTTCATTTACCCTCAGGACTACAACCCACATGGGCTCAAACTTTTCTGGTTTTGGGATAAAATGCACAGGAAGCTTTCCATCAAAGATCTTACCAAAAATTTGACATAAACACTAAAATAATACATGCTTTTCTAGCAATCCAGATCATAAGCCTTCAAATATCTCCTTACCTGTATCAAAGCACTTAACAGAATAATCTGCCAAAGCCACCAGGAATTCTGTCTTTCTGCGAAGATTAAATGCCAAAGCAGTGCAAGCCTGCATTGTTCTCTGAACAAGGCTGAACCTATTTCAAAATAGACATTCTCATTGCGTAAGGAAACTCTGGTTCGTAATGTCAAGTGAAGTAATCACTTAATCAGTTTCAATACATTTCACTGAGAAAAAAATAACTCAAAAGGGAGCAAATAAATTATATCTCATTACAATAAATCTAAAAATCAATGCTAATATATTAAAACAGTATAAAATTGAAAAGACTGGTTAATATATTTCTGCAAATGGCAACACTAGGTCTAGATAATTAGTTCATGGCTCATAGCTACCATCCAAAGAATAACTTCTTGTGGTAAAGTTATATGAAATTGTTGTCTATTCAGCTTACAGTTAGAAATTTCTGATCTTTTGGAGCAGCTATTTCCATATTCATGGAAAACTGAGGGGTAAACCCAGGCCTGTGGCATGCTACCAAAGCAAGTTCCATGCCCCTGAATGTTACAGATGTCAAGACAATTAACATGTCTTGATAGAAATGTTCTTACCTGTTTACATTCAAGTGAAAAACATATATATTCCCTTGGTAGTCTCCAGCAAGTAGAGAATCTCCAGCACTGTCAAAAGCCACGTTCAGAAAACGTATTGTCTTTGAATGGTATCCTTTGACACTACGAATTATGTTTACAAGGACTCTGTGAAGATAGCAAGCAAAACAACCATGGTTAGAATTGGTTTATTAGTATGTTTCTCCAAACCTAGGATTCCTAGGTATGGGTTTACAATTCTAATTATTCAGAGTGTTCTACGAAAAAATCTTCCTTGAAAAACCACGTATTTTTAACATAAAAAATATACTAAACAAAGGAAGTCATTCACTGTACTGGACAGTAGTTAGGAAACATGTAAAGCAGATAGGGGAAATCTACCATTCACTATTCTTTTATGTGGTGTCTGGTTAGTAATAGTAGCATATATGCTGATGTATCTTCTACCAGTCTAGAGGCCGGCCCAATTCAGCACTCTGGAACCTGGAACAACAAGGAACCTGGCTCTTCATTATCACTGTAAAGAAATACACTAGAAAACTCAGAAGCTATAAATTACTGCAAGAAACCAGTTAGATTAGATGTGGGCGAAATCAGTTTTAAGATCACCTTTTCCCCAGAATCACCAGAAGCATGAAGAAAGGCTTTTTTATCATTACTCATCTGATGTAATGTAATCTGAGTTGCTGGTTTTTCTCATTCTATCCTCATAGCATGCTGTCAGCATAAAATAGAGCCTGGTGCAAGAAACAAAGCCCACGTGCAGACTAAGTTGTACGAAGTTTTCTCAAGGAAACGGGACACAGGATTTGGGAAACCTACTCCTGGATTTTTTTGCTAACACTGGGCAAACTGATTATTTTCTATCAGCACTTAGACATTTAGTTATACTCTGAATTTACACCCAAAACTGTACAGGACATCTGAAGGCTGATTAAAGATTGCAGGGCTTTTTCCAAATATTGTGACCACGGCTATATAAGATGCTAACAGCTGTCTGAGACATCAGTTTCTAAGAGGGCAGAATACACAACCCAGCACATGCATGCAGCTGTTGGTGTATACTACAAAGTGTGAGTGAATATGGGAAGAAGGGCCATGCAGCCATGGAAAACTAATAGCACCTCATTCTATTAAGCCCATTCTTATCTGCAATAAAAGGGAAGGGCCATAAAACTGAAATTAGAAAGATGTTAAACTACTCTAAACTATAATTAAAATTTAGTGATGTTAGGGTCCTTAATACAATAAAAAGCCACAAGTGAAGCATGCCTTCTGATTTTAAAAGTACCCCGAAATGCAAGTATTTATCAGTGTAGCTACAGCATCTCACAGGACTTACTCAACATCACTCTCTGCCTTTCAAATGTTCCTTGACACTAAACTAACCCAGGAGAATAAAATTAGGAGTTCACAGAGCTGCATCCAGATTCCCCAGTTCTAACAACATACAAGTACTCCAAAGTATACCGCTGCTCTTCAGCTAGGGCCAGATAGCATTTTCATCTCCTGGCTAAATCACAGAATGGTTTGGGTTGGATGGCGACTTAAAGCTCATCCAGTTCCAACCCCCTGCTATGGGCAGGGACACCTTCCACTAGACCAGGTTGTTCCAAGCCCCGTTCAACCTGGCCTTGAACGCTGCCAGGGATGGGGCAGCCACAGCTTCTCTGGGCACCCTGTGCCTCACCACCCTCGCAGTGATTAAGGTCTGGGAATCCATCAATGGCATTTGTCCAGTACAAGGAAAAACAAAATAAAAAAAAATTGGGATGACTGCCCACGTTGTGAGCATCTCTGACTGCAGCCTCCTTGGGGACCTGCTCCGACTTCAACGGGAATAGCCTGCAGAAAAGCTCAGGTGGGCTTCGGACAGCCCTGCCCGCTCCGTTCCCTACCCTCGGCCTCTACTCTGCAGCGCAGCACCGAGGAGGGCCATGGCTGCCGGCACCCGTGCACTGAGTGCCGGCAGCGCTGTGTGAGATTGGACCGGCCCTGCCCCGCCACCGCCCTCCTATGCCGTTACCCCCGCGGTGCCGCCGGGCTGGGCTTGCGGTGCCAAATGGAGCCATCCCGGCGGTCGCCCAGGTCGCAGCTCTCCATACTCGGCTCAGCGCTGCCGCTCCAGCGCTCGCAGCCTTCTCTCACGGCTCCTCCAACTGCCGCCACGGGGGGAGGGCCGCACGCATGGTACAGCCCACTCCCGCTTCACCAATGGAGAGCAGTAGGAAGGAAGCGGTTATTTCCCCCCCCAGATATCAGCCTGACGGGAGTGGCACCGGCGGCATCGTCACCCGGCAACGCCGGTTCTCCTCCTCCTGGAGGCGGGACTTCCGGCACTGCAGTTGCCCAGACCGCCGAGGGGTAGGGCCGGAAGTGGTGGTGGTGGTTTCGCTGAATGCGGCTGCGCCACGTCTGGCGCAGGACTTCCCTCCCTCCCTGCCTGGGGCGGCGGCGGGAGCAGCGCTGACGGATCCTCGCCTCTCCCTTCCCTCAGCGGTCGGTTCGTCGCGAGGCTGCGGCGGCGGCGGTGACAACGGCAGCGACATGTCGGACCTGGGGGACTGGTTCCGGAGCATCCCGCTGATCACCCGCTATTGGTTTGCCGGCTCCATCGCGGTGCCGCTCATCGGCAAACTGGGCCTCGTCAGCCCCGTCTACCTCTTCCTCTGGTCCGACGCCTTCATCAACCGTTTCCAGGTACGGGCCGCACTACAGCTCCCGGTGTGCCCCGCGGAGCCTGAGCCGGGAGGGAGCTCTGTCCAGGGCGCGCTGGGCATTCTGGGGGTTGTAGTAAGCGGCCTGGCCAGGGTTGCGGCGGGGGCTGGGCCCCGGCCCTTTCGCTGCCGCCCCGGGCGGAATCACCCACCCAGCAGCCCGTTAGAGTCACCGCGATCACCTCCAGCGGGAACACGGGTTCCTGCATAACCTACATAAGGCCTTACGGCTGAGCCCCGGGTTTAGCTGTTGTCTGCCTCTCCAGGCCCCGGGCCCCACACCAAGGTGATAGACGGTGATGCCTGGCCCTGCCCGGGACCCTGGGGGGCAGAAAGAAGGGCTGGGGCCCCTCAGGGGTCCTGTAGTTTGTCTTTCGTCTCAATCTAGTGTGTTTTTTCTCCTATGGTTTTTGGGGCCATTGTTTTGGCTGGCACTGGTGGTTGTGCCAAGGCACTCTCCAATCATAAAACCTGTGGTTGTGACTTCAGGTGACTTGCCCAGCTTCTGCTGTGTGATTGTGAGTTTGACGTCAAGGGTTACAGGCAGATGTGCAACGGTCCCAAACCAGTTGCTCTGATGCTACTGAGGCAAGGCTAAAGAAGAGCATCTTTTGCAGCTTCTTGCTGGGATTTTGAAAATGCTTGTGTGTTTGGGGTTGTCGGCTTCTGTGCCTAGCTATGGCTGACATAAACTAACAGCTGAAGTCCTGAGGTTTCAGATGTGCAGTGTTTTTGGGTGTGTTAGCAGTATCAAAAGTAGTTGCAATCTGATTATAGTCTTTTTTCTCACACTGAGAGTTTACAGGTGCAGTGTTCTGGTTTGCGGGAGTGTAGGGGGAGAGCACCCATTGGATGGACTGAAAATGAAAGTGAAGGAAGATAAAAGATTCCAACCTTTAAAAATACATGCATTCACTATATCTTCAGTGAAAAAGGCTGAGTGGGAAAAAAAAATAGCTCTATCTGTAGTTAGTTTCACATACTGTCCCCAAAATTTATTCCTTCTGAAACTGTGAGGATCCCAGTGCTCTATTTGG
This sequence comes from Neopsephotus bourkii, assembly GCF_033783945.1. NCBI lineage: Eukaryota > Metazoa > Chordata > Aves > Psittaciformes > Psittacidae > Neopsephotus > Neopsephotus bourkii. Next base: position 11,271,705 of record NW_026902105.1, on the reverse strand, counting down.
AGGTGCTGCTGCTTAAAAAACTCAGTCATAAATGGCCAGACGTGTTCTGCCCTTGCTGCATGCTGCCATGCAGTTTGCTGTGCCCGGTATTGGTAGCTGGGAGACTTTCTAAAGGAGGTGCAACACACTCAGAGCAGTGTGTGCTGTCTGGAATGGAGCACTAAAGGCTATTGTGTGGATTCCTGGCCTGTGTTCAACAGGTAAGGATGGCTTCTGCATGGGTGCTTTTAAAACAGGATAGCATCCTTGCAAGCCTATCCCTTTTCCACTGCAATAGACTCAATACTGAAGATGTGATGGAAGCAATCTGGGAAGTTGTGTCTTTATAGCTTTGCTTGTCAGATTTTAAAAAGCCCAAATCAACAAAACAAAACGCCAGCTGTAAAAGCTGCTGAAGCAGCAATAATTGATACTTGGGCTATTTTAATCTCCTCCTTAATCTTCCAAGTAATTGATAGCGAATGAGAGCAAGAAAGCTATGCGTATGTGTTCATTCTACAATATATAAATACATCTTTCTGTTTTGATCTGGACAGATCTGGCGGCCGATAACTGCAACTTTCTTCTTCCCAGTGGGACCTGGAACAGGATTTCTGTACTTGGTGAATTTGTATTTCTTGTATCAATATTCATCACGATTAGAAACAGGTATGTTATCTGTTAAATTGTATGCACATGGTGAACTCTGCCTGGAGTTGATAGAGACTAAGCACTATCAGATAGAGCTTCTGTTGGGAATGTTTGTGGTGATGGCGTTGTGGCTGATTCGGGTAGAATCATGAAAAAGGTGACGCATCTCTGTGCCCGCTTATGTTGGTCAATGGGAAACTGCTCTGAAATGGTTTTTCTGTGACTGACTCCTTCCCTTTGCCTGGGAGCCTGTTCATTTAGGATCTGAACTTGATACTCCTAGAATGATAGGATGGTTTGGGTTGCAAAGGACCTAAAGATCATCTAGTTCCAACCCCCCTGCCATGGGCAGGGATTCCTCAGATTAGACCATCTCACCCAAGGCTTTGTTCAACCTGGCCTTGAACACTGACAGGGATGGAGCATTCACAACTTCCCTGGGCAACTCATTCCAGTGCCTCACCACCCTCACAGTAAAGAACTCCTTCCTTATTTAACGTGATCTTCCCCTGTTTGAGTTTAAACCCATTACCCCTTGTTCTGTTGCTACAGTCACTTATGAAGAGTACCTCTCCAGCACCCTTGTAGGCCCCCTTCAGATACTGAAAGGCTCCTATGAGGTCTTCATGCAGCCTTCTCTACTCCAGGCTGAACAGCCTCGACTTTCTCAGCCTGTCTTTGTACGGCAGGTGCTCCAGCCCCTGATAATCTTTGTGGCCTCCTATGGCCTTGCTCCAACAGTTCCATGTCCTCTTTATGTTGAGGACACCAGAACTGCACAAAGCTTCAATAGGAGGGCCTGGTCCTTTTTGTTCTTGGATTTCAGGAAATGGGTGAGGGAGATTAAAAGGTGACATTGCCTCTTGTTTTCTTGTGACTGATGTCCTTTAACAGAGAAGAATGACAAAGCATATATAACAATGGATTTATCCATCTTGAGAAAATATCAATGTCAGCTTTTTCTTTTAAAACGGATGCTTAGCTGTGTTATTCTGTGTGTTACATGTACGCTCTGTCAAACAGAAATGTGAAAAAGCTAAGGAACAAGATGGATTTTCAGTTAGGGGGAAAAATTAACAGTGGAAGAAAGGAGACCAGGTAATGGATCATTTAAAAAAGGGGATTGTTGTTACAAGGTAGCTTTAAAACTGGTTTCATTTTGCATTGCACAGTTCATTAAAGCTAGAGAGAAATCTTTTCAGTGGAAGTAAATCACTAAATTACTTGCAAAACCAAGCTCCTCCTGAAAGCCTTGATGAGCAAGAATTTCACTGTAGTTCTAATGGTGTTTTAGAACTGATGGTGTAAGTGGAAATGCATTGCATGCTGATGTTTGGAAAGTCCCACATTAGAGAAGAGATCCCTGCTAAGCCTGTCATCCAGACAGCATTGTAGAATCCCATGTAAGCTGTAATACTAACAGTGATAGAGAGGAGTGGGGTCATATTATATTTGGTTGTTTTCTCAGTTAAAGTAAGTAGTAGTTTAATAGTTAGAAACAGTTCCTCCATTTCTGCAGTGTATTGTGAACACATGAGGATGCTGGCAACTACTGTGCAAAGCTATGTGTAGTAAGAGTTCCGAATTAATATATGCAAATTGTAAGACATCACTGCTTGTACATATACTTACAAAATGCTCTGGTTGTCTGTGCTGTGGCAGAAGTCTTATGAAAGGAAGTTAGTTCTTTCAGCAGTAAATTGACATTCCTGCTGTACAATGCATCTGGATTTTGGGAAGTCAGCTGTGTTGTTGTTTGGATCAATGCATTTCTTTTATATTATAGTCATTTTTCTGTGTATAAATGAAGTTCTTGATTAGATCAGTCCTCCCCTCTAAAAAAAGGCTTGAATCCTTTTGAGAGTGGGTGATGTATAAATTGCTGATAATATGTTCACAGGTGGAAATCAGCATGGATCTATGGGTCTATGCCTTCTTTTGTCTGTGAAACTGAGGAAGTGAAGCTTCTATTTTCAGGGTTGCACGTGGTTTTTGAGCATACACTGGTGTTGCATGCTAGCTTCAAATTTAGCTGTCAAAAATACCCATATGGTTTTGTATTGTGCTTGTGCTTTCTGAACAGGCTGACCTGGAGCTTCCTGAGGAAAAGGAGCTTGATGGGGTTTTGTTTTGTTTCTGTTGGAGCAGAACATAACAAATATCAACAGGGAAAGCAGAATATGCAGCTCACTCCCCAGCAGTATGGATGATGAGGTTATGAGTCTGCAGCTTGTCCCTGATGACTGGATTATACCCTGGGCCTTATTGAAGGACTTAGTGGGCTAGAGCTCACCTTGCCCTTGTGCTCAGCTTTTTGGCAGTGTATAGCTCAGTCTTCTTATAAAAATATTGGGAAGTCAACTTCAATAGTTTGTCCAATATTATTTTTAGTAATCTGCTAGGTAATGAGAAGTGATAAACTTTAAGGGGATAACATTTGCTTTGATTTCTTCCTATTCTGGAGGAATTCCTGTGCTGAGTATCTATAGGGTTAGTCAGCTTCCTTTTTATTTGTTTCTATTTGTTGCATGGCAATGGTAAGGAAAAACTTCCAGTTTATGTAGTTCTCCAACTTTAAAACTTTTCAACCAATAGTTTTGAAATGTTTTGAGTGTTTTGATTTTTTTTTCTCTTGTCATGTAACTTACATGGCTGAACTTAAATAATAAAATGACTAAAATATGAATTTTGGTTTCCATAGGCTGAGTTCCTGTAGTTATTCCAGAAAGCTAATAGATTTTTTTTTTTCTTTCTTTCATTTTTGGGAGACATGTGAAATACCTGTAGAAAGTCAAACAGTGCTAACATTTTATTATTAGCACATAATTCAGCTTATTTGTAGTGTGCTGAGTTTGCCACTGAGTGCTTTAGGTCTGTTTTCAGTGGTTTTCTCAGGCTTTCCTTGTCTGTGGGGGGCTATGTGGTAGTTGGTAGGAGTCTTGCTCGGATGCTGAGGTCCATGGCTGCCCTTTGCTACAGTTTGCAAGACTGAGAGCTTATGATTTTCATGTTTGCAAGGAGCTGTTGGGTGTGTGTGTGTGTGTTTAACCCTTGTCTCTGCCAGGTCCCAAACTCAACTGGGCGTCTAAATGTAATTTCATGAAGTATGACCTGCAGGGAATGTTACTCTGGTTTTTGTCTGTGTGTGTGTTTTATTTCCATTGTCGTGAAAAAATTTGACACACACTTGAAATAGGGAATGAAGCGACCAGTTCAGCTTAGAAGAAAGAACAGAACGATCTGCACGTGTACCCTCCTTGTCATGTACATTAATTTGTCTGGAGTATGAAAACTATTGTATCTCTTGACTCTGAGCAGATGATGCAAAGGGGATGCAATTTGCTTAAGTAAAGACTGGTTTTCACATGACTCTATTGTTAAACGTGGTGTCTCTGCCTTTGCTGTGCAAGTGTATTTATTGTGTGCTTCTGACTGTCAGCTTCTTACAAAGGATGGGATCCAACTCTATTTTGAAATTCTATGAAGTTAAAACCACTTATCTCCAGAATTGAAGTGTGGTGTGTTCTTTTTTGAAGTAGAAACACTGTGCACTTAATACAGTATGCTGAACATCCTAATTTTTGGTCTGTAGGTTGTTCTATTTTAAGGCTTTTTAAAATTAAATAAAAACGATAAACCACAGACTATATGTAAAGGCACAACTGTTATTAGCTGAGCTTTTCTTAGACTCCCTAAAGTAAAAAAAAACCCCTCTTATTTTCTTATCAAGATTTCAGTGTATTTCCTAATAATTCTTTTTATTTACAGGGGCTTTTGATGGAAGGCCAGCAGATTACATGTTCATGCTGCTGTTTAACTGGATCTGCATTGTTGTATCCTTCTGCTCATCATCAACTTAGAATATTTTGGTTCTCCTGTTTCTGCCTGAAATATGTTCAAAGGCCAGGTTTTAGCAACTGACAGTTTTATAATGTAGCAAATGTTCACAGGTGAGTTTTTCACCTCTGGAAAGGTAGCAAGTGATTTGCAAGGAGAATATTAATACATGTGCTAATACAAGTATGTGATCTGGGGTCTAGAGTTCTGCTTACATAAAGTTCAGCTTGTGTTGTGTGGGATTCTGTGGTTGTTCACTGTGTTCCTTCATTTAGCTGCTTCTAGGGGTTGCTGCATGAGTGAATTTGGTGTGGTTAAGCTGCCCTGTGAAAATTGGTCTGATCTCTGCTATTCCCTGTGTTGGAAATTCAGATGGCTTATGGAGAGACCCTTTTACCTGCTGGGTACAAGTCAGCTGAATTTGTCAAAGGAGTGCACTGAGCCAGCTTCCTGAAGAAACTGGGCTTGGTGATTTAGGGCTGTTGGAAAACAAGTTTTTCCATTCACTTTGCAGTTTTGCTGAATTTTCTTTTCAATTTTGAATACCAAAAACTGGGAGGAGTTGTTGACAGATCAGATGGTTGTGGAACCTTTTGGGGCTGCAGAAATGTGTTGGTCAAGAATCTCACGAAGCTTGGTAAAGGGAGGTTGTCCTGTCCCTGGGGAGGAACAGCCTCAGGCACCAGGAAAGACGGAGGACTGACAGTCTGCAAAGCAGCTTGGCAGAAAAGGCCCTGGTGTCCTCCTGGGCACCAAGTTCACCCTGAGCCAGCAGTGTGCTGTTGTGGCGAAGGTGGCCACTGGCCTCATAGGCTGTATTAGGCAAAGCATTGCCAGCAGCTTGAGGGAGGTGATTGCTCCTCTCTGTTCAGCCATTGTGAGATGTATGGAGGTGGCTGCGTCATGCTCCAGGTTCCCAAATACAAGAGAGACAGGGACATACAGGAGTGAGTCCAGTGAAAGGTCACAAAGGTGATTAAAGGGTTGGAGCATCTGTCACATGAGGAGAAGCTGAGAGAGCTCTGGAGTTGTGCAGTCTGGAGAACAGGAGGCTCAGGGTTTTCTTACCATAGAGTACTTTGGGTTAGAAGGGACTTCTAGAAGTCAGTTAGTCCAAACCTCCCACTCCCTGCACTAAGCAGGAACATCTTTAACTAAATCAGGTTGCTCAGAGCTCCATCCAACCTGGCCTTGAAGGTTTCCAAGTATGGGGCATCTACTGCCTCTCTGTAGGTGGTGTTTCACCACCTTCATCATTAAAAACTTCTTCCTTATATCTGGCCTGAATCTGCCCTCTGTTAGTTTGAAGCCATTACCCCTTGTCCTATTGCAACAGGCACTGCTAAAAAGTCTGTCCCCATCTTTCTTATAAGCCCCCTCAAAGTATTGAAAGGCTGCAATAAGGTGCTCCTGGAGACTTCTCCAGGCTGAACAACCGCAACTGTCTCCGCCTATCCTCATAGGAGAGGTGTTTCACCTTGCTGATCCTTTTTGTGTCCCTCCTCTGGACCAGGTCCATGTCTTTCCTGCACTGAGGACTCCAGAGCTGGATGCAGTACTCCATGCGAATAAATACCTAATGCAGGAGGAAGTAAAGGACATGGAACCAGGCTTCTCTTACTGGTGCTCAGTGGTGGGACATGAGAGAACCAGCACAAAATGAAGCTCAGAAAAATCCATTTAAATGTAAGGAAAACCGTTTTTACTGTAAGGACAGTCCAGCACTGGCATGGGTTGTCAAGAGATGTTGTGGGATCTCCATCCTTGGAGATGCTCCCATTCTGTGCTGTTGTCACTTCCTTGTAGCAATTTGTGGTGGCACAGCATGTGGAAAAAAGGGAGTGGTGACATTGTTGTGAACCAGATAGAGCCAGGAGAGCTAGCCTGTAGAAATGCTGTTGCCATTATCAATAGATAACTATCTCCAGTTGCATGCCACTGTATGGAGGGAATTGCTGCTACTGCTAGTCCTGTTGAACCACAGCAGTAACCGGGCAAACAACATGCATTTAGTTATGTTAAGAAAACTACCAGCTACATTGTGATTGCATGCTGTTGCCTGTGAGCTATTACATGAATCTGATTGTGACTTGACTTTCAAAGTGGTCATTTAAAAGCTTCCAGTTGTTTGTTCCCTGTATGATATAGGGAGCAACCTGGAAACATGATCTGGGAAAATGCTTGATGCTATTTTATATGCATTCATGAACTGTTAAAAGCATTCTGATCATAGCAAAATTCTTCAGCAGTTGTTTCTGCTCAGCAGTTACTACAGCAAGTAGATCCTTTGGGTTCCAAGGTAGCAGAGTACTATTAAAAGCCTTAAAATTATTTTTTTCCCCTGTGACTCAGTGTCAATATATTGGTATTTTTTTTAATGATCCAATATTTCTTTAGTTAGAAAACCAACACTTTAGTCTTTAAAAAAACTAATGAAAGAATCCATCTGTTAAACTTGTAACATGCTTTTATGGATGGACTGATGGAGTTTGTAGTTAGCTGGTTTCATCAGGGAGGAAAGGCCAGTCCCTCAGCCCTTGGAGTAATGACTTGAGGAGGTAGCTTGAAAAGCTACTGAAAAGCAGTTACTGAAACTAAGTGTGTAAATCTGTAGATCATTGGAGGTTTTGCATTTTTTCCAGTGGTTTACTTAATACTCCACAGTTTTAAACATTAAAGGTTTTTGCATGTGTGTTCAGTGTGTATGTGCAGCTTTTTGTTCTAGTCTGTCAGATTTTACTACATTTTCCTCAATGGTGCAATGGTAGATAACTGGCTTGGCAATGGACATGCAGGTAAGTGTGGGTCAGTTTCTTACATAATTTATGGAACTTTCTGGCTGCTTAATGACTTTATAGAGGGCATTATCGACATAACTGTGGGATATAGTTAAGCTGGGCTGGTTTAGTTTGTATCAAAAAGGACTGCTGTGGGTGTATTGTTAGGTTTTAAGTTTGGGCCAGCCTCAGTTGGCATTACAAGCCTTATCTGACTCCCAAACTTAGTTTGGGAGTCAAAGAGTGAATACTAGCTCTTTGTGCAGTCAGGAAGCATTCAGTCCTTTACTAAAATGGACACAAGATGTCACTTATGCTCTGTTTCTTCTGTTGAATGTGGATCTGCATTCTTACTTTTTTATCTAAAAATGATTCTTGGGTTCATTAGTCTTACATTTAGCGTGCCTTTTATTTGGCAACAGAAGATCTTTTGGGGGGAAAAATGCAGCTTCAGATTCAGATAAGAACTGTGAAGTGCAAAATCCTCACAAGAATGATTAAAATGCTAGTCTAAAGAATCAGTTTCTGTGAGGTAGTTCTTATCTCCCCAGATATTAAGGGGGAAATGGAGGAGTGTTTCTTGGACACAACAGACTATCAGATAACTGCATGTCTTCAGCCTGCCTCTGCTGTTCTCTCCTCATCTCATTATGTCCCTGTCACTCAAAGCCTGCACTAATATCTCTAATATTCTCTGCAAAATTATCTTAGAATTTATTAGATCACTTCTCAGGCTCCCCTGGTAGACAGAAATAGTGATTGTGCATCTGCAGTCAGCACTGAGCTCTCGTAAGGGCTGTTCGTAAATTCACTTCAACCTTTTCTGCTGTGGGGAAGATGCCCCAAAATTCTTTAAAAGCATTCTGAAGCCACCCATGTGTTGCGTGAATTTTAGAGTGATTGTATTGATTTGTATTTTTTATAAATGTACTTAAAATGGTTTTATATCTGCATAGAAAGTATTGCCTAAAAGAGAATTAGCTGATTTATGTGCAGATGTGCTTTTCTTCCAAATAAGGGTTTTTTCCTTGTATTGAGCGGCTTGCTTGAAAGTGAGAAGATAGAGTAGGATAGCTGGGCCTCTGTTTCCATCTGTAATACTTTAAGAAATTAGATATTACTTTCTTTTTCCAGTAAAATAAAAATGGTTTAAATAAAGACCTAAAGGTGCTTGTGTGATGAGTCAGGCTGTTGGTGCACTGTAGGGCGTGGAGAAAGCTGGACTGGTGCCCGTGTGCTGACTTTAGCATGAAACCTGTTGAATAGTGGCACCCCTGAAGGGATGACTTTTAACCTCTCTTCCAAACACATCAGCTGGCTCAAAGCATTAAACCAGCTCACAGAAATGTTGCTGGTACAGTCTGTCTTCAGTTCAGAAATCAGCATAGTTTAAATAGTGCTTTGTATTTGTTTCACTAGAAATAGCCCATCAGCTAATACATAGTCACAGTAAGGAGATACTTGAAATGGTCTCATCTCCTGGCATGGAGCATGGGTTAACCCCAAGTTCTTCCAAGGTGGCTTTGCCAAGGTTGGCTGCAGTACTCTGAAGTGGTGATTTACTCATGCACCTTCCCTCTGTGGTGCCCTGAGGAGGACATAGCTGGCAATTTGGTGGAGTAGGACTTCATCTGGTGTATTAGCTTAGCCCCAGATGAGCGTGTTTGGGTTAGCGCCCTGGGTTGTGATGGAAAGGATTGTGGCACAGGCACGTTGCTGGCTCTGGTGTAGGTATGCTATCAAGCAATTGGGAGCAGAGTTTGCCACAGCTGCTCTTTCACTGTGTTGCAAGTTGGAGCCCTTTGCTTGGCATAGTCTTGCAAAAGAGAATGACCGAGTAGGCTCTTCTGCTTAACTTTCTCAATATCTTTGAACAGATCTGTGACACATGATGGCAGAGATTCTGGGGCAGTCTTTAAAGCTTTTGCTGTTGTATCATGCTTATAAGTCATTTTGAAGCTTATAGTTTCTGCTACCTGTTTAAGTTTCTCAGGCTTCTGTGAAAGTAATAGTAACTTTTTGCCTTGTTTTTGACATTGTAGCTGCTGATGATTCCACTCATCATGTCAGTACTTTATGTGTGGGCCCAGCTGAACAGAGACATGATTGTATCGTTTTGGTTTGGAACAAGATTTAAGGTATGTCAGACAGGATATTGGAAGGGTTTCTGTCCAGAAGATGCACATGAAGATGAGGAGTAAAACATTTATATTTTTTCTTATTAAAAATGTCCCATGCTTTCACATAGCTATATACTCCTTGAGATGCAACAAAGATGAAATTTCTTGGTCTTCCATATAGTGTGGCTTTACTGAAAGATGTCCTGACAACTGAAATTCATCAGTCTGAAAAGAGGGGAAAAAATTCCTGATAAATATTCAACTGGATAAAAGCTGAATATAGTGACACCAAAGTGACAAAATGTTGATACTTTAAATTGTTCCTGTGCAACCTCATCTGTTTCTGCCAGATCTTCCAGTGAAGTCTTTTGATCGCTGTTTCCAGACCTTCTTAAAATCAGAAATGTTAGGACTTTGAGATGTAAGTGTGCTGTGGAACACAGAGTGCAAAAGAGGCATGTACTTAAAAAGTTTAAATGAGGGATACCTGTCTGAAAATGTTAGTGGTGGCTTAGTTTGGAGTATCCTACCTTGTTAGATGGAATCTGCTTAAGGTAGTAAACGGGTTTGTGTAATGCCTACAACATTGAGGTGATAATCACACTTCTTAGTGCAGTGGAAAGTTGAGCAGGTTTATGTACTTAACTTGTACTTACAACTTCTCTGTCTTCATTACTTTCTTTTTCAGGCCTGTTACCTTCCATGGGTTATTTTGGGATTCAACTATATCATTGGTGGATCGTACGTATTTATTTATATGGCCAATTTGAAGTTATTATAGCTTTTATGGCTATTAAACTTTTGCTGAATTTAGAAGTGATATTAAAATAAGAGGCTTAAAGCTGTATAATCTGACAATGCTTAGTGTTACATGGTGGTCATTTAAGATAAAAGCAAAGAGGAGAGATGCATGTGAGAACTACAGAATGTAGGTGAGGGAAAAGTAATAAAAATCTGGTTTATTTTCTAGGAAATGTGTGCATTAGGCTTTTTTCTTATTAAAAGAGTACTGGACAGTAAAGAAAGATGTCACCTTGTATGACCAGCCATCATTACTAGTTTTAGAAGCAAATTTAGCTTGACTCTGATAGTGCTGTAACTACTTTTCCTCACAGCCTTGCCCAACATGATGTTTTTATCAGCTTGTGAAGTAAGGAAAAATGGCAGTAGAGTGCCATATTAGCACCTGCTGAATTCATTGGTCTGTCTTGGGTTTCTTTGACTAAACTCCATGGTGCACAAATCCCCTCTGTGCACGGTCTTTCTTATTGGTGCCCTCAATTGGTTTGGGCCTCTTGGTGCCGCTGTAACACAGTTAGTGACAATAACAAGTTACGTGCTTGATTTATAAAAGGAGGAGATGGTACAGCAAAACCAAATTTCCTTTTCTGGCTGTGCCTCCTACTGACTCATCTGTCACTTGAGAAAACTGCTTGCTGTTAGATACCTACTGTTTCTATGCATGACAGAAGATACTCAGGGGCCTCCATTCAGCAGTGTTTTCGCAGAACTGGGAACAAAACAGTTCAGTACAGCAAGGAGACAGGTTGTCCAGTGAAAACAGCAGTAACTTCTCAAGCTCAACAGACTATTATTTGAGACACTAATAGCTGTACGGTCTAATTCCTTGGTGTAAACAAGTATTTAATTGCACTTTCAGTGCAGACTGTAGAGAAGGCTTGGAAGGGAGGGTGGAACAGCCTGTGGATGTGTTGGCACAGAAGGTTGGCTGTTCTTTAGAAGTGGCTGTAAACTGCTGAGGGAAGGGAAATTTTCAGCAATGCCCATGGCAGGTGAACAGTAGTAACTGGCAGAAGATGGGCACTCATTTATTTTCAGAGAAGACAATTTGTGAAACAGTTCTTTTTCTTTTGCCTTGCAGAGTCATCAATGAGCTGATAGGAAATCTGGTTGGACATCTATATTTCTTCTTAATGTTTAAATATCCAATGGATTTGGGAGGAAGGAATTTTCTGTCCACACCTCAGTTCCTGTAAGCTGGCTTTATTCTATAGCTCACTGTTTCTTGGGTCAAGTTTTCTGTATTGTTCATCAGACATATTTGCTGGGATTGTAAGGTGTGATACACTTTGCTAAATCAGCCTGCTTCAGACTGTCATATTGACTGTGCTGCTGAGTCACAAAAAATACTGAGTTTCTTGTAAATGGCCCATGTGAGAGTTCTTTGTTACCTCTATGGATGGCTTGTGTCCTTTACCCACTGTAAAGAGTGAGAGTAAAAGTCATAGTTCCGCTTTCGAGTCAAGCTGTAGTAAAGTGAACTCCCTAATAATCATTAGATACTACTGTAAACCCCCCAGTTTTCTCCTGTCAATGATCTTTAATCTGTATGTCCATGTATCAGTACAGTAGCTACCCGTTCAGCAACCTGTAACAATAGTAGGAGTCAGTTGTAGACTTGTTCAGGTCTAAAATACATATTCTGTTTTGCAGTCCTTACTAGTCACCTTGACTGAGGCTGCTTGTCTTGGTTTCTGAAGTGCTTTTTTACTCTTCTGGCATTTAAGTGCTACATCAGAAGCTGAAGTTTGTAGCTTCCGTTGCCCTTTTGGGTTGTAAATACTCCTTCTGTACCAAACTTTAGATAGCAACTCAGTTAACCCTTTTTATAACATAAACATGTAGTTTATGTTATAGAAGATGCAAACTTGAATTACAGTTATACTTTCTGTAGAAGTTGTAGTGAGTAAGCAAACTTCATGTTTGAGTTTTCAAGCCCTTCTGGTAAACCACATTTTCCATAAAGATTAGAAGATAAAATGCTTTTTTGAAATGTCTTTCAAGGTAATAACAGCTCTGAAATTGCCATCAATCTTGTTAGTGATGTGCAATTTTCTTGATTCCTCATAGATGTATTTAACTTTTCTCTGTATTTGAGAAGCAGGAGCAGAAGTACTGCAAGTATCTCCACAAAGGCATAAATTCTGCCTTTGCACTCTAATGTTTTGTTTAAAAAAAAAAAGAAAAAGATACATTTAATACAATAATGAACAACTTTTTCTATACAGGAATATTTTTCTTGTATAAAGGAATCTGGGTTTTATGTGTGAGCTGCAGATTTTAGTGGTCAAATTCAGCAAGGGATTTGCTGGAGTTTGGTGTATTGTAGAGCTGAAATGACTATGCATTGGTGGCATCCCTTGCAAAATGCAGAAGCTGTATGTTAGATCACTCTGTTTTTTCCCTTGTGTTTGGATTATTCTATCTAACCATATCTCAGAGATGGAAGTTCCCCACAATTCTCATTCCTCATTGTGCTGAGGGCTTAGATTTGCGAAGAATTCTGTGAAGAATTAAACTGTGAAAAGCTGGTATTATTGTGAAGTCTAGCACCTAAAGGGAAATGTATGGAAAAGTAGCCTGTCATTTGCCCCCAAGGTATATTTGTTTCTCAAACTCTCTCCTCTTCTGGCTTGTCCTAGGTATCGCTGGCTGCCAAATAGGAGAGGAGGAGTGTCAGGGTTTGGTGTCCCACCTGCTAGCATGAGAAGAGCTGCAGAAGATCAGCAGGGTGGTGGAAGACACAACTGGGGCCAAGGTTTCCGGCTAGGTGACCAGTGAAGAACTCCTGCCCTTTGAAAACACCAACTCTTCAGTTTTAATTGGACGTAGAACCGACCCTTCCTGGTGCAGAGCATGCTTAAGAACTGAGCTCTCTGTAGTACTGTTGGATTTAACTGATAAAAAAGAATGTTTCTGGTTCAAGAGAAAATAAAAAACTCCAGAAGGGAAAAATGTAGATCTTACTCCAGGTTAGCCAGTAGTGTCCAATTTTATTCTGCCATTAAAAAAAGCCTTCTTTATACAGTATTGTCTGTGTGTCACAACAGACATCCATTATGCCATCTTATTCTGTGATGGGATGGAACAAGCTAATGGTATGTCTCACCTGGTATATTGAAAGCTTTGTTGACTGGTAGGGTAAGAATCCAGTGTGAGGCAGATGATTCAAACTAACCCCTGAATTTAGGAGGCTGACTATTTCCATAGCTGTACTGGAGTCCCAGGGTCTTTGGAAACATTATTTAAGTGATATCTTCTGCATTCATAAAGCCAAGTGCTAATGTTTCATTTCCATTGTTAGGCTGTATTTTGAGGGGAGTATTTTTTCTTGCTGTGCTGTCCTACTTGCTACAGCATGGGCTGGGCAAGACTAAGGATAAGAGGGCTTTCATTTGCAATGGCAATAACATATTAACAAGACTGAAATCTCTGAACTCTTCATGGCATATTATAAGGCTTGTTCTGCTCACAATGAAGTTAGCTAGCTTGGGTTTTTTTCCCTTAAGATCTGTGAATTCTTGGCTTCAGGGTTTCTGTTTTGATTGCAAAATTGGGTAGCACAAATACTCTTAAGCTAGAACATGTAACATATCATTGTGGTTAATGTCAAGGGTACTGACTGCAGCATTATGTTTGTTATCTGAATCTTCAACTTTCTCTTAAAAGCTTTAAGGCATCAAAGAATCAAAGCTGGAAATAATTTTTTCCAGGGTCAAGATACAATAGAACAGTTTTTTTTACTTCAGGACTCTTTCATTGTCAAATAAGACATTGCATACACTGTTCATTACTTTTGGTGAAACATTTTGACATGGAAAAGGGATTGATTCTGTACAGAGTAGCTTTCCTCATAGTGGGTTCCATGGGCAGAGCACAGGGTGAAGATCCAGGAGGCTGCAAGGTGTGGTTGTTACTGACTCACTGCATGGACTTGAGCAAACTTCTTACTTATCTCAGTATTCTCAGCTGTAAGGAGGACTCATGCATGTCTCATGGCATTCTTAAAAGTAGCTGTCCTCAACTCCCCTAGGTGTGAGCTACTAGTGAGCAAGGTAAGGCTTGGGTTCACATAAATGACAACACTGAAGCCAGGAACACAATTACTCTGAGCTTAACCAAGACTTCTGAGTTGGAATATAGTTGGTTACCTTTTGGTTTATAGTTGCAGAAAGAAGAGCACTCTCACTAGGATGACATTCAAATCTCTGGCCGAATTTCCCTTTAGCAAGGTTTTTTTACTGGATAGGCAGAGCACAGAAAGCTGTTCTGCCCCAGCTTAGGTGTCTCAGGTATCTGTAAGTAGGTGGAGTGAATCTGGGCCAAAACATTTTTATTACTGCTTTGTTTCTTCAGTAAACCTGGCTTCTGAAGGTTTAAGAACTTGTCAATGTAATATGGCATGGAACTGAGTGAAAAGCAAGCAGTTGGCCTGGAAGTTTTTAGCTGGCTTGCCTGAAAAAAAATGCATGCTCCATTTCTTTATAGCAGCTCAAGGTTTTGATTTGGCTTCTCAAAAAGTGTAGAAGGCTGGTAATGATCTCATTGTGTGCTTAGGTCTTACAGAAACTTGGAGTTCAGAACTCACCTGCCATTTTTGTCCATTCAGTGATGAGTTTTAACAATGCTCTTGGCCCTGTATAAAATGTAGGCAGAAGAGAAGACTCCACAGTGTTGTAAATACTCATCTGTTATTGACTGACAATGTCATTAGGTGCTCAAAGTACAAATTTTGAGAACCTTCATTTATATAGGAGTCATGATGCAGCTGGTCATTTTAGTCATAGTAATATCACTCGTCTCCAAAGCATTTGTCTTCATTTTGAGTCAGAACCTAACTGTTACATGAAGATGCAATAGTTTGTGACTCAGCTAAACCCCTGGCACACTCAAATTGCAAAACACTTTTGTAGAGAAGGCCAGAGGGAAGGTTTGAGTGGGAGGAAGCATGGCAAAAGTCATTGTCCTGTCCCAGTGCACTGTTCTGGCTCTTGCTTTCAAGCACATCCTACTTCCCTAAATTAAGAGAAAAAGGTTTGCAAGGAAAGTAGACTTCTGATAAGTCTTGATTAGCTTTTGAGCTGCTTCAGGTCAATTTACATTGGTTTATGGAAAATTCACTTTGGAATTCCATATTATGAGCTTGGTTCATTTGCTTCTCCCTTGTCACTTGAACTGAAGCACTGTTCATCCTCCAGTGTATGCTGACAATGATGGTCTCTTGTTAAATGAGTACCTCTTTTCTTATTTTGTACAGATAATTTCCCTTTTTGTAATCAGTTTTTGTTGGCAAAGTTTTAAATTAAAGTTTTAATCTCTGTTGCTGTCTCTTTCGCTAAATCATATTTCAGCTGAAGTCAAGCCTTGTGATCTTCATGTCTCTGGGGAGTGCCTGGCAGCTGCACTGTGAC
This sequence comes from Neopsephotus bourkii, assembly GCF_033783945.1. NCBI lineage: Eukaryota > Metazoa > Chordata > Aves > Psittaciformes > Psittacidae > Neopsephotus > Neopsephotus bourkii. The sequence continues at coordinate 11,256,129 of NW_026902105.1, read as the reverse complement.
ACCACCTCCTGCTGTTGAGAAAAGTACTCAAGAAAATGACCTGCTTTGGGGTGGGAGCATTGTCTTCTCTGATCAGTTGCAAAATTGTAAAGGCATTTTCTTTGTCTCTGTTTATCACCATGAGTTTTGGCAGTCTGTGTCCTTCCTGGGCTTTTTACATTTTACAGCTTTTTTTGTACACTTGATTATTCATCCTTTATTGTCCCCTGGGAGGAAACATCCTTCTACTCACCTCCAGACTGTGTGGGATTGGTAGAGCTCACTCGCTTTTCCTGGCGTAAGCTTGGTATTCTACAGTATGCTCTCTCTGTCCAGCCAGATGCGCAGAGCTGCTAGAACTCATTTTGAGGCTCTTGGCTGATTTGGAGGCACACTGAGCATCCTCTGAATGACTCTTCAGGTACTCATTGTTCATCTGACTCCCCTTGTCCAGTTTAATACCATAGAGTCACCAAAAAGAGATTGTGGACTTGAGCTTCTTGAACTGGAAAGTCTTGGTCCTTATTAAGTACACCAAACAGAACAGTGTGGCATGTATGTGCCTTTTGATTTTGATCCAACTGCAGAGAGTCAGCAGAAGAGCCAAGAATATGAAATCAAATGCTTCTAAAATGCTTCGTCTCTCGTTCTTATCGCTCTGTCTTGGTGACAGCTCAACTCAACTCAACTTGGTAATGTGGTGTTGCCAGTGACTTCATGAGAAATGGAACCTGTTGCTTCATTCTGTCATCTAATTGTCACACTGGGAAAACTGAGAGGCTTTAATTTGAAGAAATGCATATTGTTTGAAATACAAGATTTCTTCTGTGTTTATGTATCACTGGGTACCTTATCGGGGTGGGGGGGGTGGGGGGGGGAGCTGCTTTGCCTTGGTGGTTAAGGTAGTGAGCTGGAGAGGTACACACTAATTTACAGTCTGAAGCCTCTGCTATAACAGATCACTTAATGGCTTTGTAAATCCTCTTCTGCATCCATAAAATGACAATGATTCATAGTCTCCCTTGTTCCGTGCTAGGCTTAGGGTGATGGATTAATTTGTACTTGCTGTAGTATGGCAGAGTACTGATTTTGGTGAAGGTGTTCTTCACCTGTAGTAGTAAATGGCTTTTCTTGTTTTGTGCTTCCCTAGATTTGTGTTTTGCCATGGATGATAGTAACAGTATGATCTGGAATTCAAAATTGCGTCTATTGTCATGATTTTGTTCAGTTAAATGTGTAATACATGCATATTAAGCAGAAGTACTTACATCTAAAAGGTGATACACTGTTTTTTAGAATTTGAAAGATGAAAACGTTTCAGCTGCTTGTATTTTTCAAGCACAGTTCGGTTGGTGAAAGGACTTCTGTTCACAGCAGTGGCTCACCCTTTTATCATCTGGAACATGATCTGGGAGGAGAGATGACAGCACTTGTGAGCAAAAGCTGTATAAAAGGAACAGTAACTGTGGGATGCTGGCAAGGCCTCTGTAGAATCTTCTTGATGTTGGAGGGGAAAAAGTGATGATGAAACCTTAACTGGTGCCTGCAGATGGTTTGGGTTTTTTGTTTTGTTCCCTCTCAAGGACAAAGCCCTTGCAAAATGCCATTAGAGCTCACATCAGCTCTGAAGGCCAGGTCTCTCTGCACTACTAACCAGGCTAAGTGTACCATGATGAAGACCATGGCAACTGGAGGCAGTGTTTAAATCAAAACCACCACAAGCAGTTTTCTTTCATCTGAATGTTTACATTTATTTCTTAAAAGGGATGTGTGCTTTTACTTCCTGGACCAGCCATGGGTTAAAGGGCAGGGGATGAATCACTGCGTTGATGGTTTCACTGACTTGTGGTAACCGGAGATGTGAGGATGCTGCCTGTTGTCATGGATAGAGTGATGCACTTCACTTGTAAGAGAGAAGCAGCAACATGTTTACTGATGTAAAACAGGGTTTGATAGTAAACGTGACAGTGGTTTAACAAGATTCAGTGGCAAGGTACACTTGAGTATTTACTGCACAGAGGACAGGGTCAGACAGAACTGACAGAGAGACCCTCCTGTTGAGTCCTGAGACTCAGAAAGGAATGTATGTGTGTTGGTGGATGTATGAGGTAGGGAGGCCTAAGGTAGTGCTTTTTGGAATAAAATATATTGTAATTCAATCAAGGAGGGATCTAAAGATGCTGAGGAGTTGGTTTTTAATTGCAGTTGAGAATGGGAAGAAAAAAGATTGTATCAAGGACCATATTTATTGATCAAAGAACGTTCTGTGTTTTTCAAAGTGCTTTCCCCCCCCCCCAGTATGGGCTCAGAAAGCGGCAGTCTCCATTCAGGCTGAAAAAAAGCAATGCCTGATGCTCTGTCCTCACATACTGAATCCTTAACCCCACAGCAGGTGGAGGGGTGAGATGAGACGCTGTTTACTATTTGTACCTGCAGCTGGACTGTGGATAAACCTTTCTCTAGAAGGAAGTCTTGAGCAGTGTCTGTAATGCTGCTTTGCCTATTGTTTGTTGACTCTGTACTTACTGCTGTTATGAACTCAAGCAATTGCGAAAAGAAAATGGCAACGTGTGTACTTTGGGAGTTGGCCTTGTTTGGTTTAGGGGCTTAAGCTAAGTTGTTAACTAACCAATGTTAATGTCAGTATTTTCACTTAGGAGCTTTTATGTACAGTATGATTTTCTTTAAAGCTTATTTGAGGCCGGGATGCTAGAGGGTTTGGGTTTTTTTAATGTATAAACCAGTAGCACAGTTAGTCTTGGCCTGTTCTCTGTTCCATCTTGCCCTTCTTCCCCAAGGTATGTAATTTGAGATAAAAATATAGTTAATGTTGGAAAAGTACAGCGAGATTTGGGGGCAGCATCAAGAAGCTTGAACACCCCAAAGCTTTATGCAGCTGATGGCATAAAGAGTTTGTATTGTTCTTTTAGCCCTTGTGTTGTGTCAATTCAGAAAACATTAAATCTTACAGGGACTGATAATCTTAGAAGATCCTGATCAGAACCTATGAGCAGAAGAGCAGCACTGTTGCAAGAGTTCAAACTTCTGCTGAAGCTGAAGTGCTCTGGATTGTGCAGTACAGCAATCTTTACTCTGCAGCCCTGTCTTAGCAACGCTCAAACCCAAGCGCAGTCTCCACTTGTTCACAGCAGTGGATGTGCTCCTCTCTAGCTGTGTCAGCATCTGGTTTGGCTTTAATAGTCCAAGGTGTGTGTAGCCAGGGGCAGGGGCTCCCCAGGGAGACCAGCACACCTACACACAAAACTATGATCTGTGGGAGCTGCATTAAGAGGAGGGAGAGTGCCGGGTGTGAGCTGACAGTCAGTTTGCTTTATTTGACTTTCCTGAGTTGGCTGTGTTGAACTGGTGGGGTTGCACAACCCAAAAGGGAGTAGGATAGGCAAGGATGAGGATGTGGTCGTTTGGCACCTCTGGTACAGCCTTTCCCAAGGAGCTTCAGGGAAGCCTCTTGGGATGTAAACTGCTGTTCCTGAAGGCTGTAGAGGGGGAGGTGACTCCTGGTGTGAAAATAAGGGGAGGTTCCTAGCTGGAGAGCAGACTTGCATGTGCTGCACTGGAATTGTGTGTGTAGGGGGCAGATTTGGAACGTGAGAATATTTCAGTTGGCTTATACTGGTGATGATTAAATGCTTCAGGTTTTTACATCTAAAATAACTTTTTTAGCTAAGTTAGAAGATACAATGGTTTTCCTGTTTGCTTTTAGAGCTCAAATCAACCCTTAAAAGCTGAAATTAGAGCCTGCTATTTTGATGGGGGCAAAACACTTCTGCAGCCTTCGTTTCCAGAAATGTTGTAGTGGTGACTTTTCACTGCAGTAAATAAATCAAACATATATATTTGTGTCTCTTGCCCGAGATGGGACATGCATGTTGGATCAATGTCAACAGGTTTCTAACTCCTTTGCTCTGTGAGCAGGGAGAACCTGGAGAGGTTTCAGAACCTATAGCTTCTGGGCAGAGAGTCTCTGCATTCCTGCTGAAAGCTTCCTAGCACGTCTGCTGCCCTCACTGGGGTAGGTACAATCCCACTTTCAGTTTTCCTGTATGTTTTAGTTAAAGAAGTATTATTTCATTTAAATCTCCTTTTCCTCTTTCTGATCTGAAACTGCACTCAAGGAGTTAAGGCCACATTTAATGTTTCTCAGTAGCACAGGAGAAAGAGGGATGTTCTCGGCTCTACTGCATTGTACCGGCACCCACTGCTGGTGTTCTGCAGAGGCAGGGAAGACTTACAGGAGCCATCAGATACACCTGCAAAATGTAAATCCTCATCAATTTAGAAAGCCTGAGCAGGCTGTAACAGGGATTCTTCATCCATCGCCTCCTGTGACAGCCATCGAATATAAAGAAGCGCTTCAAACCATTTTGAGAAGTTGAGTCTTGGTACTTAAGATCATGTGCTGAGTAGCAATATTGGGTTTATAGCAATTTATAATCTTTTCTTGCTTCCTCTGTTGGCTGTCATACAGGCAGTAAATTACCCATCTTTCTCTCTCTCTCTTCCCCCCGTTTCCTCCCCTGCAGGTGATAACCGGTTTAATACCTCTCCATTGCTTACATCCATCTCTGTTTTCCAGGTATCAGCTACTTGCTCTCTCAGATGGCCTGATGAATGTAACTAGTTAAACTCAGTGTACACACTTTGTCCTCAGATACCATACGTGATTTTAGAGCCTGTTCCTGCTACTTCAGAAGAGCTTTTGTGCTTTCAGTCTTGCTCATTTTTTTCTAGCTGTGTTAACTGGATGTCTAATGAATTCTTCATACCTTCTCCTGGTTTCTGTTCCCCAGAGTCACCCCATGAAGATGTGTATGAGCTGTTTTGGGAACAGAGGACAGTGTGAAGGGCCATGGCAATAGCGTGTCATTGCAAAGATACCACTGCTCCCAAGCAGAGGGGAGGCTGTTGCTAACCAGTGACCTCTGGTTGCTTCTTCCCTGGACTGTCTGGCGCTGGGAGTTCCCACCAGGCTGTGGAGTCCTTGCATGGATCGTTGCCTTCACAAGAGGTGGATTTTTGGGGTTCAGGGAGCCATGTGTTAAGAAACAGCTTTTCTCATCTCTAACAATGCAGTTTCCCCTCTGTCGCACCCATCACTCTGCCCTTTTCAAACAATGAGTTCTGTGTAATGTATGATTTCAAAACAGAAGAAAAGGCAAGAGCAATTGATACAAGTTGATGCCATTTAACCTTTCTGGGCAAGGTGATGGAGGATTTTTCTCCTTCATTGCTACTATCAGAGGTGTACATGGTGTGGTGATAGTGCACTTGAAGGTCTAGTAAATCTCTAAGAACCCTATCAGTCTAACTTCTTCAAAGCAGACAGATAACAATAGGCCCTACAGCTGTATTACTTGGTTGAGTAGCTACGTGGATAGGGGCACATTTTAGCTGGATGCAGTCCCTGTGCTGAAGGATCTCAGAAAGCTCTGTAGCTCACTGGGACCAAATAATTACTGTATAATTTAATGCCAATGCAAACAATGTAAGCTAATGCATCTGCTCCCATATAGAAATGTTTTGTCCTCTAAATATGCTCCTGCCAGTTCCTCAAAGTCATTCTACAGCTTTGCATGTCCCCTCATGCATCTTAAATGAGATCGATAACTTCCTAGTGGAGTGGCTCGCTCCACAGAGCTGCTTTCTGAAGCTGAAAGCAATGCAATCCCAAGGAAATCCTGCTGAGTAAGGAGAGTTTCTGTTAATGTGTAATCAAGTTGTGATAAGACTAGCTAATAAAGATAAGGTTCTCAAGAAGTGGCACGGGACAATGAACAAGGAAATGGAGTATGGAAAACCTTGTGATTGATCATGACCCTTGGCTGCATTGTTCAGAGGAAAAAAAAACCACTCCAAAGAGGATGTGTGGGCATGTTACTTAAGGGGAGGGAAAGCAGGAGGAATCTAGGGGAGAAGAGTAACAAGCAGAAAAGCAACTGCACCTCTGTGACCCTGGGGAAGGCTGTCTAAGGATATAGTCTTGATGCCTTCGTAGTGGAAAGGCCAGAGAGAATTCAATCACACTCATATGGGTTTATCTGGACTTTTAATGCATGGAGATGGGCTTGTTCCTGCTTTCTCTCTGGGGTTTCAGTGGGAGGTGAGGGGCCAGGCAGTGGAGAGGCTTGAGAGGAGCACCCAGCCCTGGAAGTGCTGATGTTGGCAGGACCTGGAGCAGCAGTTCAGGGCTGTGCCTCTCCCTGCAGCCAGAGTAAGGGCAAGACAGGAGGGAGCCATCCCCTTGGTATGTGGTGCTCTTTAACTCAGGGCTGTTCTCATCGTCAGGATCACTCACACTGGATATGCACCTTGCTGTATTGCTGCTGTTTGTTTGATCCAAAGTGAGAATTAATCTGCGGGTGAAATCGCTCGCTACGTGGCCTATGAAAGCTTTAATCTTTTCCCCTTTCAGAGGAGTATCTTGACATTGCAAGCTGTGTTAAAGTAAATGCTTGAAGGTAAGCTTACTTACTCTTAGGTGTTCCTTGCTGGGCAGGGAGCAATTGTAAACTGTATGTTGCTCAAATGAGGGCAATTCTGTGGGCTTGCATTTATTTCTGAGTATACCACTGTGTGTCAGGCTTCAGCTTTGCTGCGTTTGCCAGAAAACAGCCACTGACTGGTGCTGCAGCCTCAGTAAAGAGCTGGTGAACATGGGTGGGAAAGGAGAAGACTGGAAGAAAGTAGTATATTAATGCCCTGCATCTGCAAGCCCTCTTTCTGAATATCAGCTGCAACAGATAGGATGGGCATAATTTGCCCCTCTACCCCTGTATCTTTGTCTTGCAACCTGAATGGTGATGGGTTTAGGAAGCTGGTAGCCTAGATCCTATTTGAAACATTGATCTAGTGTGCATCAAGCATTAATGTCAATAAATGAATTGTTATTTACACATGGTAATTCAGGAAGAACGTAATTCCAACGAGCTGCTCATCTTTCTTGTCTGTGAGTTTGTTTTTTGGTTTGCTTAGGTGCTGGCGGCTGTGGTGCAGGAGCAGCACATTGAAATCAGTTATGCAAGGCATGGGAAGTAGGGCAGTTCTAGCGTGCATCAGAAGATGGATGGTAAAAGCTTCATAAGCTCTGAGTAGCTCTTATATTTAGTCTCATGCTTGTTACATTAAAAAAACCCGATGCTGTGAAGATGAATTAAGAACTTCAATGTGCAGGATGTTGAGGAGATACTGAGTTTGGCTCCACTGTCGGAGAACTGAGATGGGGCTTGCTGAGTGTTGCTGGAAGAGCCTGTTAACAACAGGCGAGCAGAAGCTGTTTGTGTATGAACTGCCCCATGCCTGCGTCCTTCAGTTCTTTTGCAACTGTTCAGGTAAATCAGCAGCTTCTGTCAAGAAACTGGCATTAGAAGGAGAGCTTGGAGTTATGACCCTGGCAGGCTGAGGCTGCAGATGGCCACAGAGAGCGGCTCTGGGAGAAGTGGGAATGGCTTTTTTCCTGAGGGGGGGTCAGCACCGCAGTGAAAGTTGAAGCACCGTGTGAGTTTTGCCTGTTGAAGGTCAGTGTGGCAGCATCCGCAGCTATTCTGAATTGGTGGGTGGTGCTTCTACTGAGCAAAACCGTTTCTCTCCTGCCAAGGGCCACCTGGAAGTTATTTGTGAGCAGCGGAGGAAAACTTCAGCACCCTGTATGGCTTCAGTTCCCAAGGCACTTGTGTTAAAAAACACACAAACAACCTCTAATCGAATAAGGGCTGAGTGTGTAAGAAACCCAGGAAAGCAATTCAACCCCTGAAAGGCCAAACACCTCATCAGTAACCCTGTTCTGCAGCATGACTTGCCACTGCCCAGCTGAAGGCATACTTCGGTGCCACCACCCCACTGCCTGCTTGCTCAGGGAGGGCTGTACTTGGTCTTTGTTCACATGCTGAAATGCCCTTGAAAGCAAAATCCCCTGAGAGGAGGTGGCTTGGGGATAAATCTGTGCTTGGGACTGCGATGAGCTGCGGTGATGGTAGCTGGCACTCTGGGATGGAGCTTAATGCAATTAAGCCATGGCCAGCACTGATGCTGAGTCCAGTGTCCTTCCCTCACACAGCATAAAGTTGATGTCTGTGAGTCCAGAAAGAGAGCAGCGATGCCCAGGTTCCAGTGCAGGCCAAGTATAAAGAAAACAAAACAAAACCTCTGCACCTCCTGTGATTTAAATGGGCAAAACTCCTGTGCCGGAGGCCAAAACCACGCTCTTTGGATAAGTGCTTATCGTTCTTGAAGCTGGCACAGCACAGCAGAGCAGAGCAGAGCAGCCCATGCTTCAAAAAGCAAAGTAATTAATTCTCCTTGCTCCCAGCCGCAGCAGTCTCCGTTGCGCAATGCTGCACCGCAGCCAGGCATGGAGAAACTTTCTTTCCAATCAAAAGCAGTATTCATTTCTTTGCTCCGACACAGCAGGGTTGGTCTTCCTTTTAATATTACTGAAGACAATGTCTGCCTTGCCGTTCCGTGACCTTCAGCCTGTGGCTGTGTGTTAACATCTCCATCCCCCCACATTCGAATGCTGGCATTAAAAAAGAAAAATAAAAGATTAAAATTCCTTTTGTTTAAATCCCTATCAGGGAGCTTTACTGCATGCTGCCCTTCAGAGGAGGGGATGTGTCTTGGCTTCTTGCACTGCTGGCCCTGGGCTCTTCACCTGGGCTGTTTTGGCAGTGGGAAGGTGGGTCAAACCCATGGACTCCCCAGCCCAAGTGCTGTGTGTGTTCCCTGTGTGCCCAGTTGTGGTTGAAGTCTGGTGGTAGCTGAGTCTGGGCTGGAGGATAGCACTGTGTGTCCCAGTACAGGCTACTTCTAGTCACCTTCTGTATAATGGGGATAATGGTGCCAAATTCTCTGGCATTCTCTTTTTTTTTGCAGCTGCTCCAGATGTGTCCCTGTGCTCTTAGCGTGTGCAATGCCCATCCCCATCTCCAAATGTGTCAGAGGTAATAACAACATCAGTGGGTCAGATTCAGTGGTGGTTTAAATTCCTGGTTGAAAGGAGCCTCTTTGGCTTTTATCCCCCCAGCTTTTGTGGAGACCATGGGGGGGAACATGGCCCTCCAGGTGAGGCAGCAGCCAGCCCCTAGGGCTCAACAACTGAAGCTGTGGCCAACCCAATTGAAGGCTGATGTTCAGAAGTGCCCTGGGAGAACTTGGAGCAGAGCTGTAGACAGCAAACCATCAGAGAGCATCCAAGTAAACCTGAAGCTGTGTGAAACCCCATTACCATGAGCAGGCCCTGGGGAAGATCACCTTAAGAAAAGATTTAACAGTTGGGTGATGTGATGCTGCTGCTTAATGTGTGTCTTGGGAGCAGGTCAAGGCAGGAGGCAAAGGCGAGTATTTCCATGTCACTGGAGAACTGCACCATCATTCACCCCAACACTGAGGTGGGAGGGACTGCCGTGGTGAAAAAACCCCAAAATACGTCAAATCTGAAATATTTAGGTACAGATGTATGTTGAATGCTACTGTGTGGCAAAACACCTTTTGGTATTAGTGACTGTGCATGAAAGGTTCAGGGAGGCCATAGAGGCTGAACGGCTCCATACCTCTCAGGCTGAAGAGATAGCAATGTTCTTAATGCCAAGAGGGATTTAATCACACATGCGTGCTAACGTGTTATAAAGCACCCCGGGGCACGCCACGAGCTCCTGCTTTAAAGGGAGGAGAAATTCCCCCTCTGTGGGAACAGAAGGGCAGCTGCAGCAATGGCCAAAACTGCCAGTTGTGCTGGGGTAGAGTTAACTTTCTCCACAGTAGCTGGTATGGGGCCGTGGTTTGGATTTGTGCTGGGAAGAGTGTTGATAATTCAAGGATCTTTTCCTCACTGCTGAGCAGTGCTTACACAGAGCCAAGGCCTTTTCTGCTCCTCACACCACCCCACAGCGAGCAGGCTGGGGGTGCACAAGGAGTTGGGAGGGAACACAGCCAGGACAGCTGACCCCAGCTGGCCCAAGGGATATTCCATACCATATGGCATCATACTCAGCATATAGAGCTGGTGGAAGAAGAAATGGGAGGACGTTCAGAGTGATGGTGTTTTGCTTCCCAAGTAACCACTACACGTAGAAGCATAGAATCATAGAATAGTTAGGGTTGGAAGGGACTTTAAGATCACCAAGTTCCAACCCCCTGCCATGGGCAGGGACACCTCACTCTAAACCATCTCACCCAAGGCTCTGTCCAACCTGGCCTTGAACACTGCTAGGGATGGAGCATTCACAACCTCCCTGGGCAACCCAGTCCAGTGCCTCACAACCCTTACAGTGAAGAACTTCCTCCTTATATCCAATCTAAACTTCCCCTGTTTAAGTTTTACCCATTACCCCTTGTCCTATCACTACAGTTCTTAATGAAGAGTCCCTCCCCAGCATCCCTATAGGCCCCCTTCAGATACTGGAAGGCTGCTATGAGGTCTCCACACAGCCTTCTCTTCTCCAGGCTGAACAGTCCCAACTTTCTCAGCCTGTCTTCATAAAGGAGGTGCTCCAGTCCCCTGATCATCCTCATGGCCCTCCTCTGGACTTGTTCCAACAGTTCCATGTCCTTTTTATGTTGAGGACACCATGATGGATCCCTGATGTCCTGGAGATGGCTGAACACCTGCCTTAACATGGGAAGTGGTGAATGAATCTCTTGTGTTGCTTTGCCTGTGTGTGTGGCATTTGCCTTACCTATTAAACTGCCTTAATCTCAACCCACATGTTTTCTCACTTTTACTCTTCTGATTCTCTTCCTCATCCCACTGGGGGTGAGTGAGCGAGTGGCTGTGGAGGGCTTAGCTGCTGGCTGGGGTGAAACCATGAGAAGCCCCAAAACGGCAGTCACTGGAGATGGGAGACTGAGGGAAGATGTTTATGGAGAGACTTAAAGGTGGAGGAAATCAAGGCAGAAAAGTGAAAGCTTTGCCCAAAGAGCTTTGCTAGGTAAGAGGGATGCCCTGGTGGGATCATGCAGGATGCAGGTCCCTGAGGACCCCCAGTCCCAGCCTGCTCATTTCTGCCCTTATGCCTTTGCCTGTTAGAAAGGGAAAAGCTTTGGATGAAAGAGTAAGAATCCCCATAAACAGCAATGATTTGGTACTAACATAAAATGAAGCTTCCCTGCTGAGCAGTCAAGACAAGGCCAAGCTGACCTCCAGGTTTTGCCTTTAGCGTGTTTGTTCTTCAGTCTTGTGAATAATACATACATCTCTCAGTTTCGCTGTCCATAAACTCGGGTTAATGGCATTATTCCTTTGCTGTTTCATGGCTGTGTTGCAAAACCAATGATATTTTTTAGATTAAGATTGCTGCATGTTGAATTTTTACACTATATATTGCACTGGCATGATCTAGGCTTTTAAAACAGAGGAAAAAAAAAAGAGTAAGGAGAGGGTGATTTTATGTCCTGAAGAAGCTTCACAGATGTCTCATTTACTGTGCTTGAGCCAATTTGCTGGCTGTGTGGTTTTCACAGTAAGCTTAAATGATGAGAATTGTAATATAATTACAACTACCATTTTGGAGCATCAGGTCTGATGGAAATCAGAAAACCGTGGAAAACCCCTGCTTCTGCTTAGTGTGCTCGAGATGTGTGCTGTGTGATTAGGGCTGACAATTACCCGGTCACTCAGCTCCTACCTCCATCCTTGCTAGAGCTTGTAGTAATCTTGATTGGGATATGGTTCAACTGTGCAACACACAAGTTGGTGTTTTTATGCTGCTTTTTCATTCCTTTGTTGTGTATCTCACGTTCTCTTGCTCTCGAGACATTCACCTCTCCTGCTGTATTATGAGTTTCAGAATTATGCTCAAGAGCCACAGGCCCCATTCATAAACAATTTCCATTAGTTACTGAGTACAGAAGCTCTCCCTTCTGCTGCTCTAAATGGTTTCAGGTCTCTTTTTACTCAGGAGATGATAAAAAACGTTCATTTCCATCACTGGTGTGCTCCTTCCTTGCTATCAGGAAGCCAAATGACTTCCTACAATGTTGCCTTATGTGCCTTTGAAATGAATCCTTCCCCCCCCCCCTTCTGTAAGCTAGTAAGATTTCAGGACGTCTCTTTCTGATACCTAACAAGATGTGAGGGCTACAAGGAGACGATAGGGAAAGTTTCTGTGGTTAAATTTTCCGCTAATGGCAAATAACACATTACCATTACTTATCTTGATTGCTTCTTTACCTGTATATTTCTCTATATGTTTAAGTTATCACCATATCATTATCATCATGCTGACAATTACCATAATAACTCAGATTTCTTGCATAACTGAGCACTTCCCCCCTACCCTGTGAAGGTCCACATGTACTGGGGTGAGAGAGAACCCTGTAGCTGCTGAGTTTCACCCTGCAGACACAGACTTCTTGTACTGCTCACTACCTGACCCTCAATGTGATGCATGAAATGAAATTCCCAGAGGTCACTATTGGAGATGGGAAGTTAGCAATGGTGTCACTCCAGTGATGTGGTTCAAAAGTGAAAACCTTTTAACTTAGAAAACCCCAACCAACCCAGGATTTGTAAAAAATGAATCATTTAGACTGCAGCAAGGTCAAATCTACACAAGTTTCTGCCCCAAAACTCTCCCAAGGCCAGGGTAGATGGGGCTTTGAGGAACCTGGTCTAGTGAAAGATGGCCCTTCCCATGGCAGTGGTGCTGGAACTAGATGATCTACGAAGCTTCCTTCCAACCCAAACCATCCTGTGATGTGATAATCTCTGCTCTCTGAGTGGTTTCTCACCATGATCACATTTAGTAAGGCCTCCATCTGACCTGTCCTAAATTGTAGCTGTGTTATTACATGCTGGAGTCCCCAGCTGTCTGACAGCAGTATGGAGCTCACTTACAGAGCAGCACTCTTCTCACAGACCAGGCAGGAGAAGTAATGTGTGTATACAATGAAAACCCATCCTCTTGTCAACATGCGATCAGTCTCTATTAGGAAAGTAGAGGCTGCCTAATCTAATTCATTGCTGGCTTCTGAGTGATGGATTTTTCTACAAGCCGCATTTAAAAAAATAAAAAAATATAAAAAGTGTTGCCCAAGTGCAAAAATCTGACTTTTATTTTAATTTGTGTGGTTTTGTGCTGATTTCTCTGATTACAACATTTCCATAGACCTAGCCTCAAACAGCTTATGGGAGATGCCAATGAAAACCTGAGCACCAGGGGCTGCCGGGGCACCCTGCCCAGGAAAGGCTTTTCCTGAGCCGCCTCCTCGCTGCAGGACTTTGCCAGGCTCAGGGGCAAGGCTGTGTGGGAGGAAACCCGGTGTCAGCAGCCTATTTTCATCCATGGGCAATGAAACCCCGCAGCCAAGGCCGTCCCTGATGGCCGCCACGTACAAACAATGTCCCGATTGTGCCTCGCCGCTTGGACTCTCCTAGAAACGCAGCCACTGCGGCCGTACTAATTGGAAACAAAGCCTGCTCACAGCGCCCGCCTTGGGAACCCGCTCCGGCAGCAATCTTAGCTTAAATCTAAGCAAACAGTGGCCATGGGATCAGCTTTCCCCGGTGAAACCTGGCCTCGGGAGGTTTGGTAGCGCACCACACAACCTGCCTGCGCACAGCGGCTCGGCACCGCCGGTCTGCCAGCGCTGGCAAGGCTGCACCAGTCTTTTGCAAGCCTGTTTTGTTTGCTGGGGGAGAGCTTCAGCTTTATTATCTGTGCAGTGACAGACTCCAGGGCCACTGCTATTGTTTTATTTGCATTGCAGAGATTTTAAAGAGCCCCAGTCCTGGGCCTTAATCCCACCGTGGGATCTGGGTGGTGGGGCCAAACAAAACCCCCCAGGTGGGTCTTGTTCTTCCTGAAGGCTCACTGGGAGCCCTGCTAGTTAAGCAAAGTAGGTCAGCACTCCAGACACGCAGCAGTACACTCACATCAGACAGGAGAGATGCAAACTGGAATATTAAGCTGCCAAGTGGCTGTTAAAAACTGCACAAGGGCAATTAAAGTATTAGCATCCTTTCATGTAAGCAAAGCAGACAGAAGTGGCAATTAGTTTCAGTTACAACTTTGGAGTCCTGGAGGAGCATCCTCAGAGGCATTTTCTTTTTGGCCACCTGATGCTGGCATCCATTGATGTAACAACCCGAATACGACTGTGCAGGTATCTGCCTCCACATGTGCAGGAATACGATGCACGCCACCATGTGTGATGGGACATGTGTACACTCACTGCCAGGCTGCTTCTGCTTGTGGAGGAGCAAAGGCTGCTTCCCTATCTCTTGCCACTGGCCTGCAACATGCAAACATAGCAAGTGCTGCCCCATCCAGTCATTCCTCTGGCAATGCACTTGGACAACTTTAAAGTAAGGAAAGTCTCCGAGTGCTTGCTGCTGCCCACTGCAAACATCCCTTGATATGTAAATGTTGTGCTGATGATCAATAAAAGTTAACTCCCTATAAGTGAGCTATGGGGATGGTTTCTTTCATTCAGGTTGTGACTGCAACTAAAATAAAGGTGTCCCCAAATCCCCATTTCCAGGCGCTATCTGATCCCCAGCATTCCAGTACTGGAGAAATAAACACCAATAGTTCACCGAGTTCACTTCAGTGTTTGCCAAGCTGATTACTGCAAAACCAGTTAAAACCCTAACTGCAGTTCTAAACACACTGAGCTCTTGTGCACCAAGGAGAGAGCTGGTGGGGGAGAAGTTTGGGTTCTAAATGGAATAAAATAAATAGAAACGAGAAGAGGTTACCAAAATGTTCAGCCTTTGTTTTATTGAGTTACAACAAATGAGCAACAAGTTAGAAAAGTTGGATTTATTCAAACTCACTAGCATCCTATTTGTGCAGCGTACTGAAAGGTGGGCAAGGTTTCTGAACCCAGCTCGTCAGAGGAACGCACCAGATGGCAATAGCACCCGCTCGCCTATGCACCCACAAGCCCCATCTCCCTCCTCCTCCTCCTCACACGTGCACGGACAGACACCTCCACACAACCCCAAAGTAGCAGTATTGGTAGGCAAAGTGCACTCGGGAACCTAGGATTGACCTCAAAATTTAGTGGCAAGGGTTAATCAAAAACATCTTTGTGCGCTACAACATCTAAAGCTGGAGGGCAGGCTGCTGCCTATGGCGTCCATCATTGTACCAGCCAAAGAAACACAAACCAAGTTCAGATCATGAAGCATCTTGATTTCCTCGCTGCAACCCCTCTGGGGGCTGTACTGCGTTTTTGAACAAAAAGTGCTAAAAAAAACCCAAACAAAAAAGGCACCCTGGCCAAATCTTCAGAGACTCACGGCTGGGGCTGGCTTGTGAAGTACAGGAGTGAGAGAAGATTCGCCTTGCAGGAGGAGCACGGAAAAGCAAGAGATTTAAATCCTTAACCAGTAGCTGGTGGCCATAAAACAAAATAAGTCAAAACAACAAGAGAAAAAACCCAAATCCCAACCACTCCAGAAGGACCCTCCCCAACCCCATAATGCGTTCAAGTGGGCTGAAATGTAAACTGCGCTGGGGATCTGGGCTCAGATGCTGATGCGCACCAATAGGACTCCAAAACTCTGTCTTAAAACACTTCAGGAAAAAAGAAATCTCCTCTCCCTTCCCCACAAAAGATACGTCCCTCCCCCAACCCAACCCCAAATTTTGCAGTGGCATGATATGCAAGAATAACTTGCACCTATTAAAAAGTTAACAAAATCTCCACGTTGTACAAATCTGGTCCAGTAGAGGAAGAGGCTCGGCAGGAAAGTGGGCGGGAGAAAAGCAAAGGAGAAACTTATGTACAAGGACCCTTTTCTCTTTCTTTCTTTCTTTGCTTTTTTAATGCAGTAGTAGGACTTTGGCACTATAAACGATCCCATGATGATGCTCTATAAGAGTATTTCTTGCTGTGCCTCCACAAGCAGGGTTTGAGAGTTGGAGTCACAACACGCTACCTCACCCCAGGCAGGAAAATAAGAGTTTTCTTCTATTCCCAGACAGCATTTCCCCTTCATCATCAGGACAGTGCAGCTGAGGAGTACCCCTGTAAAAAGTATAAAAGCAGCATATTATTTTTGAAGGCACTATGAACAAGTACTTGAGCTGTCAATGAAATACAGCATCCAGTTTACATCCCTGCACAGGCAATAGCATTGTACCCTGAAACCTATCCCTATCACAGCATGATGCTGCAATAAGGTGCTGGATGTAAATTCTGTAAGTAACCCAGCTAATAACTCCCTATAGAGTTCTGACAGGCACATATACCCCTTGACTCTGCTGGGCCCTCACGACTACATACCCTGGGCAGATCCTCACTCACACTGATCAAAGACGATGTGCACATGGGCTGGGGCAGCTACTTTGCAACCACAGGATGGATGGGGCCAAAAGTAAGAAGACTTCAGGTCTTCTTTCCCCAGTAAAATCCTCTCATTAAATACTTCTTTTTTGCATGGTTTTAGAAAATAATTTGACAAACTGCAAGACAATGGAAAAAACTCTATGTGCTTGTACTCTGCAGAGTAGGTCCCTCGCTCCGCTACAACTCCTGCATCTACATAAAGGCTGCACCATGGACTGGAGACTAAAAAATGAACACCCCAAAACCAACCTTTAAATACACACCTACCTACACTTATCCCCAGTTCCCAGCACAGAGCAAGGGCTCTGTGACAGCCGTCATGTTCAGCTATTTTTTCCCCATTGAGGTATAAATGTGCAAGTGCAAGCACACACTCAGACTGGAGCTGCACTCAGGGCAAGGTGGCTTTCCTGCACCACCCTCCTCGCCCATCCTGCAGCAGTGCTTACCAGGACCTGAGCTAACCTGTTATTTCACACCTTTTATGATTGTTGCTACCAGGTCTGTTATTCCCACAAAAGCAGTGAGCTCTGCCTGGCACCTGCAATGCAGAAAGCAATGGAGTCAAGCTCTGTAAAAGTCCTCCATACTTCGGCCTCACTTCCTGAAATTCTTTAGGATGACCAGAGTTCCACAAAAAACCACTGGTCAATGCCACTCTGACCTCAGGATGGAGCCTTGGAGCCCACCATAAGCTACTGGCACTATAACTAGCCTTATGGTTGAAACTCTAAACCAGAAGAAAAATGGGAAATTGGATAGAAAAGGAGGAAACCCCAGTGCTGTTCACTTTTACCAGCTTCAGACAGCAAGGAATGCATTGGGCCACCAGGATCTCAGCTCCTACAGTTGTACAGAACAGGCTGAAAACACCAAGGACCCAGACCACTCCTGATGCCCAGTACATGCCAGTGGACACTGCACACAGCAGAAGCAAGGGGTGACTTCCTCTGGACTCCTTTTTCTGGTGTGCAACTCCCAGACATGGTTTTCCATTGGCACATCTCCACAGAACAGTGGTCACAGCCATCGAGAGCCAGGGCACGCATCTTTTGGGGTATCCACCTACCTCGCTCCACCGTGAGCCACCAACTTTGGTGCCTACATCTTGCAGGGTTTGGGCTCAAAATGGATGGAGATCATGAGATAACTCTAAAAAAGAAAGTTTATGGCAGAGAAGGAGGTGGTGGGGACAATAAGAAGTATGCTTCTGAGAAACAGAACAAAAGCTCTGGGCTGAGGAAACACTGACCTTGGGAAAACCCCACAGGGAGACAATGCTGTGAAGAAAGCCAGCGGTAGCTGCCAGCCACTCTGGCACGCTCCAGTCCCGCTCTCATGCCTGAGCTGCAATTTGCTGTATTTAATTTAGGATCAGTTGCTGTTTGTCAAGCTTGTGCAAATGGGGACAAGAAACCTAACTTTGACCCAGGCTGTTGGAAGGCAAAATATCTCTGTTGATGGAAAAAAAACTAAAGCACACTCTTGACAGAGCAGTTGCAAGGGAAATGCAAGGCTTGTTCTGGAGCATCTTCAGTGATGGCTTTAGTGGACCCTACAGCAGCCACCCAGAATCTTGAAGGCCCTGATACCCTATGGGGAACGGGTCTCCAGGCCTCACTGCTCAGGAAACCTGACCTGCTCCATGGAGTAAATCCAATTCTGCCAAAAGCTTCAGATATGTACTCAATAACAGAGCCCTTTCTTAGCCCAGGGATGGTATTTTAGAGCCTGATGTGAATCCTGCTCTCACCAAGGCCAAGCGCTCATGAAGCTCCCACTAGCTTCACTATTTACGCTCATGGCCCAGCTAGTATGTTGTACACCCGAACACAGATCAGTTCCGAAAAAACTCCATTCTCCTAAGGCCTAAGTCTGTCTAGGCTGTAACACAGATACTCCCTGATGGAGTTTCTGACAGTCCTAAAGCCACGCACCATAGCAGATAGTGACCAACATGGTCTGGAAGAGCTCTGGTTTTACAGAAGCCACACAGAGATTCAGCCAACAACAGGAGTATGGAGATGTTCACTTTAAACTACATAAAACTAAGAAATTAGCAACACTATGAACATCAAAGGAGGGCTCTGACTAATGTAGGGCTCAGCAGTGAACATTTCACGTATGACTGTGGTGGTGTGAGAATCAAGAGGAGGAGAAATCCCTCATCAGCTCTCCAGTCCACCTCCTATGTGTGACCAGAACAATGGGAGCCCTCTAAGGTACAGAAAAGCATGATGTTAGGAAAAAATCAGACTTTCATACAACAACAGGCAGAAATAAGCTCTGTCAGGTCTTATGCAGTCTTTGCTTTGCAGTCATACTCTGGATGTCACCTAAGATAACACTTTCTTAATTTAGCACCAAAGTTTTAGCTAAAACTTACATGAGACAGGCTTTGCAAAGGTAAGAGTGAAAGCTTATCCTAAAGGAAAAAGGAACCAGTAGCTGGGATTTTTCCATGTGTCCCATCAGCATGGGGTGCTTTTGTGTCACAGTGCTTGCGACAATGCCTTCAAGAGGGCACCAGAGGTGCTTGTGTAACTGGGCTGAGATTTAGAGGGAGAATAAAAACGAATGAAAGAGAAAAAAAGACTTTGGGCTTTTGTCAAGTCCCCTGGCAAAGAGCAGGCAACAAACTGGTCCTCTGATCTCCCTGCATGGTCTGTGCTGTGGGTGCGCTGCTCCAGCGGGTCTCTTCTCAGGTGGTGTACTTTACAACCAGGCACTGGAAAGCTCCTCATCAAAAGAATGAGCCAGCAAGAGTTTAACCGAGATCAAAGTTCTTATTAAAATTCCTCTCTGACAACACTTGAGTACCTCCACAGCCCTGGAGCTTTATGAAGAGCTCTATGTCAGGGCATAGAGGCAGGAGGTTCACTCCAACGGACCCTACACTGCTTGCAAGGATGAAACTGCAGACACCAAACCCACACTGCTGGAAGAGAGTTGCTGCAGAGCTTGGTTTCATAGTACAAGAGGTTTGTAAGAAACAGTGGTTTCAGGCAAGCCCCCTCTTCTGCCCTGCTCCCCTTTCCCACAGCTGGAAGGGGGAAATGATCTGGGACTTAACAACCATGGAAAAAAAGAATCCCACAATGCATGTATTCATCACGCATTTCATTTTGAAAGGCAGATCAGATCCTGCCTCTCCTTTCTTATGTGGCTGCACAACAGTGGCACCCCAGCGTGCTGCCGGCTGATGTTCCCACCTCCTTCCTCCTTTAACCTCTGCCTTTGCCGCACAGGTAACGCTGCTCCTCACACCCTTAATTACCAACTTCTGCAAGCATAACAGAACCTTGCACTGCAGCATAGAGCTTTAAGATTCTGTGAGATACTTTGTGATACAAACACTGTGATTTCTCAAATCAGACACCACAACACACAGTTCAAAATAAAACCAATGCAAAACCTCTTCAACTCCGAGAAAACATCCAGGAAACCTCTGGACAAGTACTACACAAGGAGAAAGTGGAGGTCTCTGTGCTAGCCAGCAGGGCTTGCTATGAAAAACTGCACCTCTGCAACACATAGTAGTTCAGTTCAAGTACTGCCTGCTGCGACAGTAAAAGTCTTCAGTGCAAGTGTGGAGGGACTTCTACCAGTCCTAGCTTCCCCCCCAAAAAAGTCAATTACTATTTAAGAAATGCTGCAGTGTATTATACTTCTTAGACACCAGAAAATTACAATCTCATTCTAAAATAGGTGTTATCCCACTGTGGTTGTTAATACAGGAGTTGAGCTTTCTGTAGGGTACATTCTAGCTTAAAGAGACTCCAGTCTGGGAGAGACTGAGTTATACTGAGCACAAACTGTTACAGGCTCCAGTGAACTCAATTCAACATGCAACTCAATAAATGCTGACAGTGGTTGCTCCAGATTTATACCTGTGCAACCGTGATCAGAAACAGGCTTCAGGTCCCCAAATAACATGTCCTTTCACATTGTGAAAAATTGTATAAAACACCCTTAAAGAAAAGCCCTGCAGCTTGCTTTTAAATTCAAGGTCCTGTGAAGAGGAGCTGCTAAAACACCCACACAGCTTAGTCTGGGGCATTTCCTAAGCCTCTGGAGTGAGCAAACAGAACAAAGCGAGGTCGGAGACAGTTCTCACCTGCAAGAGGAGGAGAGCACACTGGTTTTGCTTGCTAATGCATAAAGAAGCATCTCCATCCTAAGCCCTTCCCCTAGCAACCTTTTATACTGAGCAGGATGCTGCAAAGGAGGGACCTGAGGTGCAAAACCAGGCACAGCCTCTATTCACAGGAGATCAATGATCTTTTAGCAAGGGGTCTATTAGCAACCAGTGCCACTATTTCTTTGTGTGGCTCAGCTAGCATGTTGTACATCAAGTGTTGCAGAGGTTACATAGGTCAATCAAAGGCAGAACATTTAATGTTTAATCACTTATTGGAAAAAAAATAATAAAAGATCTCCCTTATCCAGGGCTTGACCCACAAGGAAATAAGAAACAAGGCAAACGGCACTAAACCCTCCCCTACCATGCAGTTGCTTTAATTTACAAGCAGGATGGGTCTCCCTTTTGTTCAGGCATCCAGCAGGCACAAGGATCCGGCAGGGATGGGCTCCAGGGATTTATACCGAAGAGGGGCTACAGGATGCTGGAAGCACACCCAGACAGAGGCAGGCTCACAGAAACAGGGCACCATCAGCATTACCTGTCTATACGTGGGCATTTTCTCCAGATATACTTTCAGAGTCAAAATCTGCCAGCTCTGCCTGGCCCTCGGGTGCCGTTTGGCTCCAGCTGTCTGTACAGTCCGATGCAGCATCATCCTCACCCACCGTCACCTCCACCCAGTTGACCTCCGCTGGCTCTTCGTTCTCCTCGCTGCCATGGCCGTCGTGGCTGTTGCACTCCAGCCTGTCCGTTCCCTCTGCTTGATTCCCCAACAAAGAGTCTTTCAGTGGTTCGCAGTCTCTTTTTGCTCTCACCACTGGTTTCCCCCCATTCTCTTCATTCAGTTTTTTATGCTCCTGGTAATGCTGCCGAGACACCTCATTACCATTCTTTGCACTCTCCATGTGTTTTGAGCCCTTTTTCTGGCTTTGCTCGTTATGACCATCAACAACATACTGCTTCTGGTACTGGTCTATCCATTTAAGTGACCCTGTTCTTAGTGAAGACCGGTTTTCCTTGAACCAGCGAACAATTTCAGTTCTTGTGAGCCCAGTCTGAGATGCTAACTGGTCATACTCCTGGGGCGACGGCCACTGGGTCCTTGCGAATGTGCTTTTCAGTAGATGACTCTGCTCTTGAGTTTTCTTCAGTGTGGTGGAGGATCCAGATAAAGCACCAGGGAGCTGAGAGCTACTCAGCAGTTCTGCTTGGCTTATTGCACCATTGGGAGTTCCTTGCTCCTTAATTTTTCTATATGATCCCATTGAGTCCAAGACAGCTTGCTCCATGCTGTCCCTTATCTTTCTCCGCTCAGAGAACCATGAATCTATCTCCCTCCTACTCAGCTTAGTTTCTACTCGAAGCCTGTCCAATTCTCCTTGGGTAGGAAAAGAGCATCTTAGGAAGCTCTCCTCAAGGGCTCTAAACTGCTCTTGGGTTTTCTCTTTGAATCTCTGAGGAGCAAAATCTGTGTACGGGTGAAATGAGCGGCTGTGTCGACCAGCTGAAGGTGCTATTTGATCCTTCGCTAAAGCATCGCCAGGGATGTGCACAATACCCCTTTGACTTCTGTACCTATGGTCACTGAACCACTTCTTGATCTCGCTCCTGGAGAGACCTGTTGCCTCTATCAGCCGATAGACTTCTGTATCATCAGGAAACTGGCTTGCCATGAAACTGGCCTTCAGCTCTGCTATCTGCTCCTTTGTCTTCTTTCGCTCACTGGCTGGTGTCAATGGTACAGCAGTCAGCTTGGCAGGCATCTCGGGCACCTGAACCACGTGAGGACGCTTGGCCTCTGGGGCACTTGATAACGTCTGCATTGCCCTCTTCTGCCCCTGGTTTGGGGCAACAGCAAGTGTAATCGGTGAACAGGAAACAGTTGAACCATTTGACACAGGAGTCAAAACCAGACCAGTCTGGCCCAGTATCTGACAAGGCAAAGCTGTCTGGATGATGGGCTGGGGCATTTTTGCAGTTGTCAAAGGAGCTGGCAGGACGGTGATGGTCTGAGGGACTGCCTGGATGGTACCATTGAACATCTTCTTTCTCGCCTCCTCCACTTCTTCAGGAGACCAACTTATACCATGCTTCAAACGTTGTGTGGCAAACCAGATTCGGATTTGTTCTTCGGGATGTTTTGATGCTGCTGTCAACCATGACAATTCTGCTTGTGTTGGGTAAGGAAATTTATTAAAGGAGTTGATCATGGTCGCATTAGTGTCCAGTGCAGAGTTGTATTTGGTACTGTTCAGAGGTACCGGGACCTTGGGAACAAGGTTAATATTTGGTGGCAGCTGTACAGAGGGCATAACATGGGCTAGCACATCATGGAGAAGGTCTCCATTTATACAAGCAATAGCTTCAGTGGCTTCAGTTATGATACGGGGGAGAGCGCCATCCACGTGGTTTTCTGTAACTCCCTCCTCTGGCTTTTTGGGTCCCTTCTTGGTTTCCCCTTTAGGCTTTCCCGGTTTCATCATTGGTGTTTTATTTGCACTAATTCCCCCATGAAGTGAATCATCACACTCTGCAGTTTCTAGCCCACCGCTTGTGACAGTGACATCGTTAGCAGTGGTCTCAATAGACTGCTCTAAAACAGTCTGATTATTGCGCTTAATTAATTTCAGTTTAAAGTTAGTCTCCCCCGGGTGGTATTTTGTGTTGTGGTCAGATAAAGAATCGTATTTTTTGGTTGTGAAGTTGCATTCAGCACAGACATACAGGGGGTTCAGAATGACATTTGGATGCTGAGTGTCAACATGCTCTGTAAATTCATTTAAGTTCTGTGTTGAGTAAGGGCAGTATTTACACTCATAACCACCCTGGGGCTTCTTGGATTGACTTTCAGCTGGGGGCTTTGCCTCGACCACTTCGCAGTCTTTGACTGAGCTTTCTGAAGGCCAATTCTTTTGAGAGTCCTGCTGTGGTGTGCCAGACTCCTTCTCTTTAGGAACCTCCGCGCCTTCAGTGCCTTCCTGCTCCATGACTTCTGAAGTTCGCACCATGCAGGGAGTTGTTGATTTTCTCTTGCTAGCCATCACAGCCGCTGGCAGCACACTGCCGTCCCAAACGATGGCTTTTTTGACAGGGTGAGCTGTCAAAACTCAACAGATCTTGCAAACACCTCCAACTTTCCTTAATTATTTTACTCTGTTTTACTTAATGAAGACTTTCTGTCCCGGCTGTGACCATCAGCTCCTCCAGTAGACCTGTCAGCTGCATGACACCTGCAAAACAAAGCACACAGCATTAGGCACTGAGCAATAAAACACAGATTCAGCAGAAAGCCACAGCTCAGGATATGTCCATTTACAAAGCCCATTTTGGACAATGCTGAATTCTTCTTGCCCTGTTATCAACTTAAGAGTTAAAAATCTCCCCACAAAGAATAAAAGCAGTGGGTAATTCGCAATGAAGTGCGCCAGGGGAAGAAAATGGCTTTGAAACAAGTTAAGATGAACAGACAGGGGATTTTAATCTCCACTCAATGTGTTTAGCTGGAAAAGCAAGAAGATGCTGCTATAAATACTGCATCTTTTTATAGAACCCACGGTTTCTATTAATTATTATTTTGAAGCCTGCAGATTTTAAATTGAGTGTGATTTATATTAAACTTAATTACTTCCCACTGTCACTTACCTTGTAAATATGTCTGCTAAATGATTGTGGTTACTAATGATGGGTGATTTCTAAATAAAGCTATAGGGCCTGCCTCGGTTGTAAAAGTAAAGGCAGAAAAAAAGATTTAATGCAGATCAACACTTTCAAAGCTCTGTGTCTTGATGAGAGGTGGGTTCAGAGAAATTGCAGCACATCTATGAGCCCTATCAAGCCTTTTCTTGAACTAAGGTTTCCTTAAAACACCACTTTCCATTCAATATTGACAGAGGTAGCTAGCAAAGGTCACAGAAGCCCTTAGATAGCTTTTAAACAGGTTCCCTTCCTGTGACCCTCTTGATACTCTCAGCAAGACCAAACTGCCCTTCACTCCCTACAGAATTAAATCAATTTTAAGCATGATTTATGCCCTGAAATGGTTTTGGAAGCTCCCAAATGCAACAATTCTGAAAAACATTTGTAAAAGTATCTGAGATCAACATCAGAACCACCACAAAGAAAAAAACTGCACCAGCTGTTTTAGGATCCATCTCTGCTCACCAGGAGTGGGTGGAGGGAAGGAAGGGAATTTAGCTGTCAAAACAGTTTCAAAAACTGAGGGGAAAACAAAAGGTAAGACCTGCACTGATTTTTGTGGAAGTGCATTAAATGGAGAATCTGAGCTAGAGATCTAATGAAAGATGCTCCAGCCCAGGGCAAGAGCATGGACTAGATGATCTTTAAATGTCCCTTCCAACCCTGACCACTCTGTGATTCTATCCTCTCATGTCTAACCAAACAAAGATTTTCTCACTGTGAAACCTGTAAATGATTAAATGCATCCAGTACCCAGCAGACACAAAGATCAAATGAGATAAAATCCCACTGCAATCACATCTGGACACATCCAACATTCGCAGTTTATAGCCACCTCAGTGCTGTCCCTGAACCTACCTCTCCTCCTTCTGCACTGGCATGAGAGCCAGAAATAGTCACTGTGAAAGCAGCCACTAACTTCTCAATTCTGTTTGCAGCTGATGAATACTTTGCAGGTCTCCATAGCACGTTTCTGCCCCTCTCCCCATCACGGATCACACCACTCCTGTACATATGGAACCTCATGATACACTGCCAGAGGAAGCAGCTCCAGCTGAGGACAAGAGCCTGGATGGCAGCTTCCAGTCTGATGTACATAAAACCCAGCGTGATGAAATTCTCCATACACTAAGAACTTCCTCTACAAGTTCTCTATGAAGTACCTCGTGAAACAGTAAGTGTGCACCACAGAGCAGATGCTGTGCAGAGGTGCTATTTGTTATATTGTGGATACCCCAGCATAGCCACCACTGCCTGACAGAGACCAGGGATGCTCCCACACGCTCACTCTGATTTGGTGAAGCACTGGAGCATGTAGTTGACTTTCAAGGGTGCCTTTAAAGGTTCTTCCCTGGGAACAGAGTAACTGTGCTCAGCTATGTGAAACAGGGATGGGGCTGCCTCACTCAGGACAACAACACAGCAACATTTTCCTTTAACCTGGGATGACCAACATTGTTATTGTTATTTCTCTAAGCATCAGCATACCTCTGAGCCCATGTAACCTCTCTTGTTTCCTTTTTCCCTTCTCCCTTTTAGTAATAAACAAGCAGATGAATGGTGGAAGAAATGATGCCTGGTTTTCTACAGAGTTGTGCTGACTGATCTTTAAACTAGATCACACTGAATATTCTCTATTATTTCCCCGTATTCCTTCAAACTTCCCTTCTACTTCCTCTCACAACCATCTTCTGGCAGAGTATTTTGGCTGCGATTTGTGGTTTGCTGCATCCCACTGCAAATGCGATCAGAAATGAGAGGAAACCATGAAACTGTCCAAATACCTGTCTTCCTGGCCACCCGTTTTAACGATACTTGCAGAAAATTAATCACCTTTGAAGCTTTTTTTCCTTTGTGCCTAATTTAGCTGAAACATGCCAAAAGATGAGAGAAGAGGCAGAATGGGCTCTGTAAGCCTGGCTGCTCTAGAAGCAGGGTGAAGTCAGCCAGGTCACCTCACGCTCTGCCCTTCAGATCCCACTGCATTTGCAACACTGACTTTCATAGATGAGGGAAGAGAGGTGCAAGGCAGTGCCTGGGGACAGGGTGGTGCAGATGGGGATGGAGCCACATCTCCCGGGATGCTCCTCTGCCGATTGCTCTCCCTCCCAAGCCATGCAGCTGTACTCAATGGTCTGCTGCCTTTCTGATGTGTGACCTGCAAAATTCATGTGGCAACATCAGCAAAAGGAAGAAAATTCAAAAGACATCAAAGGCAGAGCAAGGCTGATTCATATTTCACTGAATATCCCCACACACAAAGGAAGAAAGTGCCAAGAACAAAACCAGAAAGGAATGGGATGGAAGAGAAAGAGGGGAGAATGAGAAACATCTAGGTTACAACTCTGAATCAATCATAGGTTTCCTAAGAGGCAGACTAATGTTGAATTCCACAGGCTCTGGAAGCCCAGTAAGCTCCCTGCTGCACTAAATTGCTGTGCTGAGCTCCCACCTCTCAAGAGCACATGAGGATCAGCCCCAAGCAAGGATGCTCTGATAAAGAAGAAGAGTGAAGGTCCATCCAAAATGTGTATCAATGGGTAGACAGATGAAAAATGCTCTCTGCTATAGTTTTACTAGAAAATTGTCAAACTGTTGCTTCTCCTCTATCTTCTACTCCACAGGGCAGTGTTCTGCACATATAATTGCTGGTTTGCTAACCCTACACTTTGCATAGTTTTTCTGCCACATGAGAATCACTACCCACCGCAGAAATCAAGCCCAAGTCAAATGCTTCTTTCTGGAGGTCAGTAACAAACCCAAATGCGTTTCAGTCCAAGATGCACAGTTTGGGGAGCTCACGAGCAGCCAGAGACTTTGTCCCTTCAGTCTGTGTCATGAAAGGGAGAAGAGATGAGAGCCAACACCTGCATGAGCAAGGAGAGTGTATTAGGACCTCCAACCCACGTCCCCTTCAGGACCTTGGTAAGGATGTCATTTGGGATAAATCAATACACAGTTGCTAAGGAGGATGGACCGCCCCCCATTGACACATCTCTCAGAGTCACATCACGTATGTTTGCAGGGGCTGCCACGTTTCATCTGGGGACATCAGAGAGCAGCAGGAGCATCTCACAGGTTTCAAACATGAGCCACTCACCAGAACACCAAAGCCCCAGCAGACAGCTTTAGATATATGGTGTTCTTCCTGATAAGAATTCTGAAATAAAGTGATACCACTTCACCTGTAGATGGCTTTTCCTCCAGCTAGTGACGGCTACCGAAGTTTGCATGGGGAGAGAAGATATCCCTCAGCAACAGCCAAGGCTTGGCAACCAGTGCATCCTAATGGGAACCCAAGCTACACATCATCACCTGAACCACGCCAACAGCATACCCATCCTTTTGAGAGGCAAAATTCACATCTGATGCTCAATGAATGGGGCTGCACTATGGACAGGTCAACACCCACCGTTACAGCTGGCCTGGTTCACTTTATGTGTTCTTATAGAGAGGGCCCTGGACAACTGACCTCCTTTTTGGGTTGCTGCCACTGCAGGGTACCCACAGGCATGGGGTCAGAGATGCAGCCAGTTCCCCCAGACACAGAGAAGGAAGGCAGCCCTCACCTCCAGCTCACCTGCTGCTTCTGCTGGTTTTGCCACATTGTGAGGGGTTGAAAAAAATCAAACCACCTCATTTTTTGATTTGATTTTTTAAATGAACACACAAAGCAGTAAAGGGCAACCAGCTGAAAACCAGAAGTGCTCAGCTCCAAGCAGACAGCTGCCATTGTGAACAAGGTCCAAACCAAACCACAGAGAGCCTGTGTGCAGGAACAAGAGCTTTTGATTTGATTTGCTTCAGTAAAGCCACCTGGGACATGAGCATACAGGTCAGAAGCTGCGTGGTGTTTTATACCTATTTCCCCCAAAGCGCACCACAGCAGTTATGAGCGAGGCCCTCCTCTGGTTTCGTTTAATTTGTGAAATCTGTTCAATTAACTGCATAACCCAGCCACAGCCCTCTGATCTTTCAAGCCCCTGTGAAAACGGCTCCACAGCATCTGACGTGAGAATGAAGTGGGACCTTATTTGGCAAACCTGTGCACAACTGAGGAAACATCGGGCTGGTTCCTGGTTGCTTGGCCCCAGACGGGGGAGAACCACACAGGGAAGACAAACCATGCTTTCAGGCACTGGAAACGTTTGCCTGTGTAGCAATGCCATCTTCCAGCAGTGAAAGATAACTGTTGAGTTTAAACAAAGGGGTGCAAAAATAAATCACTAACCTCTCTCTTGCTGAGCATTGAAATCTTTTCACTTTCCCACCTTCCCCTTGCACACATAGCTAGTTTTATACCACTCACCCCCTAAAAAGGCAAATATTTGGGCACAGACCGAACTCCCTTTCTGCAGAGCTGTTCCCACATGGACTCCTCCGTGGTGGTGTCAGAACAGGAATTTTCCATGGCAGCTGGGACACAGCCCGGTCACACAAAGCATTGGCCAAAACCCTGTGAGCTGTGGCTGGGGAAGTGGTAGGGCAGTGGAGAGACAGGGTGAGATGCTGTCTGTCTCCTCTTGTAGCCCAAAACCATGAGTGAGTCTGAGAAAGGCTGTCCAAAGACAACCAAATTTGAAGAAACTTTACATTAAAAAGCAGGGAAACCTTAACTTTGGCAGAAAAGGAAAAGCACACCAGAACTATCACCACTGCATGCTGCATCTTGCTTCAGCTAATGGCTGGAAGAAAGTAATACCAGAGAGGCTGGAACACGTTGAATCCTCACCCAGTGCAAATGGATCTTTCCTTTTCACAGATACACCTTGCCTTATTCATAAACAAAACAGAAAGAAAACCTCTTTAGTGACACTTGTGTGCTTTGTCAGTGTATCAGCCACCACCATAGGGATACCTGCAACTAAGTGCAGAAATACAGGGGCTCATGTGCAAGGACCAGCTGATGTTTAAAGAGGGTGGAAGCATTTTATTGCTTTTACTGCTTAGGAGCTCATGTCCCCATGAGCAGCATGCTCTCTGCTACATTGGACAAGCAACAGCAAATGACACTCTTGTAATTTCACACACCCCTGTCCCTCAAAAACCCTTCCCCATGTCTGAACATTATGTTTAATGTCATAAAGGTACAAACTCCTTACAGCTTTCCCATGCACCTTCCTAGAGCTTGGGGATGTAACAGAGGAGGAGCTCAGCACAGCACCAATCAGAGCTCACTAGCAAGGACTTGTTGGACACATGTCTTTTGGTTCCTGTTTTTTCTTTTTTGGGATATTATCCCACTTCATCATGCAGTAAATGGATCTCAGCAAACCTCAACACAGATGCCATGCTGTGCCCTTGGATGCCAGTCAGGCCCTGCTGCCCACCGCCTTGCAAACACTGCAGGTTGCTTCTTAAAGCAAAGACACCACTGCACCACTTCTTCCTTGAGTTGAAGACTGTGCCCCCCCCTCCAGGACGCATGACCATCCACACCAGGGTGAACCCCGCTGTGTTCATTTCTGGCTACTTTCAGTGGTCCTCTCCCTTTGATGACCTTACAAGCTTGCGGGTCCCTGGCCTCAAAAGTGTGTCCCCCTATGAGCATCTCTGCTTTTAACACTTGACTCCAACCCAAGTGGCTGCCCAGAAGTAACGTCCTTAAGAGTTTAGAGCAAAGCAGAAATTGATCTTACTTGACAGCATCATAGCCCCCACACAACCATCTACTCTTCACCCGTGAAGGCTGCAGCAATGCGAACACATGCAGCACAGAGCACAGCTCTCATCCTGCTCCGTATCGCAGATGCTGAACTCACATTCATTAACATCGCGGTAATACTATTCTACAAATCCAAGGATGAGAGGTGAGATACGCATTTCATGGTGCAAAAAAGGCACATGCCTAGGGTGATGTTTTTCCTTTCTTACAACTGTTTTTAGCATGCAGCTGCTTCAGTAATATCAAAAAGCACATCAGCTAGCACAGCAAAAAAAGTGCTGTTGCTCTCCACTGCGATAAAACACTTTAAAAACATTGCTTAATTATATGCAGGAGAATAAGCAGAAGCAAACCAGGGCAAATAATTCCTGCGTGGTGGATCAAGACCGTAACGATTTACAGAAGAAAGCCACAGAGAGGCAGGTTTTGTGAACTAGAGCAGAGCTTTTAAAACAGCATTTAAGTGAGAGAAGCCTGGAGCGCCGACACTTCCGCAGCTCTTTGTAACCTGAATAAAACACAGCTAATGGGGAGGTATACAGATTGTTACAGCAATAATTTTTGCAGACATGTGAAAAAATACATTTGAAATTCCTATACATTTCCACGTAGGTCAGTGTAGACATTTTTAATAAGAAAATAAAAACAACAAACCCATGTAGATGTTAATAGCAGGGAGCCCTGGCCATGAATTTTTGCCTACAGAGAAGCAGCAATTCATCATTTTTCTTTTATTAAGGACCAGAGGCTCACACCTTTCAAAGGCAATCAGCAAATCAAACTGCCTCCAGGACTCCTGGCTCCGCCGCCAATGGGTCCTGTGAAACCGCATGTCAACACATCTGAATGGGGGCAGAAACAAACCCAGCACACATCCCACCTCTGCCTTGCACCCCTACAGCACGGTCACTGCAACAACACATAGATAAAACAAAAGTGAGGGTTTCTGGTGGAGATGGGCTGAGGGGAGGATGAAACAGGGTTTCAAAAGGCACCAACAGTAGTAGAAATCCCTGGAGAGCCGTGTGCCTAAGCCAATCCACATGAAAGCGGCATCTTTAGCTTAGCAGCTCAGCTGCAATGTGACCACTGTGTAGAGATAAAGAAACTTACTCTGGAAAACACAAGATATTCTGGAATAAAACCCCCCATCCCTCTGCAGGCTTTACCAGAACAGGTTGTGTCAGGCAGTGCCACACAAGAGACGCATTTCAGAGTACACCACTCACAGGCTATTCTTTTGAACTGAAACCTTAATTGCACAGCTGAAGACATGGGCAATATGGTGGGGTTTCTGTGCCGCGTGTTGTATGAACGCAAGAGGCCAACCACTTCCCAGAAAAGGGGAAGTTGAACATTGTGTGCTGTGAATTTTCTATTATAAGCACTCATCTGCAATCACTGGCTTCTTGGGTTTGGTTTTTTTTCTCCCCTTTTTTAAATGCAGGCTTAAGTTTAGTTGCTAAAAACTGGATTAGACCTGATTTTAGTGTTTGCAGTGGAAAAACGATAGAATAATCTACTTGGACTGCTTCATGCCCTAAAAAATATATATTTATATCGTAGCAACGATCATTTGTCCCAGACAAGACAGTGGCTTTAATCTCAGGTTAGGCAGGAGATGGCCCCTCTACAGGAGGGCACACATCAGAGTGGATGGGGCGCGCAACAGACAGGAGGGAGAACACCAGAGTGCCAAGGTGGGGACAAAATTCCAGGTTTCCTTTCTTCCCAGCCAGTGCCTTCTTCTCCCCCCAGACAAGGGCTGGTAACCAACAGCCTGCACACAAAAAGGGGCACACAGGCAGCCACAAGGGCTGCAGCTCCCACTGGTTTCTGAAGTTGGGCAACCTGGTAAAAGCCTTTTTCCTTGTAGTTGCATGCTCCTGCCACAGGCACCTGCTCTGGTGTCTGCTGAACGCACAGCTCAGCTTGTGTTCTCCACCTGACATGAAGATGCTAAGGGACAGAAATGGACCCAAACTCCCAGTGGCATCTATGACTGCTCAAAACCCAAAGGGAGATAATAGGTGCAACTGCTGGGACCTTGCTCCCTCCTTTGGTATGGAAAAATATAAACTGACTTCTTCCAAGCAAGAAGATCACAGAATAGTCTGGGTGGGAAGTGAACTTCAAAGGTAATCTGGTACAACCCTCCTGCAATGAGCAGGGACATCTTCAGCTAGATCAGGTTGCCCAGAACCACATCCAGCCTGGCCTTGAATATCCCCAGGGATGTGGCACCCACCATCTCTCTGGGCAACCTGTGCCTCACTATAAAAAATTTCTTCCTCACATCCAGCCTGAATCTCCCTTCTTTTAGTTTAAAACCATCACCCTTCATCCTACCTCAACAGACTCTGCTAAGAAGTCTCTCCCCATCCCCAAAACTGAAAGGCCACAATAAAGTCTCCCCAGAGTCCTCTGTTCTCCAGGCAGAACAACCCCAGCTCCATCATCCTGTCCTCAGAGGAAAGGTGCTTAATCTCCCTGATCATTTTTGTGGTCCTCCCCTGGATCCTCTCCAACAGGTCCGTATCTTTCCTGTTCTGAGGATTCCAGAGTTGGACACAGTACTGCAGGTGGGCTCTCCCCACAGGAGAGTAGAGATGCTTGAACCACCCATGCAAGATGCAGCCAGATACACCATCAGATATTCTCAACACCTGCAGAGGGGCTAAACCTCTGCCCAGTGCCCTCCATCAGTGGCTTTCAATGACAGCGAGCTCCAAAGATGAGTCATGTACCCTGTCAGAATCATCTCTTTTAATCAGTGTGTGTTTACTCCTAGGGTGGGTACTTGCATGTTCCTAAGAGAGAAATAAAGACCAACAGATTTCTTAAGAGAGAAATAGCAACACTATAAAAACATTCATTCTAATTAGTTTAATTACTTGTCTGTGCAGCTCACTGAATCCTCATCATCGGACTGGATTAAACTCACTAGATTGAAGTAATTCTTCCTATTGAGTTTTTATCCACACCATGTGGTGGGAGGACGAGATCGTCACAGACACAAACCAAAAATTATCTGTAGGCATTATCTTCAGCTACATGGGTAAAACCCAGATGTACCCCAATTTCATGCAGGAAAAAATAGTTTATTCTATTTGAATGTTCAGCTTTATTTCTTTTCAGATATGTTTTGAAAGAGTGAATTATTTTTATTCCTGGGAAAGGGAGGGGTGTTGAAAATGTATTCTTTGCTTAAACAAATTTTAGTAATCATTTCCCATTTGCTCAGATCAAACACCTTCACAGCAATGTCTAGCCCCTCTCTCCTTTGTGTCATTCATCAGTCCATGACACTGTCATCCAGGCAGGTTACAGCTTTTTACATTTCCTATAATAAAATGTGTTTTATAAGTTATTACATATTCTTTCTTCAGATTTATTGTTATTATAGGGACTCCATCAGTTAAATACTTTCAAAACAGAAATAAGATGAGCTATCACAGGATCAAGTCATTTGATTTCTTTACTCCACATGCTTACAAAACTTAAACAGTACAGAACTTTTCCTGCTTTAGTACTTCTCCCAGTGCTTGTCTCCTTTGGCAAACTCTCCTGCTCTGGTAACCTCCAGCACCCCGCCTTTAGTCAGCTCAGGGTCAGCTTCTTCCACGTCAAATTATCAAGGCACTCACAAACGCTTTTGCAGATGAGCTGCACAGGGGAAACCCAAGTAAAAATCGCACGCACATTCTGGGCATCTCTCTTGCCTGGCTGCAGGGGAGAAATGAGCTCTAACTTTCTCAAATAACAAGCTTTCACTTCTCAAGAAGTAGCCCCCAAAGCCCCACATCTCTTGGCTCAGGCAGCACCGTGACACACATCACAGCAGGAAACAGAGAAAAGCACCCAGAGGACATGACCAAGGGAAAGGAGTAAGGGCTGAGGCCAGGGAATGATTTGGTGACCACTTCTTAGAAGGGTTTAGACTTGAGGGAAAGGGAAAGGGGAAGAAATCTGTCACCAGGATGTCATGTCCTAAGACAGGCAATACATGCAGACTTACAGGATGTTTAGCCAACTCCATTTGTCCAATCTGGGGAGCAGCCTTGGCATCAGCCTCATCCAACACAACATCAGCATGAAGGAGTCTATGGAGCTCCCAGAAGAGAGGAAGGAGCTCAATAATTAACACAAAACATTAGTAACCTGTGTGTGTCTATAGCTGCACACCTCCCCCTTTGACTCATTCACGATGTGTTAGGAAAACGCAGATGGTTGTGATTTATAAAGCTGATGAGTCACTGTACCTCTTTGCTTCCCCCCCAAGGGCTTCTCTGTATCTTCACATTCCCCGATGAGGAGTACGGATCAGAGGATAAAAAAACTACAAAGCAGACTAGCGTAATGTCTCCCCTCCCACACGATGGTTTTAACTGTGTCCCCTAAACACTGCCATTCTTCTCTCCTGCCCCCATTTCCCCCTCCACTCATTTATGCTCCAGTGAACTCAACAGCTATCACTTCAAGCCATCCAGATTGATACTGCTTATGCAGTCCAAACCTTTGCATCACCTGGGAAAGCTTCAGTACCCAATAATTTCCCCTTTTAAAACATGGCTTGTAATTGTAACAACTAAAATTATCCACTTCCTGAATGGGAAGTCTTGGGCTATGGTGCCAGATGCTATCAACGGAGGCCAAAAGCTGGGTTTGGGGTATGGAACAGCACCTCAAGCCCACCACACTAAATACTTGCACAGTGATGCAATGGAAACATTCATTTGGACATTTCTGGAAGCAGGAATTTCAACACCCCTCCTTCGAAACCAAGCCACCCCTGGACACTGCCAGACTGATTATCACAGGACCTGAACACCCAGTGTCCTCCTAACACAGCCAGAGGATATCAAAGGAATCTGAAGTCCACAGCACTTCAGGACAGCTCCCATTTTAAGCACAAGAACAGTCAGCTGTTGGCCTAACTCACACGGTTCAGTACCCTGATGAACCAAGGAGGCAAACCTCAGGCATCCAACATCAAAAATGCCATGTTTCTGTCTGGGAGTGCACGTGCTGGCTCTGGAGAGCACACTGCAGACACTCATGCTGCCTGTGCCAACAGCCAGGTCAGGTCTCCCCTTCCTAGCCAAATTCAGATGAACAACTTTAAACTGCTAGCAGATGATGCACATGCGTTTCCCAACCCAGATCTCTATTTAGGAGACTCCTGTGATACAGATGAGCCCCTGTGTTGCCAGGAAAATAAATCTCCTTCCTCAAACCTGACCCTATTTCTTCCCAAATAGCTGGTGCCCACTCTCCCAACCAAGATAGAGATGAAAAGCAGGTGCATAAGGTCAACAGGACACATCTCTGCCATGCCTGCACACAGGAAGGTGGCTGCTGCTGGTTAAGAGGAATGAGGTGCTCAGGCAATTACTTGCCTAATGCAGTGCTTTGCATTGGTCTGATCTCCTCAGCTCCCTCTGCCCTGGTGATGAGCAGATCTGGTTCTGCTGAGGAGCTTTGGAAGTATCTTGGTGTAAATAACATTCAGTCTCATCGCATTTAGCATTAAATTTCATTGTGCTCTACTTGCTTAAAGGAGAGTTTCAAAAATGGCCTCATAATAAACCATGAAAGACACAGTTCCTCATTTGGAGGGTTTTCTTCTCAAAAAGCAATAACATGACTTCTACTGACTATGTAAACCAGGTATCTTTTCTTAGTCCTTTCCCCTCATGTAGGAGTCTGCCTCAGAAACTTAATGACCTGTGGTGATCAGAGGATCCCTCTGGCCCGATATCTGCAGGCTTTACAGCTGTTAAGCCACCAATCTCACAGCAGACCTGTGAATTAAAGCACTGCTATTATTCCCACTGCTCAGATGGGCAATTAAGGCATGCAGACAGCGTGGCCAAGGCTTCGTTCAACGGACAAGACAATTTATACCTTTCTGTCACCAAAAGGGATGGGGTAGTGACAGTGCAGAAATCATGCCTTACCCAAGGGTCTTCAGAAGGGCTGGAAACTGCATTCAGGTTTTCCATGCTATAGGCTACTGCTCCATCCTCCAGTAAATCCAGGTTATCCTCCTGTCTCTCAGGTTCAAGATATTTAACAGCCTCCACTAAAGGTGCTGGTACTCTTCTCTTCGGCAAATCTGATCTCTCAGCAAACTAGCACCGAAGTTAGAACACCACCACAGCTCTCACCAGCAGGCTCACGGGAGGAAGCAAAAGTCTGAAGATCAAAGGTCTGAACTATCTGCTTTCCTTCAGAAATCACTCATCAGGCCAGGTGCACGCACACAGCAGAGGGGCCTGTCTGCTTCCGATGGTGCCAAACCTCCCTCCCTTTTAGCTCGGGTCCTTACACAAGCCAGAAGTTACCTTCCTCTGCAGCAAAACACATCGCTAGTGAAGCTGCACGGATTCTTCCTAGTCTTCCTTTGCCTGAACATTACAGTTCAATAGCTCTTCCAACCACTCCCTAAATTCTGGGAAAATTTAGTATTTTAGGGAGGGTTCCCATGTGATGAAGACCTTAAGACAATCCCATCTCATTTGAAGTCTCTGGGTACCATCAACATATTCTTCTCTTTCTGGCTCTGGAGGCTGTGGAAGAGTTGACCCACACCTCTTTCAGTCAAGCACATATTTTTTCCCTGCTGTTGGTAACACAAGCAGAGCATTCCTACCATCACCACATTATCCCTTCATCAGCTCCTTGGTCAGCTCTGAGGTCAAATACTGAAAAAGTGACCCTCTAAAAGACGCTTAGCTACTCCGTTTTCCATCATCCTAATCACATGCTATGGCTGTTGAAGTTTTATTACATCTGCTATACTTCATCTCCTGCAATTCCCACTTAGATCACCTCTGCACATCATTTGCCCCTTATTGGTTTCAAATTGTATCTCAGCACTTTGTTTTCAAAGTGTATTTAAATATCTCTCCTTCCTTTAGTAAGCACCCAGACCTCGTACTTATACAAAACACTTTGGTTTAGTATAATCCTATTAACTGTGTGACAGAGAACCTACCACATGTTCAGCAAAAGAGGCAAAGGCATAATAAATAGCAAGTCCAGCAAGATACTTTGAAACATCCACATGCTTTTGCTTCACTGAAGGTCAAAAAACACCTTCCTCAGCTTACAGGGCATTTAAGGCACCTAATACAAGACCAAAGGCCACCAACAACTGTCTTCACTGGAAATCAGAAGCCAGCTGATATTCCAGATGTCTATACCATCTGAAGCTCCGAATTCATAGTTATTCGTAGCTGAAGGTATTAATGAAGTAACACTGCTCTAATTACTTCTGTCGTCCAACAAATATGCTGCCAATCAAATATTTATCTTCCTTATGAAAAATCACAGATTAAGGCATAGGATTTTTACATTAAAATAAAAAGAAACAGAACTAGAAAGCCTTTCAAAACTGTGTTTGTGTATGAGGCCTGTCTTTCCATGTGGTCCCTCTGTGGTTTTCGGTGGGTGTGCACAGTGTATTAATCATCCCTACACACACCTATTAAGCAGTGCAAACAAACGTATTTTGCCCCTGTGGATCACGGGACCTATGAGCTTCCTCTTCCTCCCTGCAGCACCCTGTTGCTGCTGTGATTTGTCACAGGGCAGAGCCACTGCCCTCTGTGCACAGTAACAGTTCTGCTGTTGGGAGAATTTGGCACGGCCACAAAGGACCTTTGTTCGTGCCAGAAGTTGGGCACACAATGCAATCCTTCCCCCTTGTCACACAGAGTTGGGTTTCCACAGCCGGGTTAGAAACACTCCCCGATGACTGTAACCCACAAACCCAAATACCGTCCCCATTCCCAACACGAGATCCTTCTTCCAACATCAAGTACTGCAGGATGGAGGAGAAAGAGGGGAGCAGTCACTGCTTTTTGGGGCACTAATTCCTGTGAACTCCAACCATACTTGCAGCAAAGATGGGTCTGGCAGACTGCTGAAGCTTTGCTCTCAGTCTCTTTGAAGGGCTTATTGCTATTGGGATACTACAAGACCACCTGAACAGAAGGATCTCCAATTTCCAGGTATATTCTTGTCCTCAAGAGGTCAGAAACTTGGCAGATAGAGCTGATCTAACATTAGGTGATTCCTTTGTGCTTAATCTGACAGCCTGTGTGTGCATGTGTGTTATATCATTACATATATATATTAATCTATTTCAGCGCAGCAGCTCTGGAGCACTGCTCTCAATCCAGCCTGTCCCACCTTTCCCTCAAATGGCCCTTTCAACAAGGCTCCCTGGACCAGCAACCAGGAGCTCCATGAGAGGATGCCAATATAGAGGGCAGGGGACAGAGGGTGAGCACATCCTGACATGATGCTGTTGGAAAAAGAGTGGGATTTTGTGGGATGCAAATATCTCTGCATTTTCACCCAGTCAATAGAAAGAGATGATTACTGGATCACTCACAAATTATTTAAGATCCCAGTTCAAAAGAAGCAGTGCTTCTTTTGGAAACACGCAGAAAAGGATCTCTGGAAGTAAATGAAGTTTCATAAGACCCGATTATGTACCAAAAAATAATAGACACACTTGTAAAGACAATCAGACCAGCACAGTCCATGCCTTCACAGACTTTTGCCACAGAACACACCACAAAGGACACATTCTGTTTCTTCCACTTCTTGTTTTAAACATTGAGGAATGCAGAACAAACCAGTTCCTGCTTCCAAAGCTGAGTTTGATCTGGACCATCCAAAGCTTGGATGCTTTGGCATCTGCTTGGAAGGCCCCTTATGCTCCCAAACCACAAAAGGGACCATGTTGCACCCAGACAGATTATTACTGTGCTGGAGAATAAACTGCCAAGGGAAAACAAACAAACAAACAAACAAGAATTGGCAAAGCCTCCCATTCATTTAGTTCTCACCAGTGGAAGCGTTTGCCATCAGAACACCTTTAAAGTGTGACAAAGTACATTTGGCAGTTGCCTCCTCCCATCTCCTCCCACGTTTTAATCTGGGCATACTCACTATTCCCGGTGCAGGGCCAGAGTCATCGCAGGAATCGGCATCTTTGTCTCCCTGGTGCCTGTAATCCCCCCGGGGCTACTTCATAGCACGTCCAGATGAACAAACTGTAACAATGATGCTTGAGCAATACTTGAGAAATGCAGAAAAGGAGGAGAACTGCTCCTTAAAACAGTTTCTTACTAAAGAGTATTTTCTAAATCCCTGTTTTCACCCCTCTTTTCTGTTACGCTGGGTTTCTTCTCCCGTTTTGGGGAGGCCAGGACCAGGTCTGCAGCAATGTGCCCAGGGGTTATGCTTGCTCCCACCCGCTCCAGCAAACCCTCCTCCTTCCTACCCTCTCCTCTCTGCTACAAAACAGGCTCCAACCAACCAGTCATCAAAATCCAGAGTGACACTAATATTCAGTATTTGTTTGCCAAAACACATGTGCGCTCCTTCCAAGGGAAGAAAGAAAAGAAAGAGACACCCTTAATGATATAATTTCAAGAGCCACTGATTTTGTGACCAGCTTGCCTTAATTTAGTTTGTCTCCTGGGTTTGTAATGTTTGTGAAAATCCCTCTCTCGCAAAGAAACAGCCACCAAACACCCCACTATGAACTCAGTGCAATGTGGCAGCTCTTTCCATGGCAACCCACCAGCACTGAGCCTGCTTTTTGCATGGACTTCGCTGAGCTGGGAAGGAGGGCAGGGAAAGAGCCTGCTGAAAAGCTCCGGCTGTCGACTCCAGCCTGGCAGTCCTGCCACCCCAGGGAACCAAATGCACCAGGGAAAGGCAGCACTTTACAGCCTTGCTGCTAAAACCTGTCTTTGCTCCAACTGTTAACCAGCTGCTCGGTCATTTGCAGGTTGGTTGGTTTGCCTGATTTGTAAATCACAGTCAGTGTACTCTGTTCCCTAAACAGCATGGAAAATTACTTTCTTTAGTCCCAAAATCATTCTCCTCACCAGAAGGGAATGGAATTAGGCAACTGGGCCATGATCTCAGATGCAATAGCAGGATGCTTACTGGGGATACCTCCTTTTGGAAGAGAAGTTGTGTCACCCCCAGAACTGTCAAGACAACCATGCTGGGCCCACCACTGCCATGGGCAGCCTGGACAGTATGAAGGGCAGGCAGGGTGCTTGTGAGCTCCCTGACTGCCCCCAGAAGCCATCACTAGATGTTGTGCCTGATGTTCTGCTAGGACCAACCTGCCACTGCCATTGCTACGGCATAGCTATGCCATAGCATAACTAAACATGGGCCAGGCTCCCAAACTTGTCTCTGCAACCACAAGCTTTCCTCCAAAACACACCCCACCACCCTTTGATGAATACTTCAGAAATTCAGCCACCAGACATGTGGGAGCTCAGACCTCCTGTCGTATCACGTCTTTGGCTATTCTTCAACCTAACCACGTAGCTAAACCTTTTGCATAACTAACTCAGGATCCAAAGCTGACACAAGCCAGCTCCCAAGAATTTCGCCCCTTCCCTTCCCTGCAGCATTCCCTCCCTGTCTTATCACCTGCTTAAGATTGTGCCTTAAGCACTATGATTACCCAGATTGGAGCAATCCAGGGTTATTTCTCCTGAAGCTTTATGTGAAAGTTTCGCTGCACAAGTTTCTGAGGGTTAGGAAAAACCACGTTCCACAGCAAGAACTGATGCTATTACTGTAAGTCACTTGACCCCAAAATCCAAATAAGAAGGGGAAGGGGAGAGAGAACAGTCTGGTTGGTAAGGTTGGAGATAGAGATCTGAAATAGCATCTCAGAGAAGCATTCATCAGCCATCACCTCTCCCAAATCCACTGTGGGCTTCAAGCCTCTTTCCCAAGAAATGCACTGGAAAAACACATGTGTATGTAAAGAGCCTCAGTTCTAGCAGACCAGTTGCCTTCTGATGGGGAAACACTTGCTCAGGAATGTTTCCTGAAGCAACTCCAGCCTCAGGACTTGTGATATTCAGTGAACTAGATGAAGACTTACTGCATGCTCCTCACCTGAGAGAGGAGCCCAAGAAAAAAAACAAACCAAACCAAACCAAACCAAACCAAACCAAACCAAACCAAACCAAACCAAACCAAACCAAACCAAGAATTCTTTAATTCCTTCTGTTTTTTTTTCTCCCCATGAAGTTCCTCTTCATGATTTCTTTGTCTCATGGTCGTGATTTGCTTCTCCTCCAATGCCTTTTGCCATCACCCCCACCCTGAATTGTTCAGTGGTGAGGGAAGATCGGCAGAAACCAGACAAACCGCTCACATAGCTCCCAATTTGTGTGGCCTCTAGAAATGCTCCTGAGAGACAGTCCTGTAGATGAGGGCTACTTCTGGCTAGGGGAGGAATCAAACCCGATATGACCCAAAGCATTTAATTCCCCTGGTATCTCCTGTGGCCCCACAACAGTAAATTAAAGGGTAAAAATCAGAGGGGAGAAAGGCAACAAACAAGAAGCCATTAAAATCTTGTGGTACTCATGCAAGCCACAGGCCCCTGCTCTCCTTCTGAAAACATTCATTTCTACACCAAAGTTATCCCGTGCATGGTACTGCAAGAGGAGGAGAGACAGCCAGAGAGCGTGAAAAGGCTGCGGAGCCTGTAATGGAAAATCCTCACTCAGTCACTGAGCAGTCCTCTCGTAACACTTATTAAAATAAAGCGAATATGATGAAACACAGCCTAATTGCACACGACGCTGCTGAGAAATTGGATCCAGCTGCTGAAATCGGCTCCCAAACCCCTCCTCTCCAAATACTGGTGGTTCACATCAGTTAACCACATCCAAACCACCCCTGAGCAAGAAAGGGTGAGAGAGACAAAACAGAATGGGCACCCTGTGTTTGATTTACCTTCAGAGCAGGGATGGCGTCTAAATCTTCTCTAGTCTCTTTTGTCACTTGCCAAGGGTCTAACACAGCATCTCTAGCTGCTCCCTGATGATGAAAGGTGGCACTAACTGAAAGAGTTCAAGGGCGACATCCATGGGACTTGGTATCAAATGTTCCATGAGCGAGTGAGAAAGAAGCCTCAATATTAGGACTGGGAAAGCAAGTTAAAAAAGGGCCTCTCTGTTTTCTTCTCATCATTTGCTTTTAATTCTAGATCTTATTCTTTCAAAACTGAATTCAAACAAGAATAGACATTTTTACTCCTTTTGTGGGATAAATCAGCCTAACTGCTGAGGTCAGTGTTTTCAGACCAATGCATAAAAGCAGAAGACCCAGCTGAGGAAATTCAGTGCTGGCTGATTCATCCTTTAGAAAGGATGAAGAACAGCCATCCCAGCACGTCAAGTTTGTCCTTTGAAGGTGAAACAATTTAGTGTTGGTATTAGATGGCAGGAATAAGAAAAAAAATG
Source organism: Neopsephotus bourkii (assembly GCF_033783945.1). Lineage (NCBI taxonomy): Eukaryota > Metazoa > Chordata > Aves > Psittaciformes > Psittacidae > Neopsephotus > Neopsephotus bourkii. Next base: position 11,214,023 of record NW_026902105.1, on the reverse strand, counting down.
CAAACCCTTTCCAGAGTGCCCCAGGTATCTTTTGAGGGCTTCAAATGCTAAACAATGGGATAGCCCCCCTGGTCCATTGAGCTTCCAGTGAACCGAAGTGACATGAAAGGCATCCTTCCCCATTTGCTTCTTGGCATGGTGGTATCTCCTGCCCCATACATGCATACAGAGACTGGGGCAGCAAAGCAGAGGAGAACCATAAATTACTTAACCCACGGAAAGGGATTTTAGATGGGGTCCACGCCTCGTGTTTCAGAGGAACGAAAGCACAGCCTGAGGCTTGCAGAAACAAAACCACCATCAACACCCCCAAAACCACACACAGAAAACCCATCTAAAGAATACTATGAGAGAAAAGGGAGAAGACTGGGGGGAAGTACAATGATATTTCATTCTGATCTGAAGAAATCAAGAGGGTGTTTGCGTGGGGAAAAGAAAGTCCTCCTTGGACAGCCCTATTTCAAAATGCAGGTGCATATACACACTACCTGTATCAAGCTATACAAAACCAGCACTTGCCATATCCTTAGGGTGTAAATAGCACCAGGAAAGAAACACCTTTCAACTTGGTCCTCTGTTTGCTTGCAGTCTCAAGTGACTCAAAGGAAGGGCTGTCTGAAGATGCCCTGTAGTGGGTCAAACTTACCCAGCAGGTAGGAGAGCTACAAATCAATCACTTTAAAATAAAAAACCAACAAAAACTCCTGAGGCTTGCTGGGAAGAAGTAAAATTTTGGGGAAAAAAGGTAAAGATGAAAAGCACCTGTAATGTCTTTAACACAGCACTAAAGTTCTTCTGAAGAGAAAGCACAGAAGTGCTAAGAAGAGAAAAGAAAGGAAAAGAAGAAAGCAGCTCATTGACATCAGCTATAGATACATATTTTTTAATGGGCATTAGGTCAGCAGGGTGTTTTCCATGTGCCCTGCTTCAACTAGAGCTTTGATGATGTTACATGTGCCATTTTAATACAGTATTTATCTTGTTGGGACCGTAAGTTTATTCTTCGCATGTGCACATGCGCACGGATGACAGTGCAGGGTTTTCCCCGGGGAAAAAGGGAAGAAGGGTGATTTATACGCAGATGAGAAGACAGTAGATGTTGGGATGCACCTCAACTGGTTTTTGGGTTGTTGACAAGGGGAAGGCGGGAGAAATAAACAAACAGCATGTTGGTCAAGGCAGCAGTGATAAAGCACATTTTTTGCTGGGTTTTTTTATCTCTAGATTTGCATCTACACATAGATGAAGACACCGGAGGTTTCCTCCTTCACAAAGACTACAAAAAAGGAAAGAGCATGAATCCACATTCTCCTTTCCTTTCAAATTCCACAGTGCTTCTCTAATCTAATTCAATAGGACTGTGTAAACAGACTGGAGCCCGTAAGAGTTCCCAGTGAATTAGCTGCTTGACTAACAATGTGGAAGTTAAAGAAGATTAGCTGGAAGCTGAGATCAACATTGAAAACACAGACTAGGGACAGACTGAGCAGGTTTGGAAGCTAGCTTTCAGAAAAGCCTACCCTACAACCATAGTATTAGGATAGTATTACCATAATTAGAATAGATTATATTTTTTTTCTTAAGGTGTATAAGAAGCCTGGAGAACACCATTTGTGCTGATTGACTGTAATAACTGCATGCGGTACACTCAGCTACACACAATACCTTTTATAGTTGAATATAGCCTATAAACCCCAAACAAGCCCAGAGAATTTTTCTGATTACATTAGACACAGCAGTGGTATTACCCACTGTTGAACAGCTGGCAGAGACAAAGACCAAAGCAGAGGACATCCATACCTCTGTGAGGAATCTCCACTACAGGCAGCATGGGTGTAGTGATGATATAGATGGATGGTGCATGGATTTGCTTTGCCCTTTGGCAGGTGATGCTGGGGCAGGAAAAAGGCATAAGACCCACCAAGAAGCTTAACATTTGAAAGTTGCTGTAAGAACAAGTAAGGGGTTAACAATTTCCAGTGGTTTTACGTTACAAGGGGCAAGACAGAAATGGGGATACATTTTCAAATTTAATTTTACATTCCCTGAGGATTATATTCCAGGAAATGACTCTGTTATGTGAATATTGTTACTGCATGACATTTTGGTCCCATTATCTCAGACTCTTTTTGGCATGTATGTCAGATGTGATTCACCATATGTTTAATGACATGCAACACACTGGTTCAAATATATCCTACTAATGCAACAAGCCAAGAGAACCTTTATTTTCTTATGCTTCAAGTTACAACTTAACTCAGAAACGCTTCAGTCACATAGTCCCCATCCAATTTTAAGATCTCCCATGTAGATTTATGTAACTTTAAACAACAAAAGAAAACCTCCTGAGACAGATAAAACTGTTTTTCATAAATCTGAGAATGACAGGATATGGTTTGACTGTTAGCACTAGAAACATCCTGATCCCAAGACCTTCTTGAGCATTTCTGAGCTATTCATGTGAAGAAGTTTCTCTATGACTGTTAGGCAGGTTTATCATAGCAAGAAGGTTTTCCCAGATCAACAGCTTCGACTCAATCACAGCTTCAGTGCTACAAAACTAAACAAGCCCCAATCCCTGTCCCAAAGGGGTTACATGGTATTTCCCTGCTCAAAGGGGAGTTAGGAGGATTATTAGCTGTGAATTGCTTTGAAGGGAAAAAGATAAGTGCTAAATATTGCTGTTTCCATGAGTCAACACACATGCTTCAAATATCCTTACTAGCCATTTACACTATGATGAAAATGGCAATTTTGAGCAATAAGCTAGATGCTTTACAATCAGTAGTTCAGGAACAACAAGCAACACAATGCGTTACTACCTCTGTCCGTAGCCCCTTGCAGACAGATCTGTTTTAAGGTTAAACCTTAAACTCATTCATTTCAACTCATGCAGGCAGCCAAATTTTGTTCAGAGCCCCTTCAGGGAAAGGGCTGAGTGTGCTTCTGCAGAGGGCAAAGAGCAAGTGGCGCCCACCAGAATGTGGTCAAACTTGTGAAGGGGTAACTACCCTTTTGGACTTCCTATGAAAACACGGCTTGCCTCAGGTTAACCACTGCAATTCTGAAGGTGCAAAGAGCAATGTGGAACCAGCCCCTGCCAAAGAGGGTCTCAGATAAGGGGATAAGGAGCAGCAGAGGAACACCAGCCACCCTCCACTTTCCACACTGGAAAGGATACACAGGGGAGCAGTGTGCGTGGATCTAGCCATACTATCAGTCACCCTTTTGACCAGGTAAGAAAAAAGTCCACCAAATTCACTCACAGGAATACAAAGCCTCCCCCTCCTGAGCTTCCAATTGCTTGGATAAAATCCAGCCTTTGTAAAGCAGCCACAGACTGATTTTCAGTTGTGTCCAGTACACAAATATCCAAACAACTTAATGGGACTCCCAGGAGTTCAGTGTCCTGGAAAAACATGGAAGTCCTATGCATTTCATACAGGAGTCTGACACAGCACTGGTGCCTAAACCCTGACCAATACGCCAGCTATGATGTTATCGGTCTGCGGTGCCATCCCAGCCAAGGCTCCCACCAGCAGGAAGAGCCAGGGAAAGCACGAGGACACACACCAAGGGCTTTACATAATGCCCTGGCTAGCCTCACTGAAACAAACTGGCTCCTTCGCTCAAGTAGATTAGGTGGTATCCCAAAAGGAAAGCACAGCTAGTTACATGAACTCTTTAAACAGCAGTGTTTCCTGAGAGGCATCCCTGAGGATTGTCCCTCTTTTTAGAGTTCTCAAGGCTGTTTGAGGAAGAGCAAAGGCACAGAGCAGTGCTGGACAGTGCCAGCAACATTAATCCTGCTAAAGCCTCCTGAAAAGCAAAGTGAGCTGACTGATAGCAACTGATGGGGCTGCACAGAAGAGGGTGGTTTCTCCCCCAGAACAGACCATGACACAAAACATGAGCATGCTGTAATGCTCAATGCACCCCAAGAGCAACCTCCACCTGAGCAGATACTACACCAGAACCAGGTGAGGCCACAGACATGCACTGCAGGGGCAAGAAGTGATGCATCTTGAAATCATCTATTACAAAATCCAGGGTTTGAAGGCAGCATGAAAGCAGTGTGTTTTAAGGGAGGCTTTCAATAGCCAGCAGGTAGCTGGTATGGCAGCACCTCGGCACTTAGGGTGTTGGGAAGGGATCTTGGAAAGGGACTCTGCAATTTTCCAGCAGCTGTTGTGCTGTCAATGCCGTATGTGGTGCAGGGTTCATTACATTGATGGTACTGCCGCTAAATTTACAGGCATATGTTTTAGGCAGCCGTGGAAGAGGACAGGATGCTTGAGCCCAGTTCTCTGTCCCACTGACATATCACACAGCACAGTAAATAGACCAGAGCAGAAGCAACAGTTTCAACACATACCTACGACTGGCCAGAAGCCTGATGGGCACTGCTATGTATTCGCTGGGAGACAAGTGACAAGTTGAAAGGCCACGTGTCGGAACCAGGGACCGTGATGTGCAGGGGTCATTCACCAGCTAAACCTACTAGTTGGGTTTTGATTTTTCATATTTGCTGAATGGGAAGCCCCAGCCACTGCCAATGGCACAGTAAGCCCCCTCCTGCAGACGCAGTGCCTCTGGTGTAAAGCCAAACCTTCACAAGCCTGATGCAAACCACCATACAGCAACGATCACATGGCTCCATCACCTGTAAGCACTGTGCTATGCAGCACACCTAGCCCAGCAATGCTGCTCAGGGCTGCAGCCCAGAAGCTCCCCATCCTTATAAGTGAGTTTATTCCATGTTTATTCCTTTTGCAACTAGGTTATGAAACCCTCAAAAGATCTTGCTAATTGCATATGCTCTTTTAGAGTCACCCACCCTTTTACCAAAACCAAAAGCAGCTAAAACACTGTTTTCTTCCCCACTGCCACCACGGCAGCTGTTTGGATGTCACCATCTCCCTCTCCATGTATCACATCCCCACGCACAGCTGTGCATAGACCAGATACATCAAGATCACAGAGTGGCACTGAGGGCACTACTGGGGGATGAGTACAGGATTTCTTTTTGCCTGGTTGGCCTCAGGCTTAAGGACGCATCAAAGCCATCCTCCATGGAAAGGGGGATGCAGACCATTGTCCCCTTGTGCCTGCCTGTACCATCACCATGGACACACAACATATGGCAGGGGACGTAAACCCAGCTTCCAGCCTGCCCTGTCTGCCTCTCATGATGAAAACCCCTCTCTGGGATCCCTGAATGTATGTTACAGCTGGCTTTGGAAGCTTTTAACACACAGAACATACCTCTGATTTCACCATCACCTCCAGTGGTCAGGGCTAGTGAGAGGCTAAGGTATGCAGACAGTAGTTCATCCAAATGACACAATTACTCAGCCAGACTTGGCTTGAAAGACGTGCTCAGAGAGCCTCATAACACACATGAAATGCACCCTTCAGGTTTTCACAGACAGCAATGTAAGGTACTTTTGCATCTTCTCATATGCCAAATGGCACAGTTTTTAGAGTGACAGACCAAAACTATTGCTGCAACAGGCAATATGGTACATTACTGTGGCAGAAGGCTCTTTGGCTTTGATAACATGCACCCAAAGAACTGCGTTCATAACGAAGCAACATCTATAAAGGGTGGGCTCCCTTCTCACAACACGCATAAGGCCTGCTTCTCACCTACTATACCTAATTAATATATACCAATTAGATAAGATTATAGAAATATATATAACTAACAGAACTATGTTCTATGAATCACAGAATAGTTAGGGTTGGAAAGAACCTTAAGATCATCTAGTGCCATGGGCAGGGACATTTCACACTAAACCATATCACCCAAGGCTCTGTCCAACCTGGCCTTGAATACCGTCAGGGATAGAGCATTCACAGCTTCCCTGGGCAACTCATTCCAGTGCCTCACCACCCTTACAGTAACATATACATCTATTATCAATAAAAAGCAATAACAATAAATGCAAGACCATTCCCCATCATACTGGAGCTTGAGTCTCCTTCTGTAGTAGACCCTGAGCACTGCACTTGCTCCTCACCCTTCCTACACACGCTCACAGCAGCATCTGAAACCCAGAGCCCTGAGTGTTGCAGGGTTTGATTCATCCATAGCAAGCCTGGCTGGATTGAAGAGTGCAGCAAACACAGCTACAGTCTGTGTTTGAGGCATGCAAGCAGAAGACCATGCTTGCAGAAGTGCAGACAGGAAACATGCCGGATTGTTTATACCTGAGTCATGATTAATGTTGACAGTGAAAATCAAGACAATTCAGAGACCACTACCGCACTCAGTGCCTATGCGAAGCTCTTGCCTAACTGCAGCAACAGCAAAATTGGGACTAACCACATGTTACCCATGCAAGTATCATGGCTGCGTTGCATGAAACTATTAGTGATGTAAAGCACATGATGCTCACCCCTCTCTTTATTTGCTGGGTTAGGAGACAGGAGCAGGTTTTCAACACACAAGCAGGCTCACGGATTCAAGCACTCCTGCTTTCAGGATATCAGCCTTCCTGATTTTCCAACAGGCACCCTAGCGAGCGAGCAGCCACTGAGAAGACAACACTACCAAAACCTATTGACAGCACGGAAGAGAAAAGAAAGGTCTGGGACAGGTGGAAATGGGAAGCTTCAGGAAAGTTCCCTGCGATTTTTGTTGCTTTCGATCTCTCTCAATTCACCTGACTCCATCCTTTCATGGTCTGGTTTACCAGGCAGACATGGAAGTAGCACTTTGTGTTTTAAGTCAGCTGCGACCAGTAAAGAGGAAAGCTAGCAAAGCCTGGGTTAGCTTGAAAAGTAGGGGGTGAGAGGCTGGGTGAAGGGAAGAGACCCCATGCTTGATTACATGGGGATTTGGGACAGATCACTAACTTGCAATACCAGGTGCATGCATGGATCCCAAACCTCCATAGAAAAAACAAAAAACAACAACCAAACAAACCAAAAGGCCCTCAGGCTTCAGTCTGGGGAGTCCTTGTTTCTGCAACATCTCTCAACACTTGCTTGGGAGAGATGTGCCCTTTGCTCCCACACAGGGCTTTTTGCCAGCTTGGATCCAGCCTCAGCCTCAGGGGTGGGAAAGTCAGACCTGCCACAGTGTGCGTTGTGCCTCTCCAGAGGATGTGCCAGGCCCAAATAACTGTCAACTGAAAATCCATACAGCACATTACACCCATACAGAGAGGCTGAGCTGGGGAGCAGCAGGTAAACTCTTTTACACCAGCCTGTGTTTGCAGTGGAGATTTTATTTCCCTTTGCAAAACACGTTTCAGCTTTTCCAGAATGACTCCAGTACATGTCTACCCAAATAAAAACATAGGCTCTTCTGTTCAACACACACACACACACATGCACACCCTTGACTAACCTGATTTCCCTCTTTGGGAACAGTTTTCCAGGGCAGATCTGACCATGCAAACCTACTACCCACTGTGGCACTCAAGCAATATGCATCAGGGATTCCCTGGCTCACTCGCTGCTGGGTCTGGTCCACCACACAGGCTGCTGGCACAGCCATCCCTCCCCAGGAGCCCACTGCTCGCCTGTGTGCCCCCACCACTCGGAGATGGCGGTGCTCCTGACCTTCCATGTTTTCCCATCTGCTCTGCTGTCTGGGTTTTGGCCATTGGCCACAGGTCTGTCACCCGTAACCTAGGAGCATTTCTCTTACACCCCAGCACTTAGCCCAAGCAGGATCGCTATCCTGCAGCGTTTTTCTCTGTATCCTTTCCAAAATATGGCCACAAGATGAAAATTCCAAGTAGAAATGTTATTTCTCTGCCTTCTCACCACAATTCCCATTCAGCTACTTAACCATTCACCCTATGATATTCAAAAGCACCACTGCTCAGACCCCTACCCACGCTAGTCACTGTCACCAAACCCTTCTGACCTGCTCAAGGGAACAGCTCCCCTTGTCCACAGTGTTTGGTTCAAACCTCTCAGCCCCCCTTGTCCCTCTGCAGTTGCCTGATGGCGTTTGTTAACGTCGCAGCGCTAGCCTCCTCCGCTCCACCAGCAGTGCCAGCTTCATCCATCTGCTCCTCAGCTTCTCCCACAACAGTTACTGCTGTCCCTCACGCTGCCCCTCCGGCACGGCAGGACCTCATGCCATCCGTCTGCACAGCCTGGCCTGCAAGCCTCATGGAGACCCATGTCCGCTATCAAATCAGTCCAATTTCATTTCTGCAGTGTATTTCAGTTCCTTGCTGGTGGGACCTTGCCAGACCTACTGAGAACCAGCCGCTGACATGGGTGCCTCCAAGAACGTGCTGCTCTGTGGTTGCTGTTATCCACCCAGAGACCCTGCTCCCGTCACATCCTGGGATTGCCTTTGGACTCCTTGAGGTTGCCATCAGCTGGCAAAAGGGTTTAAACAGAGATCAAGAAACTTATTGCACTAAGAAGCATAGGATGTAACTCAGAAGAATGCTTTAAAGAACGGCCTAACACACCCATCCTGTTTGCAGTGTTACTGCAGCAATATATCACTACAATTTCAGTTGCAACAGCACACCATCAGCATAAATAGGAAGAAAGCTTAAGGCTAACTTTCTTCTTGGCTTGCAGGAGGAGTTTGAGCAAATCTCTTGCACCTTAGTTTACATGTCTGGGGACTGGGTTTGTACCTCCTTCTGAGCTGCTTAATCCCAAATGCCAACCCATCAGCCACATGTGGCAGAAACTGGCTGTGCTGCTTTGGAAGGAGGACCCAACACTGCGTGATCAGAACACTGTAACGACTGAAGACATCCTTCAGCTTGGACCACTTGTAGAAATGGGTACAAAAGACATCTGGTACAGGATGGTACTTCTCTCACCTAATTTTCACCATCTAGTTTATGGCTCAGAGTGACTGGGGAAGAGATGGACAACCAAGGGTTATGCCTGCAACCTGCTTCAAACATTTGTCCTAAAGCAGGATGCAACGTCTCTGCAAGTGGTGCAGTCTCTGAACCGAAGCCAGAAGTGGTTACACAGCTACTACAGAATAACTGCTTAGCCTAGAAAGATCCAGGGTGAAACACATCCTGCTCCATCTCCCTAGGTCTATCTTTCCCACCTACAAGATGGGATAACAGCACCATGCCGGCCTTGGGAGAGCAAGAGGCCAACTGCATCAGTCCCAGGGACCTGGCAAGAAACCACAGTGACACGTGACAGAGGAACCTATAGCCTCAGACTCCTCTGCCTAAGACGAACATTCAACAGCCTTCCTCTCAGGAAATAAAGGTGTTATCATCCAAACAAGGCTTCAATACGATATTAAGGAATGTGATGTGAATAGAGATTAAGTGTGCAATAGTGAACCACAGAAAATAGGGGCTGGGAGGGAATCCCATGAGAGTGACACATTTACTTCATTATTATATCACACATGACATTAAGTATCCACCAAGTCCCTCAAGGCACAATTCTTGCATAAAAAGCATCCTCGCTTACTAAGCACAATAGAACCTGCAACCCCTCTACAAATCAAGGGTATTTACAAAGAGAGCTGTTAAATATTTATTTTTCTCTGGAGACAGAGATCTCTGCTCACTTGTTTCCACTGCAGAATCAGGGAACAGAGGAGCTCACCTAAAAAAAGACCAGGAACCAGTCCAGAGCCTGATCCGGACACAGCACCAGCCTCCTCGACAAGCTGGCGAGTGAAAAGCATCCAACCTGACACAGAGGGAACATGAAGCAAACAAAATGGGAATGATCTCATCCAGGAGGCAAAGGTAGAAGAAGGAATGCCAGTGACAAAGCAGCGCTTAATAAACACTGTCACACCGCTCTGTCCTGATAGAGCTGGCTTGGCAGTATACATTAATGAAGTAACAACCTTCAATTGTGAAGGGTAACTGCAGATTTGCATTACATTTGCTTTCTGTCTTGGGAACAAGCATGGGTTTCTCAACTAATAAATTAGTGATTTTTATTTCTTTTTCACCTTTATAAAAATTATTGTTTGGAAGCTGACAATTTTTTTTGGGGGGGGGAGGGGGAGGAAAAAACCCAACCAAAAAACCATGGCTCTGAATTACACTTCACTGCTAACCCTTTGTAGTAGTAATTGTAATAGTTCCTACTCCAGCTTGCCAAAAGCTGAGTTTTAATTAAATATTAAAAAGCTATTTGTTAAAATAATGTTGCCATAGCAACTAGAGAAAGCTAAAATACCCTGGCGTTTCTGACTCACAGCATATTAATCAAGCACCAGCCATTATATAATGAGCACCCCCCTGCAAGCGCCCACAGGAGCCACAGCCCCGAATGCCCGAACCCACAGCCCCAAGCTGGTTTCTGCTCCTGGATGGACTCTGCCCATCTGCAGGGCTTGGTAGTTATCCAGGCTCAGCCCAGGAATCACGTGCCCAAATATTCTGGGGAAGCCATTCTGGAGCACTCATGGTCGGTATGTCCCTATGGACACATTGGGCAAGGGCAGGTTTTGGTGAGGGACACAAGGATGGTGGCTCCCCAAGTGCCTGCAGCATCAAGGAGCTTATGTGGCTCCTTCCCAGTGAGCCTCAACCATCTGCCTCCAGCGCTTGTCTCTCAAATGTGATGCTCACATCAGATCTAGTTCTGTAAAAATGACTGTGTTTTTAATTACTGGAATTATTTCCTGCAGCAGGTGCCTTCCTACCACCAGGCCAACTGTGCAAAACTCCAAAGACTATAGAATCACAGAATGGTTTGGGTTGGAAAGGACCTTAAGATCATCCTGTTCCAACCCCCCTGCCATGGGCAGGCACACCTCACACTAAACCATGTCATCCAGGGCTCTGTCCAACTTGGTCCTGAACACTGTCAGGGATGGAGCATTTATCACTCCTTCGGGCAACCCATCCCAGTGCCTCACCACCCTCACAGTGAAGAACTTCCTCATATCTAACCTGAACTCCCCCTGTTTAAGTTTAAATCCGTCACCCCCTGTCCTATCATTGCAGTCCCTAATGAAGAGTCCCTCTCTGGCATCCTTGTGGGCCCCCTTCAGATACTGGAAGGCTTCTATGCGGTCTCCACGCAGCCTTCTAACCTTGCGAGATTAAACCCTGCAAGTGCAAACCAGTTCAGCTGCCCACCCAGAACAGCTTAGTTACACATTTAAACCAGGACAAACAAAGTAACCTCAAACCTCATCCCACCCAAGCTGAAAAAACCATTCTACACTCTGTCCACACACCAGCAAGGATGGCATGGCTTAGTGTGAGGTGTCCCTGCCCATGGCAGGGGGGTTGGAACTGAATGATCTTAAGGTCCTTTCCAACCCAAACCATTCTATGATTCTATGGAAACTTCAGCCATCCATCCAGCTGCCGAAGCTTTCTGACCCGTGGCACAGTGGCACTCACTGCCAGCCCTGGGGGAGGCTTTTCCCAGTGGACACAGTTTGTGTCAGAGGCGATGGGACTTTTCCCATTGCTTCCATCCATGTTGTGGCATCAACACATGGTCTGCAATGATGGGAACAGCGGCAGGAGGGAGCCAAGTGATTGAGGTCCAGAGCAACGTTGGCTTGGGGGAACAAAACCAGGAGGGAGAAGGGCAGCTGGCTGCTCAGATGGAGTTGGGGACAACTTTCCTCCCCCTCAATGATTCAATTTTGTGCTTTTAACTCCCCTTCCTCTTTTTTTTTTTTTTTTTTTTTTCAATGGAAAATAAGTACCTAACACACGTACTAACTGAAAGGAATGTGATATTACAGCATTTGTATGCCAGCTTTGGTTTCCTGCTGCTTTGTTTGGGTGTCACAGGCTGTGACTATGACAACCAGAAGCAGTTACTGGACTGATGTCATTTGTGACATCATGCTTAATGGAAACAAAAAGGAAGAAGAGACACTACCAAAAATAAGGAGAATGGAACAAAACCTGCTTTTGCCTCTTCAAGCACCATCAACTCCTGTTTATGGAGTAATGTCCCAAAGGATCACCACACTGGGGTGGCTGGAGAACCAGGCAGCAGCAGCCCTGTTCTTACCAAAGCCTGGGCTGTGCTAAGCACTTGGGAAAACCTGCTCTCTTCTGTCTCTTGGCTGCAGGATGAACTGAGAGTCTGCAGTTGCATGGAAGACATTTCACCCCTTCCCGGCTGGGAACCACTGGCATGATCCAAAGCTTACGCCTGGCTTCCAGGTCTGAGATGAAGGGAGCAATGGAGGCTTTTGGCTAAACCTCATCTCTCCTGACTCAGTTTCTCCTGCTCTCCAAACAACCTCTCCTTTCCGTCTCTATTCTTCAGTCATAGCAGTGTTCCCCCCTCCCTTTTAAAAATAAGGCACAGTCTGTCCAACATTGCTGGAGAGCTGCCTGGCTGAGCACGGGCAAAACGTGCACTGACTTTGTGAGGAGTGCAGTGCTCACAGAGGTGGCTTTTCTGGTGACAAGCCTTACAGGGCTGCCCCATCTGGAGCCCAATCTCTCACCCCATCTAGGAGCAAGGAGGCAGCATCACCACTGTGGTTCACAAAGCCATTACTGTGAGTAGCACTGTCACTCACAAGGCACCATGACTAGAACTGCTGTCAGAGCCTTTCCGTGCTTTGACAGAAAATGTTTACAAATCCACTTCTCAAGCTCCAAGTCACAAAAACCCCCAAACCCTAAAGCTCCCATCCCATCTATACCTTACCTGGCAGACAACAGTCCACTGCAGCGTCACCTTTATAGGTACACATCCAGAAGTCTTGACACAAACCAGTTCATTTTTTCGAGTTACTTTTCCCAATACATGGAAAGTGCTCCTCTACCCTCTGTGCTCTCCTGCTAAACCCACTATACCTTCACAGCACAATGTTGCATCCTGCTCCAGGCACTCCCAGGGCCCCACTGATCTGTAGCCAACCCACCAACCTGTCCTCACATGCGGTGTCCCAGAGTGGGAGAGCAGCCACACCACTGTGATACAGCTCAAGATGCTTCTCCTCAAGCACATACAACCTGAATCCTCCCAGAGCTTGGTCCCCCACAAGGAGACGGCTCTGCCTTGCACTGCCCAGAGAATAAATCCCCATCAGGGGGATCTTGCCCATTAAAAAAGTGGATATTGCTTTTAAACAGCAGAGCAGAGATGCTGCCTTGCAAAGGGGAGGTGGGTAAAGCCTAACAGGTAAAGCCATCACTGCTCTCTGCCCTGCCTCTTTGTGCTCATCAATGTGCCCAAGCCCACTGGAACCGGCAGGAGCTACCCAAGGAACACCATCCCTGACTGCTCATAAAAGCACATCAGCACCTGGTGCTGGTCCCCTCTGAATGGTGATCAGCTGGATGCAGCAGTGGTTTGGGTTTGGCTTCAATGCTGCCAGCCTGCTGCATCCCATGCTGCCACCCCTCACAGGGGACAGCACCTCCAGGAGCAGCCACAGGGAATTTTCACCTCTGGGTGTTGGGTGGGAAATAGGAGAAAGGGAAATGTCAAGCAAGCCTCCTTTCCCTTCTCACCATCAAGTCTCCCACTGAACGCCTGATCCTAACACATTTTCCAGGACAATACTTGAAAAGGATGCAAAGAGCGGATGTACAGGAATAGAGCTCCTCCAGCTCTGGTTTCTCTCTGAGCAACTAAGGGCAGAGAGTTTCTTGGTTGGCATCACCTCACTGCAGCCATCTCTCACTCCTCAGTTCATCACTCAGGCTTCTGCCACCAGGCAAAGCATTATGAGAGAGGTAAATGGGAATTTACAGACTCCTTTCACTGCTGAGCAACAACTACATCTTGCTGCAACAATTTCAGAGCCATCTGAAACCATATACAAGTCACCTAGGCAGCCTTCCAGGCAGCCTGCTCTTGCTTTCTTTCTCACCCTCTTAATACAGCTGTATCAGAGGCACCCACAGGCTGCATGCTGCCCTCAGCATCACTGCTTTGCTTTGACTTAACATAGTCAACAGCTACCTGGGACTAGCTGTCCACCTCTGAGGAGCAGCTCCTCGTTTATTCCTTCTGTGGAAGCAACCACCAATGGGATGCATTAGTATACAGATTCATTAGGATCTCAGAAACACTTTCCAAATTTCAACACTGCCTACTTTAACAATAAACCAAGCAAACTTTGCTTTTCAGATGAACAAAGAGCATTTCTGGCATATGGATATACTTCGACAGACACAACACGTACATGTGGCATCTTTCTGCTGAATTCTATTCACCTAAATAAGTATCTACTGTTCCCATCAATTTGTAGACAACACAGCTGTAGAAAAGAGACCAGAGCCCATCCTGTGCAATTCTTGTGACTGAAAATAATAAACCCCACAGCTCAATTAATGGGTCTCATGTGACAGTTTAAACACCAAAGAGCGAGGAGAAAATGTTTGTATGGACCTTAGTGAGGGAGGACCAATACAAAACATCATCCTAATTTCACATCCCTTTTCTCCCAGTAACTACACTCACTGCCTTCACAAAAGGCTGAAAGTAGGATTCCTTATTCAGTTTTTTTCCTTACCAGTTTCTGAATGCTTGTTACATATTTATTAAAGGCTTTTTACCACATCTTTACCAAACACTGATTGACTCAAGTTTCTCTCCCTTTCTTTTTTCAGGCTCATTTCAATGTGGGGTTTTTATTCTACTCTAGCCCAAATACAACTGTACTGCCATAACAGCAAACAGGCTGTAAGCCACTGAAATAAAAATGGAAACAAAACTCTGCTGATTTCCAAGTAACCATAGATTTCTATCACCATAGAACAGGGTAAAAATGGGATGAGAGTTGGGCTGATTTTAAAAACCTCAATCCCTCCCCATATTCAGCCCTTTCTACTAAGAAATTACTTAAAGCAGTAAAGCCCAGAGCAATAGCATCCAAACCTCCAATCCAAACTGGAGCTCTGCTATCGAGCCTTGCACCAGCCCAAAACAGCTGCTTCAGGAGCCTGTGCTGCATCCAGGACTCCAACCAGGGTCTACCCAGGTTAGTTTACTGAGGCCCTGGCTGGTCCACTTGGAGAGCTGCAAACCAGCCACAGCTGCTAAGAAATCCTTTAGCAATGGAAAACACCATGGTGAAGTTGCTCCTTAAATGTACACTTCTGTATTTATACATTTATATGCACACTTTTATATTTATACATTTATATATAAAGCTCCTGGCCAAACCGCTTTGGAGGAAGGGAGGGAGCAAAGCATGCAGGTGTCTCCTGTGCTGTAAAGTTCCTCCAATGCTGCTTTATCACATCAGGGAAGAGCTAAGTATTGGATAGCTTTCTGTTTTGATGACAGGGCTAGGGTGGTGTGCATGCACACAAAACCAAACCTCACAGTCAATCTGTGCTCTTCTCCCCTTACAGACTTCCTTCCCAAGGAACGCCTTCCATCAACTCTCCAGCAAGATTTTGTTTCTCAAGGCTGGTAAAGCTTGGAAACAACAAACAAGCTTCAGATGGTGCTAATGGTCCATTCTGCTGACCATATTCTCAGTTAATGCATTCATGTGGTTCATATCTGCAGAGAGATAATTATTCAGCCTATGTGGTGACACAATGCTGACTTTATTTTGTGGCTTGTGAAGAGGTGCCAAAGGCACACAACTGGCTCCAAAAGACTGGATTTGCTTGCTGTAAACATTTCTTAAAATGTCTTTAAAAAAAGAAATTAAGAAAAAAAAATCTTCCTTCTGTTCAAGCGAGCTTGTGTTTCTCACTTAAGGGAAAATAGGGGAAAAAAGCTACTCACAGCACTGTATTTCTTACATCCCAGGAATCTCAGTACTTACACCTCTCTGAAGGCGAGCAGAACTTCTAATACCTACAAAAGGGGGAAAACTATGTAAGTTGAGGGAAAAAAAGAAGTGAAAATAGCAGACATCTCTTCCACTCTCTGACTTGCAATGTTGTTCTTTTCACCAGCACCCAGGAATGCCGACTGACAGGAATCGCAGCGATTCCCTTTCCCATTGACCACCACTGACAGAAGCAGAATCTGAAAGAGCTGGTCCTCCAGCCCTGTTACAGGAGCACAACAAACCTTGGGGCCTCCTGGGAAAAAAAGAATCCACATTTCTTAGGCCAAGCAAACAGTGGGGAGCACTCACACACTGATGTCCTAAGATACCACTGCTGTGGTTTGGACTGGAAATACCCACAAAACATCTGCTGCTGGAGACGTGCACCAGAACAAGCTCTGTTTGACTACTGGGGCCTTGGACAAAATGCCATCCAAATTGCCTTTCTCCTCCTTCAAGGGACTCACCTGCTGTGTCCCAGAGCTAAAGGCGGCTTTCCTCATTTTTCCCCTACAGAAATGGGAGAGGAAGGTTTAGCTTCAGCAACTGCAACTGCAGAACTGATACAAAAAATTTCACCTTTCACACCTGAGAAACACCATGCCTGCAGGTCTGCAAAGAACAGGCAAAGAGAAAATAAATGGTCATGGGACCTCTCTGAGTAAAATACACACAGCAAAACACCCTGCTAGTTCCTCAAGAGGCAGAAGCTAATCAATTGCTTCAGCAGCACCAAGAGCACTACCTGCATTTTCATCTCAAGCTGAAGTACTTGAGTTTGAAACTTCAGGCTCTTGTTATCTGGCCAGAGGAAGGGCAGATTCCACCCCAGATTCCTTCACTGGAGTTTTTTGCTCCTTCCCAGCAGGTTAGGAGGGTGTTTTTCGGCTCTTTTCAAAAGGAACTACAACTTGATTTCCTGAAAGAACATCATGGCTAGTAGAGGAGATGGGAGGCCAGGAGCTGTTACACAACCAAACCCATCTTTTAAGAGCTTAGAATAGAAAAAGCTGCATATTTATTCATAGATAAAAGGGAAGCTGCTTCTCGCTTTGCTCCATCTCAGAGTAAGGCAAAAAATTGCCAGTTTCACTGAATTGCAAAAGAGCAATACACATACGGGATAGCTGCTGATTTTGTGCTATTTACACCTCCAAAGCTTTTGGACTCAGCCGGCCACCTTCTGCTACCCTTCCTCTCTCTTTTGAGTTAAATCCTCCATTCTCCCACTGTAGGCTGCATGCCTGGAGCCAAGTTGTTCCTGTATTTAATGGACTTAGTCCAGTTATCTCGTACCAAAACCACTATCTGAAACCCTGCTTTTTCAGTGCTGTGTCCAACATGCAAAAGTGACCCTGCATCTTGCCAACAGGACCAAAACCACCCCCGGGGATAAAACACTTTAAATGAACAACAAAATCACCTGTAGTGCAGCACAGCCCCGTCTTTCCCCTCTAACCTCTAAGCAGATCTCTAACCTCTGCTTAGAAAGTTAATGAAAATGAATATGTATGTTGCTTTTGCTTCTTAGGACTATAATGAGCCTTACAATTTTTGGTGCCTTTCCTAAAGACCCAGCTGGTGAAGTTTCTGTGATGATCCCTGCTTTCACAAACGTAAAGCAGAAAGACATCTCCAGGGTTATTAAATCCAGCCCCTTGCTGGTGTACTCGTACTGCACAATCATCTTCAGAAAGCGTGTAAAAAGTTTCTACTCCTTGTGGCTATGAGAATATGATTTGGGTTTAACATAACAGCTCAGAAAGAAGTTGGTAATGTATGCATATACATATATATACATACATATTTCACATCTTTTAAACAATTTAATGATTTTGGGAGATCCGCTGCTTTTGAAAGCCTGGAGTTAGGCAATAGTGAAATCATAGAATCATAGAATGGTTTGGGTTTGAAAGGACCTTAAAGTCATCCAGTTCCGACCCCCTGCCATGAGCAGGGACACCAGGTTCCTCAAAGCCCTATTCAGCCTGGCTTTGAACACCGCCAGGGATGGAGCATTCACAACTTCCTTGGGCAATCCATTCCAGTGCCTCACCACGCTCACAGTAAAGAACTTCTTCCTTATATCTAACCTGAACTTCCCCTGTTTAAGTTTAAACCCATTACCCCTTGCTCTATTGCAACAGTCCCTGATGAAGAATCCCTCTCCAGCATCCTTGTAGGCCCCTTTCATATACTGGAAAACTGCTATGAAATCTCACCACATTCATAGAGAAATGCAATTTTTCTTTGTTGCAACAGTACGTAATTACTAACGAAAGCTCTTGCCCAAGTTTATTTGTCCTGAGCATCCCTGTGTTGGCAACTCTTGAGGAGTCTCCCGTGGGGGCACGCTTACTCCAAGCCAGCTCAAGGCAGAGGAGGCAACTCTCCTTGCCATGAAAGCATCATGTCCCTGAAACGCATCACAACTCCAGGATCAGGTGAATTCAGACCAGACCTCCCCACTCCATGGGAGGGCATCCATGCAGGCATCATGTCCTCATTTATACGAGCCATGCCACATGAACACCCGCAGACTCATGGACAACAGCTTGGGAGGTCTGTATCTGCTGGTCCTTGTACACATACAAAACAGATGATGGTGGTTCATGAATTACCACACCCCACCTGGTTCACAGGAATAGCTTGTGCATAACAACGCATGGTGAAACAAAGCGAAATGAAGATTTTTTAAACACTTTATTCAAGTAGGTCACTTGAGAAACACCGGCACTCGCACGGTTTCTGCCCCCCAAACAGCACAGCAGTCACCACCTGAAAACGGGATTCATTTGCTTGGTTCACAATGAAATTGCTCACAAAAAAAGATTGCCAAGATACCTTGAGTGAGCTAAAATGTAAATCTCAAGCTGCTGTTAGGGCTGGGAAGAGAAATAACGGTACTTTTTAGCTGCTTGACAAAAAAGCTCCTTTGAGACTCTCAACCTACAGAAATGATCAATTTTGCAAAGGAACATTTTACAGACAGAAATGGGAGCCCTGAAAGTGCTTGGCTTTCCCCAGCTGCGCTCAAAACGAAGCAAAACAAACCCCAACCTCCTCCCCACCTCTTTTCCTGAAAGATGCCAACTTGGTGGTTTAAACTCTGTGGTCAGACAAAAGCATCGCTGCTGGGCAGGTCATGCCCATCCTCTGCAACCCCATGAGGCTTTGGTGCTTCTCCGCCATCACTGCCATTGACCTTACCCCCACGGCCTGCCTGGCCCAATGCCCAAAATGTGCTGGCTCAGGCAATGGGTCAGGGCAACTTTCTTCATTAAGCTAATGAGCCTGGGGATGCTGCTTTCCTCTGCTGGCTCAGTGGGGCAGGAACACAGCAAGGCTGGCAGCCACCCGCATGTCCCTGCTCCTCCTAGCTTATACCTAGATTTCCCTAAAAGCTACCATGATCAAAATTACCACCTTAGCGATCTGAATTACTTCTAACACTAGAGTAGAAATGCCTTCTATTGAATTAAATATGCACAGCTGTGTCGGAAATGGGGGGTTTGCAGCTCGTAGATTGCAGACTGTTATTACAGCGTGATTAGCAGATACAAGTGTTCCTGAAAGTCGTCTGTCTTCACATGCTGAAAAACCCAGTTATCCCAACAGATCCTGAGTGCCCCATCAGTTCCTGGCTGCTGATCCAGTCCTTGTTAAACATTCACCAAACCTGGCAGACTTAGCACAAGGGAGCAATGTGCTCACGAGCATCCTTCCCTTCAACACCACTTTTAACGCTAATAAAATTAATCCATCCCTGCCCCCATCTCGATGACAAATGCATAAAACACAATCCAGAGATTCCATCAAATACCTAAAGAGGCAGTAAGAAAGCTACTAAAAAACCCTGACGTGAAAGCACACAGAACCTGTGTAGATGGTGATGCTTGGAGAGGCCCGGAGATATCCCTCACCCCTCTCCATCCCCAGCAGTCTTACCCCTACCCCACTTGGTGCTCAGGGACCTTTCTCCAGCCTTTTGAAAGAAGCTGAAACAGGGATAGATATTTCCACCCCACAGCCTGGGAAAACCACTGGCACCAACCTGGAAAACACAGAGTAGGAGGTTCCTGCCAAGGGTCACCTTCTCCACCTCAGCAGTGTGGCAAGCACTTGCATGAGGTCTTAATCCTGCACCATTTGCAGGTACCTGTGAGCAGAGGCTGTCCCAGGGAGTCACTCCAAGGCCACAGCACTCTGCAGCTCCCCAGACTTTTCTTCCCTCAGGAAAGTGTCTACAAGCTACAGGAATGGCTCAAACCCCTCTTTGCAATGCCCTCTTGCAATGCCAGCTGCTTCTGGAAGTATTTGGAAGCATAAGTGAAGACCAAGTAACAGCAAAATAAGAGTAAATGAGAGCTGAGGTTGTACAGCCTTTCTGCATATCAGTTTGCATTGTTAAATTTAGTTAATTGGGAACCAGAGCACTGACCAAAATGAAAGAGAATGGGAAAGCATTGCTTGAAGTGGATTATATTTGCTTTTCAACACATCCCCCAGCTGTGGATGTCAGCAGAGAAAGGTATACTACATTCTTTCCTATCTCCTTAACTGTTCTTAGCTTCCTTCAACAAATCAAAGTGCTTTCTTGAGGGGTGAGAAATCTCAGTATTGTACAGTATTTTGGCAGCAAGGGCTCTGAAGCAAGGAGAAGAATGCTTGGTCACGAAAGAAAATTCAACCAGACAGAGTGAGCTATGTCCTGTATGGTTCTGGCCAACAGAAAGTTCAGCATTATTTTATCTGGCTTTCAGTAGGGTTGAACTATTTAACTGTATTCCTCTTAAACCCTGCATTTCAGACTGCCACTCTCTGCTTATTTACCTGCTTGTCCATAGTAATAAGCACACTGGAAAACAGTTGTTAGACCCTCCTCTGTCAAAACCATGACTGATAACTGTTTTCCAACACAGTGGTTGCTACAGTACCACCGCTGTAGGACGCTTTTGCTGCCTGACGTATGTACAGCAATAGCTTTTATTTTCAAACAACCAAGCTGCGGATGGTTCGTCTGATAATTAATTATCAACATCACGGGATGCCCAGTCATAGAATCATAGAATCATTTACTTGAAAAGGACCTGTAAAATCACCAAGTCCAACCGGTAATCTAACACTGCCAAGTCCACCACTAAACCATGTCCCTAAGCACCAAATCTACTCACCTTTAAATACCTCCACGGATGGTGACTCCATTGCTTCCTTGGGCAGCCTGTTCCAATACTTGACAACCATTTTGAGAAGAAATTTTTCCTACTATCCAATCTAAACCTCCCCTGGTGCAACTTGAGGCTATTTCTACTCATCCTATCACTTGTTACTTGTGAAAAGAGACTGACACCCCACCTACAACCTTCTTGCAGGTAGCTGGAGAGAACAGTAAGATCTGTCCTGAGCCTCCTTTCTCCAGATTAAGCAACCCCAGCTCCTTCAGCTCTTCCTCATAATACTTGTGCTCCACACTCCTCACCATCTTCATTGCCGTTCTCTGGACGGACCCACTGTAGCACCTCAATGTCTTTCTTGCAGAGAGGGACTCAGAACTGAGCACAGGATTCAAGGTGCAGCCTCACCAGTGCTGATTACAGGGGGTCAATCACTTCCCTGGCCCTTCTGGCCACACTACTGCTGATACAGGCTAGGATGCTGTTGGCTTCTTGGCTGCCTGGGCACAATCTGGCTCATCCTCAGCTGGTCATCAACCAACACCCCCCACCCTTTCTTATGGGCAGCCTTCCAGCCACTCAATCCCACAGCACTGCAGGCCCTGTGTTCAGATCCATCCAGGTGTCATCATACAAGTTTGCTGAAGGGAAGTGGTGTATGCTGTACCCAGGGGACGTAGCCAAGAATCACACCCTCCTCTCCCCTCCAAATACCCTTACTCACAACAACAGCAGTGCTATAGAGGAAAAGACCAACAGAGAGAGAGACAGAACTGAAGCAAAAAATACAAAAACATGCTAACCCACATCAGGCCCCATGGTCTAAATGCACGTGCCAATTTGGAAAGGATGGCGCTCATCATTCCAGACTGCCTCTAAGAGGTATTGCTAAGGCTGATAGGGCAAGCGAAGCGAGCAGCAGCCCATCAGCACAACTTCATGTGTGCACAACACTATTTAACCTGGACTGCAGCCAGAAACATCACTAGCTACATTCACTGCTTAGATGACTGTCAGAGTAACACAAGTTAAAGCCTCCCAGTACTGCTGTTAGGTTTGTCCTGGTGTCTCCAGTTTCAGCCTGCTTTCCTCACCACATGACCCAGCCCAACAGCAGACACTCTTTTCTCCTGCTCTTAATTTATTCCCTCTTTTGTTTCCCTCAACCTTCAAGCTGAAAATCAAAAGACAACTTAAAAGGAAAAACAAAAAAAGGCTGATCAAGGCCAGGCAGTGACGATATTTTGCCGTTATAAAAATAAATACAAGAGGAAGGGGTTTCCCTTTTCCGGCTGCTCAGACCATTCCTACTTTTGGCTGTAAGCACCCATGTGTTTGCAAATTCCTGCCAAACACAGCAGCCGTCAGTGAAAAAGTGGTACAAGAAATGAAATGAGCACAGGGTGTAAATATAAAGCAAGAAAGCACTTTGCTCCTTTCAAGTAACTGTGCTTGTGCTTCATTCGCTTCTGAAGACCAGCACCATTCAGTGTTACCGAGTATCTTATTCTCAGTAAGAGTGTTCAATATCTGGAAGTTAAGTGAGATACACCTGGGTCAGCATCCCCTACATTCATGCCAAGTGACCTATTTCCAGCTGCAAGTCATCAAGGAGGCACAGAGAGGCCATAGGAAAGGTTGACGGAGTGCCCTACACATACGTTGCCACATGGTCCTGTGCTTCAGCTCTCTCCTCACTGCAAGCTCCTGAAGCAGCCTGTTGGAGAGGAGCCCATCCCAGGATACGTGCCTGCCTGCTGCACTTGCTCCCCAGCCACACAGCCCCCAGTGCCCACACTTCAGTCCCCCCCCATGCTCCAGTAAATGCAGTCAAGAGGGGAAAGTCTGCACACACCAAGCACTGAACAACAGCGTCCAACCCTGAGGACCAGAAAAGTGTATGGAAATCCCCACAAAACAGCTGTTTTGTGGCATTTTCTCCCTATCCTGGGGATAGCCAGCACAGCCTGGACGCTGCAGCTGCTTATTCTGTTAAGAATGGGTAGATTTGGCCCATCCTTCCCCTCCAGCTAGACTTTAACAAAGGGATGGAAGACGACTTTCTCCTTACAGCCTGCCAGTCTCACGGTCTCACAAATCTGTCCTATCAATCTATTACATTCACTGTGATTATGTCTGCATTGAATGCTGATGTGTTATGCTTCCAGGTCCACAGCACTGAACAGCCTCGGATGTTTTTGGAAGCCAAAGCAAAACAGATTCAGACACTGTGTATCTGAGTCCTGCAGACCCAAGAGCTATACTGGAATCAAGATTTGGGTCCTACGTACACTGGAATACATCTGTGGCAGCAGATGCTTTTTACAGCCTTCTACCTGATTCAGGATCCAGGGCACAATTACGTTTCTGAGAGTGAATCCTGCTATTGGGATACACCTTTGCCACTCACTCCAGCACGAGCAGATTTGAAGCAAGGAAGATAAAATGCAATTCACATCCTACTGTGAAGAGCTGTTCAGGAGAAATGCACCTTCACCCTTTAAAAATCAGACAAAACCAGATTTCATACAAAATTTATCCTATCCTTCCTCATAACCAGCAACATGACATTGATTTCTTCCGCCTCATGATATATTTAATGAGGGGGAAAAAAAGGTTCACATGTACACCCCTTTCTCCAGTGCTCCTTGTTATTCCTCCAGAACAATTCTTCAAAGCTGCCGAGATCACTGTATGTTACCTCCTTTTTGAAGGATCACATACATTGCATCAAAAAGCATGCAGGAAAAGTTCTAGGGCATGAAACCAATTTTTGTGCACTTTTATCTGGGTCAGCTTTTCCATTGATTCTGCAAATACCACACCGTTTTTATTTTTTTTTTTCTTTAAAGTTAAAGCTTTATTAGTTTAAAAAGAAGAAAAAGATAACATCAAAACTTGAGTCAAACATTCATCTGAGCCAAGGATTAGTTTTGTTGGGTGAGTCCAAATCAAGAAAGTAGATATATATATAGAGATATAAAATAAAGTATAACTAACAGTGAAAGAGCATCTGGATTGATTTCTGAAGTCAGTAAATGCCCTCTCCCCATACTGCTGCTGCTTTCAGTAAATACTATTTAACATCTTTGCTGTTAGGTGTACAAAACTTAGAGAGCTGACAACATCTAGGAAAGCTAACGTCTGACAAACACATTAAAACCACTCAGGCACGTTTTGCCATTAATTCATCCCTCCCTTTCTCTGCCCCTCTGCCAAGTTTTCCTCCATGGTTATGAACCATTTGGCACAGCCTTCAGCTTTGCTTTATGTTGTTTCATCAACCCAATGTGTGTCTTGAGGCGCTCTGAAATAGAAATAATAAATAAGAACTGGTCTCGGGTGACAAAGGGCTGGATCCTGTCTTCAGAGGAGGTGACTTGTTGCAGAGAGCATAAAAATCTCGTATTGGCTTCACCTGTACACACGGGTGGGAAACGGAGAAAGGACACTTCCAGAAGCATACCTACAAACAGGTGACGGTTTGTAGTAAGAGCAACTCAGATAATTCGCTTGCAATCCACACGACAGCAGAAAAAATCAAAGTAGTTGGGAATTCTAATTAACTTCTGGTGAAAACAGCCAATGAACCGTCTCTCTACTGTGTTTCCAGGAGTCCTTTCACTTCTGAGAGATGCTTTTGCATATTTCGGTGGTGGTGTGATGCTGGCAATAACATCACATTGCCCAAGAGCCTGATTAGCAAGCGTGCTTCTGCTGAAAGCTGGGCACCCGCTTTGGCAAGATCAAACCCAGCACACAGCGAGCAGGGCCATTTGCACTTCCCATTCAGAACCTGAGAGGGGTCTGACTAAGCCGAGCACTGCTTTGCTGGCTCTGGGATGCCCATCTGGCACTCTCGAGATCCAGAGGATCATCAGGAGGATCCCTCAGTCTTTTTATATTCCATTTTCCCAGCCTGCAGAGCTGGGGGAAAGATGAGTAATCATTTCCACTGCACCCATTGTGTAACACAAACAAAACCCCCAGCCTGGCAGACTTCTGATATGCAAACGATTAAAGCCAAACATTTTCTTGCCACAGTTTTACCCAATTAAGCCTTGCTGTCATTAGGGGCACTGTGCCAGTCCTGCACTAGGCTGCTGGATGCTGCCTCCAGCGTTGCACATCTGTAACCAAAGAGCTGCAGACAAGTGAGCTGTGCTCACTGCAGTCCCCTCACTCAAGGGGACCCTCCTTCAAGCACCCCACCCTGCTGTACACCATCCACTGCTGAAGTGCAGCTCTTCATATACAAGAATTGCAGGAATTGTTGCTATATTGCACCTCAACTTCTCTCCTCCCTCATGCATTATCTGGATGCTTGAAGCTTTGCAACCTTTCCAAGAAAATGCCTTGAAAAATAAGACGGGGGAGCTCACGTTAAATAGGGAAATGAAAACTCAGTGCTAGCTGCCCTGGAAAACTAGGCCAGGCATCTCTCAACCAAATCTCCAGGTATCTCTGAATGGCACAATTCTTAAAATACGCTCAGGCTGATGAGGGGCTGGCCCACGGCTCTTGCTACACTTGGAGCATTAGCAGTGAATTTGAAATCAAACAGGCACAATCATTTTTGAAATAAACCTCCAAATGCAGGGCTGCTCGCTGAACCCCTGCCCTGGCTTGCTCTCCCATCCCAAAACACACTGAGACATCAGCTGGGGAAAGCCAAACTTGGTAGCAACAGAGGTGCCAACACCTCTTTCAACCATCACTGAAACTGGCTGCGAACCCCAAATTCCCAAGGTTTCTGTCTGCTGGCAGCCATCCTACTCCTTCCCAAGGCTGGGCTCTAGTGCCAGCCTTGATGGGAGATGTGACGTGGATGGCAGAGGGGAAGTGGATCGACAACCGGTTGATGGACCTCCCTGCTGGGGAAGGCAACCACAGAGCAGAACTTAACACACACATCCCATCCTAACAGGACTTCCCTTGGGGGGAAACAAGGGCTGCTTTCCTTCAGCTGCCTTCCCCACCTTCCTCTCAACTATCACCCCACCATAATGAATTTAATATGGGAAGTGTTCATCTTCTTATTACAGATGAGATAAAGCAAGACTGATAGCTCGGATTTATTTATGTTACCTCATTTTAAGCTAAGGCTGCAGCTTTGCAAGTTTGCAAATCCAGCTTTGTTGTGCACATTACTCAGCTGAAACCACCATGTCCTAGCAATGCAAAGTGCTCAGTGGCTATGAACCCCCAGCAGACCCCAGTGGCTGGGCACTGGTGCCGTGCAGCGTATCACCTCTGCAGTCACTGGTGGCTGCCATTTCTGCACCGGGATGATGGTCATGGTGCTGCAATGCCCATGGGAATCGGGTGGCCTCCGGCTCCCATCGCTACCAGGTCACCCTGCTACTCATCCCACACCCTTAGATGTGCATTTTGGCTGCTTACTAACACCTAATTTAAATATTGAGGTCACTGTGTGGCAAATATACATGGTTTTGTGCCTGTGCTCTTGCATGTGGGCTTCAATGAACAGGTCACCCATCCATCGCCCTTTTGGTCACCCGCCCCATGACAGGTTGTAATATGTGACGCAGTTTACCCTCTTCAATGGAACTATCAGGCAAGTGGGTAATGTTTGAATAGGCTGAACCTGAATGGACTCTCTCAAGCTCAATTCAGAAATTACTACAGGCAAATATAGTCAGAGATCACTGGAGAAAGTGACTGGTAATGCTCACATGTATACAGAATCCTAGAAGACTTTGCCTCGGAAGGGGCCTTTAGAGGTCATCTAGTTCAACTCCCCACATACATACCATCTCGTAGTGAAGAGAACAGTGGCTTTGAAGTATTTTGCATAAAGCAAGTTAAATAAACACCTTTAAATAAAGCTGAGCAACCCTTCAAATCCAGGCAGGGTAATTTGGCTCTCTTTACCCTGTCCTTTGCGTGTCTTCAACGTGGTCTCTGAAACTGGTCATAACTTTGCCACCCGATTTCTTCACAACACTTTAGGACAACTTCTGAATAACTGGGAAGCAGCACTGCTACATCAACCAGAACATTCTCCACTGTCCAAAGGCAAACTGCATGACTTGGATTTAATTTATATTCATATGCTTGCATTTTCCATATTGAATGTGTGGTCTAAGCAAAAATCTCAGCCAGAGTCTCCACTGCCTTCATCCAAACTCAGCCATGAGCTTACTGAAACAATCAGTATCCCACTCAGGCCCCAAAATCCCTTTTATTTAGAGCACTTTGCCCTACAAGGAGCTCTGTAATGCCCCATTCAGACACACACAGTGATCAGGCATTTTATTCTTGATGGAAGCTGTATTAAAATGTTTTTCTACTGTTCTCAGCGGGGTTTCACATTTTGCATGACACTGCAGACACTGTCTGCAAGAAGCTATAAATCTTGACTGCATAAAACTACCCTAAATCTACAGCATCCACAGACCAAATTTGACCCCTAGAATCAAGAAGCTCAAATCATCTCTACTCCAAAATAAAAGCAGAATTTGGTCCTGGAAGCTTAAGGTTGCTCCTCAGTTCACAGCAGAGCCTAACTGGAAATCTGTCAAGTTTCTAGCCAGCCCTTCAAATAGCCTTGTCAAGTTGTACAATCAGCAAGAAGCAGCCAAGGCAGAGTTTTATTGTCAGGGAATGTAAACAAATAGCAGGCAGTGCTGCTCATCTATCTCAGGTTGGTGCATATAATTTTAATTAAAGCATTTATGTAAATACAGATGCAAATTAGGTGCAGTATAGCATCTGGCTATCAGATGCTACACTATACTATCAGAGCCCTGAGGCTACTGGCAAATTATCAGCATGAGATTTCATGACGGGAAAGCACCAAATCTAGTGTTGGTCCAAATGCTGTATATTTTATTTGGTTCAAATTGGCAGTAAGATGCCATATTGGTCCATACGTAAGAAGTTAAATAGCCTTCTATTTGAAAAAGAGCTCTTAGGAGGTAAACCAACATCATTAGAACCCATCCTTTAGACAGCTCATGTCTAGCAAGAAAAAAACCCTTTCCGCATTTCTGCAACACCTATCAAAGGAACTCAAAGCGCCTCTGAAATGTTAATTAATCCATACTCTCCCCAAGGGAGATCTATTTTAAAGATGGGTATATGGAGACTGCATTCATCTCTCATTTGCCAAAGGTTCACAGGAGGGAAAGCCACAGAGATGAAATCTGGACCTAGGAGCCTTGATTCCCTGCTCCACCATGTTCTTATCACAAGACCTCCCTCCCCAAAAATCACAAGAACTTGCTCACACCAGAGGTGCAAACCTCTTTGGCCTAGATATCCCTGCCTCAAAGTAGTGTTAACTTCAGAACCTTTTTAAAACTGCAAAGGCAACTACATGACAAGAAAATTAAGGGAAAACAAATCACGAGGGGAGAAAAACAAACTAAAACCAACTTTTGAAAATTGCAGGAATCTCTGGATCATGCTGGAAGGATCTTATCTCTGGAAAATGAAAAGGTATGACCAAAATAACATTCACAGCAATATCAGCATCAACTTCTGCTGACTGTTCCTTCCCTCAAGGTGCACTTCCGCCTTTACAGCCTTGCAAGTGGAGACCACTTCGCCTTCTTTCAGAACCCCCCACTAAGACCAACTCTTAGAAAGAGCCAATAGCTCCTAAGGCTTAAGAGCACACTTAACCTGATCAACATCAACGAAGCTTAAGCACATGCATAACATTTTCCCTACAATACCCTTGCAAATTTCCCAGGATATGGATTTCCCATTGGCACTGAATGAAGTGAAATCACATTTCCAATTTATTCAGAATAGATGCAGAATTGCCTGGAAACAATTGCTATTACTATTGACAAAAAACAGGAGGAGGAAACACAGTATGGTTTGGAGTCACAGAGGTACATCCACAGCGTGACAAAATGTGACACATACATGACATATCATTACTATGACAACATTGTTTGGAAGATGTGTAACCACTATTTTGTAAGCATATGGTCATATACTGGCCCCTTCCTGTGCTCAAAATGAAAAACAAAACAGAGGGACAGGAGCTAAAGGCATCAAGCCACAGACTGGCCTGTTTGCATTCCTTTGCCCTGATATCAGTTATAATGGCTGCACATTCATTTAAGTGCTTTGCTTACTGACTTATTTATTTGCCTTTAGCATTTTGCTTCCAAAACCAATCCCCAACAGACAGGTAAAAATAGCAAGTGTTAGTTTTTAATGCTGGCTCGCCGGTGTCAATTCCTACAGTAATGGTGAGTTCTCGGCTGCAGGGTGAGTGTGAAGAGGAGGAATGGGGAATGGAGATGTAATTAAGGACACTGCACTGAGGTCCCATCTCCTGTTATCTATTGGAATGGGCTAAACATAAGTGTTCATACCCTGGGAAGCTGGGCATCCCTGCTCTCCATAGCTAGGAAGAGGACTGGCACATATATATAGCAAACTTGCCGGGGATCAGTAACATTTCAGGCTCAGCTCCGCTATACCATGTCTGCATCTTGACTGGATCCTGCTCTACCAAAATCATCTCCCCCTTGCAGGCAGAAAAAATGCCAAGTTTCACTGGGGGGGGAAGACTGTTACAAAAAGTGAGACACCATTCTTATTCTGGGAGAAAACCAAGTTGAAATCACAGCCTTGCCATGTATTTGTTTCAAGTCAGAACCCACATTCCTCATGGAGGCCAAGTTGGCCATCTCAATGCTTTCTTGCTTATAATTGCATCTCAAAAGACCTTTATCTGATCAGAGCCTTAACTGGGCAATTCCAACAGACTGAATGATTGCACTGGTTTTGCCAAAGGCAGTAACTTTAAAAATACAAGCAAACAGATAAATAAGAGGCTTGCAGGTCTGATGTATCCATTGTCATCTGTGACACCGGTTGTCACATCTTTAGGGACCCATTCAGAAATTGATGTATCCTATACTGTACTGAGAAGCCAAGCTATTCAGGTAGCAACACATAACCCAGGGACACAAGTGCACCAGAGGAAAAGGAGAAGCGAGAGGGTATGGTGCCAGCCAGGCTATGGAAAAGGAGGTTTTAATTCTCTGCCTGATCGTGCATAAACCATTTTTATTGTTCAGTGCTTCTACACCTAATTCTTGTAACAAAACTTTTCAATACAATATTTCTATTTACTAATTATTTTTAAATATTTCTATTTACTAATATTACAACTGTGAGGATGCAAAAGATCCAAGCAGGTACTGGGTGCTTGCATTTTAAGAGAGATGGGATAAAATAAGCACCAACAAACTGCTCTCTTCTCTGCTTCTCCATAAAGGCTGGGGATGACCTTGTGTTTTTCTCTAGCAAAGAAATGTGTAACTAAAAGGCTGGGGTGGAAGAGAGGAGCAGTTATTTCACCAAAGGACCTGTAGTAGCAGTGTAACAACATAAGCTCTTGAAGGGAAACAAGGATTAAAACTAACTGCACGATGACAGGGTAGATGGTAAAAACTCAAGAGTTACACATCTTTCCTGATGCAGGGGGTGAATCTGGGCTAGGAGGAGGGAAGGGGGCTGCTCTGCCGTAGAGGTAAAGTTGCGCCTTGTTTCCTCTGTCTGCATATTTTTCCACTTTTTATTTTTGGATCTTGCAACATTATCCAGCATGAGATGGCACAGAGCTAGAATAGCAGCTGCTGTGCCCTGCTCCAGAGCACGTCGGGAACATCAAAACCACCCTGCAAAGGAACGATGAGAACCTGCAACATTAAAGTGTGCCTTTCACCTCTGTTTTATTTGAGGAGGATCTGAAAACACCCCGTTAAAGATTCACAGGAACTACAACCCCAGAAGCACTCCAGCAGCAGAGGAACATCCATGTAACCTTGTTGAAATCCTACACGGCAGATAGGGCTCTAGCAGCAAAGCTCTGGTCTACAAGAGCCCAGCAGGCTGGAGACAGGGTGGATTCCCCAGCGTATGTACACAGTGCCTCTGTGCCTTAGGGCTGTGCCAGCACGGCTGTGTGGCTCAGGAATCACACCTCTTCACACTTCCTGGCCAGTACAGCTTTGCTGGCAGAACTCTAGTGTAGGCATGGCTTAACCCCAAGCTATTCTCAGAAGAAGGTGCGATGCGAGCTAACTTCCCAGCATACCCGACAACCCACACAACACAAAATCCACCATTTGAACCTTTCCACACAGAGCTGCTCACTCCACTGGAGGTGGCGACCATCAGATGCTGTCAAGCAAGTTAAGATGCTGATGCCCTGAAAGAAATGGTTTTATAAGAAGCCCAAAAGGACAGTTTTCATGGATCTGCAAACTCTAGATGAGTGCTGTTTTGGTCCCCATCACATCGTCTTAGTGTGGGTGGACCCAACTATGCAAGTATGGCAGCTGCAAGGCAAATCTGCACTCCTTAAGCCAAAGCAAGCACAATACAAATAAACAGCATCGATGGCAAAAAAGAGAAAATAACACATACCAAATAACAATTAAATTCTTCTGAAAAGTCCAAGGTTAGCAAGTCTTGCAGGACAGCTTCATCCCAGACTCAACTGAGAACAATTCTGTTTGGTCGCCTGTCCTGTTCCCCCCATTTCTACCCATGAACTATAAGGCTGGTTTTGCCCTTTCTTCTTCTTCTTAATTTTAGGCTTAGATCACATTTTCCTGAGTCAGAATTTATCGTGATCCAAAGTGGCTGTTGGCTGGAGTACCCACCAATTTAAAAGCACGTGAAAATTTAAGCTCCACTTCCAAACCTGGGTACCTCCCCCCTGAGGACACAAGATGCAGCTTGGTTTCTACCAAGAATGCTGGAGACCCACAAGTCCCACTGAAATACTAACACCTCACTGATCACTTAGATGCCAAGATATCGTTTTGAAGGCTAGATTTTAGAAATCACCATTCATAAATGTGAGCAATCATTTTTATCTTGACAAGACATGAGTACACTGGCAGGAAAGGAAAACGAATAATGAATTGCAGCATTCTCCAAAGCACGGTCCTGTCCTCAGACCAAACGTGTTGAAATCAGGAATCTGCCCAAGACTGCGAACGGACATGCTTTTTCCTTGGAAACGTAGTCCGCAGCTGAGCAGAATACAGAAGACACATCTGGAACTTCTCTGCTGCCAGCAGCTCTTTTAGGTCACGTTATGATACCAAGGAACCAAAATCTCATGTTTCTATATAGAACCCCTCCCTCTTCCAGTTATTTTGTGGAATACAATGACCTTACTAAAAATGTTATTTTTCACTGTATTTTCTCACATCACTGACACTTGATCATTGAAGCCTTTAGCAGAGATAGACACAGCTCCCAGTATTCTGAATTACACTGGTCTGCCCTCTGCTCAGGAACAGACGTTTTCCAACATTCCTCACCTGTGATTCAACCCCAAACTCAGAGAGGAGAAACAGGGTCTGTTCGGGCAGACTCCTACTAACTGCCAAGGAAGAAGCGAGGAAAGGGCTCCTAAAACTTGCATGGCGCTTCATGGGATGAGGGGGCAGATCTTCCATGAGGAAGAGAGTAGCTCTGAGATGGCAAGGTACCAGCACCACTGGTAACTAATAGTTAATGAGGATGTGCTCTGCAGCTCCACTGCAGCTGTCTCTGGAAGAGCCAAGGGACAGGGACTCAAATCCTGCGTCTACCTATTTCCTTGGGTAGATGGGTACTGAAGCTATTGAATTGCTTCAACAGAGTGACAAGGGTTGCTCAAGATCTGGATGCTATTCTTGCAGCAGCAGAGTCCCAGAAGTCTTCCCTAGAGACACACTAGTTTTGAGGGCAAAACCAGATGGCATTCAGCACACTGCTGGGA
This sequence comes from Neopsephotus bourkii, assembly GCF_033783945.1. Taxonomy (NCBI): domain Eukaryota; kingdom Metazoa; phylum Chordata; class Aves; order Psittaciformes; family Psittacidae; genus Neopsephotus; species Neopsephotus bourkii. Next base: position 11,181,367 of record NW_026902105.1, on the reverse strand, counting down.
TGTTCCTGGAGATCATTGTGCTAATGCAGTCCCACCAGGGCCTGCTGCAATCGTACATGGCACAATATGACCATGTTCTACCACTAAGTTGTGGCTACTACTGGCCTACCTGAGCAGGCTCTTCCTTCCCCTTGGCCTAGCAGCATGAAATAAAGCTGCTAAGATAAACTCTTAAATGCTGTTCCGGTGAAGGCCAGAACAAATTCTATCCTGGATCCACCATAACTTTGCTCCATCAACTGAAAGGAATGGCTCCAGGAGAGAAACCAATCATCCCTTGGGATCTGATTCAATGTGGGATAGAATATTCACACTCTCTAAGAAATAATGAGAAAATTGTACCAGCAAATGCTTCTGATATGGATCTGTTTTGCTGCCTGGCTCCACTCTGGTGCTACCTGCAAGCCCAGAAGCTCAAGCAGTATTAAAGGATGGTCATTCCTGACACACCCTGCATCTTCCAAACACACAGGAGCCTTGTTACTCTGAAAGCTGTCTGCATATGGGAAAGACGTTTAACTTTGTACAGACTAGTCCTCACTCCTGAGGTCGTACCTGTTCTCTTTAAAGCATATATACTTACTTTACAGAGAAAAGCCTCCCACATGTATTTACACTGGTGTTTGCTCTGCAGATGGCTGTGAGAAAGAAATATAGATTTTAATCTGCCTGGTGCACCACAAGCTGAGCTGCAGTTGGGATTTCGTGGACAGAATCTTTATTGCTGTAGATGAAAGTGATGGGAAGAACACAATTTTCTCTCCTAAATCTGGATGGAGGGGAAAAATAGCTTCCCTGCTGCTTCGTGGTACTGGAGGGAGCTAAAACAACCGGCGCCTTCCAAGGGAAAGTGCCACTCAGTGCTCCTCTCTGTGATCATGCAGGAGCTCTGTTTGCGATGGGACAGGAACGACTTGTATCAATGTTTTTAGATGAGGCTTGGTGAGTGTCCCCCTCTTTCACATTAACTAGACTAATCAAAATTAACATTACAGTTTTGGGCAAAACCACTTCCATCCTCTGCAGGCTTCCCATTGCTCAGCTCCAGGCAAGCTGTTCAACTTTTGTGCTTCAGTTTCCCCACCTATTAAACAAGAGTAATAAAACCTCCCCTGGAGGTATCATTTACACCTTGGTGCTCGTAGAGCACAACGCAAAGGAAAGCACTACAGGAACTATGAATCATCAGTAAAGCAGCCAAGTCTCTGCTAAGAAGACAGAAGACCAGACACTAGAATAGTTAGTCTCGTTACGAATCTGACGTGTTACAGAGGGTTGTCTGCAGTAACAGCTTATCAAGGGACCAACTGAGCCACTGATGCTTCACCAAACCACCAGCCTGCTCAACCCCTACAGCCAGACGCGCAGCACAAGCTCAGAAAGCCAAAAAAAGAAAAGAGAATCTGGCAGCTTCTTCATATTCATGAGCTCTTTAATAATGCTCAACAAAACTTGGAGGCATGTTCTCTGCTGTTGCTCCTGCCCTTTTGCACAGCAAGCTCATAAATATTTCAGGGGAAGAAGTCCAGAAAATTTGCAAGATTGGTCCTGCCTTTTACAGCATTAATGAGCAGGCCATTAATAGTTAATGAAGCAGCTGCTGGTGATCTCAAAGGTAAAGGCAAGACAAGAACAGCAGTGTTTGCCCATTCACTACAATGCGATAATGTGAAGGAATGGCTTGATCCTTTTATCAAATCCTCCCCATCATGGCAAGACCCAGGAGTTGATCACAGGGCCTCCAGCAGAACTGGCCTCAAGGCTCCAGCCCTGCTGCTGTCACCCAGGAGGGACGGATACTGCTGCACAGGGTCTGCACCAACTGTCCTGATGCTATGCGCACATCCGCGAGAATGCAGAGGCCTCAGTGCTGTGTCTTAAATACAACCGCAACATCCCAAACACTTACCCGGGCAGGACCACACAATGCATGTAGTCATTTATGCCAATAAAAAGAGTGGGGTTGCTGGGCCTTTTAGAGGTCTCAGCTGTCTGTTCAAAGCTGCACCCTGAAAGCCAAATTCACAATGCAATTAGGCAGCCAACTTCAAAGAACAGCTCCTATGATTTCAGCTTCACATGCAGCGAAAACTGTTGTTAAAAGGTGTTTTTGCTGTACTTCCTCTATCATACCTCTGAATTGGCATCACCTCGCCTGTATGTGTGCAGCCAGGAAAGCACATCACCTCTTGGTACCTTCACTTGCAGGGAGCTTTACTCAGGAAGGGCACCCAAGAGGCTGCTGCCTGCCAGTCAGGTTGATGGGAGCAACTCCAGTGCTACAGCCTGGGCAGGGGCAAAACGAAAGGGGATGACAAGAAGAACTGGGTAAAAGTTTAGTCATTGCCAAACTCCGTTTCCTTCTTTTTATCCCTGCCAGCATCACTGATTGTTAAGGGATTTGTGACACTGGTTTCCGGCTGCTTCCATGTTCATGTGGGTCTATCAATCCCAGCACTACAGTTCTTTTAATTTGCTGACTAATGATTGTCATTTGACAGAGGTGAAAATCTTGAAGGCAGTAACTTCCTAGCAGTCTCATGAAAACAGACAGGGTGTGTAGGAGAGATCCCCATCACCAGGCCATGAAGTGGAGAGGGGTTAGTCTGACTCCTCTTCAAGCATATGCAAGAATTCAATCTCACGAGTCAAACACACTGGAAAGTGTTCTGCATCAGTTCCACTGGCCTCAGGAATAATCATTCTCCTGGACTTCAGGTCACATCACATCTGGCTTGTCACTTGTGAATCTTCTTCTGCTCAACAACTGATAGGGGTCTGCACAAAAAGCAAGGATTGGTAGCAAAGAGACTCCCTGAAGACCTCCAGGTGAAGAGGGACAGCACAGACCCATAGTTTTCAACAGCAAGCCCATGAACTGAGTGGGGTTTGCAAGTGATCTGAATATCTCGCTTTTATGTAAGTGTCCTTAGTACAGAGTGCAGAAGTTTGCACTTTAGCTGCTAGGGCTGTAATGCTCAGAGCTGGCAGTCAAGAGCTTTGCTTTCTTTGGGAAGAAGAAAAGGAAACGAAAAGTTTAACTTCAGAGTTGCAGGCTTAATTCCACCCTTCAAAACACAGATGTTAAATAGAGCCAAGAGTCAAAGGCAACTGAGCACCGGGCCCTTTGTTAAATAATTAACTATGACTTGCCTAATCTATCTGCAGGCACTCACTGAAGAGACAAAAAACTTCCCTACCAACACCCTACACTCACCTAAACAGTGGGCTTCCAACAAGCTTCTACTGCTCATCTTCCAACAATCCTGGAATGAGGTCTTCTGATTTTTAACAGAAGTGGTCCTTGGCTTTGCTTGCCTTCAAACAAGACTCTGCCTGCCTGTTTTCAGTGCAGATCAAAGGTGACCTTAACAGATCCTCACTGTATTAAGACCTATAAAATCAGTTTACTATGTTAAATTTCAACTAGTTACTTTATTTTATTTTATTTTATCATTTGATAAAAAAATATAATTTTCCCAACATGCCTTGGGAAAAAACCCCCACAACAACTACTTGAACTTAATAAAGTACATAATTAGGAATGAATGTATAGTGCTTCTTTTTAAAACCCATAGCATGTCACATTCCTTCATGCTTTAAGTGCGGAACATCTTAAAGTTGCTATAAGTCTTGATTTAAAGACTTTATTATTATTACTACTGAACTATTTAAATCACATTAAAGATGTAACTTCACATATGAAGAACCCTGCCAAACCCGGATGTGCATTGGGCTGTTCCTAACCCTTATACCATTTATTTTACATAATTTAAGAATGGATATTTCAAAACCACAGACAAGTAAAAAAAGGTTAATGATTAAACTACCCCTACTCATCTTCAAATGCATCTTAATCAGATTCCCATTAGCTGCCTCTTTCATTTAAAAAAGAAGGAAAAAGATTCTTGATATTTTTCCTCCTCTTTTCTCTACATTGTAAAAGTTTCAGTACTAACTGTGTGTTAACTTGCTGCTTCCAAATTCCTGAGTACTTATTTTTCACTGCTTTTTAAACACATCAAAGGGACAAGTAACATTCATGTGCTAGCCAAAACCTAATCAAGTGGCAACCCCAACCAAGCCAAGTGGCCACAGTGAAAGGTGAAGAGTGTTTCAAGATGAGTATCTGTAGGTTGTAAAAGACCAAGAATACAGGGTGGCTACTCCACCGCTGTGCAGGCCAGCAATCATGAATTTGAGCAGAATTGTCTCCTGGCTGATCTGTGCCATAAGTTCACTGCAGGAACTCTTCTGTAAGATGCACAAACCAAACCCAAAGCAACAGTGACCTTGTGACACTTGGTAGCAGCCTCCACCCTGAGATTCAATCAGGGCAAGAGTGAGAAGGAACAAATAAACCCTCCATCTCTACAGAGACACAAACAAAATGCAGCCAGGTTAACAATTAAAGTAAAATAACAAAAACACTTTGATAAAAACACGAGTCATTTTGAGCAATCCTGTGAGAGCTTCATCTACCGAGGCACTGCTCATGCCAGGAAGAGGCAAATAGGAAAGGATGCATTGAGTCCAAGGCAGCTAACTGAAAAATGTGATCAAATTCTAACCTTGGCTGCAGAAATCAATACAGAGAGGAGGCTCAGGGAGGAATTCAGCTTTCCTGTACAAATACACCAAATGCAGCAAACTACACCTCACATTGTTGCATACAAGACGTCTAAAAGAAAAGGTGAAAGCGTGGCAGAGAAGGGGTGATAATAATCCCAATCCTGCTACCTTCTGTAAGTAAAGCATCCTGCAAACAGCCACAAATTCTCTGTCATACAGTAGTGCATATTGCATACATCACTACCAATTTCTGGATGCAGCAGTGCTGATGTTAAATACCCAATATCCCCCTTACAACGTACCTGACACACTTTTCAGGGGGTGATTCACATGTAAAAGCACATTTCAAAGCAGGTCCCTCATTCCATCAAGCACAAAGCTCTTTCCTTGTGGATGGAAACGAGCCTTCCCTGCCCTGCAAGCACCCTGCTGTGGCAGGCTCCCTGCTGGGATGCAGACTGAGCCCTTTGAAGTGATGGCATGGTGGGAACAGGCAGGTGAGGGAAGAGAGGAAGGAAGAGTGTACCACAAAGAAGTTCAAAATGCAAACCATGATCTCAACAACGTGCTTCCTCCTAAACCGGTGCTCACCATGAAACAAGGGCAGAGTGAACAGACAGGAGTTCAGAATACTTTACCAGCTTGGTGCTCTGATCTGCTGATGGAGAAGAGATGGGGCTGCAGCTAAGATCACCCCAATGTACGAGATCTTTCTGCCATAAATAATAGGTCATATCACTCCTCCTCTGGCTCAGACACACACTGCGTATTTGCATGCTCTTCTGGACCACCACACAGAGGGTAAACATGTAAAAATGAGGTAAGACATGAAAATAAGGTACTTATAGATAAGGCTAAGATCCAGGATAACAGGGCAAGCAAACAGTATTTAAGGCACTTCAAGTATATTTAGGCTTGAAAGCAAAATACTTTAGAGAGATAACTTTTTTCCCCCCTGTATCTGATTAACTGCAGATTTTGAAACTTGTGTTTGCCTCCAACAGCATTTTTCAAGCCACCTCATCCCCTCAAAGGCAGGCAGATGAGATACCAGCAGCATTGCAGTGGAGGGGCGTCCTGTAAAAACTGTTTTAGCAACAGCAAAGCTGAGGATGCTCCAAGTCTAAAGAAAGAGAAGCTGCCAAGTTAACAGAAATTAAGAACACAGTTCCCTCAAAACATATCCTTCTTCCTTGTCACTCCAATTGCTTCAAAACTTATTCCTTCCTTAATGATGCTGGAGAATCCCAGACAGATGGAGGAAGGTTAAAGCTTCCTAAGGCAGCAGTTTCCTCTGGATTTACTCATCACCATTTGCACGTGGAAACTTCCTACCCATTGGGAAAAATCCCGCAGGTCCTCAGTGGCCACCAGCCCCTGTACCCAGCATCCTGGCACAACTGCACCGGAGACTCTGCTGCGTTCGCCATCTCTCATGTGCAGCATCCCAACAAACCTTCCCTGGTTCAAACACCTCACACAAGTCTTTGTCAGCATCTTATCACTGCTGGCTTCTCAAAGAAAATTAAACCTAACCCTCAAAATGGTAACACATCTTCCTGGTAAGATGCCTGTACCTGAACACAGGCTAGGGAGATCTGTTTCTTAGGCTAAGAACCAGGTAAAAGGGCTTTTGGCTCTCAAAAATACCTGGCTGATGAGTCTTGAGTGATGAGAAACAGATCCCAAAAATGTGCAAGTGTGAGGTCATGACTCCTCCTAGTACCAAGCATGACATGACTGTAATGAAAGGCAGCACCATAACTGTGACAGGCTGCAAGAGATGCCATGGGGATGCCAGACAGTGACAAGGAAATAAACGAGTGATAAAGAGCTCTGTAATCACCTTTTGCTGAAGAAAAGGAGGGTGTTGGTGCAGTGATCCCAAGGGTGGGAGTAGCGACAGCCACATGGATACCCAGCCAGGCAGCTAAGCACTCTCCCCAGGAGGGAGGCAAGCATTCAAACCACTTCCTTGCCTTTCAGTCATATGGAAATAAAGAGATGTGACCCAACACGGCTCTTCTCAGAAGACTGGGAAGGAAAGCCTAGTTGGAAAAATGCAGAAAAGCCTCAGGTTCGGGGGAACTGTGATCCTCTGGGATAACCCCATCTTCCACAGTTTTCAAGTAAAATGTACCGAAGCCCAGGAAGATGACAAGCACCGAAGCCTGTAACAGCAACGTGCTCCCAGCATATCATTTAAATAAATCAGTTTCTGGAGAGACAAAAGACAAGGAAAAACTCCCTGTGGTGCCTGACAGTTCGTGCTGAAGAGGATGCTGAAAAATAACAACCCCACAACAAAACATATTTGCTTTAGAGGTGGGAGGCAGGAAGAGAGGCGGGGAAGGCATCTCCTCAAAAACACTCCAGGCCAGAACCATCAGGACTTTCCTTTATTTCTTGCGAGAGTGAATCAGCAGCGCTCCGCCAGCAAAGCTCGGCGATGCTGGCACTGTCTGCTTTGTACCGGCTTCCCCCTGCCTGAGAGGATCCAGAACCTCCCCACATGGCTTCCTGGGGCCTCTGTCCCAGCACTCTGTGAAATCCAACAGAACTTACTACCTCCAGCTGTTTACTCTTGGATTTCCTTCTTGCAGATAAGATTTTTGACAAGAACAAGCATTTTCCCACTTCTGCTATCCAAGTGAGTGTAACATGAAGTAACTGAAACTAATAAGCACAAAATTAGGTTGGGATATATATAAGAAGTCCAAGGCTTGAAGAGTGAGAAAAAGGAATACGTACATCAGAGGCAAGGGAAGGAGCATGGAATTCTTGAGAAACATTGGCATTTTATTAAACCCACCCGAGGGTGCCTTTAAGGAGCAGCTCAGAACCTGCCTCTTTTGGCTGCTATTTAAAAAACCATCAACCAAACACAAAGAGATTCCGTTTAAAATGGAAACATATTTTTCCCTATACAGCTTTGCTCACAGAACTTCCTCCTCCACTCAACTGACTGGACATTAGGTTAAATAACCCTGAACTTCAGGCTGCCTTAGTTATGGTCACTGACTGCAAACAAGCCAGAGAATCTCTTTCTGTTGGTGTCTGGAGCTTTGTTTGTTTGCTTGTTTTAAGCTCCAACCAGTGAAATACTGCAGTTTTAACACTTACTAGAACATTGTGGGAACAACAGACCATTTAGGACAAAAGAGAAGCCAAAACTGACAGGTAATTTGAGGTTGCGAGTTAAAGAAAAATATTTAGTATTTAAGAGGAGAAATAAGGGCAGGACAGGAAGAATGGGGGGGAGAAATGGGAAGAAAACTAAGGTTTCAGGCCCATAATGGGGCACAGAAACCAGAGAGAGAAGCTCCTGTCCCAGCCCTCCCACTGCTCACATGAAGTTAATTGTCCCCTCTCTTGGTGCCAACTGGGACCACACCGTAAATCACATCACCAAAATACTGCAAGTTAAAAACCAGTACTAATACATATCTATACATCACTTGAGAAAGAAGGGACTGAAGCAGAGAGGTGGTTCTCACTGAGATTGTTTCCATGCAAACTCATAGCTAAGGGAACAGTGAGTGGAGTACCACAAGGGAAATAACTTTGGTTTTCAGCTTTGACACATTTTTCCAGGAGAGGAGATGAATTTTAGGCTCTGGAGGAGTCTCTCAAGTGGGAGATATGACAAATTAGATAACACTGGTCTGGAGGGAACTCTGTGATGTGCACAGAGACACTTGTGTTTGGTCCAGGATGCACCCCCTCCTGTGCCCCAGAGCCCCAGTGCAAGCTCCTGCAGGGAGGAGTGGGCTTAACTCGGGCTTAACTCAAGCAGTAAAAAAGGTTTCCCAGGAAGAAGTGTTGATGTGCAGCCATCAAGAGCTGAGCAAGCACATGACAGCAGACATCTCTGCATGGGAAAGTCTCATGTCAAGTCTGTAACACTAACGCTTACCATGCGGTTCTATCAGCCCAGGGCAGGATATGTCACTGATGCAGCTGTGCTGGCAAAACCCATGAGCAGAAGGGCTGTTACACCAGCAAAAGCACGTATTTTGCTAGTGTCACTTATCAAACTCATCAGGCAGGGCTGGGACAATAAAACTACAACCAGCAAATTCACCCAAGGAGCAAGCTTTCGGTGTGGTTGTGGGATGCTGACCCCACCAAAGCACTCATGCACTCCTAGGATCTGGGTATCCCCTGTAATGAGATAGCAAGCAGTCTGAAATATATCCATGCTCACTTTTGCCAAAGCCTGTAGTAACAGGATGAGGAGCAATGGTTTTAAACCAAAAGAGGGATTGGACATAAGAAATTTTTTACAGTGAGGGTGGTGAGACACTGTAACAGGTTGCCCAGTGAAGCTGTGGATGCTCCATCACTGCAGTGTTCAAGGTCAGGTTGGACAGGGCTCTGAGCAAAAGATGTTCCTGCCCATTGCAGGGGATGTTGGATGAAATGATCTTTAAAGGTCCTTGTCAATCTAAACCCTTCTATGGTTCTATGATCCTACAGATGCTGCTGCTGCCCTTTAAGCCAGACCCCTGGGGTGTGGGCAGCCAGCAAACTTTGCATGGCTGTGAGATGAAGGGCAGCACGAAACAGAGGAGACCCACGTCACTTCAGAGCTTGTGAATGGTGTGGATGACAACTGAGCCCAAGGGTGAGCCCTGATCACGGACCTGCTTAACCTGTAGTCTATGGCTGGGTGGGGGATCTGCAATTTCCTCCCAAAATGTGTGCAAAAGTTAATTTGAGAGGCAAATGATGAGCAGGCTTTGATTTGCTTGATCAGGTAGGTCCCTGCTGGAAATCTGCCTGGGGCCACAACCTGAAGATGCTATAAACAGTAGATGTAGCTGGGGAAGCTTGCTGCCAGAGTGACACCAAATTCCTTGCATGTGACCTGCTTTCACCACCCAGCACACCAGTGTGTACCCTGCACACTGGGCTGATCCACAAAAGGTTGTCAAAAACTCATTGAAATCCCTGACGTTCGTGTCCCACCTAGCTCCCAATGTGTTATTTCTAACCACGCAGGTGTTACAGATCACTTTCTTCTCCATTTGCTTTCCAGCCCTTTATCCCTTCTCCATCAGCCCTCCAGATCCAAATGCTGCCCTCCACCGAGCACCGACATGAGCCTTCCCATGGCCAGCCCTGCCTGGGGCATCACTTGCTGCAGGCAATTTGGGCACATTCATCTCATCCACGCACTCAAGAGCATGTTGTACCACAACCGATGTCCTCAGCCTCCAGAATAACCCCCACCCAGGAGGACTCCTTTAAAGTCCCCTCCTGGTTGTCAATGCCAAAACCTCCTTTGCTTGCCTGTGTCATTCTCCCTCTGCTCACTAACAAAACCAACCCATCTGAGGCTTCTTCACTGCTAAATTCACAAAGCCACTTCACACACCTCCCTCAGTGTGACCGGATCTCCTGGTCTCACCAGCAGACTCACCACGCTGGCCACTTTAGGTAAATTCAGCTTAAGGAAAATCCAGTTTTCACTTCAGAAGCACATTTTGCCTCTCAGTTTGGAGGAAAGCTTGCCAAGGGCATTGCCTTAT